>NC_134013.1:79220000-79845000 GCF_040712315.1 Castanea sativa | reverse complement strand
GATACGTGAAGTGTCATCCTTCAGCTCAGCAGGGGCTGAAATTCTATCAGTTAGATGAGAAGACTCAACACCAGATAATACAGGGTTGCCATAATGAATTTCCTCAGGATCGAAGTTATGAATACCAACATTTGATTGAGAGTATGATTCAGGATTAGCCCAAATAGCAGGTTGAACCACCTCATAGGACTCCAATGCTTGAGAACTATGCACATAGGAAACTTCTGTAGAGGGACAAGGCATACCTTCAGATGGTTTATTGTGATTTGTCTCAAAAACTAATTTGGGTTTGCCACAAGTATTATCTAGAAGCACCTCCTTCCCTGTAACTTGCTGTGGTTTGTGATCAAAGCTGTCTTCCTTTCTAATTTTATCAAGAGGTGCCTTGCTGTGCTCATTATTATAAGTTTCAGAAGGGGATATTCTGAGGGAATCCATCCTCCCATCAATTGGTCTCAGCTGATCATAGGAAAAATAAGTGTCTGCAGTGTCTTCTTTTGGAAGAATGCCAGGATGTTTGTTAGGATATTCTTTTGGAGACTCCTGAAATATACGTTCTGAATTTTGAACTGGTGCACCTGCAGCTGACGCTATATCACCATTAATGGGTTTATTTGCTAAGGCATCCTTTTTAACCTGGTATTGGGCTGGCACTGAATGCTGCTGGACAGCATCATCTAGGTAAGACTGAGGTGCAGTGCCTATGAATGCAGCATAAGATGACTGTACATCACCTGCCCTACCGATCACACTCAAGGGAGCTGAAATCCGAGGTTTATCAAGATCATCTGCCTTTTGGAGAATAGTCCTCTCATTTTCATTCTGTGTCTCCAGACTTTGAGTAAATGCAGTTGTGTCTGATTGAGTTATCCCAACTTGAGTATCCACCTGACCAAGGACCATGGGTTGAGCCCCAACTTTCTGATCTACAATGCCTTCCCCCAAGGCTCCAGTTACCATAACCCTGTTCATTGGCTGAGCCCTCATATTTTCCTCCAAACGGAGACTATGATGAATTGAGTTAGAATTAGACACACAACTTGCACCTGAGTCTCTTTGATCCTGTACCAAAGTATCAGAATGTGCATGAGGCAATGCTTTTTGACACATATAACAGTCCTCAAACCTTAGGCCTTTTTCAGTATACATTACCTGCTGATGAGGTCCCAATCTATCAGAGAAAATTACATGCTCAGGCACTGGAACCTGATGCCAGCCATATCCTACAGTTGCAGATGGGGCCTGAACTTGATATGTATTGTAGCTCTGCTCAACGGGAACCTGGACAACCCTTGGTCCAAATTTGGTTTCATCAGCATAATGATCCAATCGAGTTTGTTGTGGTTGCACCATTGGCTGAATCATATTTGGTCTTATACTGACATGAGATGATGCAGGAGTCATGGTCATGTGCACCGCAGGAACATACTGATGGGGAGTAATGCCACCAGCGCCGTCATGGAAGTGCTGTTGGGTGTATAAAGACCCTGAAGTCCCCAACAGCTGATGATTTGGGAACCCCATTTGAGGAGGAGGCTGCAGATAATCTGCATGCTTCTTAACTTCTTGGTGAGGATCAACATAAGCCTGCAAATAAGTTCCAGAAGTTGGAATGTCCATTCCAGTTTGCTGCAGCCCCAATTGCAGCTGTGATACAGTAATAGGCACGGACCTTTCTAACTCAACCTCGGGCTGAGAAGATGAAGTTTGGGGAGGGCCAGACTTAACCACAGGAATGCCTAATGGGACTGAAGAGGCATCTGTATAAACTGCAGGGTTGGGATCTACACACATTAATCTTGGAGCAGTGTCATTAGAAGTAGCTAAATTTCCTCTAGGCGATAACATGCCAGTTGATGAAGGTCCATTAACATCACCTTGACCAGGGCCCAAGCTATCAACAGCTTCAGTCCCACTAAAATCAGAATTTTGGGTTGAAGAAGCACTCGCCATGCTTCCCTTCCTCTTGATTCCACCACCAACTCCATCTGTTAACCCATTCACTGCATCAACATATCTCTGCCCACTATCAAGTAAATCCCCCAACTGTACTATACCAGAAGGATCAAGTTCTGAAGCAGAAAACAAAAACAGCCTTAACTTAGATCCATCCGAAGACCTCTCAACCAATTTCTCAAACTCATCCATCATGTTATCAAGATCTTCAGGGCACGAAACAGACACCAATGCATCAAGATCCTCATCAGGGAGCTGGTATTTGATAGCCACAGGTTGCCCATAAGTATCCACCATCTTTTGCATCAGCTCACTAAAGCTCACATCTCTCCTAACACTAATGATTCTTGTCTGTCCTCCAACGTATCTCAACATCCCATCGCTTGGTCTGGGCAAAATCTTTCCCCCAAAACTGCACAAAAACTTTACTTTCTTCCCCGACACTGAATCATCGCCACCCTCATCACTTACCTGATCAGCCCCACTGCCAGCACCCCGGTTGCCCAAATTGGAACTATAACCATAACCAGCAGCTAAACTATTCCCAGTATGATCATTGGCATTGCCACTAATCCTACTTCCTAAATTGGGATTGTAACCAAACCCAGTTGCCATATCACTGCCAACCTGATCCACACCACTGCCACCAACCCTATTGGTCAAATTCACATTATAACCATTCCCAGTTGCCATATCACCGCCAACCTGATCCGCTCCATTGCCACCAACCCGATTGCCCAAATTCACACTATACCCAGTCCCAGTAGCCACCATAGCACCACTAGCAAGATCAACAGCATTGCCACCAACCCGATTGCCCAAATTGGGATTATAACCAAACCCAAAACCAACAGCACCAGGATGCCCCACCGAAGTCACGGGCATGCGAGGGCCCCACATGGCAACACCCAGAGCCCCATTTCCATACCCCAAACCAAAAAACCCGGCTTCGGACACTGTCCCAGCAGGATAAAAAACGGGTATGGAACCGGGGCTCCCGGCCTCCAGAGGCGGGTTGGGGAAAAACCCTTCTATGTTTCTAACTGTAGAAGCAGAAGCAGCCGGCGCAGGTGCAATGCGTGGCTCTTCTGCTATACTTCTAGCTACGTTTAACGGCCGTAGATCTTGGGGAATAGAGTTCTGATCAAATGCCATATCTACAACAATATATATAAATTTATATCTACTTCATGTTACTATAAATCAATCCACAAAAGCAATAATCATAATAAAACTAGGGCTGTGCTTAATGGGTTTTTTTCCCTTTTCTACATTCGAGTCTAGAACTAGTCCTATCAACTAACAATAAATTTACACAGATATAAGGGTTTTCTAACCAAAAAAAAAAAAGCGGAGCTAAACAGAGAGAGAGAGAGAGAGAGAGAGAGAGAGAGGTACCTGATTTGAACGGTGTTGGAGAGAGAGATAAAGATGAAGAAGAAAGATATATGTAGAGAGAGAGAGAGAGAAGGAAGAGTCGGTGGAGTTCCCAAACGCGCCCTCGATTCAGGGCTTTGATGAATCTTTTCTGTCTTTCAAGTCACTCTCTCTCTCTCTCTAATTTGTCTCTATGGGAATTTCATGTATTTTTTTCATAACAAAGTTGTGTTTGTTTTGAGAGTAATTGATTGTGTGTGTGTGTGTATATATATATATATATATTTTTTTTTTTTTTTTAAATCTAGGAGGTGGGAATTTTGATTTATTTTCTCGAGAAAATGAAAGAAAGTGAGTGTCGTTGTATATTTGTGCGTAGTACTGAGTATAGAGAGTAGCGATGTGAAGTCAGAGAGAGAGAAGAGAGAGGAGCGGCAGAATGGGGCATGAGATTTGGGAGTATGCGTGGCGTTTTTTAGTTTTTTAGTTTTTTTTTTCCTTCAGTTTTAAGGAAACAAGTGGAGATAAAGACTGGGGAGGCGGCACGTGGATGTAGAATGGATCGTTTCATGCAAATTTTCTCTTACTACTCCTAAAAGAGTTTGTGTGGGATTCTCTCTAATTATAACTCCTACCTCAATGGGACCTAGACTTCTAAATATATTAATATCCTTTTATCCAATCAAAAATATACAAAATAAAGAAACACAATAAATAATTGCCTAACTGAAAAAATTTTTTCTATATAAAAATTATTAGGAGGAGGTTTAAGTCGGTGAAAGTTCTTTATTTGGATTTGAGTATAACATTATCTACTCTTAAAGTAATTAACAGCAAGGGTGGACTAGACAAATAAGAAATAACTTATGACTAAATCTAGCCAAACCACATGCCACCAATGGTTTTATAATTCAACCAACGTCTTTTGATGTTTCTAACGGTGATGTCCATAATTAAAATATCTTATCGTTCACGTATAGACAAGCATTTGTTAATTAAACCACTCACTCTCGATTGTTTGATAACAAAATTTATTAAACATAAACTGAAATATCTGAAGAATACAAATAAGGGTGGGAAAACATTCACCCTATCCCCTTCCTCCTTCACAGTGCATGTGATTGTTCCCCTTTGATGGAGATCTTGATATCTCCACCAAATTTTGGTAGAGATCTCGATGTCTTTGCTAGATCTCCACATGATCTTAACACCTTATACCTAATAACAAAGCCTAGGCTCCATAAATCCCATATTGGCAACAAGGATTATCCTCACTACCATTGAACTGTAGGTTCACCTAATTAAACCAACTTTTTACGGTTGTTGGACCAGTCAAAAACTCATGCTTTCATAGTCGACAACAATTCCAATTCCCTCAAGCCTAATCAAGTCGATTCTTACCCTAAATGTGACTTTGACTTACCCGTAAACACCCCTAATTAGAGAGACTTGTCTCCTATATCTCTTATTGTTCCAAAAATACCTTTATAAAGTTTAGTGTATCTTTGTCAATATGTTTATCAGTGTTATTACCTTTTCACACGTTCATCTCAATTAGAAAACTTCCCCATAATATGATGCCCTCAATTATATGGGAGGGAGATGTGTAGTTCGAAACAAAAACACGAGGCACCACAAAAAGATGTTATTGACCACTAGGCTATCATTAAAATCCCAAGATAAAGAGATATTTAGTCAAGGATGAGTTTATAATTAATAATAAAACCACTTTCAACATAATATGTTTGGTGCCAAATTTGAGCAATAAAATCGTTGTAGGTATTAGGTTCTAAGAGCCTATCCAAGCAATAAATTATTTTTCCTTTTAAAGAGTTTTGCTTTAACTTTGGTACAACAAAACATGGTGAAAAAATAATGAAATCTAATTTCCAATTTTGAAGAGAGGGAGAGAGAGAGAGAGAGAGAGAGAGAGAGAGAGAGAGAGAGAGAGAGAGAGAGAGAGAGAGAGAGTCGAATGGGTAATTAAAGCAAGTTGTAAGGACCTGATTGGTAGCCTAGGCCTAAAGGAAAAAAGATCTAGGCCCAAAGAGTCCAATTCAATAAATTTATAGAGAGTGGATTGAAAAACTAGACTCTAATGAATCAGATAACAATTATAGTGAGCCTAGGTGAAAAGAAAATAAGAATAAAAAGGTTTTGCTCAGAGTAAATCGTCATTGGCACAATTCGAGGAGACTAGATCTTGTATATTTGTCCTTTGAATTTGATTATAAATCCAGTTTTTGGTGTTACAATATTTCTCTCCCTCCTTTCCGATCCCCCAGTCCCTGGAGGGTTCCTTACATTATATAGCTCTCCTTAGATGATCTGGACCCTCCACTTGTTGACCATTCAGGCCACTACTTGAGTGCCCGTCCCATAAGACACATTTCCAATCCCCTTGTGAGTTGTGGTAGCCAAGGCAACACTGTTTAGGAGTCTTCTCCACATAAATGCAACCAGAAGGTTTGGTGGGATGCATTAAATGTGGTGGTAGCCACCAACTTTTCAGTCATGTCAGTGCTAGCCCCTTCCCTGAAGCTCTTTTTATATAGTTGTGTGGGCAATTTTTTGTACTCCAGGAAAACTTATTGCGTACTCCCTGGAAACTTGTTTTGTCCCACATCGCAAAGATCCTCCCCCACTTGCTACCTTATAAGCCTGAAGCTGAAGGAGTAGTGTACCATCAGTTATTAAGGCAGTAAGTGGGGGAGGATCTTTGCGATGTGTGACAAAACAAGTTTCTAGGGAGTACGTAATAAGTTTCCTTGGAGTAAAAAAAATTGCCCACACAATAGTGTGACCTCCTCTAATGACGTGCTATTGACGTGACCCTACAATCCGAGAGCGTGGCCTCCTCAACAGGATAAAGTCCTTCTCGGCCATGAGTATAACATGTGATGTAATTACCTCACTGGAATTCCTGTACTCCACACAAACAATCTACTACATGTAAAAGAGTGCAATAAAAAAGAGTGCAAAATTCACATTTTTTTATTTTTACTAGTGAGGCTACTTATTGACCCACAATTTTTTGTCTTTTTTTAATGGGAGCGTTAAGCAATGGCCTAAGGTGGCGTTTGGTACGGGGTAATGTTTTAGGATTCTCAGGAATGTTTAAAGATTCCCATGTTTGGTTGCAAATTACGCTAGGGAATCAGATGCCAGGGGAATCCTTAAACCCCTCTCAGTAGGAATGTGGATTCCCTTTAAAACAGGTGGGAATCCAGATTCCCAAACTTAAAAGAAATTGTATTTTTTATAAATTGACAATTTTAACCCTTTTTCCTTATCATTTAAGCAATTAAGATAAAATATAAAACAAATTATCAATATCTTCTCTCTTGTCTTTATCTTTTCCCGTCAAAACAACATAAACAGGATAAATAACTCTGCTAATAGTTATTTTTGTATTATTCTTGTCATTTTGAAACGTTAGATCACAATTTTAATGAATGTGTTGCTAATTGATAGTTTATATAATGTTTTTTATCTATCTATTTAGAGTAAGATATTTTTTTAAAGGACTAATTAATAGTTTATATATATATTTTCATTATTTATTTAAAGGAAGATTTTTTTTTAATGGGCTTGGTACTTCACATTCAAATCTAAGGACAAAATAGGAAAAACAAATAATTCATTTAAGATTCCTAGGAATACACCAAATATTATCATCTCACATTCCTGGGAATCTCCCAATAAAACCAAACATAGGAATAGCTACATTCCTAGGAATGTGATTCCTAGGAATCACATTCCTGGGAATCTAGATGCCAGGAGTAATGTGGATTCCTCGTACCAAACGCCACATAAGTGGTTAAAAAAAGTAATAATAGGAGCTCAAATGCTTTATGTAATATAATATAACTATTTTTAGTAAAATTTTGTTTGTGAGCAATAAAGTCTTCAAATATTTTTTATAATAAAAACTAGAGCTTACTATTATCTCAGGTTAAAACTCTGAAGTTTTAGGTGTATCAAATGTTCACGATACAATTTTAAAATTGTTATAACTTAACAATTTATGAGAATAAATTAACCAAAATGACAAAGATCACATTACTTTTACTTGTGGTCTATGTAATGACTGAAATTTAGTTAATATGATTGGAAGTGTCCTAATTTAGAACTAGTGCTAGCCTCGTTATCGTGAACTCATTTAAAATTACTTCCACCCCTTCAAAGACTAATCCAAAGTCTCTTATCCAAACTTATAAGTTACTTAAGTATAAACTTCAATAATAAATGTCCATTTAGAGACAACTAGGCGGTGGGTTCAACAATCCAAAGTCCTAAAGTCATCCACCACACTATTAGTCCATAAAATTTTTGGAATGTCCCATGAGCAAGGAATGGGATAGTTTGGCCAATGCTAGGACACAACTAGCCTTCAATAACAAATTTAAAATGTTCTGAAATACCAGTTGTACCATTTCAATAGTTTTCCATAATTGTTGAATTTTATGCAACTTTTTTGAATATGTACTGGTTATAATTAAGGGAAACTATTGCTAATACTCGAGAAACAATGGAAGTAAGAGAGACAACACGCAAGGATTATGTTGTTCAGTTTAATGACCTACGTTTACCAAGGAAAGGTTAGACATACATGAGCTAAGTAATATAATTGGGTCCTTGGAGTAGTACACATAAACCTAATATATCTAATAGTAATAAACATTAACAATTTAATTATAACAATAACAAGAACTATGAAGTAAAAACTAAGTATATAAATATGTCAACAAATTACCTTCATTTCCTTTTTCTTTTAAAAAAAAAAAGAAGTAAACAAGAATGAACAATTTTGCAAACTCTACGAAATGATACCCCTAAAAGACTTAGTGAAAAAAAAATAAAAAAGAATATATGTAGCATTAAATTAAACATAGATATAAATGTTTAATATTTATCTAATTTATAATTATTCTTAAATGATTCATGCATATACATGAGTTACAAGTTAAGTTTCTTAGTATGTTTGTTGAAGTAATCAATAAAAACATAGTTTAACTCTTATTAATGAGTTTGGATTTTGTAGAAAGTACTGGTTTACAGGTTTAGTGGTAGAGGTTTAAATGGGAAAAAAAATGTTAGCGTTTGGTAAAATCGAACATGTGGAGATTAAATCGAAAATGGGCGATAGAGAGAACATGAATCCAAACTTTATCGCCCATTTTCGATTAGTTTGAAGCCAAACAATAGGCTTGTGGGACATATTTAGGATAGCTCCACCCGCATTAGCCGCCACTAGTGTCAAAATTGGACTCAACTCTCCTGGTTGACTTGTGGGAATAGTTTCCCAAATGAAGGAATGGGAATAAAAGCTCTATAAGTTTTAGAAAAAAAGTTTGGCTTCAAACTAATTTGGTGTAATGATGCTCTAATCCACCATGTGGAGATTAAAAAGGTCTTTCAAGTATATTTTTTGCCACGTGACTTTTTAATGCATTATGTGACTTTTATGAAACTTTAAATAATACATAGGTATAATTTTATAAATTGTCACCTAATGTGTTGAAATAAATAGACCCAAACTAGTTTTTTTTTTTTTTTAAATCTAAATTACTTCAAAACTTTATTGAAACGAATGAACTAACAATACATCATTCAAAAGAGCTTGTTCAATAAAACAAGGACTCTCTTCTAACCAAATAGAAAAGTCATCGATGCCTAGAGCATATTTAGCTAAGAGATGAGCCAGTCTATTGGCTTGCCGATGAACATGGGAAAAATCCACTTGGTGAAAAGTGTGGGAATAAGACAACGAGCCATACACCACAGCAGCTATAGAAGAGGGTGGGGAAGAAGTCTCTTTCAAGGCATTTATGAGAGTCAAAGAGTTACTCTCCAAAACAAACTCTTGAATCATAAAGTCCCGTGCAAAATGCAACCCAAATTCCACTGCCTTAGCTTCAGCTTCCACAACTCCGAGGGGTGCTTGGATTTTCTTGCTACACACTCCAATAATCCTACCTTCAGAGTCTCTAATTATCATACCAATTCCAACAGACTTTTGGTGCATAAAAACAGCACCATCCACATTGATTTTAAATTGACCAGCTTGGGTAGGGCTCCATTAGACCCAAACTAGTTTGGAATCAAATTTTGTCCTAATTTTTATCAAAAAGAGAAAAAATATAAAGAAAGAATAGAAAGACTATGGTACCACCAGCGCCACACACAAGTGATGGTCACTCTAACATTATAAGTTCTTGTAAGGTGGGGGGTAAAGGCCGGAGTTAAAGTCTCTAGTAAGGAGTTTTACACACATACACTTAGATTAAATTAGAGTATAATTCAATCTCAAATAATAAAAAAAAAAAATTAACACACGCAGGCAGATGATTATTATTTACTCAATGGCTATCAAATTAAATTACATTTTATAATCTCAATCCAATAAAAGGAAGGCACATAACATGTATTGCATCCCTCTAACCCTACTAACTTAAGAGTATTTTATACAAACACACTCAAATTCACAACGTGCTTAAGTATTACCTTATGATTGGTGCACTTAATTATGAAATTTAATCATAGAGTATTTTTACTTAGAGGAAACGTTTTGTGAAATTGAGTGTGGGTTTAAATGTGTCCAGAGACTCCAGACTTGTACAAAAGGGCTCTTTCATGGTGGAAAAGTGATTCAGAATGTCTGAGAGTAATTAAAATTAACTATTAAGTACTAGTGGGAAGTAGCAACTAGCAAGCGGCAGTCGCTTTCTTACCTAATTTATCAAAGATGAATCCAAAGAAATAGATCCCCGCATAACAAGATACCCTAATCTTTCTGCAAAACTTACGGGGTCGTACTACATGATCTTTTCCTGGATATATACTGAATACTAATCAACGGGATCTCCTATTATATACCTATATATAAAAAATAAAAATAAAATTCCAATTTTATTCACTTTATTTATTAATTGTTGAGTACAGAATCATATCGGTTATACTATTTATTCAGTGTAGATTGGTAGTTGGGGAGAGAGAGAGATGGTGCGGCTTCAACGGTTTGCAAGTTTTAGTCGTTGAGTATAGAGCGTTACACTAGCCATAGGCCCACAAGTGTAGGTTGTTAGTTGCAATTACCTTTTCGTAGAGTTTGTTGACTCTTGCTTACATTATAGCTGTTTGAATGCTGAAACTGAAGCCTTTTGAGTTCTTTAGCCAAAGCTTGGTTTGGATAGCGCTGAATGCGGTTTTCCTTTTTCTTTTTCTTTTTTTTTTTCCTGCTGCCCGTTTATGCTTTTAGGGGACAAGTCACTATGTGCGCACTGTTCGCGCATTGTTTATGCACTGTTCACGCAATTTTCATCAATTTTTTTTATTAAAAATGGGTCCCGCAATACTATTCACACATTTAAAAATTATTTTGTTACAGTGTTTTCAGTTTTCAGCTTTCAGATTTCAGTTTTCAGCTGTATCCAAACGGAGCCCAAGTATCTGGATGAGATAGAAGAATTAAATACAGCACAATAAGACTATTAAAGCTCGGGTCCAATGACTAATTGCATCATACCCATCATAATGGTGATACATGTCAAGGTTCAGTGACTAATTGCACTGGACTCATCACGATGGTGATACATATCCACTTTTGGCCAGTTGTCATCATTTGAATATAATAAAAGAATTAAATACAGCACAACAAGACGAGAAAGCTTGGGTTTAATGACCAGTTATATTGGACCCACCATAATAATAACACATATCTACTTTTAATCACATATCATTATCTTATCAGGTACAATATATTTGATACATTGGACCAAGTCACAAGACAAACGAACGAAAAACAAGCAAGCCATGTGAAAGCAAGAAAGTTGAGAAGGGTTTCTAATTCAACAAAACATTTTTTACTCTTCTTTATTGCGAAATTGAGCACTTTATGTTAGCTTCCATGCAAGCCCTTTGAATGAGTTATTGAGTGCTTGACTTATGTCGGTGAAAATTATCTATTGGCCATAGAATAAGAAAGAAAAAAACAAAATAAAAAGGTAACAGAAAGGTAATGCTAGTGAAAAGAAAACACTAGGAAGTTGGAACAAATAGAAAGGTAAAACTAGTGAGAAAAATAAAACGCGTTTTTCTTTGTTCTTTTTGTAAGGATATGGGTCCATCTTTTCCCTAACGTAAAAACGGTAGAAGATATCATATTTTATTTTTTAAGACGCGTCTCTATTTTCTTTCAAAGTTCTAAGGTCTTCACCAATGTTGCAATTGGGATTTTCATTTGGGGCCACTAGAAATTAATGGCCACCACCACAAATATGATGATAGACTATGATAACCATGAGCCAAGGACTGACCCTTTATAGTTTATAGTGTATATAATCATCTAATAAAGTTTTGGTGAAATCATCTAATAAAGATTGCCATCATAGTTATCGATATCTAGAACTGGTCACATTACAACCGACACTGCACATTACAACCTCTAGATTAGATACCCTGTAGAATAGATTTAACACAAAAAATACATGTCTACGTCAAGTTTAATTATCTAATGCTTGAGGGTTTCAATTAATTAAATTGGTAAAGTCTCTGATTGATAGTTTAATAAAAGATTTTGGATTCACTTTTCACTTACACCAGAAAACCAATTGACATCTTGGTTTTATAATAAAAAACTATTATCAAGAACAAACATCGTAGGTTAAAATTCTCTTTTTCTCTTAAAAAAATTGATCTAATACCCACTGGCCACTAATATACATGAGAAGCAAAGACAAGAAGAAAAGATGTTCCAACAACCTCTTATTAAAAGGTTAATTACGGATACTAGTTGACTAGTAGGTCATTCTATTTTTGTGGGGTATGGTAATGTTTTCTGTACTATATATTCAGCAATGATGTGAAACCAACACGTTTATGATGTCTTTTCAGTTTGTAACAACTAGGCTTTATGGGATAGAGATTGATTATGATGATGAATTGATGTTACGAAATTATGCTTTTTATGCGTCTGGGTATGGAATTCTTAAAATGCGAAAACCAAGAATTTGAACAAAATCAACCGAGTCGAAAAATATGTTATCAAATGCATTTGCAAATTTTAAAAAAAAATTGTTAGTCTATATTACTATCCAGCCCAACGGGCTCAAGCCCAGTCTTCAATTTATTTGTATTTGTATTTTACTTCACTTTATTTGTACAGAACATTATTTATACAAAAATATACATATTATTCTCGCATATTCTCCCTTTCATATCACTTTCACTCTCTTCTCCTTATCTTTACTCTACCAACAAAAATAAAGTATTTGCATTGGATATTATTCATTATTAAGTATGAAACTAGCTTCATCACACGTGGTTTATACTTGCGATAAGACTTTTTTTTTTTAGTTTAATGTAATTTTTCAATTTAAATTTATCTATTGTTAGTGAGGTTACATAGAAAGGAAAATTTAGGATTTGAAATAGAGTAAACTCCTAGTTTAGTGTGTGCTAGTTTTTAGGGAAAAAAAAAATTGTATTAAATGTGCATGAGTTATATTTAAATAAAGAGTACTAATTTTTAGGAAAAAAGTTTCTCTAGTAGTTTTTTTTTTTAATTTTTTTGAATTACAATTTTAACCATATTTTTTATTTTTTAAGAATGAAGATTATTTAATTAGATTAGGAGTATTTTTGACATTTTTGAAATCATAACTAATTTTCTGAATGTTCTTAATATATAAAGATAATTGAATTGATGGAATATACACAGGGACATCAAAAACCTAATTTGAGAACCAAAGAAAAAAATTGTTATGGTTGAAAGGAATCTCAATAAAGAAAGGTAGCAATGTCAGTTGTTCATATGTTTTTCTTTTTTTCAAGAAGGTAATTTTTAATTTTAAAGATGTGTTTAGGATTATAGGGAGAAAAAAATGAGTTTTTTTTTTTTTTTTGAAAGCAAATGAGAGAGAGATTTAAATTAATGGTCTTCTCTTCTTGAGACGTATATAGTATCCAATTGATTATGCTATCGTTTAAATTTAAAAAATGTCAAAATTTTATGCCATTCACTTAAAATTTATCTATGATAAGGAATTCTAAATCTCCATAATTATATGAGTCTAGTTTGCAGTTTGTAAATATATTTTTGTATTAAACCCATAAAATAATTAGGGGATAAAGGATTTGTATTTTGAATATTTTCGTTAAAAACTTCAAAAATTGTCAATTGAGTTGTAAAGCTCTTACCTCTTGGCAATTAAGTCCATTATTTCATATTATATCTACATTTTTTTTTCTAAATTTCCTTACCAAAATTTTGAGGGATTGTGTTATTCAAAACCCGTATGCAAAGTCAATATAGGGATGATAGTCAATGAATAGTCCAAACTGTCTGAGATGACGATGACTACTCACATGGGGAGAACAATATAATATTTTGACTCTTATATTAGAATGCTTACAATTTTTTGAAATCCACCAATTGAGTTGGTAGGTTACATTCTTCTCAAAAAAAAAACAAAAAAAAAGAGTTGGTAGGTTACAATATCAGTTAGCACTTCTTGTTGACTAATTCTTGGAGAATTCTCCTGGTGACGGTAACAACTAACATGGGCTAGGAATTAGAAGGAATGTGCATGAGTATGACTGCTATAGCTTGTTGGTACGGAATTGGAAGTCGTGGTCAATAAGGGGTAATATTTAGGTAGTCTTGAAACAGTGCTCTGGACTCTCATAAAGTGGGTGGATCCTATGGTAAGACTTACGTGTGAGGCACACCCACTTTATGAGAACCCGGATTACTGCTCCAGAACTATATAAGTCTTTTCCGTCAATAAGAGCCCAACTATCCCACCCAAGTCGATGACATGTGAGCCCAATTGTCTTTCTTTTATTTAAGCTCTAATTGGACTTTTAGATGAGAAAGTATCTTATACATCCACTCTATTGTCTCTCTCACAAAAATGTGGGTTACCTATACGTCTCTATGAAACAAGTACAAGAAATAATTATCACCTTTTGAGGAAAAAGAATACATGTTTTGAATGTGGAAGTGGAAGTGGAATCTACACATTTTTTGACACAAGCTGGTTGTGATTTCAAACTATTGTGGGCAGTGATAAATGTCATTTCAACATTTACGTCAAATTGTTATAGGCGTTAATTGAATTAGAGATTAAAAGTGGTAAAATTAAAATTTAGGGACTAAAATGGAAAAACGCCAAAATGTAAGGACTAAAAGTGCATTTACGTCTAGAATAAAATAGTATGGTTCAATATTTTGTTAAAATTAGGTTTTTTATTTCAACCCATTTCGAAATTTTTTATAATTCATTAATATGAGTTCAGTACAGTTATAATAAATATGCTTATTATAAGGCGAAAAAATCAACATATACTTTCTTTATACTTCTGTGGGGTCATGGATTTTGGGATTTGGCCGAGAAGCATGGGTGGTCCGAGTCCAAAGAGTACTATCTCCTCAGATAAAGCCAAACGTAAATCTGGTATAGATCCTAATGATCAAGGATGACCTTCCAAGAAGTTCTAATGATAGCAACGAGCATTATGAACGTACAAGAGGGATAAGGACTCAAAAATATCTAAAGGAAAACTGCTACCACCGCATTAATGAGGAAGTAACCTCTGAACAGCATTATGGCAGCCTTACAGCCACTCCAGAAGACTTTTAGAGGGGACTGATGGGACAACCATCAACTGTCCACATGTGGTCTACGTGTAGGGTAAGGATGAAGGGTAGAGATCTCAGAGAAGGGGGGATAAAGAAAGGAAAAGAGAAAGCACTAGAGGAAACTGAACAACTCCGGTAACCATGGTCATCCGATATATGCTAGAACAGAGCTCCTCGGACTGTGCCGAGAACCAACTTTCTCGCCAAACCGGGTTCAATTCTTGTTGGCTCATCATTCAAAACCATATTAACTGTTATCCAAGCACTAAAGCCTAGTTCTTTGATCCACTCTCTACAAATTTATTGTACTGGGTTCACTAGGCCAAGATCCCTTACATTTTAGGCTTGGTCTGAAAATTGTGTCCTCACAACTTCTATCTTGCAATTTAACTTTTTTTTTTGGCTGAATTGCAATTTTTTTATACTTGACTTGGGCTGAATTGAACTTCTTGTTGGCTCATCATTCAAAACCATATTAACTGTTATCCAAGCACTAAAGCCTAGCTCTTTGACCCACTCTCTACAAATTTATTGTACTGGGTTCACTGGGCCAAGATCCCTTACATTTTGGGCTTGGTCTGAAAATTGTGTCCCCACAACTTCTATCTTGCAATTCAACTTCTTTTTTTTTTGGCTGAATTGCAAATTTTTTATACTTGACATGGGCTGAATTGAACTTCTAGTTACTAGTAAAGAAAATTTTTCATAAAGGGGAAATATGTGGGTGAGACACTCAATAATAATATGGACTATGGAGTCTAAGATAGAATATATTTGTCATATGGGCCGTAGATAGAAAGAGCTGGCCCATCATCGAAAGAGGTCTAAGATGGGTTGTCAAAAATAGAGAATACATGTTTTGAATGTGGAAGTGGAAGTTGAAGTGGAATCTACACATTCTTTGACACAAGCTGGCTGTGATTTCAAACTGTTGTGGGTAGTGATAAATGTCACGTCAGTATTTACGTTAAACTGTTGTGGGCATTAATTGAATTAGGGACTAAAAATGGTAAAATTAAAATGTAGGGACTAAAATGAAAAAATGCCAAAATGTAAGAACTAAAATAGCATTTATGTCTAGAATAAAATAGTATGGTTCTATATTTTGTTAAAATTAGGTTTTTTTATTTCAACCCATTTCGAAATTTTTTATAATTTATTAATATGAGTTCGGTACAGTTATAATAAGCATACGGAAAAATCAACATATACTTTCTTTATACTTCTATCTTGCAATTCAACTTCTTTTTTTTTTGGCTGAATTGCAAATTTTTTATACTTGACATGGGCTGAATTGAACTTCTAGTTATTAGTAAAGAAAATTTGTCATAAAGGGGAAATATGTGGGTGAGACACTCAATAATAATATGGAGTCTAAGATAGAATATATTAGTCATATGGCCGTAGATAGAAAGAGCTGGCCCGTCATTGAAAGAGGTCTAAGATGGGTTGTCAAAAATGGGGCTTGGGTTAGTTTCTGGGCCTTTCTGGCAATCTAACTGGACATGGTTAGCTCCACCAAACGAGAAAGTCAGCGGGCCGTGGGCCATCTTCATTATTTTGTCACAAATTTATAAAATCTATGTAACAAAAATAATGTAGTAAAGATTAAAGAACGTAAATAAGAGGCAAAGGAAAATATGCTAAACTAAACAATAAAAACAAGCATATGCTGTAGGCTTAGAGGCTTAGAGGCTTAGAGCATTGCGCTACTACTATTTGCTGCCACTGCCAAGTGCAACTTCATTATACACTAGGATGAATGAGAATAAATGCAGTATAACTTTTAAGAAAGTTTGACTCCAAATCAATTTGCGCATTATAATACTCAAATTTATTAGAAAGTGATTGAAGAAATCTTTTATATATAGTTTTTTTTAATCATATAATCATTTTAGTAAGTCATGTAACTTATTAGACTAATACATATGAATAGTCTTATAATTTAATATGCAATCAAATTATTATAGTTAAAATTGATACTTTTGAGTGGGTTCCAGTTAGCTTTACTGGTAAAGTTTCTGATAATTATATAAGAGATCTAGGGTTCTATTCTTGCCTACACCAAAAACTAATTGGTGTCTTAGTTTGATAATAAATAACTATCATTAAAAGCGGACATCATAGATTAAAACTCTCTAAAAAAATCAATACTTTTAAGAAATGATAAAAGTGATATATATTAGTTAAAGTGGAATATGTTACAGAAGGAATTTTCCTTTTGAAAAGCAAATTCCATTGTCCATTTTCATCCTCTCCTTCCTTATCGTGGTTAAAATTAATATTGGTGCAGTAAGCCAGTAAGAATTCTGGTCCCCATGTTATCCAAACCAACCCCATTGTGAGTTCTGAGATTTTTGTTTTGCTTTTTATTTTTAAAATGGTCATGTGATTCGTGCCTATTCACTATTGGCGTGAGTGGACTTTTATTATTTTAGTAATTAACTCACTGGCTGTCTTTGTCCCGTGCCAATATTATCACTCTTCACAAGAAGCTTTCAATGCTTATTATCAAATGTCAATCGCCAAAATGTGCTGCCACGGTATCTAGCTATGGATGTTTGTTCGTGTTAAACTTGCCAAGTGATGCAAATATTTGAAAGAGACAAATAAATAATGGTGTCATTATATATATATTTGTTGGATATCTATTAGTATCAGTTATAGTGTGCCAAATCCAATCCTTAATATTGTCCTTGATTTTTTTTTAATCAAGGATCCCTTTGTCCAACTTAGGTCAACTACTTACGCTTATATAATCAGGCCTCCTATATGTATTTTTATATAAAGAAAATGCACGGTTTATACACACATTACATTTTTTTTTAAATCTATTTTTCTTCCTTTTTTTTTTTTCCTTATAACAAATGGAAGTAAAGTTTTATAGTGGTCCAAACGAAATACATTTTCAGTGAAAAGTTCTTAACGAGTACATCTTAACTTTTGAACTTGTTGTTGACCATGAACGCAAGTATGATTTAAATACTAAAGAAGCCCAAATTAACCCTAAAATTGTGATTATTTTACACCTAATAGTATATGAGAAATGATATGTCCACAACATTTTTACAACAAATCATAAGTGACAGGTTGTTACTAGTTGTTATTGTTAGGGTAAAAAAGTAATCTTAGTGTTAGGTTCAAATTTAAACCAGTAACATCTAACCACCTATGATTTGTTGTGAAAATATTATAAAAATATTGTAAACATAGCACCTCTCTATAATATATAAATTTACAATAAACTTGGACATTATGGTCATGATATCTTTAAGAATAGAATTGTTTGCTTTTTCTTTACTTCTTGAACATCTACTAAGCTTTTTTATTAGGTCAAATATTATAAAGATGCTTATTCTTTTTTATCAAATCCTCACGGGACTTACATGGGCCCGCTATAAATGTTGACACACAAGTCAAGATAATTAATTCCTTTACAAAATACTAATAAGTTAATAATGCTCACCCACTGTCCTTCTACCATGGCCAACTGGCCATGGAGATGGGCCAACTATATATCTAGCAATGCTAGCTTGTAAACTTTTATTATTAGCTTTAATAGGCTTGCATAAGAGACCTTTACTTGATTGAACCAACTAAAAGAGCATTGTCCATCAAAAAGTAGCAGTGGCTAATATTCTCACGTACTTCTTATCATACGTCCTCTATTTTAAGTTTTAAATATGAACAACATTAAAAATAAATAAATAAATAAATAAAAATGCAGGCATTGCATGTAAAATGATTATGAAAGTCGTGTATAATTGGCTAGAAAGCATGAACACATATATAAATATGGGTACGACACGAAAATATAAATAGCTTAAAAAAAAATTATAACATGACCCAACCGATATGACACTAATATAATAGGAAAAATGATTGATATGTAATCTAGTCTCCAATTTTAATAAAGTTTCTCCAACTTAAAATTGTGTAATACAAAATCCATGAAGCAGTGAATTATTTTTCTAATGTCGTTTGGTTAGTTCATCATTTTTACTATTTATAGAGATAACAAGAATACTTTTAGTGTTGTTGTTAAAGCTAGAAAGTTTATCCAACACAAAAATAAAAGCTCGAACAATATATCTGGTAAAATTCTATGGAATTATTCAATGGGAACCAGAATTTAAGGCACTGTAAACCTTTTTTTGGAATAAAAGAAAAAGAAAAGCAAAATTACACGTAGATTCAGAAAAAAACAAAGAAACTGAAAGCAGGTATTCACATATATAATAGAAATATATAATAGTAACCGCCATAACCACCTTTTTTTTTTTTTTTTTCTTAAAAGAAAAGAACGAAAAAAAGTGAGAAACCTGAATAATCATAAACTATAAGGCGGCGATCCCCGTGTGCGGCGGAGACGCCGGCAACCTTGACGTGAAATTCCGTAACGGAACATCGACGGAGTCACGAGACGGCTCTCCATTACCGTTACAGTTGCCGTAACCGTAACCGTGACCGTCGTCGTTTTCGCCCTCGTCGAAATTGAGAGCGTAGCTGAGAGGATCGTATTTGAAATCAGCGGAATGGCGCCTCCGGTGCCTCCCTCCTCCTCCTGCTCCGATTCGCGACATCAAGTTCTTGCACTTGTCTTTCAACTCCGGCGGAATGAGAACATCGTGACTCGCCAAGCACCCCCGCGGCTTCAGCCTCATCGACGTGCTCCGGTACAGCCTCGGCTCCTGCGAATCGGAAGGGCAATTCACGGAGTTGTCATCGCGTTGGCTGTGACTGTGGAAGCAACACAGGGACGACTTGAGCTTTTGCCTGAGAGACGAGGAGGAGGAAGACAACGACGGCGGCGACGACGACGAATCTTGGCTGTGGTTGTAGATGCGGTGGTGCTTGTTCATCGTTATCGGCGGCGGAGACGACGGCGGCAGAGGGAGCGGAGAGTTTCTGAGAATGGGGAGTTATTATAGAGAGTGGGGGGAAGTGGGGAGCGAGGAAGAACCGAAGAAGTGGTTTTAACTTTTTAAGAGCAACGGATCTTGAGGAACGGATCCAAGGTGTTAGGGGCATTTTCGTCTTTTCACTTTTTATTTATTTATAGATGTATCTTTGCTTGCCTGTCATGGAAGAATTCAATTCTTAACAAGTACACTTTTAATGAGTTTCTAAAAGCAAATTTGTTGAGAAATTCAATTCTACTTTCTCACGCCTAAAAAGAGAGTAAATTGTAACGTTTTTGTAAGATTCAACCTTCTATATTTAATGCCTATCTTGTTTTTAACCTTTTGTAAGGAAAAACAAAAACAAAAAAAACAGATTTAATCTAAATAAATTTAGAGGAAAACCATTCGTTTTGGATGAGCTTATAACCGGAGTATCTAAAAGTTAGTGGATATGAAATATTATGGAAATTTAGACTATAGCAGAATTTTGGAAAATGATTCGGATTGAGCAATTTAAATTTTAAACTATAATTTTAGAAATTGATTTGGATTGACTAATGAGCAATTTGTTAGAATCTCAACCAGATCTAGCAAGATCTCCACGTGATTCTGGTGAGAAATCTCCATTAAATTTTGTGAAATTTTCTATTTAATTTAGTGAGATTTTCACATAATCTTTAACTACAATGAAGAGTCCGATCCGTCCGAATCGCCACTCCTATTTGGTTGGGTAAAATTCTGACTCAATCCAACATGTGCACACTCTTACACTACCAAATACTATACATTTCAATCTCAATTGATCTTAAATTTTAACTTTTAACACATGTTTTTCCTATAACTTTCTTTTAACTTGTTTGAGGATTCTTAATCAATAAAATTTCTTATGCATTCGTTTTGTTTTTTTTTTTTTGGGAGGATACTGATTTTTTTTCTTAAAAAAAGAAAAAGAAAAGTATCTTAAATGTGAGAAGAGATTAGTAGTATATTGTTATTGTTGTTATTGCTTTCAACTTTGTGTGTATTAGCCCAAAGAATTTCATATGAATCATATCCAAACATCATCATATTATTTTCTCACTTTTCCAGTTTAAACCAACACTAGTTTCCTTCAAATAACAAAAACAAAAACTTATTAATCATCAAGGAGGGCTAAAATAAATAGGCTCTCACTCTAGCTTTGTTTCTTGTGCATTCGCTGTTTTCAAACTAATAACGTGACTTAGCGAGGAAGATTAACTTAATTGTAAATCAAATCTGTGGTTTACACTTAAGCTTCTCCTTACTGTTTCCTTAAAACAAACAAAACGTAATTATCAAAAGGAGTGAGAAATCAAGAACCTTTAACTTCCTTATTTATACTATGTAATATGTATTACGTATACACTGCTCTTGAAGTTGAACTAATGCGACTTGGGGCATTAATTAATTGACTTAATTAAAAATTACAACTAACGTTTCCACTGGTTTTTCATGTATATTTTCATGCACCTGGGTTTCTGCGAAAGCCAATTCATATATATACTAAATAAAAAAAATTGTATGTTGATGTGTGCAGTTGTACTTTATTTATTTATTAATTAAAATTCAACTTTCACCCCAAAAAAGAGAGCAAATTGTGAGATTTATAATTCATAATATTTGTAAGATTAAACCTATATTTAATGTCTATCTTATTCCTAACATTTTTCTAATTGTGTAATGTTACGGCCACAAATTATTGATGTATTCAACTTTTTATTTGTTTTTATTTAAGCCCACCATTAATATCAATTTTTCATTTATCAATTAACTACTCACCGCATCAGTAGTTTGTAAAATTTTTTGTAAAAGAATTTGTATTTCTAGTATTACTCTTTTTGGATTTTTTTTTTACTCTAAATAAATAAATAAAATTAAAGAAAAATCCTTAGTTTCCTAAAATTTCCACGTGGATGAGGTCATAACTAGAGTATCTAAATAAATGGATCAATAAGGAAACATTAATCACATCAAAAAAAAAAAAAAGGAAACATTAATAATCACTTGTCCTGGAAGAATTCTATTCTAAGTACACTACATTTCTTCGTTTCTAGGCAAATTGTGTATTTATCTTTGTTGCTTAATTTCTTTTTAAAATTAAATTCTAATTTCACCTCCCTTAAAGGAGAAAATTTTGAGCTTTATAAATCATACTTACTTTTTTCTGTCTAGATATTTGTGAGATTAAACCTATATTTAAAACCTATCTTATTTCTCAAAAAATAAAAACTAAAAATAAAGGAAAATCCTAGCTTTTTTCAAATTTTCCTACGGATAATGAGCTCATAATGGAAGTATCTAAAATTAATAGATTTAACAATTTGTACTTTAATTTAAGAAAATTCCAAAACTACCACCGCTTACCCTTGGCGTGATGGCGTGATGGTCACTCCACAAATATAAGCATTTGTAGGGGTGTGGGTGGTAGATAAGGGTCGGAGTTCAAGTCTCCAAGAGAGAGTTACACACATATATCCACTTAGATTAAGTTAGAGTAAAATTTCTATTTTGTATGAAAAAAAAAATTCCAAAACCATAATTTCATAGATTTGTTTGGATTGAGCAATTTAAATTTGTTCAGGACTCCACTACCAAATCTATATATTTCAAACTCAACTGATTTTAATTTTAACACATGTTTCTCCTATAACTTTCTTTAACTTCCTGTGCATTAGTTGTTCTCAAACTAAGTTTCAACATTAATGTTTTCTAGAAAATTATTCATGTTCCAAAAAGTGTTTTTTATAAAACTATATATATATATATATATATATATATTTTTTTTAATATTTGGTAGCAACTTTATATGAGTTAAAAATTAAAAACAATCTCTTAATTTTTCTTACTTACGTTACTGTGTGATAGAGTTGTTTTTATAAAAAAAAATTAATGGATAACAATCTCTAAAAAATAAATCATACTTTTTCTATGAACTAAATATAGTTTTTCTTTGACTTTTTTTTTATATTTTTTTTAAGCTACTAACATACACCCACAAACACCATTCGGAGTGGATAATGAGCTCATAACGGGAGTATCTAAATTAATAGATTAATAAGAAATATTAAAAATGTGTACTCTAATTTTTTTATTATTGGAAAATGTGTACTCAAATTAATTAAGAAAATTCCAAAACTATAATTTTAGAGATTTGTTTGGATTGAGCAATTAAAATTTGTTCAAGACTCAACTTCCAAATATGTATTAGAAATGCTATATTTACAACATTTTTACAAAATTTTTAGAACAAATCTTAAGGCTCTGTTTGGGAGTTTATAAGAGAATAGAATGGAATGATCATGAGGGAATGGAAAGGAATGGAATGTATTTAAGTAAGCGAAATGAATGGAATTAAGTAACTTTAATTGGATGTTTTAAAATAAAGCAATGGAAAATAATGAAAATGAATGGAATGTAAGTAATCTTGTTTGGGAGCAACATGAAGGGAATGGAATCATTTTATGACAATATTACTATTGTGGGGGGTAAGATTTATAAAACAAACAAATGGGTTGTGGGCTTGATCAATTGGTACCGATTTGTTTTTATCATTGGGCCCCTAAGCCCACAAGCCAACCTACACTACAGGCAACTGAGGAACCGTCCGAGGATGAATGTCTCCTCTGATGGGCCCGGCACGCACCCTGGGATTTGCCAAGAAGATTAAAGGCAGAGTTCTGAAAAAACTATTGGGTAAGAGGGGGATCCAAGTACCCTCTAGAGGCAACAGCGTGATAAAAATATCTGAGAAAAAGACTGCTACTTCCACATTAAAGACCATGTACCTACCTCCCTGACTGCATTAATGGGAAAATGATCCCTGAACAGTAGAATTAAACTTTCCAGCTATTATTTAAAGACTTCAAGAAGGTGGTGGAGGAGAGAGATCGGTCAGTTAGCAGAAAAAGAACTAAGAACTGTAATTTTGGCATAAAAGATAAGCAATACATAAATCGTCTTCGGCTTACGTCCGAGGAGGTTCCTTTGTCATATTTGTTTATCATTTGCAAAGATTGTGGCGTTCTAGCCTGTTTGTCAAGTTTCCAATACCCCTAAAGTAGATTTCAAATCCACACTCTACAAATCTTATTGTTTAAGGCTTATTGGGCCTGAGCCCACGTCTATCTTTGGGTCCAAGTGCAATTGTGCACTTACAACTATTAGACCCCTATTTTAAAATAAAGGGTTGAATATATAGGGGTATTTCGAGAGTTTTAGTAAAATAATCATTAAATCTAATTTCATTCCCTCCCATTCCTCCCAATTTCGGGGGGAAATAAAAATTTGAGATTTTAAGGGAATAGAGAGGAATGAGTGTTCCCTCCTACCCAATCCATTCTCTCCCACTTAAACTCCCAAATAAGAGAATGACCATTAAAACTTTCAAACAATTGAAGGGAAGAATATTCTAAAATTGTTATTTTCATTTATTTCCATTCCATTTCATTCCCTCCTCTCAAACGAGGTTTAAGTGACAGGTTATTATTGGCTATTACTGGTGGGTAAAAAAGTAATTTAAGTTGTGAATTTCAAATTATAACCAATAACAATTTACTACCTATGATTTATTGTAAAATTTTTATGGATATTACACTTCTCAACATATATTTCAAAACTTCAATTGATTTTAATACATGTTTCTCCTATTAGTTTCTTTAGCTTCTTGTGCATTAGCTTAGGGAGGAAGATTAACATAATTGTAAATCAAAACTATGGCTTACACTTTCCAGCTTCTTCCAATTGTTTCCTTAAAACAAACAAAACGTAATTTATCAAAGGTGGAAATCACATTTTTGTCCCTACATTTTTAGGCAATTCCCACTTTGATCCCTAGATTTTATTTTTACCATTTTTAATCCCTATCCTGAAAAACACTTCCCGTTTTGGTTCCTGTTGTTACATTAGAGACATAAAATGCACATGTGGCAAACTGCAGAATTAAAAAATATTAAATTAATGTCCACGTGTCACTGCAAGCTCCATGTAGCTTTCCCACCCTTAGTTAGTCCCATTCACGCCTGTAGGAGGTCATGTGGCCCTCACGTGACTTCATAATCATCTGCCCATTGAGATACCTAGATTAACTTCTCGCCAAATTTAGAAATCCCTAACCCCCAAATTAAGCTCCTTGCCACAAACTCAGCTCCTTGCTCACAACACAGCCCAAAAACATCTTCAACTCAACTGCTCTCACGGAATCAAGCTCAATGTCATCAAGTGGTAGCTTGAGGAAAAAGGGCCCAACCCAATGCTTCTATTTTGAGAAACCCGTTTTGGTTGTTTCGTGGACACCTGAGAACCTTGGAAGAAGGTTCTACGAGTTTCCAAATTTCTGGGTAAGTTAGTCTTTATCTCTCTAACTCTGACTCTAACTCAGCATTTGGCTTTCTCTTTCTTGGTCATAGACCTAGTTTTCATATCAGGACTATTCTTGTTGCACATCTTTTTTCCA
Organism: Castanea sativa; assembly: GCF_040712315.1. NCBI lineage: Eukaryota > Viridiplantae > Streptophyta > Magnoliopsida > Fagales > Fagaceae > Castanea > Castanea sativa. The sequence goes on along the minus strand of NC_134013.1, from coordinate 79,819,646 downwards.
ATCATAAATGATCTGTCTTTGTAAAGTTTTTAAATTTCTATTGAGTTTCTGGGTGGGAGTGAAGTTTAGGTGAGAAAAAAAAAAGAGTGAGAAAGAGGAACTTTTTGCAGGGAGAGAAAGGAGTCAGCCCACTATGAAGAGAGAGAGAGAGGTATTTAGGCCTCTTTGACTGTAAAGATGTTTTCGTGGAACATTTATAAAATTATGTTATTGGGTTTTTATTTTATAGCTATTTTCTTTAGTGGGTCTTTTTTAGTTTCAAGGATTTTAGTATTTTGCTAATACAAGTGTTGGATTGGTTTTGACTAGATTTTGCTAATACTATTTGTTGTTGTTTTTCATGATTTTGGTTGAAGATATGATGGGTTTTATCTAGCTCTTAGGTGTCAGGCTGGACGCAAGCATAAATTTTTTCAGTAGCGCGATGATGAAATTTGTGAGTGTGGCAAGATGCTGATCTCGAAGCAGAGACAACAGATTTTAACCCTTGAAGCTGACATTGCAGGCTACAGGAAGAGAGAGAAGAGGCTGCACATCTGCCTGGGGCTATCTCTAGTGATAAGAGAGAGAGAGAGAGAGAGAGAGAGAGAGAGAGAGAGAGAGAGAGAGAGAGAGAGAGAGAGAGAGAACCTTCGCAATCTGCCTTTCACAAACACGTAGCTACTTCGAGATGGGAACCGAAGCTACAATCACTCTGAAGCTATCTGGGTAAGAGGTTAGGGATTGTGCTTGCTGATTTAGGGTTTTTTGGTTTAGAAAGAATGTCACGTGAAGGCCATATGACTAACTAAGGGCGGGAAAGCCACGTGGAGCTTACAGTGACACGTGAACATTATTTTAATATTTTTTAATTATGCCATTTGTCACGTGTGCATTTTTCATCTCTGATGTAACGACAGGGACCAAAACGAGAAGCATTTTTGAGGATAGGGACTAAAAGCGGTAAAAATAAAATTTAATAATCAAAGTGGGAATTGCCTGAAAATGTAAAGACAAAAATGTGATTTCCGCTTTTATTAAAAGGAAAGAGAAACTAAAGAACGTTACTTTGTTTCTTATATGTATTTATTTTTGGTAGAATCTTGTATATTTTTTGAGGAAAGGTAGAATCTTGTATATGTATTATTATATGTATTAATGTATATATACACTGCTCTTAAACTAATGTGACTTCGTACAATGGTTGACTTAATTAAAAATTACAACTACGGTTCCACTTGTATTGCTTGACTGGGTTTTCATGTATATTTTCGTTTTCCATAACATATGTGAATCTCGGAAAGCTAATTTCATATGCTAAATAAGTTTTATGACGATGTGTGCAGTTGGCGATGGGTTGTATCAACCAAAGAATGATAGTGACAGTGGACGAAGTGGGAGAGCGGACGCTCAACCGATGCATCTAATTAAAGTAAAAAAATAACTGATACTCTAAGGTATTAGTTATGAGTCCACTCCTGATAATAAATAAATAACTTTATGTGTCACTATCAAAAAAAATATTATAAGTCAAACTTGCTTTTTTCCTCGTACAATTAATTGATAAATGTGAGATGCTAATTAACCTTTAATACTCCTATTGAGATGTATTGAATTAACTAGAAATAAGGACCAACATTAAGCATAAGTGTATATATAACATGAGAGTTGGTCAAAAAGAGCCTCGGGTGGCTTATATTATGTTCTTCGGGTTTGGCGTGAGATACTAATTACACTTGTTCTTGGTTTATGTTGGTGCAAACACAATGATAATGGAAATAACACGAAGAGAAAATGAATAATACTTCTGAATTTTTTATTAATTTAAAGAAAGAGATTACACAACACTATTTGGACTGAGGCGCAGCACTCGCTCTCTTTAAGGAGATTCAAGCCCTTGGTTGGCTAAACTTTGTAAGCGGTGCAGACCGTCTCTGACTTGTCTCCTCCACCCTTGCGCACGTATCTAGCCCAATATTTGAGACAATTCATGTTAGCCCATTAATCACCACAATTAAAAAGAACAAAATAGTCTCTCTCCTTTTCAATGTGGGATTAAACATTTTCACTAACTCCTCATCTTCCACATTCACTCCCACATCTTTACATTTATGTTATAAAATTTATTTATTCATTTTAATTATTTAATATTAAAATGCTCCAACAATTTACAATCACACTCTTCTATTTCTCATTTTTCTCAAAATGTTTCATCCCTTTTTACAAAGGTATTTCTGCCTTATATAGCCTTTCCAGTTGTATCTTGGCCTTCCACTTAGAGGATTTGACTTTATTTCCCTTAATACTTGTCCCATCAAGACTTCACTGGAAAGCTTCTACACTAGGCTATGAGTTGTGATGATATTGTTCAAAGGTCATTTCCTCATTAATGTCACCAACTAAGTGGGTTCAAAATATTGAATGTGGAGATGATAGATGCTTTATCTGCACTCTTCCTTTCTTTGCTTGCTGACAATCTTCCTTTTCGTCCTCTGTTTATGCCCGATGGTCCTTAGAATTGGTCCTCATCCCTTCCGAGGACACGAAAGTATCCTCGGGGTCCTTGGGCATTGTAGTCTCCCTAGACTTGCGATGAGTTGTTTATATTTTTCACGAGGGTTTATTGTCAATGCCTTCTAAGGTCTGATCTTTTAACATTGGACTTCTCTCATTTGACCATGTCCTGAGATTCTCGTCCTCCCACATATATCAAGATTCAAGACTAGCTAGCTTGTGTTTATTGGTTAACTTACTAAATATAAAAATAAAAAATAAAATAAAAACACTTCAAGAATAGGCACGGTAAATCAATGCGTAACGTTATATTTCACGAGAATAATGCTTCCAGGAATAATGGCAGAAGAATATTCCTTTGCATTCTTCAACTTGCTTCATACTACAACTAGTTGAGAGTATTTCAATTTTCAACCAGTGAGTATAATCGCTGTCATTCACATAAACATCTCAAATTTTCCCTCTTATAGATTTAGTTAAAGTTTAAGTTTCAAAGTTTCTTACCCAAAAAATTATTAAAAAAAAAGTTTAAGATTCAAAGTTTCTTAAAAAAAAAAAAAAGATTCAATTTACCATTAATAAATAAATAAATAATGTTAAAATATTGTTTCCATCCTTAAAAGTTGCACAAAATTCGTATATAGTCCTAAATAATAAAACTTTTTTTTTTGTCCTTCAATTATTGAAAAAAAATTAAATTTTAGGCAAAAAATATTTTAATTTACTAGCTATTTTTTGGTTTTTTTTTTTTTTAAAGGATAGAAAGGTAGTTGATTTACCTATGGGATTAATTGCATTATAGCAGAATTCTATTTACTCAATAAAAATGAGTAAATAGAATTCCATACACGATTTCAAGTCCAAGCCATCCAATCTAGCACTTGGTCTGGTTTCTGGGTAGCAAAGCCAATATAAAGGCCCTATTCCCGCTCTCCAGTCATGTGAATGTCTTTTTTTTTTTGGGGTAAAACCTGGAATTCATTAAACAATAAAACCAAAAGCAGTAGAGTTTAGAGAGCGTAGCCTCTCATAATACTAAGGGTCGTTAATGGGCCGGGTCGGGCCGGCCCGGCCCATTTTTACTTGGCCCATGGGCACAATGAGCTGGGTATAATAGATTATTAACTAGTTAACGGGCCGGGTCGAGTTGGGCCGAAAGAGAAAACCTCAGCCCATGACCCTGCCCATGAACAATGCCCATTTTTTCTTTAGCGAGCTGGGCTATTGGGTTGGGCCTAATGGGCTACCCATAGGCTTGTATTAGCATATTATTTTATTATTTTTATAAGGAAAGAATCAATTTTTTATAAGGAAATAATCAATCTATTTTTTTAAAGGAAAGAATTAAAGAATTTAATACTTAATTACAAATTTGTTTACATTCAAATCTATTTAATTTTTTGTTTTGTTGATGGAAACCTATTTAATTTTTTTTATTAAGGCTTTAAATAGTTTTTTATTTTATCTTTAATAAAAAAAATGTCAAATGGTTAATTCAAATTTGCTAGACTACTAGAAAAATATATATTTAGTAAACTAAGTTTAGCACAATTACTTTGAGTATCTTAGTGGTTGAGAGAATTTTCTTAAGAAATTTCCCTATAATATCTCAAGATCAATCCTTCATACACTTCCTATATATTTTTGTTATGAATTATGAGTTATTGGCCTGGGCCAATGGGTTAGGCCAATGGGCTGGGCAACGGGTTGGGCTACTGGGCTAGCCCATTTGGTACCCATGGGCATAAAAACTAGCTTATGGCTTGACCCATTGGGCTAGTGGACTACCCATGAACCTCAATAACAACGGGCAGGGCCGCCCATTAACCCGGTGGGCCGTCGGGTTTCTAGGTCAGGCTATGGGCCATGGGCTATTTGATGACCCTTACATAATACAAACCCAAGTAGTCATAAAACAACAACAAATTTAAGTCCACAGGTGGACTATCAAAATACACAATGTATTATTGAGCAAAATCATATTAAATCCAGAACCTAGCAATCATTCCAACAATGTATCTATTGGTGTATAATATATATACCAATTAGATTTTGCTAGTTCCATAATTCGCTAGACATTTTGTGTAAAACACTATGATGGTATGGTGTCCTCGCATTATATTAGTAACTTTGAAGTTTGAACAGAATTAAGATTGGTATGTGATTGGATGAGTACTTTGTTGAAAATTAGCTAAAGTGCAGTTGTGATTTAAAACGGAATGAAGTTTAAAAATGTCATGCATAAACAAATAATCTACAAGTCTTTAAAAAAGGGTTCAGCAAAAAGTCTTTAAAGAAAGGTAGACAAATAACTTACACATTTTTTTTGAGATACTTTCAATTTATGGTGTATACTCCTTATAATTATTTTTTTATCATCATACCAATAAACCAATTTGTTTTAACACACTTATTTAATCTAAGTTTTTTCTCAATAATAATAATAATAATCTGACTCCAAATTTCCTGTTTTATTTTAAATAATACCCAATATTTTTAGAGATTCTTTGAAGGCCTATTGAATTCTTTTAATTGGGCCTATTGGAGGCCCTTTGGGGCCTATTGGCTAGCCAAATCAGTTGGTAGCGGCCGAAGTTTTTTGAACCTACACAAGAGGCAATAGTCGGCTTTTATTTCTCATTTCTTAAACCCTCATCAATTGCTACTGCCACTTTCATCTCGATTCTCTATCAACAACAATAAAAGTGTTCGTTTGGGATTCATTTACTCATTTGGCTTAAAAGAACTATATATATATATATATATATAAATATATATATATATATATATATATATATATATATATATATATATATATATATATATATAAATATATATGGTATTGGATATGTGTTGAGAGATTTGAGCCAAAAATAGGTTGTAAGTTTAAGTTTATAACTTTATATATAAGCTTGATTAATACTAAGTCAGGGTGGCTTCCAACCAATTTCTCGATTTTGTGCGATGTTTGGGCTTCATTGTTCTTGTTCAAGCCTCATTTTCTGGCTTCGTGACAGCTCCCCAGAATTCACAATAACTACCTTGAACCAAGCCTAAAATGGGTGGGCCGGATATATCTGAAAAAAAAAAACCAAGGCCCAAAGGCCCAAAATTAACATTGTTGATATAAATTAATTACGAATAAGTCTATTATAATAAAGCTTGGCCCTGTTAAAAGCCAGCAAGTCCACCATAGCCGGTGGATTAACAAAATTAACATAGTTAGAAGATAGGGTGGCCCCAAACTTAGTCAATGTATCAGCTTATTGGTTTGCCTCCTAGAAAATGTGTTGGGCAGTTGACCTATGAAAATTTTCCAATAGTCTTACAATCATCAAGCAGAAGCTCTAACATAAAATTATTTATCAAGTACTTAGTAAGCTGTAAAACAATAAGCTCGGCAACAAGCTCTACACATATTTAATATGTTGGACAGTAAAACAATATGTCTAGCAAACATATTGAGATTAATAGATAATAAAAGGGGTGTAAGTGATCAGTGAGTTTCAATTAGCTTAGGACATTTATTAATGAATCATTTTAAAAAAAATTTGATACCTCTTTCATAAAAAATGTAAAAAACTGTAAATTTTTTTTTCTTTTTTCATAAATATATTTTTTTAAATGTTTAGAATCAACGTACTTAGATCATTTGTTAATTTTTTTTCTATATTAAAATTTAAGAGTATTTGTATCAACTCGTGCAACAATTCTTGTCTATTTTAACACAAAAATCTACTATTTCTATTTTATATACTCATATTTCAAAACATACTACTTCAAATTTTTAAAATTGTTTCTCTTTCTTTATACACATCAGCCACCATTCACTCACTTCCTTTATTCTCGAGATACGTAAATAAAGAATAAGTAACTAAATAAAAATGAGCAGTGTCAGTGTAAATTTAGACAGTTATTGTATCAAACTTGTAAATTTACATAATTATATACGGATTAGTGTGAGTCATTTTAGATAAAATTGTGTAAATTCTACGTATTGTTTTATTATTAATACACATACTAATGTGAACGCTTTAAAAGTAGCATCTATTACATAGTCACTAACATACACACTCTTACACAAATAAAAAATTGAATTGAAATCAAGAAGCCACAATTTCATCCTATGTGCGTGCAAAGAGCACGTGAATTTGAATATTCCCATATATTAATATGAGTAATTCTAGTACCAAATAAATTGTCACAATTTTTGCCACAATTATTTTACGTGTTAGACTGTAATTGACTGCTTGTCACTTATAAATTAACCCATCACTCATTTTCCACCATTCACAATATGCCACATACAGAATTACAACACAAATTATGTAATTTTTCGTGATCTTAGAATTTTTCTATTATTAATATAGCTCAATATAATATCACGACCTTCTAGTCTTAAGAGTATTCTCATTAAGACTACTAAAAAATTTAGCATTTACCATCTCAAAACCTATCTTTATAACATATAACACACCACTTTACAATATCTCTTACATCAAAACTTCTATTTTTCTAACACTTCATTTAAATATTCTTTCTTTATTATTATTTTTTATTATTTCTCACTCTCTCTCACTCCCACTGTCTCTCCATCTTTCTCAACCTGGTCTAGAAGCTTCTCCTTCCCTCTGATATTTGCTCTCAAAACCTCCATGGCCTGAGCTTTTCAAGCTCATCACCGATAAACCACGGCCACAGCCACATCCACCACCACCAACCACAACCTCAACCCCCAACCACCAAAATAAAATTAAAAAAAAACAAAACCCACGGCACAAACTGCAGCATAAACCCACCACAAAATCGCCACAAAACCCACCACCCTTGCAACCCCGATCCTCACCTCAACCTTGATCCTCGATCTGATCCTTAACCTCGATCTTCAACCCATGGCCTCAACCAATCCCAACCACCATCGGACCCAGACCCACTTGCAGTCATCGAGATTTATCAGACCCACTAGAGGGAGAATCTGAGAAAGAGAGATGAGAGAGAACGAGAATGAGAGAGTGAGAGTAAGAGTGAGAGTGATAGTGATAGTCTGAAGAGAGAGAAAAAAAATATTAAAAAAATATAACAACTTACTGTAGTGCGCTAAAAAATGAGAATGGTTTTAGTATTTACCATCCTTAACGAGAATGCTTTTACTCTTTACGCCCTGTTTGTTTCATCAATAACATTTTCTAAAAAACGAGTCACTTTCCAAAAAGTATTTTCTATAAAACTATCACATTTTCTAATGTTTGGTAGCAACTTTAAATGAGTTGAAAAATAACCTCCTAATTTTTCTTATTTAGCTTACTGTGAGATATAGTTGTTTTCCAAAAAAAATTAATGGAAAACAATCTCTAAAAATAAGCTATACTTTTTATGTTGATCAAATATAGTTTTCCTTTGACTCATCTTTTTTTATGTTACCAAACATTAGAAAACATGGAAAACTATCTTTACACAAAGGTGGCGTTTGGATAGTGTCTAAAGAGAGCGTTTTGCGTCTGGCGTTTGTATATCCGTGGGACCCACTGCTATAGTAGCTTCCAATTAAATGCAAGACTAAGCTGAAAACGCGTAGCGTTTTTTTCCTTCAACACACCGTTCTTCGTGTTCTTCAACGATCAAACCCAAAACTTCATCGAAACCCAGCAAACCCATTCTCAAACCCAGAACATGATGAACCCAGCAAACCCGTTCTTAGTGTTCTTCACTGATCAAACCCAGAACTTCATCGAACCCAACAAACCCATTCTCAAACCCAAAACATGATCAACCTAGCAAACCCATTCTTCGTGTTCTTCACCGATCAAACCCAGCAAACCCATTCTCAAACCCAGAACATGATGAACCCAGCAAACCCATTCTTCGTGTTCGTCACCGATCAAACCCAGAATTTCATCGAACCCAGCAAATCCATCAAAAAATAAGATCAAAATAGTGAAACCAAAACCATATGAATAAAACTCATGTGAAAAAAAAAAATCAAACCCATGTGAAAAAAAAAAATCAAACCCATCAAACCGGTCAAACCCAGCAAACACAACTGATCAAACGGATCTACCCAGAAAACCCATCAAATCCACCGCCGATCAAATGCATCCACCACCACCGAGGGACCCGATCTTCGCCGGCGTCAGACTGGGTTGTTTTCCTTGTGGATTTACATTCTGAGCTCTTCGCCAGCGTTGGACCGATGTAGTTCTTCCTCTCTTCCTTTCTCTGGCGAGCGTGGAACTCTATTCTCGAAGACGCAGGTGTTAGGTAGTGTGGGTGAGGACTGAGGAGTTAATAGAAGGAAAAAAAAAAAGAAAAAAAAGAAAAAAAAAAAGAAAGTAAAAACGCATTTTCAGCTGAGCTACAGTGCTCGGACCAAAAATAATCAACCCGCGTTTTTCAATTATTTGCTACAATATTTTCAGTTTTCAATTTTTAATAAAATAAACCGTATTCAAACGGACTTAAAATTTTCTATCGAAACAAACAGAGCATTATTCTTTACCGACGTTAGGCCAAAAAAATTGGGTGTGGTCAGTCACGCTACGTGGCTCACAGTTTCTGAGTTTCAAGGAAGTTTCTTTAAGGAGCTTTGATATTGGAGGTCGTAAAAGTAAAACCACTTAAGGTTATCTTTATGTTTTTGTTAGCCCACAGTTTTTGACTACTTTCCTTCCTTCCTTCCTATCTCCTTCCTTTTTTTCAGGGTATCTATTTAGCTTTCTTCTGTTTTGGAGACACAGGCGTTGAATACAAGTACACAACACTTTCTTTCCCTTCCCAAGTTTTCATCTTTTCTATCTGGGTATATATTTCTCTTTCACACACAAATATTTGCACAAAAATAGAAAACGAAATCATATTTATTTATCTTTATTTAAAGCTCGGGTTGTTGTTGTAAATCAATGGCTGGAATGCTACCTGGTGTTGAATGTGCCCGAAAGAGACGGTTCCATCAGAGCGTTGCAGGAGGCCCGGAATCAGCAAATTTGGCTGCCAATGGTGGAACAAGGCGGTCCTATCTTTCGTTATACCCTACCAACAATGAAACCCATCATACCACTTTTTCTTTAAAGGTACTTACTTTCATACATACCCTTCTCAAATCTCAATCTCTTTCTCTATATATTGTCTAATCCACATATAAATATGTTTATTTTTGTTTGTTTTTTTGTGTGAATAATTTTGTTTAAATTTGATCCAAAAGCAGCAACACCAAGCGTATCAGGATGTGGAATTGGGAGGAGTAGCTAAAGAGGCTAGGGAAAGATTAGATGAAAGGCTGAAACTCAGAACACAAAGAAAATCCGACACCAAAAGGTAAGGATTTAATATATATATATATATATATATATATATACACACACACACACACATATATATATATTCAAGGCGCAAGTTAGCTAAATTATTATAGTTCTTGCTAACATGCGTCAGAGTACTGAAATGAGCTAAAATTTTAAAATTTGATTTTCAATCTTCATAGTTACGTATATTTATATGTTTTTATGGTTGATTTAATTTTATAGGGATAACAGTAACATCAAAGGCTGCTTGAGGTGTGTGGAGGAGTTGCAGAGAGATAAAGAGTTGTACGAGTCAAAGAAGAGTGGCTCAAAGCTGTTAAATTGGGCGAAATTTAGCTGGAATGTTTCGGTAGAAGGCAAATGCGCTGTTTGCATTTGAGATAGCCCTTTTTGTTTTGAATGAATGGATGAATGTGGCATAAGGTTGCTTGGTAACATGTGGCTGAATGATTTTTAGTTTTTGCCCCTTTTGTTTGAAATAGAATTATGGAAATTTACCCCAGTAGTTTTTGTTGTACTATGTGGATACCTTACATAATGATATTTGGTTTTGGATTATAAAGTGGCTGTCAACATTCTTTTGGATAATTGGAGGTGGGAATTTGAACATGTTTCTTTAACTTAAGAGGTGTGTATCAATTGAGCTATTGTTGATAATTGGATAGTTGGAGTGGGGATTTGAACAATTTTTTAGCTAAGAGGTGTCAGTCAGTGAACTACTTTTGATGAATTTGGCTATAAATCCAACCTTCTATTTTTGGTGCGAGTTCAATGCTGCCAAAAGATTCAATTTAGTAAATATGTAAAACATGGATTTAGAAATAGCTCTCTCTCTCTCTCTCTCTCTCTCTCTCTCTCTCTCTCTCTCTCCTATAAAAGCAATAGCAATAGGAATGCTACATACACAAATTATTTTTACAAACTGCTGATGTGATTTTAGTATTTTTCAAATAGTTATTGTAAGTAAAAATGTGATATTAGTAATGAGATTATATTCTTCCTTAAAAGAAAATAAAAAGTGATGGACCTATAATAGAACTAATAAGAATTTGTTATCAGTTTGTAAAAATGTTGTAAAATAGTTTGTCTATAGCATTACTCTGAAAAAAGTAAACCATAGATGAGAAATAAGGAGAAAGGAGTCTCTCTCTCATAATGGAAATTTCTTTCATTCCAATTACAGATAATTACATAGATCTTCACTTAAATTAGATAGATAAGAGCACATGAAAAAAAAAAAAAAAAACATTGGTCTCATCTAATGAAAAAAAAATCTCACATATATTACACGCGAAAAAGCTAGTAGACTGATAAATTTGGAGAGATACATTGGATGGTACATACTAATATATTCGGAGAAACACATTGGATGATACAAACTTTGTATTCCAATCTTCCATACATCACTAAATAAATAGATTTGTTAACCATGATGATGGCTCAAACACAAGAAAAACATGTTTTTGGGATACTTTCTACATAGTCATGCTGGATTTGTGAGGTTGTTACATTTTTAAAATATTACATGGTTGCAAGATTGAGGTTTTCATTGCCCTCTGTGACATTAGATCTCTCCTCCTTCATGTTTTCTGGAGTTATGAAACTACTTGATCCTTCCTTCCACCAATCTTTTAAGTTCAGGGCAACATATGATCCCTCCTTCCACATGTTTCCGGGCTTATCACGCCTTCAAAATCTTCAATAAGCACTAGCTGTTTTAGAGGAACATATATCCATAGTTGATTAATCCCCAAAGGAAAATATTAAACTTATATATATATCAACATGCTGAATTATGAGAATTAAATAATTCCCAAATGCCAATAAAGAAAATTATGGATTATACGAAAGCAATACCAACACATTTGGTTCTATTTTCAGTTCTCTGTCAAACCCATAGATAGAAATTGAAATTAGTATTTTCTCTATTATGAAAATGGTCCATTAACAGAAAATGGCACTGTTTACCCAAAATACAGATTGGAAAAATGCATTGATTGCAAATGATTCCAGCCACAATAATGAATTTGTCTGATAGTATCTATTACAATTTCTACATTCTTATGTTCTACTTTTTTATTGCAAAGAACTAAAGTTACCGCACAATATTTCCTAATTCCATAGAGGCTTCTATAACAGATTTTGGAAGAGACATGAACATTAATAAAATTAAAATCATAGGATTCAATGAAGAAGTATTAACTTGTTGTAGAATTACAGACGATGCATACATTTTTCAAATTTAATTCTCAAGCAATGCAAAAATAGCAGCACAGAAAGAAGTAGATTGAACATACCAATCCAATCAGGCATCTTGCTCCATGATGCCACGAGCATGAGGAGCAAGTGTATGCATCTGCAGTGGCAGCCATCCCAGTTTGTCTGATTCCTGAAAAGAAAATCATCTACTGAAATTTTCATAATTGGTATTTGATGTTCTTATAACAACTTGTATATGTAAATAATCCATTCATAATAAAACAAAGAAATTAAATTTTATGTTGGCTTTTAAACTATTACAATACATGAACTTTTTTTTTTTTTAAAGAAGGCTTTAAAACAATCATGAGCAATATATGACACAAATTACTTACACAAACAAAGCAAATTTTGACTTAGGGAAGAAGAAAAACTATATACTTGAAATAAATTAAATGCTATAATCATGGTGGGTACCATAACCTAAAAGTAACATAGAAGAACACTTCTCCAATTATTTTAAAGAAAATCACAAATAGCACATGTCAACCCCTCTTGTAGTGGATGAAGGGCTGATAAAAAAAATTTCAGATAAAAAAGATACACAAGACACTAAAATTTATAGGGCAATAAGTACTTGCCATTCAATTGTATGTATACTTATATACAAAATGCTAAAATCTTCTGGTAAATCATTGATCCGATTTAGTAGTCTCCATGTCTCCTCAAAAATCTTTCTCATACTTTGATAAAAGGAAGAGAGTTGGGAGGATAATGTGACTGTTGGGTGCGGCAACATGAGTACTGATCATGGAGAAGAAACATTAATATTGAGATCTGCAAACACACATTTTACCCAGGCATATTTATACCCACAAGCATTAGACAAAAATAAATCAATCACATGACAGGGTGAGGCATTTTTGGAAACACTTAGGTGAATTTGCAATTCTAGAATAACAGATAAGAATGGCTGATCACAATTTTCAATTTGTGTTAGGGACAACTTATTAGCAATCTCATGATCATCACAAATTTAATGATATATGTTAGGGACATGACAAATATTCCAGTTTTTGGATTACCAATAAAATCTGACCAAAGATAAACACGACGACAGCAAATGCTTTACTTTACATGCCAAATGCGTTAGGAATTGGGATTTTAGGAATTAAATGCAATCCAATTTCTAGTCCTTTTTTGGGTATGTAAATTTAAAAATCTACTTTCTTATTTTAGCTAACTAGGCTGAGTTTGGATACAGCTTCTTCCGCGTCTGCGTCTGCGTTTTTTGTTTTTTGTTTTTTTTTTTTCTTCTTCTTCTGCTGCTGCAGCACGGGTCAGGGGGACAAGGCTACTGTTCATGTTACTGTGCATGAACAGTAGCCGCATTTTGCTGACTTTCAGCACATTTGTGGGTCCCGTGTACTGTTCATAGGACCCACAAACTTCACTTTACAGAATTTTTTTAAAAAAAATGGGTCCCACGATACTATTCACACATTTAAAAATTATTTTGCTACAGTGTTTTCAATTTTCAGTTTTCAGCAATAAGCTCTATCCAAACGGACCCCTAGTTTTCAAAACACCCATGTTAAATTCCCTATTTTGAACCCTATTTCATTTTAATATTCACTTTTCAATCATCCCTTTATTATTATCATATTCTCTTTTTTATTTTCTTAATTTCCCTGCATATTCTAAGCAAACAAACTGGGGCTCTAGAACCTAAATTCTACACCAAATCAAACTCATAAATCAACTCACAACCCAAATCAAACCCATAAATCAACTCATAACCCAAATCAAATGTACAACCAAGCAAAATCCACAAACCAAACCCCCACGGTCGGATATGCAATGACAGGGCCCCCACCGAACTAATGGCTAAGATCTGGGCAATTGAGGCTGATGCATCTTTGAACGAATGAGAGAGGAAAAATAATATAGAGGTTTGGGGGCCAAAATGACTATACACCACTATTTGGAAAAATATGCATAGATCTATTACTTTGCAAAATATTTAGTAATCTACCACTTTTTTTAAAATTCAAGTTTGTGAAACTCGAGTTTGCCATATAACTCAAATTCCAGAAAGTCGAGTTCTTTGAAAATATAGTCTTCAAATTTGCCGTACTATTCTTTATGAAGCTCGAGTTACATAAAAAAAATTTCAAATTTTTTTATGGAACTCGAGTTTCCTAAACTCGAGTTTCCAATTAGTGGTAGTTCGGAAACAGTGGTAGATTGCAAAATATTTTAAAAAATAGTGGTATTTGGCCATTTTAACCAAGGTTTGGGGAATGAACAATGCTCCCTAAAGAAGGGAGCAATTATAGCAAAATTCGAAAATGAGGAATTTTAAGAAATTTAAATTTTTAAGAGAATATTATTTAATGCACTGTCTTTTAAAGATAAAAAAAAAAAAAAAGCAAAATTTTCTAAAACTCTCCTAATTAAGTTAAGTTCAATTCTAATGAACGAGGGGTAATGACTTTTTAAATAAAATAAATGATATTTTAATAATTCGCGATGGTCACTTCACTATTATAAGTGTTTGTGGAGTGTGGATTGTGGAGTATGGGGGGTAAAAGCCGGGGTTCAAGTTTCCAGTAGGGAGTTTCACACACATATACACTTAAATTATATTATAGTAGAAATTTCTATTTTGTATATAAAAAAAATTTCATTTATTGATTTTTCAAAGAGGTCTTTATTTTGAGATATATCAAAATGGAATAGAAAACTAACAGTTTAAGACATGCTTATACAAGCAAAACAATTATGTAAATGGTTTATGCTCCTCTTTTATTTATGGGTATGATTAACATATGCCCTTATGACATTTGTTAATAAAGTTTAAAAAAAAAAAAATTTAATACTACTTTTATGAGAAATATAAAAAGTTGTAAAATAAGTTAATTACCCTTTTCATTTCTCATTAAAATTTCTAAAAATATTTTCTAAACCAATATCCTCAAGGTATTCCTTAACTTTTTCTTTTATGTAAATAAAATTATGGAACACGAGTAATAATAACTAATAAGTAATAACACACTATTTTATAAGTTGAAAATCCAACAACATTCATGCGATTTTGAGCCTAGAATTTATGTAGGCTCAATTTGATGTTGTATTTTCAATCTAAGTTTTTTTTTTTTTTTTATATAAGATAGAGTTTCTACTCTAACCTAATCTAAGTGTATATGTGTGTGAAACTCCCTCTTGGAGACTTGAACTCCGGCCCTTACCCCTCACACCCCACAAACATTTATACTTGTGAAGTAACCACTGCATCAAGGGGGTATTTTCAATCTAAGTTAATGACATGCTTATTACAAGAGCTTGAAGGACTGTTTTTAAGTTTAAAAATTGACTTTTACCAACAGTAAGTGTAATGTCCACAATATTTTCATAACAAATCATAGATGACAAGTTGTTATTGGTTATAATTTGGTACTTTTGGAACATAGAGAATGGTGTTCCCTCCTCTCACATTTATGATGAGGCCTACTCATTAAATTTATAATGGGGTCCACCATGAATATGAGAGAAGGGAGTACCATTTTTCCTTGCTATGGGAGTACCTAAGAATTTTCTTATAATTTGAACCTATCATTGAAATTACTTTTTTTTTCCTACTAACAACAATTAATAACAACTTGCAACTTAAAATTTGTTTTAAAAATAATGTAGACATAAAAATTCTCTTTAAAAAAAAGAAACCATAATAAGAATAAATGAACTTATCAAACTAAGGATACAATCATATGAATATGCCTTCTTGAACTAAGATCCGTGCCTATAGACCAAACATAGTTCCACTTCATAGCACACTTCATGATGGCAATATAGATTTGGACCAATTCCTTCATAATATTGGGACAATTATCTCCTAAGGAGTAAGGAACCCTTCTCCCCCCCCCCCCCCCCCTCCAAAATAAAAATAAATGGACCCTTTAATCACTAAAAGCATATGATTAGTGAATAACAAGTGAATTAAACTGCAGAGTTCAAACTAACTAAGCAACACATGGGGAGAATTTGACAAAATTTTAGTAAGTAAACTTTTGTATCTATTTCACCAATATATATATATATATATATATATTGGTGAAATATATATATTTATTGTACTTAGAGATGTTAATTTTCTTTCTCCCGTTGGGTAGCTTTTTGTAATTGAGATGAGCTCATTTCCATCTCATCTCTTCTTTCTTGGGTTTTCTCCCCGAAGACTGACTAAGCTGGGCTAGGAACATTCCTTGTTCCCTTATTTATGTTATTATTCTTATTCATTGAAGGAAAAAAACAAGGAACAATGATAGTGCTACGCTGTTATTAATAACAAATTACGGTGTTTTAGGGCAACATAGCTGTGAAAATTTTCATGGGAATTTTATGTGCTGTGTCCTTATAATTACCCCATGCAAAATTTAGTATCATGTGATTCAGACTTAAATGATGTAAGATCGGACTTTCATAGACTTGACATTACAAAAGAAAATAGAGGAAATAACAAAGTGTGCTGCGTAAACATATTATTGATACATTTTATCATCTGAAAACAATTTTCAAAACTGTTTTATACAAACACAGTCAGATAGTACCTTGCTTTTAATCTTTCTTTATGAAAATAGTAAAAGTTGTCCTAGCTAAAAATATTGCAATACCCATCAAAATGGCAATGTGGTTTACTCTTATGGTCCGTTTGAATTGAGAAGAAGAGACGGGAAATAAAGTAGAGTAGAGTGGATTTGACCTAAAATTAGCCTATTCTACTTCACTTCACTCCCTCTGTCTTAGTAGACAATGAACAATTAAGCTTTCTATTTTTTATATTGTGTTTTTTTTTCTTTTAATTAATGCTAAAGTCTAAACCATGAATAATTTATTCTGAATTGAGGTAATATTTTATGGTAAACTTTTATATTTATTATAATATATATATATACACACACATACATATATATATATATATTTATATATATTTATAAATATAAAAAATAGTGGTAAATCCGAAATGGTACACCGGTATTGACCAGTACCGAAATATATCGTTCTACTAGTTAAACCGGTACAATCTCCAGTACGAAATTGACTCCCTTGAAACAGGCCCTTAGTCTCTATTATTAGATTGCAATTAATTTCTCAATAATATATTGATCTAAATTTTTAATAACAAATTCTAGTATATTTATTCTAACCAAACACGTGCATCAGTGCATGCCAACACTAATCAAATTAAAAATATAATAAAGTTCAGCTGTCTTCACATCTACCATCTATCTTTTTATGGTTTTTTTTTTTTTTGCTTCGAATCCTATATATAGATTGTTGTTAGTCAGTGAGAAATTGAGAAAGTCACATTAGACAAGGAAAATTATTGTGAGTCACATTATGAATCGGGGAACAGTTATGACTAATGATGGAGTAAGGTGTGCTTAATTTATAGTAATTAGACAAGGAAAAGAGCAACAGAGGGTTGCTTAGCTGACTCACCCACTATTAATACTTGTACGGCCTAAAACTTGGTTCCTCTTAATTTCACATAATTCATAAATTTGTTATAGAAATGTTCAATTCATTCATGGCCTCATAGGCCTAGAAACAAACTCAATGTGAGCTCCAGCAATGCAGGTTTGTCCTTTGATGAACAAAGTGATAAACAGATCAGCAGAAATCTTAGGGATTCAAATCTAGGGATTCTCTCTGTTCCATTTTTTTTTTTTACTTAATTAAAGAAAAGTACGAGATCATGGCTATATGCACTTCTATATGAATTTCTTATAATGACTTCTATATGAATGAGTGATTTGCATTTTATCATAAAGCAGATAATCATTTGAATCCTGCCACTATTTTTTTTTTTTTTTACTTTTATAAATTTCATAGACTCTACCTCAGATCATTGGGGATAATTTCCAGATTTTAAGCCCATTTAAGATATTACAATGAGGAAATAACCATATGGGAGTCTTCAAGGTAAAACATTGATGTAATGAGACATGAGTATGGCCTTAACTCAAATCCAAGAGCTTGCATTTGATTAAGCACGAGTGAAGAGTCGTTATGTTGTTTGAATCTTTTCCCCCTACAGGCTACAGCTAAATAAAACTTGTTAAGCTAAAGTTAGGAATTTGAACCTTTTGAGGTAAAATTCTTTCCAACACTGTTTTAGTTTTTGATAATGTTGGGTTTAAGCTTTAGGTGGGTAACCATGAACAAAAAAGTGTCTTGTAATTAATAGTGCTTTTAAAGTCCTTATATGTTGACAAGACTGCTACCTAGTTGTCGAATTTTGAATGTGCCAAAATCAGGTATTTGACAGATTCCGATAGCTATAGCTATTTGATAGTAAAGCCCAGCTTTCGATAAATTGAGTCAATTGATCGAACTACGGATTCAGAGATCGTGATTTCAGCCCATTCAACCCATCGAAGTTATTAGAGTTTCATGATTACAAGTAAAAGGTATCTAAGAAAACCTAAAACATGTGCCAATGACTGTTGAAGCTACTCCTGGTTTGAGCACTCTAATCAAGGTTTAATGATTACAAGCCAAAGGTCATTGATCAAGTGATTAGGGTTTTATGATTACAGCACTCGCATCAAGTAATGCTTAATAGCTTAAGGTGTAAATTTTGCACATTAAGTTCCAAAAATCACCCACATCAACTCATGTAAAATTATGCAAATTTTTATTTTCTAGTTAAAGTAACTATTTTTTTTTAATAATAAGTTACAATAATTGTGTAAATATACGTGACTACTGTATATATTGATTAAAAAATGGATGTGAGCAGCGGAAAACAAACGGATCTATATCATTCATAAATGTTAACATGTACTATGTAAGTTTCAGAATTTGAGAACAAAAGAGTGTACCTTGGAGCGGTGAATTTCAAAACCGAAGATCAGAAGTACTTAGGAACACTTTTAATCTTCACTCCAATTCCACTAACGCCCAAGATGTATGGTCTCTCAATCAGTTCCAAAGGAAGAATGTCAAAAAGTATCTAATACTTCTTACACCACTTCGCAATCGTGTTCTTACAAAATTTTCTACAGAAAATTCTGTATGTTTCTCCATTTGCATCTAACTGACTATCTAATGGGGCTGGCCTTTTGGGCCTTTCCAATTGGGCTTAAGTGTGTGGCTTGGAATGGGACCAAAATGGACCAATAAGACACTAGCTCCAATAGGCCTTGGGCTTTTCTGTCAACTCTTGACAAGTCCAAAGTTACTATTAACTATATTTAATATCACTATATAAATATAGTTGCACTCTAGGCCTTATTTATAAATTATATCACAAGACTTTATTGTACATATAACTCTTTCATTAAAATTTCATAGTAACATAAAGTCATAAATGTAGACTACTTCTTTGTAACTTATTACATCTTATCCTTGAGTACCCGGTTTAATCCTTTAAGTTATTCATCATATATTTATGAAATCCAATTTCATAAATATATACTCTAGTAATTATTTACTAAAGTAGTTAGACCTAACATTCTGAATAACAAACCCATTAAACTTATCTCAAGGGAATATTTTGTATCTCCGTTAAGAGACTATGAATTCCATCTTGAGAATATATGTTCTATCAACACTAAATGTGGTTGTCCAACATACTGAGGTTTTGACCGTTACTCTAGATCTCACTCCTGATATATCAAAGTAACCTACACCTCATGATCAAGTCTATTATTCTCTCAGGATTAAGAGTTCATGCAAACATAAGTCGTGAGTTTATTATTCATTTGACAGTCGTTGGAAGAATAATAAATCTCACACGGTCCAGTTCAATATGTTTTAACTCTTAAAGCACATCAACATACCAACTAGAAATCTCTATTTCCATGATCAAGACAAATCATCTTAGTTAATATGTTATAGTCTTCACAGATGATATGCCTAATTTTCATCGCCGACTACGAACTACATTTTGAGTTTACAAGGAACTTGTGATTTACATATTCTGTAACTAAATCATATCAATCACATACAATGCATCTCATGGATTATATGATAATGTCCTAATATTCATGTTACCATTATTTTTAGAAAACAACTTTATTAAACATAACATTAAGTCATAAATAATGTCATAAATAATAACATACATAACATCATACAATAGGATTTAATGGCAGTAATCCTAACACATATGCATATCAATATTGTATTCATCTCTCTCTATTGAATTGGTAAAAAAAATAAATGAAGAATGTATATTGTATTTAATAGAACTAGTGTTGGCTGCACGTGCAAGGCACATGCTGCCCCAGTAGTGAGAAAATTAATACAGATTTTGTGTGTGAAACCATGAATTTTGGCTCACCCAATTTGATTACATTAAAAAAAAAGTCTAAGAATACAACAAAATATCACAATATTTTCATTTTTAGGATCTGAATATATTTTTTTTATATTTTATTTGAGAGAAATGCTACATTCATAATATTTTTAGAACAAATTCTAAATGACAAGTTATTATTGGTTTTAAACTGATAACATTGTTATTGTTATTCTCAAAACATTTATTTTTAGTTGTGGTTGGTCACAGTCTCATATTTTATTATTTTATTCCGACTTGTAAGAAATTGATACTTCAATATTTGTAAAAATATTGTGAAATTTGTTGTGTCGGTATAAAAATATATATGCCAGCTTACATAAATATTTAAAAAAAAAAAAACACAAACCGATTATTGGGAAAAAAAAAAACTTTAGGCACAGTAGAAATTAATGTTAAAATGTTGTGGACTTAACATTTTTTTTATTTGATCTATAAGAAACTGAGATCTCAACAATTGTGAAAATATTGTGATAATAATAAGTGTTGTAACATTTTCTCAAAACATTTATTTTCAGTTGTGGTTAGTCATAGTCTTATATTTTATTATTTTATTTTGACTTGTAAAAAATTGACACGTCAATAATTGTGAAAATATTTTGAAATTTGTTATGTCAGTATAACAATATATATGTCAGCTTACATAAATATTTCAAAGAAAAAAAAACACAAACCGATTTCTGAAAAAAAAAACTTTAGGCACTGTAGCTCCAAGGCTATCCATCAATAATAGCTTACTTATGATTTGTTGTGAAATTAATGTTAAAATGTTGTGGATTTAGTATTTTTTTTATTTGATATTCAAGAAAACGAGATCTCAACAATTGTAAAAATATTATGATAACAATAAGTGTTGTAACATTTTCTCAAAACATTTATTTTCAATTGTGGTCACAGTCTCATATTTTATTTTATTTTTTCGACTTGTAAAAAATTGATACCTCAATAATTGTGAAAATATTGTGAAATTTATTGTGTCAGTATAACAATATATAAATGTCAACTTACATCAATATTTAAAAGAAAAAAAAACACAAACCGATTACTGAAAGAAAAAAAAAAAAAAGACTAACTAAACCAAAGCACTGTTGTAGCTACAGTGTTACAGTGTATTGTGATAACAATAAGTGTTGTAACATTTTTTTAAAACATTTATTTTCAGTTTTGGTTGGCTACAGTCTCATATTTTATTATTTTATTTCGATTTGTAAGAAATTGACAGGTCAATAATTGTGAAAATATTGTGAAATTTATTGTGTCAGTATAACAATATAAATGTTAGCTTACATCAATATTTAAAAGAAAAAAAAATACAAACCAATTACTAAAATCTCATATTTTATTTTATTATTTTATTTTGACTTGTAAGAAATTGACATGTCAATAATTGTGAAAACTAAATCAAAGCACTGTTGTAGCTACAGTGCTACAGTG
Organism: Castanea sativa; assembly: GCF_040712315.1. Lineage (NCBI taxonomy): Eukaryota > Viridiplantae > Streptophyta > Magnoliopsida > Fagales > Fagaceae > Castanea > Castanea sativa. The sequence goes on along the minus strand of NC_134013.1, from coordinate 79,797,857 downwards.
TATTGTGATAACAATAAGTGTTGTAATATTTTTTTAAAACATTTATTTTCAGTTGTGGTTGGCTACAGTCTCATATTTTATTACTTTATTTCGACTTGTAAGAAATTTACACGTCAATAATTGTGAAATTTGTTGTGTCAGTATAACAATATATATGTCAGCTTACATCAATATTTAAAAAAAAAAAAACACAAACCAATTACTGGAAAAAAAAAAAACCAATCTCATATTTTATTTTACTATTTTATTTCGATTTGTAAAAAATTTATACGTCAATATTTATGAAAATATTGTGAAATTTGTTATGTCAGTATAACAGTATAAATGTCAGCTTACATTAATATTTATAAGGAAAAAAAAAATACAAACCGATTATTGAGGGGAAAAAAAAAAGCACTGTAGCTATAGTGCCAGTTGAATAAACAAAAGGGTTGAGGGGGAAAAAAAAAAAACTCACTAAACCAAAACATTGTTGCAGCTAAAGTGCTGCACAGTGTTTTGCACCGGATGCACAGTGCCAAATCACTGTAGCGGCATTGCTGCTTAATTGACACGTCAATAATTGTAAAAATATTGTGAAATTTGTTATGTTAGTATAACAGTATAGATGTCAGCTTACATTAATATTTAAAAGAAAAAAAAAACACAAACCAATTACTGAGAAAAAAAAAAAAAAAAAGCACTATAACTATAGTGCCAGTTGAATAAACAAAAGGGTTTAAAAAAAAAAAAAAAAAAAACTCACTAAACTAAAACACTATTGCAACTACATTGATGTAAAGGGGGCAGACTGGGCAGTCCACCCGACCCCCCAACATCATCCTTATTAAATATCTTACACGCACTAGTATTAGAAATGTCTTGGATGCTTTGCCTTCCATGACAGTAACATAATAAAAATAAAAAGGCTTCCTAATAAAAATAAAAAGGCTTCGAGAAAGAATCGGTCCGGATAGCTCTCCGTACCCATAATACATTCTTATGCAGGCAGGACTAAGCTATCGGCTAAGTCGGCTACGGAACAGAAGGGCGGCTAAGAAAGTCATAACACTAATAGGGCCAAGGTCCGCCCTTTGAATATGAGCTCTCCTGTGAGATGAGCTAAAATAATTCTCCAACCAGCGGTCAGGCCTAATATCAAAGGCACTCTTCCAAGAGTTTTTGTCTGGTCCTACGTTGTATACATTTTTTTTTATTGGAAAAAGAAATTCTAATATCCTTGTAAGGTTCAAAATCTTAAAGTCTCTAGCATTTCTTCTTCTCCTTCACCTCTTGACATTTCAATTTTAAACTCTAAAATTTTGCCATAAACTTAAATTTTAAATATTTTAAAGAAATAGAGAAAGAAATGTTGAATTTTTCCTAATTTTTACAAAGCAATTAAGGCAGTTAGACGTGTATACAACTTTACGAGTGTATTTAGGAGTGCCCACAGGTCGGGTCGGTTTGGGTTTGGGCTTGACTTGTAGGGTAGTAGAAAACGGCACCCATCGTCGACCGAAGTGGAGATTGGATCTAATCGAGACGGTTGTCGAGTGCAGCAAATTTAGTTTCGGTTGAAATTGAAGTGGCAAACAGTCAAAAAAAAAAGAAAAAAAAGAAATTGAAGTGGCAAATCTTGGCAGAGAACTTAGCAGATCTAGGTGGAGCTACGCACGATGAAGGGAGATCCAGTCAGGATGAAGACAAATTTGAGCTCGGCAATGGGAGATTTGAGCACAGAGAAGACAAATCGAGCCATGGTGAAGGGAGATTTGGGCAAGAGCACGACAAATGTAGATCTACGTGGAGTGAAGGCAAATATGGGCAGAGCAAAGGTAGATATTAACGAAGCAAAGGGGGTGGCATTCAGGTCAGTTCGAATTGAGTTTCGGAGAGGTAGAATCGCCACTTGACCGAGAGTCAGCAAGTTTTGAATGGAAGCACTCATTGCCAACTGCCAAGGCATCAGGTCGGTTGGCGCGGTCAGCTCAAGTTAAGTCGGTTATATCTGGTGAATTTGGTGGTGGATTCTAGTGGAACACCCCTAAGTATATTGCCATACTCTAAATACTTTTAGAACAAATTATTTTTTCAATTTATTTTATAGTATTAAATTAGATTTATAATTATATTTTTTTTAACATTAGTTTTTGTATTACACTTACAATTTTTTATGATTAATATCAATTAACATATTTGAAGTTTTTTTTATAAACATTTTCTTCTATTTTTTCCCCTAAATTGAAATCCTTGCTCCACCATGTTGACATGACTCTTTTTATTTTTATTTTTAATGGTGAACATTGACATGACCTGAAAAATAAGGTTCTTATATATCTTTTAATTTATTTTCCTTTGTAGTGATCCGGTATATGTAGTATAGCTAGGTTTCTTTTCTGAATACGCGGTTTCTCTTAAGACTTTTATTTCGAGTTGACGTACAAATTGTTCTAAAATTCGGGTGTATTAATTAAAGATTGGGTTTCAGATTGTTCAATGAATGAACCACTCATGTTTGTTTCTGGTTTGCTTTCTCTCTGCCGGTTGAATAAAATACTATTAATTGTATGGTTTTTCTGTGTGGTAGAATAAGATACCACGTTAAATAGAAGAAGAAAAAAAAAAAAGAAAAAAAAAGAAAAGGAAGTTGCATTGCAATTTGCAAATGATCTCGTAGCTTAATGATATTAATTTTTTCAATCTAAAAGGTTCAACTGGTGAGGGTGGAATATAGGAGGGTTCTTTTAAGATCTCTTGTAAGAAAGAGAGGGGGATAGAGAATTGGTTTTATTACATCACAATTGACAAAAACTTCAATACTTGAGGACATCGACATACCACCTAACAATCTTCAAGCTTTTTCTCTATATGTTCTACTATTATGATGACAATGATGATAAAAAGGGTTTTACCGTTTTAGTGCCAAAATTCGGATTCAATTATGAGTTCTTAACATATTTTTCATGCATATAAAGATTCCCAACTTGTATATGTAAATGATTCATTTATAACAAAATGACTAAATTTTGTGTTGATTTTCCAATCCTAATACCAGCAATCAACCTTAGGTCAAGACTCATTGCTTGTGACCAATTATACAACACTGAGCACCGTGTAAAACACGATCCTCATATAATTGTCCCTTGAGGTTCAGAAAATAGCATGCTAAACCAACATTAGAAAAAAATCGTTGAACTCCCATAGAATTGTGTTGCCCCTCGGGGTTTAGCAAATAACATATTAATTACAGGGAAAACGCTAACAATATTTAACGTACAATAATGTCACGAACACAACTTTTTTTTACTATATTTGACAAAATTCATATTTTTATTTTTATTATTATTTGAGATGAAATTCTACTCTAACCTAATCTAAGTGTACCTAAGCGAGCAGCGGTCATTTGCCGTAATTCTTGAAATGGTTGTCATTCTACCATTTCAATCATTGCAAAAAATATTGTTAAAAAAAAAAAATTGAGTCTAAATGTAACACGAAGATGACGATTTGGTTAGTCACTTCACGTGCGTTTACCACGCCACAAAAAAGTGTGGATTGTGTATATATAGCCGAGTAGAATAGATGTTGATCATAGGTTGGTGAATTGCGTTGCAGCTTCCTTAGCTCCTTCCTTTTCCCTTCTGAGTTTTGATCCAATAATAATTACCTTAAAGTATAACTAAACAAATCATCTAGAAAGAATCTGAGCGAGTGTGTGTTTGTGACTTTGTGTTTGTGAGATAAAGATTGTTGTGCAGCCATAATGTCATGGACCCAGCTTTGTCTCCCACCATCTTTCAAATGATTTGTAACAGTAAAAATTTTAATTTTCTCACATTTAAAGAGTACTCCATCTCAATCAGAATTTCCTATCTAACTGTCATTTGAGGTATCTTTTCTTGCTCTCCCATCATATGGACACATTTGTTTTTTCTTCTTAGTTTCGGATATAGCTTGCGTATAAGGCATACAAATATCAGAATTTGAAGATGAATTGTAAATTAATAGCACCTTCCCTTTTCTCCTTTTGAATTGCTTAGGTTGCTTGTTATCAATGGCTGGAAGCCTTCCAGGAGTCGAATGTGCTCGAAGAAGGCGGTTCCATCAGAGTGTGGCTTGGTCTGATTCACCAATTATGGCTGTGCACGGTGGAACAAGGCGCTCCTCTTTCTGCTTGTACACAAGCAACCATGATACTCATCATTCCTATACCTCTTCACTGGTACATCTCTCTCTCAAAGTTTATTTGTCTTTCTATTTTGAGTATTTGTTACTAATGTCATTAAGCTAACACCAACCAAAAAAAGCAGCAAAGAACTTTATTAAACCAAGTAAGCCAGGATGAGAAGCTAGAAGAAGTAGCCAGAGAAGCCAAGGAAAGATTAGATGGGAAGTTAAGAATACCAAGGAAATCATCAGAAACTAAAAGGTATATATAAATATAAGTAGCTTTGTGGTTTCAAGTTTCAACTTTCCAAACAAATGTTAGCAAAACCTTATGGTCTTTGCTAACACACACGCATGCTGGCTATGTAAAATTAATCTCTTTTAGATTCAAGAATCCACAACCCTCTCAGCTTATTTGAATGATATATTAATAATTTGTTTCCCAATTTTATATAATTGAATCTAGGAATAACAGTAACAAAGACGGGCTAAGGTGTGCGGAGGAAAGGTCAATGGTACTGGGAGAATTGCACACAGAGGTGTTTGGGTCAAAGAAGAGACGGTCAAGAAGGTTCAGTTGGACCAAGTTGAGCTGGAAGGCTTCGGACCAAGATGACTGTGCCGTTTGCTTGGAACTGTTCAAAGCTGGTGAGAACCTAGTGCACCTGCCTTGTGCCCATAGATTCCATGTGAGATGCTTGGTGCCATGGCTAGAGAACAATGCTCATTGCCCTTGTTGTAGAATGGGAATAATACTCCAGTAATTAATATTATTTTCTTTTCTTTGGAAAATTATTAGTTACTTCCTGAATACTATAGATGTGTACTCCTCTCTTTCATAGGATCCATCATTCATTTGAGAGGAGAGAGCACGCATTTATAGTACTCTGAGAATATACAATAATTTTTCATTTTCTTTTGGGTACTATTTCAAATACCTTAAATTAAAGTTGCATTTGGTGCAAACCATATAGCACCTTAAATGCAAAGTGTGATCGTCATTGTGACGCTTGTCTTGCTAAAATCTACCAATTGTGTTTGTTCGTTTCAACATTGACAAAAGATCCAATGTGCATTAATTTGTCCGAAAACAATCGCTTACATTCCCTGTTTGTTAATTATTGTCGGCTACCAAATTATAATATGATTTATAGTTAAATTAAGATTTTTGGCAGATTTTATGAGATAATTAAATGGTCTTTTAAGAATCTGACAGGCTTTTTGTCTATAATTTGTCAAGAACACTCTTACATATTGTTGCTAGGCTTAGGCATTATTAGCACAACAAAGTACTATGAAGGAGGATTATTTTCCTTTTTTTCCTTGGTTAGGACAGAGGGGAAATTCAAAATTGCTCTAAACTCTTCAGATTGTGATCACTGATCAGTAAAAAAATATATCATGGCAAGGAGGTGGACGGCATTGATTTTCTTAAGATGTTTAGTTTAGTTTAGAATATTTAAAATCATGGTTGTGACATGTTAAGAGAATCAGTCCAAACATGATATGACGAATCATGCTAATGAAAGGTTTCTTATAGGTTCAACACATTCTTTCTCTCTTTATTTTCTTTTCTAGTGGGTATTAAAGGCGGATATGACGAATATATTAACCAAATTTGACAATATTATTTGCACCCAATGCAATAATTACAAAGCAATTAGTCCAAATGACAGCTAAGGTTCTTAGTTCTCGGCATTAACCTCATCATCTGAATCTTTTCACTGTTAGTTTAACGTTATTTTGGCGTTCATAAAACATGTTGCAAGTGAATTTTATGGGGTTGTTTCCATCAACAATTATCTTACATATATATTCTCCACTATTACAACCTCTACCCCCACACGTATGCACGAAACATAACATTAATTATTAGGTTTACGATTCAATTTAAGCATTTTTTATTCATATATATATATATATATATATATATATGTATATATATATATATATATATATATATATATATATTTCTAATTTAAATAACAAATAAGGTGATACCATGTTTGATAGTGCGATACATAGTTTTGGCAACATGATAAAGTGTATGAAAAAAATATATATGTGAAAAGGGAAATAAACAAAGCAAAGAGAGAAAACAAAGAAATGGAACATAAGAAATCAATGTGGTTTGGTCTTAAGAGGCCAACATCCACCCCAAAAAGTTATTGATGATTTCATTTCTTTACAATAAAAGCGCGAATGCGCACATGCACTGTAGCTACAACAGTGCTTTGGTTTAGTTAGTCACTTTTTTTTTTTTCCACGTTTTGAACAGTTGCTCCTTTTTTTTTTTCCCCACTGCTTTCTTTTTTTTTTCTTTTCTTTTTTCTCTGCTTTTTTTCACTAGTAATATCCTGTCCACTCTTTTTTATTTTTTTATATATAAAATTGCTAATTAACACAATAGATTGTCACAATATTTTTGCAACTGTTGATATGCTAATTCCTTATAGGTTAAAATAAAATATCATACTAGAATCATCCACAACTAAAACTAAAGGTATTATGAAAAAAGAAGTGGTACATCCACAACATTTTTCGTAACACTTTCACAACATTGTTCATTAGGCTTTTTTTTTTCCACAAACCACAGTACGCCAGTTTTGGTTGTACTGTTTTTATCTTTTCTTTTAAATATTTATATGTGTATATACAGTTACACTAATTTAATAAATTCTTACAATATTTTCACAATTATTGACAATTTGCACTGTTCATTGGCCTTTTTTTCACAATACACTGGTTTTGCTTGTGCTTTTAAATATTATATGTGCATACACAATTACATTGATGCAACAAATTTTTACAATATTTTTATAATTATTGAAGTGCCAATTTTTTAAAGGTTAAAATAAAATAATAAAATAAGAGATTGAGAACAATCACGACTAAAAATAAATGTATTATGAAAATGTTATAACATCTTCTTTTTGTTACAATATTTTCACGATTGCGAGATCTCAGTTCCTTATAAATCAAAATAAAAAAATAAAAAGAAATGTTATGTCCACAACATTTTAACAATAATTTTGTAACAAATTTCATGTAGCAAGGTATTTTTGAAGGATAAAAAAGTGATATCAGTAATTGGTTCAATTTAAAACCAATAACAACTTGTCATTTATAATTTGTTCTAAAAATGTTATAGATGTAGTATTTCTCTCAAATAAAATAAAAATATATCTATTCGGATCCTAAAAATAAAAGTATTGTAAAAATGTTTTAATATTTTGTTATATTCTTAGACTTCTTTTTTAATATATATAATCGAATTGGGTGAGCCAAAATTCACTGTACGTTTCACGCACAATTTTCTTGTATTGTTTTTTTGTTTTTTTTTAATGCATAATTTTAAAGCCAGTAATAATTTTTTACCTAAGATTCGTTGTGAAAATGTTGTGGATGTAAAAATCAAATAATAAAATATCAAACTGGGACCTACCACAACCGAAAATAAAAAAAAAATATTACGAATATGTTGTGACGTTTTGTTATATTCCTAAACTTCTTTTTTGTGTGACATTTTGTTGTGTTCCTAGGCTTTTTTTTTTTTTTAGTCAAATTTAGTAAGCCAAAACTCATTGTTTTAGGCATAATTTTCTTCAATTGGAATTTTATTTTATTTTTAAATACACGGTTAAAAGTGGTTAGCCTAATTTAAAACTAATAGCAATTTACCACCTAAGATTTAAAATAAAATAATAAAATATCAGACTAGGACCCACAATAGCTAAAAATAAAGGTATTGTAAAAATATTGTTGTGAAATTTTAAAATACTCGCAAGTGTACGAACCATACCGAAGTATAGTTTGACAAGAACGAGGTCGAACTCACAGGGACCTGAATGAACGTAGGAAAATTAATCAAATCTTAACCAAATTAATCCTAATCTAGTTTAATAAAAATTGGTTGTTTTGAAATTAAATAAACTAAGCAAATAGTTAAACTAAGCAAAAGATATAAAACAATAAGAAGATGTAAACAATCAAGGGAAAGGAATTAAGGTTTTGGAATCCGCCTTGTAAGTCATATCAGCATATATTTATGATCATTAATTTTTCCCAACTACTACATAATAATCTAGAAATCAATCTTGCTATCATGGAAAATATTCTCATTAAAATCCTTATTTTAAAAATCAAAAGCATGTTCTTCTTTGCTTCTTAAGTATAAAATCAAATCATCAATTGTATCTATAGCCAAACAAATCACAAGATATATCCAATTCTAAAAATCAAATAATAAATTGTATCCATTGACAGATAAATCACAAGCGATATCAAATTTTATAATCAAGAATTAATAAACCAAACATTCAATTAATTAAGACAAATCCTAAATCATGAGAAAAACATGATTGAACTCATATCTAGAACCTCATCTTAGTCAATTGATATGAAGCAAGAACAATTTAAATCATTAAAGAACAACTATTGTGGGAGAAATCAAATCACATAAATATTACTAATAATTTTTAACAAGATTTCATCCTCAACCCTAATTATAAATTTAGCTACTCATAGTAATTAAAATAAAACACAAGAATAAAATACTAAACATTAAACTAGACAAATAAAATAAAACTAACTGTCATGAAAGAAAACCAAAGAAGTAGCCGTGTGGGGAGTGAAAGAACCTAAGTGGGTATTTGGGCCTTGGGCTTTATCAGTGGGCGCTAGTTCGTTCTTGACTAAAGGCTTTTAGGGCCATGAGTTGGCTCACAAACCGAGGGCCCAAGGGTTCATCCGAGGAAGAGTCACTCCTTGGACAGACTAGTGACTACTTGGAGATTCGCTAGAAAGATCAGGGTAGAGTTCTGGAAAGACTGTAGGTTACAGAGGGAATCCAAATACCCTCTAGACATTTCGGTGTAAGAGAAATATCTTAGGAAAAGGCTGCTGCCTCCACATTAAAGACCCTGCACCTACCTCCCTGGCCGCATTAATTGGGAAGTGACCCCTGAACAGTGGAGTTCAGCCTTCTAGCTAGTATTTAAAGATTTCAAGAATGTGGTAGAAAAGATTTTTGGGTGACACGTGGATAAAGGGAGAAGGAGAGGAAGTATTTAAGGGGAGAAGGGGGTAGCAGAGAAGGGGGCCTTTTTTGAAAAAGAACTTAAGAAGGACTAGAAGCTGTAACCTTTATAAGAAAAAAAGAGAAATAATATACAAAGGGTCCGTTCATCAAGTTTCGAGCACCATCGAATTAGATTGCGAACCCACACTCTACAAATTGAATTGTTTAAGGCTCATTGGGCCTGAGCCCACGTATATTTTTAGATCCAGGTGCAATTGTGCACTTACAAGCCGCACTCTCTATGTTCAGCCCCCAGCCCTAGCACTCACCCCCTATGAATTTTGCCCTAAAGAGCCTTTAAATAGGTCAAGGAATCCTATTACAAGTTGAATTCCCGTTTGGGGAAAATTCCAGATTTTTAGGCTTCATTTAACCGACAATTTTGGCCTATTTAACGTCATAATTTGGACTTTTTGTAAACTACAAAATTGTAGCCCTTTAAGTTAACTTTCCAGCCCAACTTGAATAATCTAGATTGGACATCTGAGCCGAAAGTTATGCGAAAAATACTAATTGATGTGCAGGCTAAAATCCTAATCCGAATTGAACTTGGATTTGATGCAAATTTCTTTTGATTTCCTGCACTAATTGGACTTAAATTTAATTGGGTTGGTCTTCTTTAACTTCATCATGGCCCTTGTAAAAGTAAAGTCCATTAGCTTTCTTCTTTGCACAAATCCACTTATTTAATTTCATTCTCCTACAAAAGATAAATTCACGCAATAAGATTCAATTAAGCACAAAATTGATTATTCACCATTATTCCAAAACCAAATATAAAATGCATGAATTACCTCAAAATAAGTATGATAATGCTTTCTAACAATGATATAAATATGAAAAATTAAGCTATTATCAATGCACATCAAATATCGTGACTTCTTGTTGTGTTTCTAGACTTCTTTTTTGGTTTATTCAATTTGTTGAACTAAAATTCATTGTTTAATGCATAATTTTTTTAGGTTGATTTTTTTTTTCACTTTGTTTCAAGTTTTTTTTTAAAAAATAAAAAATAAAAACACACACACACACATTTTTTTACACACACATAAGACACACACACACAAATTGACGAAGTAACACTTTCCTCCTTTATGTTCGGGGTAGTTGCATTCCCCCCTAAAGTAAAGTTGAATAATTTCATCATTTATAATTTGTAAATGAGCATATACTCTTATTGTTTCTCTCTTGGTTAAACCCTAGCAAAATCTTGTAATTCCTAAAATATTCCACTGTGCAATGTCTAATATACTTCTACTAAATTTTAATGTCCCAAAAAATTTCTTTGTGCATTTTGAATTTTATGTAGTAGACTGGTAGTCATGCTTGGAAAGTTAGAATGATAATATATGGTGTTCTATTTGTTACCTAGAGAACACTAATTTATTAGGTTTATATCTTCTACACTTATAATTTTATCTAATAAAAACTTTGATGACATATGTCTTTCGTTATTTTGTTCTTATTTTAATTTATTTTCATACTTAAAAGGATATTCATTAAAAATAAGTAAGCTAAACACCGTAGTTAGAATCATAAAATAAGATAATAAAGAATGAAATATGAATAACAAAATCTTCATTGTAGATGATTGCAAATATTTAATTTAATGAAGATGTTCAAAAAATTTGTAGCATATATTATTATTCATTGCGAAAATTTAAATATTGTAGAAAGATGATGACATTCATTATCATTCTTTGTAGCATTTTTTGGTGAGTAGATATTAAATTTAATAAATAAGTTCTAAGAAATTGTCATAATACATAGATATTCAAATAGCTATTTTAAATTTAAGTACATGACTTCGTACTTTTTCAACAAAAAAAATTTATATTAATTATCTCACTAAAGGGCCAGCATGTGCAACCCACACTAGTTTATTATAAAAAAGTCTATGTATTACAATGAAGTGATGAACACATTTAAGGATATTTATAATTGGTGAAATCCTAGACTAATCTAGGGTTACAATATTAGCACTACTTGTAGGATTAGGATCATTTTGGTTACATTACAAGTAGGATTATATATAATGAATTTGGACTAGAGTTATATAACAAACTCTAAACGTGACTAGGATTAGGCCTCTACATTTTTAATGGACAAAGTTTCTCTCCAAACTAGTTTAGAGAGAAACTCTTCAAACTTCTCATATATTATTTTTTTGGGTGTGAATTTTGAAAATCTAACCGTTAAATTTCATGTTCTTTATGTTCTTAACATACGTATCAAATTTCATTCAAATTGGATGTTATTTACTATTTGATCAACTAACTTATTTTTTATATACAACTTTATATCACAAAAACTCGAAATTATAACATTTATTTGATGACATTGCAATTGATCTTTGATCTTCTTGAAATTTTATAAGCATTAAGAATGTAATAAGAACATGCAATGTAACGGTTAGATTTTCAAATTTCGCACTCAATATAAAGATATATGATAAGTTTGTAGGGTTTCTCTCCAAACTAGTTTGGAGAGAAACTTTGTTCAAGCAGGAGTTCCTCTCCTAACTCCTCCTTTCAAGACAACTCTTGATGGGGCAAGTTAGGGTTTTGTTTGGTATCAGAATTAGAGAGGGAACTTAACTTTAATATTTATAATGAGCATCTACCTATTATTGATTCGGTTTAAAACTTTATACTTTGTCTCACGTTAGACTAGGCTACAAGCTCAATAGAATTAAAGTCTACTAAAACCTACAACTGAACATGACCACATCATCTTAATGGGGCTCTAAAGTTTTATTTTATTAAAATGGGTTTAATATAACTCTAGTTATATTAAGCCCATTTTAATAAAATAAAAGGCCAATTTTTATGAAGGTTAAGACTTAACCGCAATACCTAAGGAATTATACATAAGGTTAGTCCTTAAAACTGCTCATGTTAAACACTTCAGCACATATTGAATAATTGAAACATGAAGAGATTCGCCAACGATTTGGATAATTAGGTAGAACTTTTTATTTATTTGTTTCCTGTTTTCCTTTGGGTATAGACTAGATAAAAGCTTTACATAAGATATCAGCCAAAAGGTAGTAGGGACATAAAGAAGATATGGATGCTGCATCCAGGAGATGCTCCCTTGAAAAAGAGGGGTAACAGCAGTGACGGCTCTAAGAATTCTTTTAAGAGTATTTCTTAAGAAGCATAAATTATACAATCTAATAAAAAAAAATTTTATATATTGATAACAATAACAATAAAAAAAAAAAACATGCAAATACATAAAGTTTACAATTGTCTTCTATGAGTTTTTCATATTTGAAATCGTTGTATGATAATCTTATTATCAATGCTACAAGCTACAGCTCTTTCAATGTATACAACTAAGCAATCATTTATCCACTGAATGTAGAACAAATTATGAAGCAAAATTTTATTTTATTGGCATAAAAAAAATTGAAAGTGTTCCTAAATTTTTTTTGAAGGATAGACAAATAAAAAATTTTAAATTATTATATAAAAAAAAAAAAAAAAAATCAGGTCAAGGTGGTCCTGGGACCACCTTGGCCTTAGGGTGGCGCCTCCCCTGGGGGAAGAGAGAGAACTATAGTGTCCAACTGTCCATTCTAAACTTAAATGCCGGATAAACAGACAAGGAGTGATTCTTTCTTGAAGATGACCTTTGGTTCATGGTGGACATGGAAGCAATTCTGATTGCCGCAAAAATCACTATCGGTGATTCAGTCTATTCTTTAGTCTTTACCCCACTTGGGGAAAAATTGAATTTCAAATAATGTGCCTCCAATAATTCACCATTATTGCCTATCCACAGTGCTAGTGGGCCGTTGAGGAAATGAAATCTAATAAGAAAAGTAGTAATTATTACAAGTCTGTCCATCGACTCCATCCAATAGCATTGATGCAACTAAGACTTTGTACCAGAGCTTTTATCGCATAAGAGACTTATTAAATTATTGTTTGTGAAATGAAAATTGTACGTGTTTGATGAAGTGTAATGTCATTTCCTGAGAGTGGAGTACTGTCATATTCTACCACTAATTTATATGGATCAACCCCACTAATCTTTCTATTTTTTTTTTTTTTGGATTACTTTAAGATCAGTATCATATGACTCATATCCTGTCATCTTTGTTGATGAACAGGAATTTTTTTTTTGCATATCCTAGAAGCTTTGTTTATTCTTGCCTAAAGGTGAAGGAGGCAACCAATGAGGCAGATATAACCTGAAATCTGATTTGGCTCTCGTTTGTCCTTAGTATTGGGGTCACTAATCACTATATGAAACTTGAAAATATCTTTGAATCTTTGCACTCATGTTTCTGTCTCGAAGAAAATAACTGAACCGACAATTATTCAAATTGAATATGATTCACAAAATCGGATTTAAGAGGCTGATGTATAAAGATTGAGAATCAAGTCGTACGTATAATCAACCCCCATATAAGCACGTTATAGAAAAAGCTGATATAAAAAAAATGGTCATAGAGTGTTCTCTTTTTCTCCTGGGATGGGACAAGGGAGTGCAAACGTGTGATATAATCTTTATGACAAATCTGTAAGACTGTAACATCCATGACTAGCAGCCAAACACCATGTCATAAATCCATTAACATAACACTATCAGTACTGTAACTATTACCACTACTTCTGCCAAATAACCATGTTTTAGTTTCCACATGTAAAACAAGTAAGAATGGCCCGACATTACATTTTGCCAATACAGAGATTCACCGAAGTGTTTATAAAAAAAACTGGATAAAAAAAACTTACACTCAGGAAAAAGTGAAATTCTAACGCTGTATGTGAGCAAGTTTAAAAGCTGTACCAAACAAACTCATCTCTCTCCACTACAAAGAATACCTAATAGCTTGTTTGGATGGGGGGAGAGTAGAGTAGAGGAAGGAAAAATAAGTTAAATTACCTTATTTAAATGTTTTTTAAGGGAGGAGGGGGAGGGATTTGGAAGGGTTTGGAGGGGTTCTAACTATTTCTAACCCTCATTTTTAATTTCCCCAAATTGAAGAGATTTGGAGGGAGAGTAGAGCATAAAAATACTTGATCAAATGAATTACCAAATTTACCCTTATCATATTAACAAAATTACAAATTTTGAAAAGGCTAATTATTCCCCCCTTACTTAAATTTAAAAACATCCAAACAAGGTGGAGTATAACCATTTCCCTTTACTCTCCTCTCCACTACTCTCTTCCAGATCCCCTCTACTCCCCTCTACTCTTCTCTCCCTCCAAACTTCCAAACTCATCTCTTTCCACTACAAGGAACACCTAAGATGGGATGGAGGAGATGGAGATGGACACCAAGCCATACAAGGATGCTGTGCTAAAACATTTGTTGTTCTAGTAGAATAACTTATATCCCATAGTATAAAAGAATCTAGGAAGCACTTATACTTCATTTGGGGTATTGTACCCGAGCCAAACACTAGACACATATAATGTCTATAAGACATTTTTACATGCATGTTCTAGTCGTGTTCTTTAAAAAAAAAAAAAAAAAAAAAAAAAAAAAAGAAGAAGAAGAAGAGAGAGAGACATCTAAACAAGAAGAATCAAATACCCTTTCACAAAACCAAAAAAAAAAAAGCATTCATGCTCAAAATAGTAATAGTGCATTTGAAAATTAATAAATATTTTTATTATTGCTTTGCATTTTAATTTCTAAACATCCTTTAATAATCATGGATTTGCTTTATTATCCATTATTACTCTTAATTTGATATATATTTAACATTATATGAAAAATAAATACTTAATAATATATAGAAAATAAAAATAAAAATATAGCAAGATCTTGCTATACCTGTCTCATTTTTTTTTTTTTCAAAAATTGTCTTGTTATATTTGTACCCGTATATGTGCTCGTCCATACCATGTGGGATGTGGGATTTTGCCCCTCCTACTCTTATTTAGGGAAAAGAAAAATGTGTTACACAATGGACTTGGGAACATATGGTTGCATGGTCTCTATTTTTTTAGTCTTTGTTTTGTGAAGTATGATATCAATCTATGCCATACTTAGAAACTCACGTGCTCTTAATTTGTTTGTTAGACATCTGTTTGTTGGCCATGTTACTCTTTGTCCTTGTTGTTTAACTTCATTTTAGACCAATGTCATCTGATCTGTATATGTAAAAGTTGGTTCAATTTTTGGATGCTTACCTCCATGTGTTCCTTATAATTTTATGGATTGAGGAAGTGTTATTGTATTCATAGAAATTTTGTAGTGGTCCATGATGTTTATGACATTTTATGTAATTGAAGAAGTGTTAAGTGGTCAATTACTGTTGGAATATTTTTACTGGAATTTTTGTTTTTGCTTTCTTAGAAAAATGACATGTCTTATGGTATTGCTATTTTCCATCATTAGTCTATTGAAACATATACATCATTTATGTGTAGATGTGGATCAATTTTCTGTTGAAGTTGGTAATGGTGGAAATTTTTGCAAGATCCACTTAGGTATATGAGGGGGTAATATTGCTATTTGCATACTTTTGATAAAGAGTTCTTCTAGAGAGTCGAGACTCAACAAACTTTCATAACATTTTCATAATAAATTGAGATGTCTACCCACCATGGGTTAAAAAAAAAATTATACTAGTATCCACCACAACTCAAAATAAGGATCTTGTGAAAATATTGTGAGATTTGTTGCTAAACTTTCTTTTTTATAAATATGATCTGATGATTGTTCTGTCATAAAATTGAAAGAAATGACTAATGGCCTGTTTGGATATCGTTTATTGCTGAAAACTGAAAACACTGTAGCAAAATAATTTTTAAATGTATGAATAGTGCCGCGAGACTCAGTTTTAAAGTTAAAATTGCTGAATTTTAAAGTTAAACGCAAACGCACAACACCCACTAAAAAACACTATCCAAACATATACTAAATAGTTAGGGTAGTTAGTTATGGTAGATTGTGGTATAGATTTTTGAATATAAGCGTGGAGAATGGTAGGTTAATATAATCTAATGATGATGCTTTGACAATGGCAAGTGATTTTTTTTAGAGAGAATTTTAATTTATAGTGTCCGCTCCTGATAATTACTATTTATTATTAGATTAAATCACCAATAGACTTTTTGTATAGGTGGAGATTGAATCCTAAATTTCTTATTTGACGACAAGAGATTTTATTAATGGCAAGTGTTCTTCAAGAGCTATAAAGCTAAATATGGTGCATTGTTTGGATGTGTTTGCCCACTTGATGATATGATAGTTATTTTTGCAAGGGCGACTTAAAGCCTAATTTTTAAGGTCTCCACAAAAAGATAAAGAAAAAGAAGGGGGGGGGGGTTTGCTAAATCCCAATATATAAAATAAATAAAAAATTGATAAAATCTCCATCTCAATATTGTTTTGGTAGAAATATTTTTTTAATTAAAATTGATAAAACCCTACTTTAAATTAATTGAATTAACCATTTTATTAATTGAAAAGAAGATGTTTGCAAAATCTAAATATAGAAACTTAATTAATAACTTTTTACAGTATTTCTCAAGAAGTTGTATTGATATGTAAAATTAATTACCAATTAAATTTTTTACTCAAAAAAATTATCAATTAAATTAAAAAATGCCCCATTTAAAATTATTATCTAAAATCTAAAATTGTATTGAGTTGGCCCTATGATGAAACTACCAATGCAAGCAATAATAAGGATGCCCTAGTGGTAATGAGATTGCCAGGGATAGGGGTAGAGATGATGACTTTGTTGAGGATGTGTAATTGTAGGAGGAATATGCTAGAGAGAGAGATTGGGGTAAATAGGTTGGTAAAGAAGGCTGTGGTTCTAGTACTTTTGACATTTTTGAAGAACCCTAGTTGTAGCGGTGATGCTATGCTAGTAAGGACAGCATGTTACATTTGTGCTGCTAATGAAGAAGGTGATGCTATGCTAGTAAGGACAACATGTTACATGTGTGCTGCTGATGAAAGAATGTGATGATTTGATTCAACCCTTGATATTGATGAGAATAGACATAATGATACTGACTAAAGGTCAAAATGATGATGATGATAATAGAGGGACAATTTTGTTAAAGAGCTATTTTAAGAAAGGATGAAGAATGTTACACCACCCATGCTTTCTGTTTATTCTTGATGACATTGCTGGATTTTCTTAATAAAATTTGATGTGTTCCCTCTCAAAAAAAAAGAAAAAAAAAAAGAAGAAGATATAAAGAAAGTTTTAATACTACTTTTATGGAAAATATAAAAAAATAAATCAATTGTTTTTTTTCTCATAAAAAAGTTTTTGAAAATATTTCTTAAGCCAATACTTTTAGAGCATCCATATACCGTTTCCATTTCCCAAATTGAAACAAATTCGAATTCTCAATTCCTTACGATGCCTTGGGGATAAATTTTTTTAAAATTTTCTCTAACCAAATATGAAATATAAGAAAATTATTGAATATTTCATAAGCAGTACTCCCTCCTATTATATGAGGAGTGGGTCCCATCATAGAGCCCACCCTCATGTGAGGGAGGAGAAGTACCCAATAATATAGCAACAAACCAACAACAACAATAAATAAATAAAAGTGTGCAATAATTTAAGAGTGACTCAGGGTAGGGTAGAGTTTCACGAAGGATATAACTGGGCCAGGCTTATACTTGGCCAAGATTAGCCCAACCCAAATATTAAGGCTAATAATAATAACCAAGTAAAACGACAACGTTTGCCCTTCAATCATTGGACACGTTACCTTAGCTTTTTTTCAACCTCCACGTAACGGCTAGTTTCTAGTGACCGTTTGGAGAAAACCCAAATTCAAATCTGAAAACAACCACTACTACACTATAACACACAAAATCCTCTGTTCTTTCCAATACAAATAACCCACAAAACCTGGAATTCACACAAAAAAAAGAAATCCCAAAAAAAAATTTCCTGAAAAATTCAATTACCAGCTCTGGCACCTCACAAAAAAAATCCCAAATCTTTGTTTCAGACACTAACAAGTTCACACCACAAAGAAACCAAATACTCCAAAATGGTGTACTCTTACACACCCGCATACTACTCCACTCTCCATGACTCAATAACCTCTCTATGCAAGACGATTCTGCCTTTTGGGTTCAAGAAGAGGCCACGCTTGCCGGCCTCAGATCGAAAGCTCTCAAAGTTGCAGTCGGATAATCTGAAATGGCAGCAAGATTCTTACCACCAGATTATGAACCTTATGGGTCTTCACAAAGAAGGGATTTTGGCTGAGACGGAGGTTTCCACTTTTCGAACTCATTTGCTTGAGACCCTTATCGCTTCTCCGGCAGAGCAAGAGCAGCCGGTTATTTTGAGAGACAAGTTGCTATTCTTGCAGGTAAATTTCTTTACAATTTTGTCTTAAATTTTCATTGCTTAGAACCTGAATTAGCAAAAATTTGAAATTTCCCATCATTATGTATTAGGCTTTTTATTGAGCTTAAGATTTGAGATTAGAGTCACAAGACTAATGAAAAAAAAAATCTTTTTTCATCGCTAAACTTTAAAAAGATCTCTTATATTGTAAGTTTGATCAATTATTTCATTTCACCTGTTGATCTTATGTATGTCCTTTTTTTTTCCAAATGTAGTTGTCAATGTTAGACATGTCAAATTCTCCAGTGTTAAAAATAGTGTTAGTTAAACGTGTAGGATAAAAGGTAATCAAAGTAAGGAAGGATGAAAAATGTAACGTTTTTAATAATTTAGGAATGAATAAAGAAAATTTTAAAAATTAGTGACAAAAAACCCAAATAATTTTTTTTTACTTGGTTCACTCTCCTAGCAAATGGGTTAGCCTTCAAATTTTGTTTCGTAGAGGGAATTAAATATGAAAAACTATTTCCCTTCGTTCTTTTTTCAGGAACTCCTTTATGCAAAATGCATTTCAGCTGATGAGTACCATTCCTCAAAGAGGCCTTTGTTACAAAGACTGGCAGTTCAAGGAGCTGAAATTGAGGCCAAAGATGTAATTGTTGCAGGGCCAAGAGATTCCAAAGAAAACTCAGATGAAGAATGGTCTGTGATTGACTTGAAGGATGAGCATTGTTTGCTAAACAAAGAGAATTCCAATTCCAAGAATAAATCAAAGCACGGCTCGGCAATTAAGCAGATCAAAGGAGCAGCCTCAGCTTTCAGCTTTCACAAACCGGGAAAGAACAAAGAAGAGAAGAGCATATTCGATTTGGCCTCTGTTCATTTAAGCTCAACCGAGTCAAAATTCACTTCCCCTGCATCTGCTAAGAGTGAAATGTGGCAATCCAAAGAAAACCCATTTTGGGATAGTCATTTGAAGCACAAAGAAAGTGAGACAAATTCAATTCTAATGCCCGAAAGCTTGCCACCACCGGAGTCAGTGAAGAGGAAACCTTTTAGGACTCTGTTTCATAAAGAACAGAGAGAAGGGCATGGGGGTGGTAGTGGTGGTATTGGTGATCATGATAATGGTCCTGGTTCTGAGGAAAAAGCAGCAAAATCGGTAAAAAAGCAATGGGGGTTTAAGAAATGGAAGAGAAATGACTCAGATGATGAGACAGCTCCTCTGCCTCTCAATGAAAGATCAGACAGTCAGGCTTATTTGGAGTCAGGCAGGCTTGTCTCAAGCCCTATGGGCGAGGGGCCTGACACGAAAATGATCAAAAGGAAGTTACATTCCGATGGTTCTCCTTCTGATTTCTTCATAGATAAGGTTTGGAATAGTTTATATAAGAATCTTTTCTCTTGTTTTTTCATTTAATTGGCTAAATATGTAGTTGAGCTTATTTGGAAGTTTGTGCTGAAGTTGAACTTGTTTTTTTTTCTATATGAAGGTTTTAGGGGATAATATAAAGAAGGAGCTGTCAAGAATCCAAACAGAACTCTGCACCACAAACCCCAATCTTCAATTCTCGTAAGCATTGTTCCCATATTTGAGTTTTTTTTTTTTTTTTTTGGTATGTGTGTGAATGCAACCATACTTGTCTTTCAAATAAGCTAACTTTCTCTTCTTGTGTGACTTTATCAGAAATGATCAAATTGATGCAATTTCAACCCAGCTTCCTGTCGACAAGGCTGACCTGAAAAAATTCTTTCCCAAGTGAGCCAACTTTCTCTCTTTTTCTTTTTCTTTTTCTTTTTTGCCCTTAATCCATTCTTTGTAAGGGCTATGCAGATTTTTTCTTATTCACAAATTACATTGTTGAAGAAACAGCTACCTATATATAAAACAAACCCAATTCACGGTTAGATCACTAGACTATTCGACCTATAAGGACTACTAATAAGGCCTCAGGGGTGTATATGACACATAGATCATAGGGCTCTACTACATATGAAAAAATTGAAAGAGTTATGTGAAGAAGTTAAAACAAACCCAAGTAGCAGTTAGATCATTAGACTATTCGACCAATAAGGCTACTCTTTGTCTAGATAGTGGCAGCTACAAGGCTACTTTTTGGCTAGATATCACACAGTAGATCATAGGGCTACTTCTCCCATCTCCACTCACTGAAATCAGTCCTTCTAGCCTTGAACAAAACAATTAGCTAGAGCTTATCCCACAGTATCACTTATTTCTCTTTTGGATTGTTTTTTAATGTTGAAGATCGTGGTGTGATCGATATGGTGATGTTGTGTTGGATGTCGTGAAGAAAGAATTCAAAGACCACGTCGGAGAGATGGAGAATATGCGAAATGCTGCCAGAGAGAAACATAGCAGCAACTCAAAGCGATGGACAACATTTGAAGATGATGAGAACTGTCATCCCAATCTCTTCAGTCATAATAATGATAATCCATTCTCTAGTAATGCTAACAGTAGCAAGGGCTTCCAAAACAATCCCTTCTTTCATGATTACACAGAAAGCAATGGAAATAAGCTGAGATCTGAATCAGCTATTCTCCAAGACCAGAATCCCTTCTGTACACCAAGGCATGGCTCTTCTTTGATGCTTTAAGTTTTTTACATATGTTTCTTCTCTCTTTCCCGAG
This sequence comes from Castanea sativa, assembly GCF_040712315.1. Lineage (NCBI taxonomy): Eukaryota > Viridiplantae > Streptophyta > Magnoliopsida > Fagales > Fagaceae > Castanea > Castanea sativa. Next base: position 79,776,670 of record NC_134013.1, on the reverse strand, counting down.
AGTACCCTATCAGTTTACTTCTATGTACCATATGAACCATGAAAGACTCTTCAAGTATTCAAATTCTTTTCTTCTCAAAAAAAAAAAAGGTATTCAAATTCTTTTGTGCCATAATTTACTTTGGAAACATTGTTTAAAGCCACTATGTTACAATCTTAAGTTCATTGCCCCCCACCCTTTTTTTTTCTTTTTTGGGGCTCCACTTCAATGATTTCTTGCTACAAAAAATTGTATCCATTCGTTTCACAATGAATGGAGAATTTATTCAGAGACAGAATTTATAAAAGAAGATGAATTATGAAGATTACACCTGAAAGCACAACTTAGGGAGCAGAAAATAAGGAAAAATGAGAAGTATCACTCAAGTATCTTACACTTTGTTGCATAAAAACAATGATAAAAACAAAAACAAAAACAAAAAAATATACTGCAGAAACTGGTAAGAAATAAGTCTAATATTTTCATTTGCAAGCAAAAACATATGGGGACAATCTACTGTGTGAATAAAAAAGGGTAGAGAAAACAAAGTTCCTACTCCAATAGGCAGATTGGTTAGATACCCCTTTTGGATTGTTGTCATATGTTATGAAGTTGGTTATTTAAAATCAGTGGAAAGCCACCCCAATCAAATTGACTGTAGCTCACTATATTGTAGGGCATAAAAAGGTGCATTTCATACCTAAAACCAAACAAACCATTTTATAAGAGCTTATATATTAGCCAATCCAAGGACTTTTCTTTTAACCAATCTCTTAATGTGGTTAAGGAAAACATAAAACAAAAAGTCATGAAACACAGAATTTGCTTATGAAAAACATTTCTGAAGTGTTTCTCATACAGTTGCAATTTAAAAAATTATTAATAAGGAATGTAATTTGAATTAAGAGTAAACAGTCACAATTGACAAGACCAACAGAAAGGAAGCTAAAGGTAAAAATTGAATTATATTGAATCACTTGTTGCAGAAACAACTACAATCATTATAGTTTTGAGTTACAGCAAATGCATTAAAGCTAAGGTCATTGCAGAAAGTAAGAAGGGAGAGAAAACTAAATTTAAAGTCCTATAATTCTTATTCTAGCTACAAAGAATTGTATGATTCTGATTCTCTGGATATCAAAGTTCTAATCCTAAATAGAAAGAAAATAAAACATTATCAGGCAGCTAATCAAAAACCTCAGCATCATCAACCCCATCAGCTGAAGATGCAAACAGATTTGAACATTGGACTTTGCATATACTCCCCCTTTTGTCACGCATTGTCAAATCAAACTCAATCAGAAGGTCCAGGAGCTAGTGTGGAGGACAACGAACTTTTCAACTGATGAAGCTGGATACGCAAATCAGCCATATTGCCCATCAGTGTATCCAAGAGCTGACCGTGTGCAGCCTGAGCGGTCAGTAAAGACTGCAACATGTCTCCTTGAGTTGCTTGAATTCCAAGCACTTTCTCTGGAATGGCATGAACAGATGTGGAGGAACTCGAAGTAGCAGGAGGTGCATCATCAACAACAGGATCTTTATAGGAAGCAGACCCAAAGCCCCTGGATTGCTGCAATGTTTGAGCAAAAGCTTGATACTTGCAGATGTCAGCATCCATCACACTCCTCCTCGCAAACTTCAATGACTCCTCAAAGTGAGCTTCCTTGATCTCAGCTATTTCATCTGCAGAATCCTTTGCCATAGTGCCAATTTCCCTCTCAATATCCTTCTGAATGTCCTCTCTAATGGCATATTTGCAAGCCCGCTGACATATTTCTGTGATATCAGCCCCAATAAAGCCTCCTGTAAGCTTGGCAAGAGCTGTAAGGTCAACATCTTTTGACACAGGTGATTTCCTAAGACAAGATTTGAAAATCTGAAGCCGTGAAGCCTGATCCGACAGAGGGATATAGATCAATTGATCGAACGACCGAGTCTTAGAAGTGCTGGATCGATTATATCAGGCCTATTAGTAGCTCCAATGACAAAAATAGTTTTCTTGGATGATAACCCATTCATTTCGATTAAAAGCTGGTTCAATACTCTATCAGCAGCACCACCAGCATCTCCAATTCCACTTACTCTCTGAATAGCAATGGAGTCAAGTTCATCAAAAAACAGGACACAAGGTGCTGACTGGCGAGCCTTGTCGAAAACATCCCTAACATTGGCCTCACTCTCTCCAAACCACATAGTGAGTAACTCAGGACCCTTGATGCTAATGAAATTAGCCTGACATTCATTGCCAATAGCCTTGGCCAAAAGGGTGTTTCCACAACCAGGAGGACCATAGAAGAGAACTCCTCTAGATGGTGACATCCCGAACTTCTCAAACTTTCAGGATGCTCCACTGGATATTGAACTATCTCTTGAAGCTCTGTCTTGACACTCTCAAGTCCACCAATGTCTTCCCAGCTAACATAGGCACTTCCACAAAAGTTTCAAGCAAAGCAGAGGCGGCAGTGCTAGTTGCAAGAGCAGCACTAAAGTGATCATTGGTGACAGCCGTGGAGTCGAGAACCTCAGCATCGATGGTTTCATCCTCCATGTCAATCACATCCATTTTTTCTCTAATACACATTGTAGTGCAGCTTCGGTAGAAAGAGCCGCAAGATCCGCGCCCACGTGTCCATGAGTTTCCTTGGCCACTCTTTCCAAGTTCACATCTTCCGAGAGTTTCATCTTCCTGGTATGGATATGAAGAACCTCAAGACGCCCAACTTCATCCGGAACACCAATATCAATCTCTTTATCAAACCTCCCAAACCTTCTTAATGCAGGGTCTATACTATTAGGCCTATTGGTGGCTCCAATAACAATAACATGTGCCCGGGAATTCACACCATCCATCAATGTCAAAAGCTGTGAAACAATCCTCCTCTCCACCGGTCTTATCACGCTTGGGAGCAATAGAGTCAATCTCATCAATAAATATAATCGAAGGAGCATTCTCCTCTGCTGCAGCAAAAGCTTTCCTCAAATTACTCTCGCTCTCACCAGCCATCTTGCTCATAATCTCCGGACCATTAATACAGAAAAAGAAGCCCCAGTTTCATTAGCAATAGCCTTTGCTATGAGTGTCTTTCCAGTACCAGGAGGCCCATATAGCAAAATTCCCTTGGGAGGCTTCACTCCAATATTTTCAAAAAGCTACGGATGTCTTAAAGGCAATTCCACCAACTCACGAATCTGACCAAATTGCTTCCTACACCACCAATATCATCATAACCAATCTCATCCAATCTTTCTTCATCTTCTCTCCTCAAAGCCTCTCCTTCACAGTAAACTTCAGTCTCAGGTGCAACAATGCAATACTCTGCAGGATCAGTCTCCATAACCTTAAACTCTACACTCCTCATCCCACCCCTCACAACAGAAGGATCACTTTTCCTCACCGGCCTAAACGAGTCCATAAAATAAGGCTTCAAGTAGGCATCAAAGATACTCCCAGTAAGGCCTTAAGGCCTTCAATGGTGACATCAATAGGAAGAACGTGAACTTTATTGCCGTAATTAATACCATGACAGTGATGAATCGAAACCACATCACCAAGCCTGACTCTGAGGTTAGACCGCACCACCTTGTTCATGAAAACCTTGGAACTGTCACAAGCAGCGTCATCAAGAACAATGCAAACCGTGTCCCTGTGGAATATTGGCTTGAATTAGGAGTTCGACTCCTTGTTGGATTTGGATAATAAAGGAATTTTAATCTTTTTGAGTTACTGTTGTTTAAAGTTATCAAACTCTATTAGAAGTCTTGTCTACCACTTGATTTTGAGTTCTATTTGGAATAGGAGTGATTCTCCTTTTATGTGTGGAAAAGAAGTCTAGTCCTTCTTGGTTTTGAATATGCTAGCTTACTCAAGTCTCAAGCATAGTGCTACTATGGAAAATCAAAGAGTGTGTTTGAGAAAAAGAGGCTTTCTCTTGTTTGGTTATTTGATATTTGTGGGTTGCAATTTGGAATAGTGAGAAGGGTTTGTTACCGCTTGGTTTTGGTTCTGCGGTTTGGTGATTTGCTCTCTCTTGGTGTGTTGCAACATTTGGATATGATTTGTGGCTCTCTCTTTGATTTGTGCGCAATTTGCATTTGGTATTTGGTATTCGCATTTGGTATATGTGAACCTTTGGTTCTTTGGTTTGTATTTGAGAGAGAGAGCTATTTGAGATTTGGGTTGGTGAGAGTGCCTCTACACCAGTTTATATTATTCCAAATTTGTTATAGTGAAATTTATTCGTCGTCGCCCGTGGATGTAGGCTATTGCTGAACCACGTAAATCTTGGTGTTTTTGTATCTATTATCTTTTGGATTTATTTTTTTGTTCCAATTTATTAGTTTGGGGATCTTTCTCAAGCCTAAAATATTTTCACAATTAATCTTGGTAATTTAAACTTCCACTATTTTACTACAAACTGGTATCAAAGCCAAGGTTTGCTACCTAGGCGTTTAGATTTGTTATCTTTGGAGATTTTGGTGATTGGTTCGTGGATTTGATTATTGGAGAGAAAGATGTCAGGTGATTCCTCTACAAAATCTTTGGCAGATTCCTCTAGAAAAGCTTTGGCAAATGATGGTTAGAGAAATTTGATGGAACGAATTACTTTGGCATGTGGCAATGCGAAGTTATGGATGTATTGGTCCAACAAGAGTTGGATTTTACTTTGGAAGACAAACCTGAAAGGATGTCAAACAAGGATTGGGAAAAGAGTAATAGACAAGCTTGTGGCACCATTAGTTTGTGTTTGGCCAAGAATCAAAAGTACTTTGTTATGAGGGAGACGAAGGTTATAGAGCTTTGGAAGAAATTGGAGGACAAGTATATGACTAAGAGTGTGGAGAATCGTCTCTAGTTGAAGAAGAAGCTCTTCTGTTTCCAATATCGTGCAAGTATTTCTATGTCTAAGCACTTGAATAATTACAATAAAATACTTGTTGATCTGCAAAATTTGGAAGTTGATATTAGCAGTGAGGACACTCTTGCTATTGAATTCATTGCTTGATAATTATGATCATCTAATTACTACACTTTTGTATGGAAAAGATTTTAAGACTGCGTTTGTTTTAGTGTAAAATAATTTCTGGTGAAAATATTTTTGGGAAATGAAAATATTTTCAAGTGGTTGGTGGCATTTTAAAAAATACTTTGAAAAATATTTTCAGGTCTTTGGTTATGTTCTTGAAGATACTATAGAAAACACATTTTCTACTTGTTGCTCACATTTTCTCAGCTTCCAAACAAATATATAATATCATTTCTCAATAGATACACACAAAAGAAACAAAACCCAACAAAAATATTCATCAAATCCGATCAAATTGAGAGAAGAAGGAAGAGAGAAAGGCAACTGGGTTCGATCTAGAAGCGGCAGAGGCAAGATCGCTCGGCGAAGGCAGCTGGGTCACGGTGGGTCGCTCGTCTTGCAGTGGTTTGCTCTTCATGGGTAGAGAGAAAAATGGTAGATCGATGACATGGGTGGCAGAGTGAGGAAGAGAGAAGCAGGGCAGATCAGCGATGGGTGTCTGGGGTGCGATCTCGCCGGTGCTGGGGTGCGATCTCGGTGGTGCTTCAGGCGGCGCGATCTCACCGGTGCTGGGATGCGATCCCACCAGTGCTGGGACGTGAACTCGCCGGTGCTGGGGTGCGACGAGACCGGTGCAATCTACGGTTGGGGGCGATGGTGCGATATGGGAGAGTGGTGCGATCTGGGCTACTCTCTCTCTCTCTGTTTTCAGTCTGGAAAATGAGATTTGAAGGTAAAATAAGAACGAAAATGATTTTACGTGTGGGAAGGGTTATTTTACAGTCAACGTGTAAAATAATTTCTGTTGACCCAATTTTTTGTGCGTACCAAACACACAGCTTGGTGTAAAATATTTTCTTGGAATGCTTTTCAACCAAAACAAATGCAGCCTAAGTTTGATGATGTGTCCAATGCTTTGACTAATAACGTGTATCGTATGAAAGATAAGCAAGCTTAAACGGACACGATGACTGAGGCTTTGATTGTTAAGGGCATGTCTAATGATAAGAAACTTGCAAAAGATAATGTGCCTATTGTCAGAAAAATGGGCATTGGAAGAAAGATTGTCCTTTGTTGCAAAACAAGGACAAGAGGGATTCTAATGCAAATGTAGCACATGATTGTGATGAGGATTCTGATTTTGCATTGACTAGTTCATCATTTGTTTGCCATTTAGATGAGTGGGTTTAGGATTCATCTTGTACCTTTCATATGTGTAAGAAGAAGGAATGGTTTTACAACCTAGAAGAGTCAGAACTTGGTTCAGTCATCATAGGTAATGATCAAACCTGTGAGATTTTGGGGAAAGGAAAAATCAAGCTGAAATTTCATGATGGAACAGTTCGTTTTCTGAATGAGGTTAGATACGTACCTGAATTGAAAATGAATCTCATCTCAGTTGGTTTATTAGAATCCATGGGTTTCAAGATTGCAATGGAGAATGGAACTTTGAAGATACAACATGGTGCTTTGGTAATGATGATGGGCACACGTCGAAGGAACATCTATTTCCTTAAAGGGAGTACTGTTGTAGGTGGAGTAACAATTGGGGAGGTTACCTCAGACACTACTAGACTTTTGGAACATGCCAATGATAATACTTTATTTGAGAGTGCTAAGAACTGCAAATTTGAAGTTTGTGAGCCTTCTGCTTTGGAGAAGCAAAATAAGGTCAATTTTGGTTTAGAAGTTCATCATACTAAGGGTATACTTGATTACGTACATAGTGATGTATGGGGGCCTGGCCTATTAAGGTTGCTTCTTTTGGAGGTAGGAATCATGATATTATTTTTGGTGGTGACATGGTGATTAAAACTTTGCACAAGTTCAAGTGTTGCTTGGACTTGTATGGTATTTGCAATTTGAATTAGCTCGTAGGGATGGTTATCAAAATCCTGATTTAGATCTTACGATCCTACGATTTTATGATCCCACATACCTAAAATGATCTGGATCTTTCAAGAATCTTTGCGATCGTTCAGGATATATAAGATCGTATGATTTTGACGATCTCAAATGATTGTGATTTCTTGTAATCTTCTTTAACTTGACAGATAACTCAGTTGGATCCAATTGAAAAATAACATCACAATAGTGTCACGTTTTGAGATTTTTGGCCTCTTTAAATGATGCTTACAAATGAATGTAGTGATATATAGTAATTACATCAAATAGATGCAAATATTTGATTTTTATAAATGAACGTATAATTTATGTGATTATTTAAGATATCAATGTGTTTTTTTTTTCTCAAATAATGTAGGATCTTACGATCCACGATCCGATCTTTCAATCCCATCTACCTCCCTCGATCTTATATAGGATCTTGATTTTGACAACCTAGCCCATAGAGGCTTTGTTGGAGGCCACAGAGAAGTTTCATTTGTAGTGATATACGCTTTGTTTGGACTCTTATTTGGATTGGCACCATCTTTGGGTGCATTTGGCTTCTATTGGCATATTTGGAAATAGTTTTGGATAATTTGCACTTTGTTCGTTTGGTTAGGCTCTAATTTGATTTAGCACTTTGCATTTGTGGTTTGGCAGATGTCTTGTCAAGGTGGAGACTTGTTAAGGATTTGTATTTGGAGGTTTGCAAGTTTCATTTGTGATGCTTGATGGAATTCAAGTCAAGGTGAAGATTCATAGAATATTGGCTTAAATTAGGAGTTCGACTCCATGTTGGATTTGGATAATAAAGGAATTTTATTCTTTTTGGATTATTGTTGTTTGAAGTTATCAAGCTCTATCAGAAATCTTGTCTACCACTTGATTTTGAGATCTGTTTGGAATAGCAGTAATTCTCCTTTTATGTGTGAAAAAGAAGTCTAGTCCTTCTTGATTTTGGATATACTAGCCGACTCGTGTGAAAAAGAGGTTTTCTCTTGTTTGGTTATTTGATATTTGTGAGTTGCAATTTGGAATAGTGAGACAAGTTTGTTACTGCTTAGTTTTGGTTCTGCGGTTTGGTGATTTGCTCTCTCTTGATGTGTTGCAACTTTTGGATATGATTTGTGGCTCTCTCTTTGGTTTGTGCGCAATTTGCATTTGGTATTTGGTATTCATATTTGGTACATGTGAACATTTGGTTTGTATTTGTGTGAGAGAGCTATTTAGGTGTACTTGGAATTTGGGTTTGTGAGAGTGCCTCTACACCAGTTTGTTTTATTCCAAATGTGTTATAGTGAAATTTGTTCGTCGTCGCCTATGAATGTAGGCTATTGATGAACCATGTAAATCTTGGTATTTTTGTGCCTATTCGTTTGGATTTATTTTTTTCATTCCTAATGATTAGTTTGGAGATCTTTTTCAAGCCTAAAATATTTTCACAATCAATTTTGGTGAGCTTCCGCTGTTTTACAAGAGTCCCATCTCTTCTTCCCCTTGATCAACACAGTGTCACCATGAAAGAAGTTGAGGGTGCGCATGGTATCATGGTATCAGGGTGTAGTAAGATCACAGAGCTGTCGTTCCTTGGATGTTGATGCTTGCTCTGCCATGTTATGGACTTAATAGAAACAAAGGAAACAACAGAACAGAACAAAAGCATGAGTAAAGTGTTGGGGGAGTACGTGGGGGTATGTATTTATAAGAACAGTTCAACCTTAACCTTTGTTAAAAACCGAATTCTGTGGGGATAAGGAAACGTGGAGTCACGGTCGGTGGAAATTCATAACAAGTTTCGGACTCTTAACATTGTTCACCGAGTTCTGTCGGAATTCGGATTTGGATTCTCAACTAAATCGCCTCTGGGCCGTTATACACTTGTACTTGGAAAAGCCCACTAATTTTCACTTTTTTAAAATTTAAATAATCCTAGTTTAGTGGCAAATTACTTCATACAACTCAAGAGGAAAAAAAATTAGAAGAGAAATAATTACTATAAAAAATAATTAATTTTTTGTGCTAGGACATGGTTTTTTTTATAAATAAATAAAAACACTTATTATTAATGATATATATAAATTACAATGATTTTTTTTTTTTGAAATTATTATTGACAATATTAACATAAAAAATCATATATACTACTATTTAAGGGTCCTCCATTGTTTTGAATCCTCTTTTTCACAATTCAAAAATACCCCTACACCTTGGACAAAATTGAAGAACAATATAGTAAAATCATATTTTTAACTTCCAAACAACTCCACTATAGAATAACTAAAAAAAACAAGGGTAACCAACTCTCTCTCTCTCTCTCTCTATCTCTCTCTCTCTCTCTCCCTTTTTCTTTCTCTTTTTTTTTTTTAAAAAAAAAATCACAATGGAGTCTTTTATTTTTTATTTTTTATTTTTCAACCGATGTTTAACCTCAAAGTAAAATTTAAAGCTAAAAAGATAATTTTATAATGAAAAAATTACAACTTACCTACCTGTAGTTTAGCCCAAATTTAAGTTATCTACCTGTGATTTGAAATTTAACACTTACCCACTTGAGCTCTATTTCGTTAAGCTTCCGTTACCTATCTCTTTACTTTTTGTTAAAAAACACATTTTAATACAAAAACATGACAAAAAAGATCAAAAGGTTAGGGTTTGAAGAAATCTTTTCACACTATATCAAGTTGCCCATAAAAAAAATGAAAATTGAGGATTTAATTTTCCTTTAAAAAAAATATAAAAAAAAAAAAAAAAAAAGACCTTACTTGGCAACACCCTTCAACGCAACGTTAGTAGACATTGTATTCTTCACTGTCATTTTGACAATAATAAGAAACGAATTAAAATCACAAACCCAACACACAAAATGTAACATTGTCATTTTCCAAATTTCAGACCGAATAATAAGAAAAAATTTTGAAAAAAAAAAAAAAGACCCACTTGATCTGTTCATTAATCTCAGCCTCATATTCATAGAAAATTTCGGGCAAGCAGAAGAGAGTTGTGGGACTGGGAAGTGGGAACAAGATCAAGCTCTTTCTTAACCTCTTCAAAGAGTTGTGGGACAGTGACCTCCCATTTTTTCAGTAATTGTACATTTTTGAAAAAACCAAAATACATTGTTTGATTCAGTGGAGTTTAAGTTCTCGCTCTCAAACCCAACCAATATTCATGCTCTATTTTCCCCTTTTTTTTTTGTCTTTTAGGCTAATTGTGGATGTTTGCTTCATTTTGATGGGTTTGTCACAAAAATCTTTCACAATTAGAACTTTGTTTGAGAGAAGTTTTGATATTAATTTGTATTTGTTTGAATTTTTTATGTAATATTCATCCATCTTTTGAAAAATTTTAAACCTTGCTTTTTGATATATTTTATGTTATATTTTGGAATTAAAATTTGTTTTTCTAACGGCAAATACAAAGATGGGTAATGGAAGCTTAACGGAATAGAGCTCAAGTGGATAAAGTGTCAAATTTTAAATCACAAGTAAGTAACTTAAATTCGAGTCAAACCACAAGTGAGTAAATTTTAATTTGTCCTTTTATAATTTAAGAATAAAAACGTCATTTTGACCGTTAGATCTGATGAACAAAAGTTTAATTTCAAACAAAATCATAATTCCTTACTATTAGAATGATATACTAAGAGCAAAAATCGAACCATCAATTCAAGTTTCGAAATACAAAATTGAAGTGAAAATTTGTAAAACATTTTGACGCACAAGAACCGGCCATTTTCACAATAACCTGATTGTCAATTCTTCTAAAACGTTCCAATGCTACTATGACTTTGACAAGTCATTGGAAATTTCTGTGGACGTAGAATTCAGATGATGTTGTCCAGCCAATTTTCGTTTCTTAATTTTTCTCTATTGATTGAACTGAAACGAGACTCCATAGGAATTGTGATTATCAAAAAATACTCTTTAAAAAAATTACAATGGGTGTGATGAGTATTAGGTGTTTACAAGTGGAATTTTTTTTATTACACCTCTAGGTTTTTTTGTGATTAAAAAATGTAATAATCCATAATTATAATGAATACAAATTATTAACTTTTATAATAAAAAAAAATGATCGTGCTCAGAGGCTAATATATAAATACACATATAATGTAGGTTGGAGCGTAACCAAATTTTGATTTTGATTTTTTTTTTTTTTGATAGAAAGATTTTGATTTATCTTACTGTGAAGTAAATCCAATAAGAATAGGAACTTATTTACTTTATTGTTTCACGCTGCTAACCCTCCAAATAATGTCTATGACTCTATGGTATGGCATGCATTTGAGCCAATGACGAAACTACAAAATTTCTTTAAGGGGGAAACCGAAATATGCATAAAGAAATTAAATAAAAATATAACATATATAAACACATAAAATATGTTTGTAATGGTTTTTTAAAAAAATATATGTTTATAACATGATTTAACACATGCTATTTTCTTATATTTAACAAATTATTTATATCAAGTATATATATATATATATATATATATATATATATAAATTAAATAATTCTTAACTCCTAACCATCAAATCCACATTTATGGTTTCTTCAAAAAGGAAAAAAAAATTGTCCATAATATCTCTAATTTTATATTTAAAAAAATATAAAAATATTTATTTATATATTTCTAGGATGTCTTCTGTATATTCTTTGGTTCAATGAGCTAGAGAAATACTATGTTTAGAAAATTTTCACAAAAATTTCTAAGTGATAGATTGTTATTGGTGTGGCAAAAAAATAATTTTAATGGTAGGTTTAGATTAAAACCAATAACAACTAATCACCTATAATTTGTTGTGAAAGTTTTGTAAAAATGTTGTGAACGCAGTACTTCTCTTATGTTAGACTAGTGTGTAGCATGTACATATGCACAGATACAATTTAAAACAATAATGCAAATTATACCTTTTTTTAGAAGATATTCAAATTATACATAGTATTAACTTACACTTTTTTTTAAACCATACATTTTTAAAACCATCATATATATATATATATATATATATAATTTAGAATTTAATTAATTTTAAACTCTTCGATTTTCGCATCCAATAATTCACTTGCCACAAAATTCAAAACTTAGATGAACACATAGCAGAAAATTATACTCCAATTAAACTTTGGCTAATATCCAATTAAAATCCAAGTTAGAATCTAATTAGATTTAAACTTTTCGATTTTTACACTCAATAATTCACTTAACACAAAATTAAAAATTAAATGAAACACATGATGCAAAATTGAAAATCCAATTAAAATTTAATTGAATTTTCTCTAAACTTTGGCTAATATACAAATCTCATTAATATAAGTGTGTGTGTGTGTGTGTGTGTGTGTGTGTGTGTGTGTGTGGGGGAGGGGGGGGGGGGTTATTTCACATTATTATAGATCCAAAACAATGGTAACAAGAGCCATTTTTTCACTCAATATAAGGCTAACCACCAATCAGTTGAAGAAAATCGACCTTTGCCTTTGCAGCTGATAACTAATGCAGCAAAATATTCAATTTGTCCCATGTGCTTTCACAGCATACCACCTAGACATACTTTGTTTGAAATATCCTTTAGAGTGTCTCCCTTATTTAAAGATCATAACCTGCTCTGAGAGGTCGTATTCAATAATTCTGTAAATGGCATCCCCAAGAAACATTTCTTTTTTAATTCAACTTCACTCTGCTGTCCTCTCCCTCCCAAGTCCCATCCAAAAATATGTAAAGGTGCATCTTCCATTACAGTGATCATTTCTAGACATTCATTTAGGAGACTACAACATGACATTACTAAAAACCATAGCAATACATGCAGGAACCTTGCAGCTGAGTCAACATCATGCATGGGCCTGGGTAGGTTAGATTAATCATATTTATAAACATTTAATAGAAGGTATAACAATGAAGAAGCTAAAGGGCCGAGCAGCAAAATCTCAATTTCTAAACTGGTATGAAAAGTTGCACAAACCAGATCATGAGGAACAGAAGCTACAAAATAAGAAAAAGTAACATTAAATTGTGATACAGTTCAACATATAAAGACCGTGAATACACATTTTATGCGTGACAGTGTGAGAGGTTATCACTATTTACATCAGTATGTACAATTCTATCAAAGGGAAGGGATTTCTGAGTTAGAAACAGAAGATTCAGTCAAACCCTCACGAACATCTCCTCTACAAAGTGGACATACTCTGTAAAACACCAATGGAGAAAGAGAGATGCATCAGGAGAAAAAAGGATTATAATATGAATGGCGGAGAAAAAAGACAATAAAGGAAGAAGTACAGAGTGGCAATGACATACCCGTGGATCTCTTTAAGCCACTTATCAACACATGACATATGATACTCATGGTGACAAGGAAGAACTCGGATTTTGTCCCCTTCCTCATACTCAGCCAGGCAAATGTAACACCTATCAAAATATAACTCATTACCAACACGTACACAAGCATGCTCAATGCACATGATAGTTCACTAACAAATACACACACACACACACACACACACACACATAATCATAAATGACAGTGATATGACAAGAATCATACTGTTCTGCTTCACTGCCCTCAGCTGTCTCAACCTTTTTGTGACTCTTGAGAGGAAAAGAGTCAACAACTGATTCAGGGGCTGGGAGTGAAACCATAGATAGGGAAAGTGACACAGGCTGACGGTGAATTTCATCCAAAACCTGCAAATCACACATTACAACAAAACTAAGTTACCAATATAATCAGTGGAATTCCACAGACGTTATTGTGATCCAATACTTCAACAGTTGAAAGAATAATAAGAATATTTTGGATAGGAAAATACAACTCAAGAACCAACACAGGATCTGTCTGTGGCCTTACACCACACTGCTTATTTATGGGGGAAGGAGACACTGTTTGGTTCAAGGATCATTGATAAACGGAGAATTTTATCCAAGTAGCCATGAGCAAGAATTTCACATTCTCTGAGGACCCAAATCTCACAACTATCCCATCTCTTACAACTAAGGGATCAGAAAACAAGTAAATATACAATCAAATAGATGCGATTCATGATTAGCACAGGGACACAAAGACTCAAAACAGAACAAAAAATAGAATGACAACAATACCAAATTAAAACAACTAGAAGAAAACTTAATATCATAGGGAAGATTTAGCGTTGAAGGATAGTGAACTGTTGAACCATCAAAGAATCAAACCTAGGCCTAATCTTTAACTTGGTGGATCTCCCAATGTCCCCAATTAATGCTGATTTAACATACTAAATCACAGAAACAGGAGCATTTCTGAACAAACCAAAATCCAAATTTGATACAAAAGTTAACCTATTTATGTTTTCAAATGCTACATGAAACAAAGTGAAATATTCCTATAGAACCCCAAACATTCTTAAGTTTATATGATGGAATATAGTTCCAAAGACACCCACACACCCCAACCCATCTTCTCCAAATTATGGCCGCAGAAACCTTGATAAAGTGCTAAGTGTTAATTGTTAAAAAAGGGTTTGGTGGCATATTAGGAAGTGTAAAAAAATTTGGCCTTACACTTATACCTCAGTTTCTGGTGCAAAGTAACCCCCCACCCCCCCCCCCCCCCCAAACCCCCAAAAGAAAGTGTCCCTTTACAGGCAATCAGCTAGTTCAGAAAAGAAAATCACCTCGAATAAAGCTTCAGCAAGCATGACTATGCGTGATATACTTGCACGAGTACTAGATTCTTCATTCATCGAGAGTGACTCACATGAGCATCTACCATCTTGGTGAAGACCTGATGGACAAGTGGTATTTAGCCTGCCATTGTCATCAAGGCTTCCACGAAGTCTTTCCCAGATCTGCAAAGAGTTATGCAGAAGCAGTTCATGAGCAAAAAGTAAAATTTAAAAGTACCATATATCACTTTAGCTGCCCCATTACAACGACTACATACAGTCTTTCCCTGATTTACAAAGAGCTATGCAGGAGCAGTTGATAAAAATTGCCAAGGAGCATGAAGTAAGATTAGACAGTACACAAAATATAGCTAGCTACATATGCCCATTACAATAACTACATTGACAATGTATAATAATAATGAGAAACTTCAACAAACATTATCAGGTGTAGGTAAAAAGTGTACTTATGAGAATATAACGGAAATGAATAGTTTCCAAAAACTACACCACACTGACCATGAGCTAAAACAATTCCAATAGAATGAAGCCATAGAGAGAATATAATAACGAGTTCCAAGAATCACCTCGGATCTTGAATGCCGTCGTTGTTCATTCAATCTGTGAATTCTACTGCCCAGATATCCACGATCACTTCCAACACCATCATCAAAAAAGTCACCACTCAAATCAAGGAGCCATCTATCATGAGATCCTAAATCATCAGTATCATCCGTTGACAAAAGAATGGCCGGAGAATCACTGTTCCTTCTAGAACTGCGTCTTGAAAAAGCATCCCAAAACAGTCTTCTACTGTTCCTTCTGACCTCCCGATTACCTTCATCGGCATTGCTACTTGAAATAATGTTGGAAGAGATAGTCACCACATCAACCTGAAGTACACTTCCATCTGCCCAGCTCCGGTCCCTATTGGAAACAAGGAATCCTAAACCTGAAGGTATTGCCTCTGGAAGAGATCCATCTCCCAATGATCGAAACGTTACTGGTAAATTGGACTCATGAGGAACAGAATCAGAATCAGATGCAGTTACTTCACCAATGTGATTCTCAACAGACACTCTACGGGAACTTGAATCTCCTATCTCTTGAGAAGATGAGCTGCTAGGATGAACTTTGGGACATGTCTGAGGTACTCTCCTGTCCACTGAATCATCAATACCATTGACTGCATCCTTGTTAGTGGAAACATTAACAGAGACTGGGTCTGAAGATTGTTGTTCTTTTAACGAAGTACTAGCTGTAGTACTACTATCCCTATAAGACTCATCATGACTATGACCAGCACTTACCTGACGAGGAGGAACTAGCTCCTTACTTTCAGAAAAGCACTTCCCTCGATTATTAGTTTCAATGTATACTGAACCATGTTCAACTGAAGTATCCTCACTAGCCAAAATATTGCTTTCAGATGAGGCACCAATTTCAGTATTTGAGCATGAGAACCTTCCAGTACCAGTACTTAGAGTGGTTTCCCCTGTGATGTTCTGAACTTCATTGATGAGTTGATTAGAATGTTCTGCAGAATCCACCAGATATTCAACTGGACGATCTTCCAACTGCAGTAGAAGAATATCCTCCAATTAGTTGTTTCATCATTTAATAATTTTTTTTAAGTGCAAAACTCACGTCACAAGAAAATTGAACAATATGAATAGTTGAATGTTCAAGACCACATATATAGAATATTCTAAATTTTGAAATAATTCATGATCACTTGATATTGTTGCTTAGATAGAGACTAAGGGATTATCACATTAATGCTTGGACAACTAGAAGGCTCTGTTACCTGTTTGCTTTCTCATTTCTTCCGATTCTTTTAAATCTAAAATATTGGTGCAACACCAAACCATTCACCCTCTAATATGATATGGCCATTGGATTTTACCAGCATCACCTCAATTACAATAGTTGTGTTTAAAATAGAGTCGGAGGTCCCAAAATACGTTCACATGCAAAGTTGCCTAAAAGCCTCCGTATAAAAGCTGTGTACTTTTCAGGATCTCTTCCCTTCAGGATCTTTTAAATCTAAATATTCATGTGTTTCAATCAGGAAGCTAAACATAAAAAGTCTATGTCCATTGCAAAACAGCAGCAAACCATTCACCCGCTTATATAATATGGCCATTGGTTTCTAACCATCATCAATTCAATTAAAAAAGTTGTCCTGCTTATATAATAGAGTTAAAGGTCCTAAATTACATTCACATGCAAAGGTGCCTGAATCCCTTGATATAGATTTTTTCAGGATATATAGTTCTGAAAGGACACAGCAAATTACCAACAAGATACGCACATCCAAGAGAGAGAGAGATTCAGCGTTGATAAAAACGCACTTAAGCACAAAATGCCAAAGCTCCAGCACTTTTCGCCTCTAAAGTGAGGACGCATTCAAAGAAGCACGCTTTTTTTTCAAAAAAAAAAAAAAAACCAAAACTGAATTATAACCATAAGATCTTAAGTCTAAACACTATTGATATAAACTATTGATTTGGTATATAAATTCAATGTTATGGTGTGCTACCATTCACAGATACACCTCCCAACCTCTCCAACTTTACAAATTCTATAAGACCCATTCAGGACCACAATCACTCCATAGTCCACCATTGATCTTATGACTTATATTGACTAATTTTTATAGACTTATACTTATTAAGTGATTAAATTATTAACTAATGATAGTAAGCAGTCATAGCGCATTATGGCAACCAGAGATTCAAGGAAGGATCTTGACATAATTACTCATATCTAGCTTTTCCAAATACTAAAAATGACTTGACTTGCAATTTTTGTGGTAATATTGCAAAAGGAGGGGCTTATATAAATGCTATACGAATTAAATAAAATGTTTTATTTAAATATATATGAATATTTGATCACTTGATTGTTGTATTGTACATTAATAATTATTATCAAATTTTTAAATAATCAAAAATGTGCGCTTCCCTTCAATCAAGCGCACACTTACACTGCTTAAGTGCACCTGGTTCTTTTATGGTTTTACCAACATGGAGAGAGAGAGAGAGAGAGAGAGAGAGAGATTTATTTCAAATACCAAAAATTAGACTTATCCAGATAACACAATATTGCAGGAATTACTGAAATAGTGCCACCCTCACTACATCCTCACAGTTTTTTTTTTGATAAGTCTCACTACATCCTCACAGTTGAGTTAACAATACTGTTTTAAGCTCTCTACCCACACAGATGGTCCAAACTGCAAAACCATTCAGCTGTCCCAAGAACACTCTAAAGATGAAGAGGACCCCAAGTTATGACGATTATGGAAAATTGAAGCAAGAAAGTATCTTATAAGTAAATAAATATCCTGCTCTGTTCAATTTATAGAAGTCATACTAGAGCACATCTGCAAAAGGGCCCTTAGGAACTTCTTCTCAATGATTGTTAATTATATCACTGCTGATTCCCAGAGAGACCCATTCAAAGGCCACACACCCAGTGGACATTCTTCATCACCTTCCAAAGAGGAAGAAGAAAAAATGCCAAATTACAGATTGTCTTCATAAGCATATTGACCAAGCATCATTAAAAAACAAATGATACTACTTTGTATAAGAATTACATTTCTTCATTCCCACCGTCCAAATATATATATATATATATATATATATATATATATATATATATATATATATTCCTAAGAACTTTAGAACAACAACTGCTATTATTATTTTACCATAGGCAGATTCCATAAATATGACATCCAATGCAATGACGGACCACTTCCAAGCTTAAGAAGGAAACCACACAAATTTAACAGCCACTTTAGGAAAATTACCACATCAAGAACCTTCAATTAAGATCAGTTCAATAAGTTTTAATTGTCCAGGATCAGAAGTTTCTGCCCTAAAGAGCATTCCACCATTCACTAAAATTAATAGAACTTTACATAACTAAATGCTGAAATCATAAAAATATTAAAAATAAATAAAAAATTATAGTTTCGACTTTCCGAGTTAAGTGTCCAATTTAGTAAACCAACTATATAGTTTACCCTAAATCCTATATCTAATCTTTTTCTTTTTCTTTTCTATATGGCGTGATTGTATTGTGAACCTAAGAAATAGTAAGAGACAAAAGTTCGGGTAAGTTAAGACTTCAAATGAATGACACAATTCACCAAAATTCCAGATGCTTAAGACTCCAAAACACCACATAATTAAAAACTATTACAATTAACACCATAAATTCAACAATAAACATATTCATGCATATAATAAAACACAAGAAACAAATATTAAAATAAATAAATAACTAGAAAACAAACCTTTTTTTTTCCTTCATATAAAGCGATAATCAAAATAACTAAACAAACCCTATAATTACCAATAAGGAACCCATCTTTTGCATCAATTGGTCAGTACCAAATCACCCAAAAAAGCCTTCAAAAATTTTCAATTGCAAATTCACACTGATGATGATGAAAACAATCAAAAACCATAAATTGGATATTAGATTTACAGCTTAAAAAGAACAAGTTTCCTCGATGGTGATGATGAATGGGGACGATCTTTGGCACCGATTGAGCAAAACCCAAATCATCAAAAAGCCATATCTTGAATATCAAGATTCAAGAATTGATGGAAAATAAACACAAAAAACGAAATGGGTATTGGTAAAAATAAGTAAAAGATAAAAAGCTTTTTGGGGGTTGAAAATGGTGTACCTGATGGGTAGCGCGAGAAGAGGAGCCACCACAGATGAGAGAGAAGAGGTTAGAGCGATTGGTGCCGTTGACTCGAGGAGGCCGAGAAGGGCGTGAGTCCAGTCGACTATTGCTGGAACCCATGTTAGAGAGAGGGAGAGAGAGAGAGATGATGATGATGACGATGATAATGGAAAATGGAAAACACACACACCCAACCCAACTCTCTCTCTCTCTGAGTTGGAGCTTTTGCTTTGCTTTCAAATTTTAATTGTTTTGGGATTAAAGACAAAGACTTTTGAGACAGCGCGTCTTGTCTTGTACATCTCCCTTTTTTTTAACTTTTGTTCTTTTGTTCTTTTTTAAATGGAACAAATATTTTATTTACAAAATAATGAGAAGCTCAATATTTGCCATGTGGTATGATAGATAAATGGTACTTTTAGTTTTTTTTTTTTTTTTTTTTGTGTGTGGGGTAACATAAAGGTTTAGGTTAATGGAAGGTATTTTAAAAGTGATCAATTTGGTTTCTAAACACAAATGGCACGTAATGTTCTCATAAATGGCGTTATAACTAACTTATATGAAAGTCAATTAAACTGTTACAATTAATATAGACAAAATTTTTCAATGTTTGTCTGTGTTTGGGGAACGAGTTGATCAATTTTAAAATGTCTTGAATCTGGTTGGCATTAGTTTGAATTTCAAGAGTAATTATTGTATTTTACCCTTTAAAAAAAATAGAAACATCATAGTTTCTTTATTATATAATTTAATAATTGAATGAGGGGGCTTAAACTTGGATGATTCTTTTACTTATGATTTTTATTTATTTATTATTATGATACTCTTTCATGAAATTAATATGTTAATTGATTTTTGGTGTAAGCGTGATTAGAACCTAAATCATTTATTCTATGACAAATGATTTTACTAATTGAGTAAAATAAAGCCCAAAAAAAATAATGTTCAAATTACATTGTTAGAGCATCCTCATCCAATTATGTAAAACCTTTTAAAATGCAAAATAATTAACAATGTAGCTAAAACAAGTGGGGGAAAAGACTAGCTCCATTCTTTTTTTTCTTTTTTTTGCATGAAATCATACACAATCCTACTATGTTCATATACACACACATTGTAGGTTATGTAAAACTTTTTCATCATTGTTTTATATTCACTCTTTCTCTCTCCTCTAAACTCCTCTAAACAGAAAACAAAAAAAATATATATATATATATATATATGATGTATGCAAAATAAAAAATGAAATGTATAATGTATTGTAAAAGTGGTTTTGCAAAATAGGAAAAAGTGGTTTTTGGTAATGTAAACAAAAGCATTTGTTTTGCACAACCGAAGAAAAATGCTCTTAAAAAGTGGATGTTACTTAAAATGTGTTTTTAAAATAAAATGAGTGGAATCCACGCAAATTTAGCAAGGCTTGTCTGGTTCTTAATTTTTCAAAATAGTTATTATTATTATTATTATTATTATTATTATTATTATTATCATTATGTGATGTTTCTTACTTCTAAATTCACAAAAAAATTGAAACAAATTGCAACAGAATACTACCAAATGAATATTCAAATATTATTTTAAGATTTTTATTATAGAAATTATCATCCTGTCAGTAATTTATTCTGTTACTTGTAATTAGTTTTTAAATACTTTTTCTGAAAACAGAATCAAACATGTCTGTACTCTGTAGTAGATTGTAGAATTTACTTTGGCTAAAAATATATATTATTTTTTACAAAATTATCCGTTAAATTAAATTTACAATAAGCAGGCTCAACCTAATCTTTTTTTTAATGGTCGTGTCCCAAACTAATCCACTTTATAAAATTTATGATTTTCATGACTTTCTGTTTGATGGTAGAAAGTCACCTCAATAGTCAATATTGTCCTTAAACTAGCTCAATTATTCTTTATGGAGGGTCAAGGTAAACTTCTTGATACTCTCTCAGCAATTGCTTCGTCTTTAATTATTGACCTTGGAAATGGAATTGTGTCATTTGTGTGTGTGTGTGTGTGTGGTGTGGACTGTGGAAAAACTAGAAAGGGAGAGCAGTGTGGTGTCGTTTATTCGGTCTTGATAAGGTCTACCATGAATCCGACAAGTCGTTTTGGCTGAAATTGAGCAGAATAGGCCCAATTTGGGGTCTTGGGTAGGCTTGGATTTTGTAAAAGAGTTCGAATTTAGTATGGACGAACGTAAAATTTATGTTATACAATCATCCAATAAAAAATTCTCAAATCGTTTTTTTATTTAAAATTCAATATATTCTACCACATTTAATAATATCTCAATATACTTTCAATTTGGTTGGATTTTCAAATGGGTATCAGAATTAATTAAGTGTGGTTGTGCTTATTCTTTAATGTATGATAAGATAACATGGCATGTTAGGATTGGAGGGTATAAAAACATCTTGGGTTTTACATCACATTTTTATAAAATTTAATCTCTTTCATAAAATACAAAATGGGCTATATTGAGTGATCAGTAGGCATGACCACAATCCACACTAATCTGATTAAAACAACTCCACCAAAAATTTTGACATGACAAAGAAATTGATGGAAGGATGATTTAATAAACAAAAACTCAGTGATAAATTCCAACTCAAAACCATCTTATATTCTAAATTATGATAAGGTGGAGGTAATTCAACATTAGTGAGCTCTAAACAATTACAAAGTACAAATGATTTCACTGACCTCTACATGTGTACAATAGACCATTTATATTTATAAAAGATAAAGGGGTGATTTTTTTTTTTTTCTTTGAGAAGAAGATAAGGGGTGATTAATTGTGCAATCCTGCTTGAACATTATCATATCATTATAGTATATTCTTTAGGAAAAAAAAAAAAAACACTATGAGTTGAGCCATAAAGGTTCACCTATAGGGTCTAAGATTAGAGGTTTTAGGGGATAGGAGGCTTCTCTCAAAAATTTAAAAAAAAAAAAAGCTAGGAGACAATATCGTAATAGTCCTCGAACTAAACTAATACACAAACACTCGTTAATATTCAAATTCAAGAGTTAATTTATACCAAAACTCTAAGAGCATTCGCACATGTCTCTTTATACGTTAATTTTAGCAAAAATCCTAAATAATCAACTCAAAAACAATGCACATCAGGCCCAACAATGCATTGCACGGTAATAACAAATGAACAATATATACCTCAATATTATCACTGAAGTGTTCATCATCATTGCTAAAAAAATTAGTTTTTTTTTTTCTCTCCCTTTTTCTCTCAATTTGGTTGATGGTTTGGTGGTGTTACGAGGTGCATTGGGTGGTGGTGCTTTGATTTGACTTTCTCTGTCAATGTTGGCCACACTCTCTCCATTGACGTTATCGCCATTGGTTCGCCAATTGGAGATTTGTGGGTTGATTCTTTGGTTTGGATTGATTTGTTGTGGGTGTTGTGATTGATTTGGGGGTTGATTCTTTATAAGCTTTTGGATTGCGATAGTTGCTTGGATTGATTTTTGGAAAAGAGGGGAAATAATATTTAAATGGAATGAATATAGAATATTGAGGTTGATGTAACGGTCTATGAATAGTAGATTAGTTAAAGTAATAAAAGTAGAATTTTTCGAGTCAATTTGTCTAAAAATGCATTGAGGCGGATACTAATGCTCTAACCATTGAGTTACAACTCTACTTTTTACCTTACCAAATTGAATACCTACTCCTTCTGTAACCAATTATGAATGAAATGTTATTTCTCGAATTCTCAAGTACTACATAATGTTTAAACTTTAATTGAATAAACTTAAAACTTAGAGACTAAAATAAACGAAAGCAAGTTGGAGAACTTAAATAAATTATTGTCAAACATAAAAGGTGAGTCGCATTTTAGCCAACTAGTTACTAAGACTTAATAATTATTAGGTGTTATTAGAACACGATAACATGGTGTTTCTCCCTCTTAAACTCATGCTGAATCCCATTAATTAAATTTATTATGAGATTCATCATAAATGTGAGAGGAAAAAACACCAAATAATTTGACTCGGAAAAAGGGTCACTATTTGATTAATCACAAGCCATACGCCTATATATGAGTTAGCTTATCAAACAGCCAGCAATGCATCATTTGTCATACTGTATGAGTCATATTTCATACTGTCCAGATGGCCAACAATGATTCATTATTCTTCAAAAAATATTTATTAGAAGCACATATTTGCAATGAATGCTTTTCTCAAGTCTCATCAATGGGAGTATGGGACTAGAATCATCTAAAGAAATCCATGAATTTTAGGTAGCCCAGCTACCAGAAACAAACACGGGTATGACTTGCAGTTGTGAAATAAGCTACTAACCTCTATCCTCGGCCATTAGTATAATAAATTCCACAAGCAACCTCTACATGTTTTGCCAATTGCCACATCGTGTCAAAGAAAAAAAAAAAGAAAAAGATGCGTGACCCTCCACCACCCACCACCACCACCACCACATGCACCACCACCAGCTCCAGGTCCTCCACATCCAGAACCTCCTCCTCCACATGGTCATCCACTCATCCTCCTCATCCGTGTCCTCATGCACCACCACCAGGCCCTCCTGAACCGCACAAACCACATCCGCCTCATCACCACCCTTGATCATCATATACTGGCTTGAAGTTGCAGCATATGTGCTGTGCATACTCTATATATGGCGTGAGAACTTGCCAGGAGCTATAGCTTAATAAGTTTTGCTACTGTTTTTTATTGCACTACTATCTATGTATCTTACTCTTTTTTACTTTGTAACAAATATGACATGTTAATCACTATCAATAGATATATCTCTAAGATGTTATATAAAAAATTAATTACAGAGAAAAAAAAAATCAATGGAAAAAAAATAACGAGACGATTGTTATTATATATTGTACGGGGTATGAGCCCAGGCCCATTAAACTTTGGGCTCTGGTTTTGTGGCATAATACACAATCTCATGCTCATTATTGGATCTTTTCCTGAACATATCAGAAATAAGCCTATGTCGATTAGTTATAACTTTTTGGGAATGCGCGTGTCGAGAACATCCCGATATTGCCTTGGGGAGTATCTCTGTCAAGCAGTCTTTTGGAGGCTGGAACCAGTTTCAATGTCATTACCACCATTTCCAACAGAGCATCTTCTTATCAAAAACAATGAGATTGGACCCCATCCACACGAAAGAGGTCAGGAAGTAATCATAACCCTTCCACCCATCTCAAGCTATAAATAGGAGAATAGAATGAGAGGTGGAGATTGGCATTCTGGAGAGGAAACAAAGAAAATAGTGATAGTATCAGTATCATTAGGGAGGAAAGCTCCCTAGAGAGAAAAGGGAGAGGAGTTCACAAAAACCAAAGAGTGCTATTGGGTCGCCTGATAAGGGATTACCCATAGTAGAAAACACAAAATTCACTACACAAATAAGTTGTGAGCCTAAATATAGGCCCAGTCCGCTATTCCTGTTTTAGGTATGCACATATATGGTTTAGTCCATAGTCGTTCACAAAAACCAGAGAGTGCTATTGGGTCGCCTGATAAGGGATTACCCATAGTAGGAAACACAAAATCCACTACACAAATAAGTTGTGAGCCCAAATATAGGCCAAGTCCATTATACCTGTTTTGGGTATGCACATATATGGTTTAGTCCATACTTTTTTACTTGTTGGTTGGTTTCTTTCTCTTCCATTTCGTTCCTTTTCACTAGTCATCGATCTCAAGCTCTATGGAATCACCGAATGAGTATTATGAATCTATGATTCTAAAGTAGTTTAACACTTATAAAGCGTTATATTGACGTAGAAAAAATAAGTGAATTAACTTAGATACATCTCCTACGTTTAGACCCAAAAAAAGGTATTTATTAGTGCTTGAAATCTAATGGTATTTTTCTTCTTAATTAAGGAAAAAAGTTTGAGAATTATCCATACTAAATATGATATTTCTTCTTAATTTTAAGAAAGAAAAAAATTATATATATATATATAGCATCAACATGCATGGATGGTATTATGCATGGTTTTAAAAACCGAACCGAGAATCAAACCGTTTTTTTCAAAATTTCCGGTTTTTGACCGGTTTTTCCCGGTTTTTGACCGGTTGTTGACCGGTTTTGAGGTATTTATCCGGACCGGACTGCACTAGTTTCCCGGTTGAACCAGTCGGACCGGCCGGTCCGGTCCGGTTTTTAAAACAGTGGTATTATGTGATGGAAGTAGTTGTATGATTTTTTAAAGTAATTACATTCAAATGCTCGTGTCTTACCCAATCGGATGTGCATTATGAAGTTTTATCTACTATGTTGGTTATTCCAAAAATTTGGTGGGGGGGGGGGTCAACGGACTCTTGGGGCCCTGGATCGCACAAGATTGGTGTTACTAAAATTATTGAGGATACTTTCAATATTTGAGAATATGTTAAACTGAACATCCTCCTAGACTCATTATTATAATTTTAAACGTGTTGCATACGTCGTTAGTGATCAATGTAGCAACTACATGGATGGATGAAATCTAATTTTGAGCTAATCATGTAAATTTTGGTGTTTTGGTGTCTATGTGTGTGTTCATCTCTTCATTTGTTCGAACTCCATATATATATAGATCATGGGTTAGAATTCTGTTTCCTAATACTTTCTTAGAAATATAGAAGTGTTTTTTATTTTATTTTTTAATTTTACGAATACTTTTGTTAAGATGGTCTGTTGAGTTAGCGGAAACTCTAATACTAAATTGTTGACCAAAACACATGAAAAAATACACATTTATATTTAATTACAATACTTTACAAGTACTACTATTTACGCTAGTGCGCACACACGTCACTTTTACATTCACACATGGTTGCTAACCTTGAATACACTCACTCACCAAATATACTTGCACACATCTCACTTCTTTAAACACCTACCGACATTATGGCTCTCTTTTTAACTTTGCTTCACTTTTCACTCTACAATACTTGGTGTTTATGGGTTGAGATCAGGTGCAATATTTTAAATACATATTGCATTTGATGCAATTGTGATGAATGGTTGAAATTGAGAGTTGAAAAAAATAATTTTCAATCTCAATTATTAAATAAAAAAATATTAAAAATGAGTAAAAAATTAAAATTAAAAAGTAAAAAAATCTGTGAAGAAAATGAGATTAATTGCATGGTTAAATTGCAAGGATCTCAATCCTGCGCTTATGACACACTTCACAAGTCACATATATTTATACTAGATTTATGTTGGTCAAGAAACCAACTTTGAAGCTTCCAGCTTCATTCTTTTTATTAGCAACAAAATAATGCTTTTCACCAACCTTCTAGATGTCTTAGAAATTTGTGTTTGAAATTAAATAATGCAGATAAGCTCTAGAGAATTCCGGAGAGAAAAAGAGTAAGAGAGAAACTATAAAAATTTCTAGAGAGAGGCAATGCTTGATTTTTAATTATAACATGGTCATCGTAGTGATGGCTCCATTTATGATAGCAGTTTTGTTTATAGTTCTATGTCAAACTATTTCTCATGAATTATAAAATATATATTTGATAATTGTGTCGAGGATTTCTAGTTAAAACCGTTTTATATCTTGGTTCCAAAAGGCATGAGACTATCATATATAAGAAAAATGACAAAGTTTAGCTATAAAATTGATTGTAACCTTAAGCTACAAACTCACTTAATAAAATAAATATTACTGCATATTTTGAAAATCTAAACGTTGAATTGCATGTTCTTTACGCTCTTAATACATATATCAAATTTTATGTCAATTGGATATTATTTACTATATAATCTATAAACTTATATTTTATGCATAATTTTAAATTACAAAAACTTGCAATTTAAAAATGTATTGATAACATAACTATTGATCTTTAATTTTCTTGAAATTTTGTAAATAGAGAGGATATAAGAAATAGATGTAATCCAATGGTGGATTTGTCAAAATTTACCTCCAATAAAAAGATATTAAGTGAGTTTGTAGTCTAAGGCTACAACCAATTTTGAAACTAAACTTTGTCTTAAGAAAAATTATCTTTATGGAGAGTTATAAGAGACTACATATTGTGAGGGAGTGATTGTATATATAACCACTCCATGAGATGAGACGATCTCTTGGCATGGGCAACGTATATTCCAAAATTAACCCTAATTTTATGGTTGATAAATAGAGAGGTAAATTATTATATGGACTTCAAACTTGCATTACGTAGTACAAATAAATATTTATTTTTTATATATATTAATACTTTCACGATTGTCCAATATTTTTTTTTTTCATTTTTATCACATTAATGCCGAAACCATATCAACAGGGATGAAAAAAAATACCTTTAATCTACCATATTCTTCCCATACCCACCTCACTCCACTTTGGTCCTTTATGAGTTTTTTTCATTTTAAAGAGGGAACATATATAAGTTGCATACCACTCTTTCTTTCAAAAAAAAAAAAAGAAGGTTATATAACACTTCTGTCTCTATTCATGTATTTTTAGTGCGATAGTCAACTAACAAATACAAAATTTAAGGTTTGAGAGATAAAAGTCGGAATTCAACCATTTTATTAAGAAAAAATAAACAAAAACAAAATTGTTTCTCAAATAAAAAACAACTTTAATGCCTGGGCTTGGAGGCTTATGAATTTCCCATTGGGCCAAGCCCAAGGTCATGAAAAGAATCTTCAGAATGAGCCTCTGCGATTAGCGACCACCTTAATTCTTTTTTCCTTTCTCTTTTTTTGGACTTTTGATTCTTATATTTTGAGTACATTTCTATTTTAGTCTTACTTTTCTATTTTATCATTTTTAGTCTTTAAAATGAAAAATGCATTCCATTTTACTCTCTAACGTCATCTCACTAACAGAAATTGCTGATGTGACAAACAGAGTGTACTGTTGGCACAGTAAATACCAACATTACTATTAAAATAATATTAACAAAATTATATAGTATTTAAAATATGCCACTTCAAATTTTAAATATATATAATAATAAAAAAACCACATCAGGAAAACAATTAAAACAAATTTCTAAGCTTATGATTTAAAAAAAAATCAAATTAAGTAATAAAATTAAATATTCTTTTCTTTTCTTTTCTTTTTTTGGTCATATTCTTCAATCTTCATCAGAGTTCTTCTCCAAATATCAGGTTCTCAATTTTAATTTTAATTGAAAACAATAACAGACGTCTCATCCAAAAAAACAAAAACAAAAACAAAACAAAACAAAACAAAAGTCTTTCAATGCAAAAAGAGAGCCTACCCAAAAACATCAAATCCCTTCAACGCACAAAACCCATAACCAAATTTTCTCCTACTCTTTGCCTCATCCACCAAAGAAAAAGAAAAGGCAAGAAACCCCAATATCAAGGCTAACAAGAAACAAGTTTTAGTGTTCCACTCCAACCCATTAATCCAGCATCGTGGTGGAAGATTCCGATTGAGGCGGCGATCTCTGGTGGAAGATCTCAAGCTCTCTGTCTCTTCTCTCATGGCCGAAAACTCATGGTTGAAGACCCAAGACTCATGGCCGAAACTCAATAATTTTTTTAATATTATTTTAAGAGAAATGATATATCCACAACATTTTTACAACAAATTCTAAATGCAAGTTGTTACTGGTTGTTATTATTGAGGCAAAAAAATAATCTTAATGTTAGGTTCAAATTTGAACCAATAACAACTAACCACCTTAGGGTTGTCCATGGGTCGGTTCGGGTCGGGTTTGTGCCTAACCCGGAACCGACCCGCCAAAATTTAGTGGCAAAAAAATGCACTCGCCGCCGACTGCCGGAGTACTCGGATCGGGCATATCAGACCATCAACGGGCGGTGAGCAGGTCGGTCAGCATCGAAGACCCAGAAAACGGAGAAAATCTAGCGTGAAAACAGCGAAAATTTGGCGTGAAAACGGCCAAAATCTTTGAAGTTTCTCTAGATCCGGCCTAATCTAGGCCATTTTCAACAAGATCTCAGCTAGATCCGGCAAAATCTCGCCGAGTTCTTGAAGAAAATGGTCTAGATCTCACCGGATCTACCGAAAATCACCGGAAATCTTGTTGCTCGGTCGGATCGGATTCTGGAGAAGGGAAACCGACCTCCGACCCGCCAAACTCGGGTTTTTGAGGATCAAACCCGTTGTCGACCGCCGGGGAAGTCGGATCGGTCGGCGACGGGTCGGGTTCGGTCGGTGGCGGCGAGTGGGTCGGGTTGACCAGGTTTCTGGACAGCCCTAAACCACCTATTGAAAATGTTGTAAAAATGTTATGGACTTAACACCTCTCTTATTTTAATAATCATGTCAGCATTTATTGTGTCAACAATACACTATGTTTGCCACATCAGTAATTTCCATTAGTGAGATGACAATAAAATCTAAAATGGAACGCGTTTTTCATTTTAAGAACTAAAAGCGGTAAAATAGAAAAGTAGGGACTAAAATAAAAATGGACCCAAAATATAGGAACTAAAAAGTGCATTTAGTCCTTTTATTTTATTTTTTTATGAACACCACCACTTACCTCTCGTGGATAACAACAACAACGTAAGTAATGTAATGTGGTAAGAGCAACCACACCAGCTCATAGATAGTCTTCTAAAATACAAAAAGTGCTCAATTTTACACATTTTAACCCAAAAACCCCTTACATCAATCTTTGTAAAAATGTCTAAATATACACAATGGTCTTGTAAATAAATAGTAAGAGCATCAACATCAGTTCATGGATAGTCTTGTAAAATACAAAAAACAGCTCTTTTTATACATTTTGATCAGAAAAACAC
Source organism: Castanea sativa (assembly GCF_040712315.1). NCBI lineage: Eukaryota > Viridiplantae > Streptophyta > Magnoliopsida > Fagales > Fagaceae > Castanea > Castanea sativa. The sequence goes on along the minus strand of NC_134013.1, from coordinate 79,746,655 downwards.
CTACATCAGTGGGTGTAAAATTGTGCAAAATATACACCCAACTGTGTAAATGAACAGTAACCGTGTAAATATACATGACTACTGTTCATGTTTAAACGATTTTTTTATTCTTTTTTTTCTCTCTCCTCTATCAAACTACTTCTCTTCCCAACCATTACAACAACCCAGCACGCTAGAATAACCACCAAACCCAGCGCCACCACCAAACACCACAACTTAGCACATAGAATTAACCCAAAATCAACAGAAAATTAACCAAAAATCAACGGAGAAGCAATTAGAAAATCCAACTAAAAATCAAGACAAACCCACTAAAAACCCAACTCAAAATAAATCAAAACTCACCAGTAAATCCAACCCAAAAACAGTCCAACCCCATCAGAAAACCCAACCCAAACCATACTTAACGGAAAACTCACGTGAAATGCCCAACGGAGCCGGATTTGCTGCCATTGTTGTCGCCCGATGGTCTTCTATTGCTACCGCCGGACTTCCATTGCTGTAGTCGGTTGGGGGTGGGAGGCGAAGGGTCGTCGGTTGGGGGGTGGGAGGCGAAGGGTTGGTGGTGGAGGAAGAGAGGGACGGGCGAAGGAAAGAGGAAAGGCAAAAGCGAGAGGGAGGCCAAATCGGCGAAGGGTTGAGGCGACGAGCTGGATTGGTGGCGATGGCGGGCTGGGTAAGGCGGTTGTGAGGAAGATAGTGAGGGAAAGAGAGGAACGGGTGAGAGTTTTTTTTTTTGAGGAATGTGAGAGATTTGATGTTGTGTGTATTTATGAGAGAGAATGGTATTAATTAATAATATTATTTAATTAGAAAAGATTTGTAAAATAGATAAATTGACGTTGATGTTTTGGAAATATGATAGTGTAAAATAGAAAAAGTAGATTTTTAGTGTAAAATAGATGTAAATTTTTAAACGGACTGATATGGTTGTTCTAACCGTGCATACATACACGGTTACTGTTCATCATGTAAATAATTTTTTTATTCTTTTTTTCTCTCCTCACTCTCTTTTTCTCATTTTCTTTCTCACCTCACTCTCACGGTTACTGTTTATAGTGTTAATAAAATAAATATTTTATTTAAATAAATGTGAATAATAGACAAACTAATATGAATATTTTGTAAAAGGGTTCGGTTAATGTGTGCCCTTAAGACACACATTAAGCCATCTATTTTCAGAAACATTTTCTTGAGAATTGAAAAAACTGTCAATACTTTTTCAATTTTCCAGAAAATATTTTCATAAATGATTAATTATTGTATACCCTTAGTAGGGGTGTTTCGGTTCGGTTTTGGTCGTTTTTTTTTTAACTGGCCAACCGAAACCGAAACCGACCAAAATAGTTGAAACACTATCGGTTTCGGTTTGTTTCGGTTTTGATCGGTATTCGGTTGCAGTCAACTTCACAGATTCACAGTCACAAAAAGAAAAAAACAACTCAACATCACATTTTTTCAATAAGAAAATAACAGCTCAACATCAGATTTACAAAAAATAGTATTGATTCAGTATTAAACAAAACCCAAAATACAAAAAAGAGAGAGGGTTATCAAGAAATTAAAAAAAGGCTAGAGAAGGTCACCGTGAGAATGAAAAGATCAAGCTGCATGGGGAGGCCGATGTGTGAAGGCCGGCATGTGGAGGCGGCAGCAGAGGCATGAGGCATGAGGCATGAGGGAGATGGAGGCGTGAGGGTGATGAAGGAGATGGAGGCGTGAGGGAGATGAGGGCGATGGAGGAATGAGGCGTGAGGGAGATGGAGGCGTGAGGGAGATGAGGGAGATGGAGGCGTGAGGGAGACTCAGATGAGGGAGATGGCGTGTAAGTGAAAGTGGGGTAAGTAGGGTAAGGGTAGGGTTTTTATTTTATTAGTTTCTATTTAATTTAATTAGTTTAAATTAATTAGTTTAAATTTAGTTAATTAATCTAGATTATCTAATGGGCAGTGGAATTCTTTAAAAAAAAAGAACAGTGGGCTTGAGTAATTTTGGCAAGGCCAAGCCCACGTTTAGAAATTTTATATTATTTTATATATATTTAATAAAAAATATAATATAATAATATATTTTGGTTGGTTTGGTGCATTTAAATCTGACACCGAAAATCGAACTGAAAATTTTGGTTTTTTATATAGTAAAATCGAAACCGAACCGAACTGAAATTTTTACAACGGTTCGGTCGGTTTGAAGCGGTTTTTTCAGTTCGTCGGTTTTTTGAACACCCCTAACCCTTAGGGCACACATTAGTAAAATTTTTTGTAAAAATAAATGTGTAAAATAAAAAAGGATCTTAAACCATTTATTTTGGAAACATTTTTTTAAAAATTAAAAAAATTATCAATACTTTTTTAATTTTAAAAAAAATATTTTTAAAAATAATTAATTATTGTGTGTCCTAACGGCACACGTTAACAAAATCGATAGAAAAAATAGGTCTTAAACTGGAATATTGGTGTGAACGCTCTAAGACTAAAGAGGCAATAATTGACCTGAGACGAGCTCCACCGACAATGAGAGTCGGGACAATTGATGAAGGGACATCACCCTCACCTTCTCCGAGAAGGATCATGATTGAGATTCGTACAATAATGCAATAAAAAATTAATTATTAAAATTAAAAGTTGCAAAAAGTTATTTTTAATCTTTAAAAAAATTTATATATTCAATCTTTTGCCATTTTATTTTTATATTTTAAGTATTTGAAGTATTCTACTTCGCTTTTCTCTCTCTCACACACCCCAATGGTTAATTTCACTGCATCAAATCATGACAGACATAAATTTCATTTCATGGTGGCCATATTAAATGGGATTATTTATCACCACACAAAATAAAATAATTTTTAAAATATGAAAACATCATGACACCACTATGATCTAGATATTTTTGTGTCGTGTAGGTGTAGGTGTAGGTGTAGGTGTAGGTGACACCGTTGTGATATAAATTCACCTTATCTTCTTACATTTCCATCACGCACTTCACTTGACTCGCACCAGGAAGGAAAAAAAAAACAAGAAGAAGATGCACAACCCTCCACCACCACACGACCCTCATCACCCCCACCATGGGCCGCCACACCAAGGGCCTCCACATCAGCCACCGCCTCCGGGGCCGCCTCATCACGAACCACCACCTCCTCATCATGGCCCCCCTCCTCCTCCTCATCATGAACCACCTCCTCCTCATCAAGGCCCTCCTCCGCCGGGCCCTCATGACCCACACCCGCCTCATCATCACCACTGATTATTGCAATGGCATGGCTAGCTATGTATGTGTATCTTAAATGGTGTCACTAAGTATGTAGTCTGTAGTCTGTAGTCCAGATATCTTGCTAGTCATGATTGATGGACATGACCAAATTATATGCCAAAGAGCGCACAAGGGTGTTTTCGTGATGCACTTGTTTCTGCCTTGTAGCTAAATAATAAGTAGTGTGTAATCGGTGAATAACTAGGCTGTAATTTGGTGTGGGAGAACAGGATTCATGTTCCTAAGACTCTGTTTTTGAAATGTTGACTATATGCTGTGGAAATGTGGTGCTATATAATATAATAAATGGAGCACCATGTGTGTAGGTTGCTCACTTCTTATGATCTTATCTAGTGCTATCTTTTGGGTATTCTATTTCTTTTCACTCTTTAATTTTTCTCAATGTATGTTACTACGCCATGAATTTTTTTTTTTTTTTTATTTAAAGGTGAAGTCTAATTCTGATCGATGTAAATAGTTATCAATTTTTATTTTGGGCAATCATTTAGAAGAAATTAAACAGTCAAAATACAGTGGCTATTTATGTATATATATTAATATATGTCGCATGGCCCTTCAGAAGTTGCTTCTTTGACAATATAAGTCTGTCTTTGTATGTAAAAGCAAAGTTTGATAGATCAACAATCCCAGCACCTATGGTAAACCCCCCTCCTGACCACATCGATCAAGATCAATGTTGATGCAGCCATTGCAAGAGACAGTAGAGGTGATGTGTTAAAAATCTGGACAAAAAAGTTTGGAAAAAGTAACCCCTATCCTATCCAAAGCCATGGGGTGTCCAGCTAGCTCAAGGGGAAGGTTTGGAACCCTATAATCCTTGAGGAGTTGTTTTGATCTGCTAACTCCTGAAAGCCTCTCCCCAGAATGAACCATTAGCAATGTCATCAATAATTTGTTTTGTTATGTCTTAAGCATTTATTTTTAGTTTGTTGCTTTCGTTGGGTCAAAAAGGATTGCAATGCGGCGGTAAAGCTTTCCCTTAGTTCCCTTGAGTCTTTCTTTTTCAGTAAGGACAATCTTCCTAGAGCTTTAGCCTCTATCAGTAAAGGCAGGGTGCCCATCTTTTCCTGTTTTATGAATGAAATCACATCTTATTAGAAAGAAGAAAAAAAAAAACCCCATTTTGTGTGTGTTTTTTATTTTTTATTATTATTATAATTTTATAGTAAGCGGTGGAAAGATTTAATCCCTAAATATTTTCATTGGGAGGTAGGAAATACTAACAGATGTTAATAAGTTGAATTATAAAGCCGCTGGCTCCTAGACATGTGTTTAATAAGCATTAGCTTAAAGTATTATGTTGTTCCTCTTCCAATTTCTTTTCTTTTTTCAGAAGGAAGGGAGAAGTTATTTGTTTAATCTTGCATGTGCAGCATGCCTCCAAGTTAGGTATCATCAATCGAAAGCGTGAGTGTTTAAAGTTCTTCAAGCATTTTACCATTCTATGGTGCGTACAATTCCTTTGTCCTACATCTTCTGCGTCCTTTGCATCAGTACCCAATCATCTTGCAAAATTGTCATTTCACAACACTTAGTGGACTACAAGAAAAAGAATGATCTAGGAGGGCATGGCCCCTGACTTTGGACTTGTTCCCTTCCTCGTGTACTTCTTAATTTTTATCCCTCCTTATAGTTATTTTATAACAGATTAAATTCAAGAAGAATTTGGTGTAACACCTCATGTTTTATACCATTTAATAAAATACTGCTACATGAAATTTCTTTTAAATAAAAGAACTAGAAGTTCCACACATACAATCAAAATAAATAAATAAAAACTTATTAATCCTATAATTCTAAAATTCCATATTTACAAAAATAAATAAATAAATAGAGTAAAAATTATTGGTGAAGAAGAACAAGAAACCCTATTAACATCTTTGTCATCCTTATGCTCCTCATAGATTAAGGGGAATTTCCCATAGACCATTAGAAAAACCGTATTATTATCCCAAAAATTTTATTACCTTGTCAATAAATTGTAAAGTGTCAAGATAACGTAACAACAAAAATGATATCAGTGCTAATGTTAGTAATGTAATCACCCACTAATCACAAACTAGTATAAATAGGTCTATAATCAAGCCAAAAATGATATCAGTGCTAATGTTAGTAATGTAATCACCCACTAATCACAAACTAGTATAAATAGGTCTATAATCAAGCCAAGCTAAGCTAAGTAGTAAATGACTAAACTTGACTCAATAATAAAAATAAATTTTCAAACTCGGCTCAAGCTCGAGTCAAACCTACAATCAAACTTCAGCTCATCCAAGATACTAAAAGCTTGAGTTCAACATGATATATTACTCGCTTAATATGATTGTATTTAACCACTTGCACATAACAGAGACGCATGTTATTTTCTTATTATGGGTTGTCTTCGTCGGCGTTGGACTTAGTCACATTCCTTGTGGATTTCTTTTCTGAGCTCTTTGCCGGCGTCGAACAGATGTAGGTCTTCCTCGTGGATTTCTCTGGTGGGCGTGGAACTCCTTTCTTGAAGACACAGGCTCTAGTTAGAGTGGGTGATGAGTGAATAGAAGAAAAGAAAAAAAAAAAAGAAAAGAAGAAGAAGTAAAAATGCGACCCTTAAATACTTTCAGCTGAGCTACAGTACTCGCGTTTTTCACTTATTTGTTACATTATTTTTATTTTTTAACAAAATTAGTGGTATTCAAACAGACCCTAAAACTATACCAAGTTGTAACCAAATTTTTGCAGTAAGACAAAAAAAAAAAAAAAAAACAAAAAGAGAAAAAACTTGGGTACTACTGTTAACCACTTAGAACTGGGTGTTAAAATGGGCTACCCGATGAGTAACCATCAGGCTTTTGTCTTTTTTTTCCCGTTCTAAAACTCTAAAACCCCTACACTCTTCTAGTTCATTTTCCCTCTCTTTCTAGCCGACAGAGCGAACAGATTTTGAAAACTTGTCTTCCATTTTCTTCCCTTTCATATGTGGGATTGCACAATTTGGCACAAAGTTTTGTTTTTCAATTTGGGAAGTTCGTTTTTGCATAACTGATTCGGAGATAGGTTCAACTTCCAACGGTTTTGGTGGGCTTTGTGTATCTTCTCCGTTTCCTACTTCTTAGCTCGTAAGTGCTTAGTTTTGGCCTTTTCTATTATGCCCATAAGCTGTTTGATTATATTTCACTGAGTAAATCATGTAATTATACTATAACTTTTGGAATGGTTTTTCTTTGGGCTTGCTTTGATTTGTATCTAATATTGAAAGCTTTTAATAGGAACTTTGAATCGATGTGGGAAAATGGGCGCTTTTTGTTTCATTTAAATCACTTCTTGTATCAACTACTGGTTGTTTATCTGTATGCACTATGAAGTTCAAGGCTCCTTTGTGGCTAATGAATTAATTTTCTTATGCAAAACATTGATTAGTGAGATATTGTTTTAGTCTGAAATAGTTCTTGGTTCCTAAATGGCTGATTTGCTTTATGGATTTGGTTTGGCCACTTCTTTTTAATTTTCAATTTTTGCTACACCCTTTTAAGGCCCATAAGTAGAATTCATATTAGTCCTGATTATGGATTTGTAGAACCTTCTTTTTGTGACTTCTGGTTTTATTCAAAGTGAAAATTATTCACTGCACATTCTTATTCCATCATGTCTTATTGTCCAGAAGTAAAAGCGACTTGATATGGCTGCAACATGAATCTATTTTGCCATGACGTGGAATTATAGTCTCAGAATGTTATATTGGTGGTGGTTTTTTTTTAAAGCAAAAGTCTATTCAGATTCCCTCCCAGCCCCATAACTCAATTTCAATGTTGGTCTCACGCTTAGACTCATTATTTGTCTTAGAACAGCGTCACAAGTAGTAATTGAAGTGGTCAAAATGAATTGTAGTTTATGGGTCAAGGCCCTTGAGTGGCCATTTCAATACTTAGCCCTTTACATATATGTATATTTATATGGGTAATGGGCTAAATGGATGGGTCAGGTGACTCAGGTCTCACCTAGAATAAATGGATTGGGTTGGGTACCCATTAACCATTTAATTAAATAGGTGACCTGTTTATTTCCTGATCCAAGATTTTGTATGGATGCAAATGAAAATGAAAATAAATAAATGTACAGGTGCCAGATTTTGCAGATAAAAAAACCCACTTTATGTTTCAGTCAAGTTGAGTAAACTAATAGCGAAGCACAGTGAGAATTGAATTTCACTATCCTGAACTTTGTTGTTTGAAAGGAACTCTAATTGCTTATGCTACATGGCAGATTTAGAAAAAAAAGAAGAAGGAGAACATGGATGATAGTTTATATGACGAGTTCGGGAACTATATTGGACCTGAAATTGAGTCTGACAGAGAGAGTGACAGAGAGGATGAAGATGAAGATCTTACAGACAGGCCTACTGAAGAGGAGGCATCAGATGGTGAGGATGCAGCTGCTGCTTCAAATGGGTGGATAACGGCCTCCAATGATGTTGATATGGATAACCAGATTGTCCTTGCCGAGGACAAAAAGTACTACCCAACTGCTGAAGAGGTTTATGGTGAAGACGTTGAAACATTGGTGATGGATGAAGATGAGCAACCATTGGAGCAACCGATAGTCAAACCTGTTAGGAATATCAAGTTTGAGGTTGGGGTGAAGGATTCTTCAATGTATGTCCCAACCCCATTCCTTGTTGGTCTTATGTCGAATCCCACTCTGGTTCGAAATGTTGCCCTTGTTGGGCACCTTCAACATGGGAAAACTGTCTTCATGGATATGTTGATTGAGCAAACCCACCATATGTCCACATTTGATACAAATAGTGAGAGGCATGTGAGGTACACAGATACAAGGATTGATGAGCAAGAGAGAAGGATATCAATTAAGGCAATTCCAATGTCTCTTGTTCTTGAAGATAGCAATTCAAAATCGTACCTCTGTAACATCATGGACACCCCTGGGCATGTTAATTTCTCTGATGAAATGACTGCTGCTCTCAGACTTGCCGACGGTGCTGTATTGATTGTGGATGCTGCTGAAGGAGTAATGGTAAATAATTTCTTCTTTTATCTGAAAGGTCCATAGTTTTTAATTTTTCTCTTCTAACTATTTTAGGCTTTGGTATAGCCTGTAGTCCCTGTACCTTTGTGGATTAATTTATGAGTTTTTTTTGGCTCTAAAACAAAATTCTAAGACTCTGCTTGTGCTTGACATCCATGAAAGACTGAAGATAAGTAGCATGAATTTTGAAACCTTAGATGGTAGGTTACCTTCAAGGGCATCTGCCTAGACAGGAGATTAGGAAAGTTAGTTTTGTGCACTGCAGTTCATTGGAGGGACAAACCAATGTGCCATGTTTAGCTCAATCATCTTTTGATCCATTTATATCAGTTGCCTTCAGGATTGATTTGTTAAAATGATAGCCACTCTTAATTACTATCTCATCTGTAGTATAACATGTGTGAACATGATGCGACTGTTTGATATTGATCTTAATAATATTATGTGATATACAGGTAAATACAGAGAGGGCTATACGCCATGCAATCCAAGATCGCCTACCTATTGTAGTTGTAATCAACAAGGTAACTCTCTCGCTCCCTCTCTCTTTGAGTGCCTATCTGTTGTGTATTAGTCATTTTATAATTGAGTAATGAACTTCCATTACTCCTTTGAGTTCTTACATCAAAAAATTTGTTCTAGGTTGACAGGCTGATAACAGAACTTAAGCTGCCCCCAAAGGATGCTTACCATAAGCTAAGGCATACTCTGGAAGTCATTAATACCAACATAGCTGCTGCTGCTTCTAACGCTGGGAATGTCCCAGTTATAGATCCAACTGCTGGAAATGTTTGTTTCGCAAGTGGTACAGCAGGATGGTCCTTCACTTTGCAATCATTTGCTAAACTATATGTCAAACTCCATGGGATCCCATTTGATGCTGATAAGTTTGCGCCTCGGCTTTGGGGAGATATGTATTATCATCCGGATGCCAGGGTTTTTAGGAAGAAACCCCCTGCTGGTGGAGGGGAAAGATCATTTGTCCAATTTGTGCTTGAACCCCTTTACAAAATATATAGCCAAGTGATTGGTGAACATAAAAAGAGTGTGGAAGCTACTCTTGTCGAACTTGGTGTGACTCTTCCCAATGCGGCTTATAAATTGAATGTCAGGCCTTTGCTGAGCCTGGCTTGTAGCTCAGTTTTTGGTAATGCCTCAGGCTTCACTGATATGCTAGTTCAGCATATACCTTCCCCCAAAGCTTCTGCAACAAGGAAGGTTGATCATATATATACCGGACCAAAAGACTCTATGATCTACAAGGCCATGAAGAATTGCGATCCTGAAGGCCCCTTAATGGTCAATGTGACCAAGCTGTATCCCAAGTCGGACTGTAGTGTCTTTGATGCGTTTGGTAGGGTTTATAGTGGTAGGATAAGGACAGGGCAGACAGTACGAGTATTAGGAGAAGGATATTCCCCAGATGACGAGGAGGACATGACAGTAAAAGAAGTAACAAAATTATGGGTTTATCAAGCTCGAGATAGGACACCCATAGCTGAGGCTCCTGCTGGTTCTTGGGTTCTCATTGAAGGTGTGGATGCATCCATAATGAAAACTGCAACACTTTGTGATGAGGATGTTGCACGTTATGAGGATGTCTACATATTCCGGCCTCTCCAGTTCAACACTCTTCCAGTGGTGAAAACAGCTACTGAGCCTTTAAATCCAAGTGAGTTGCCTAAAATGGTGGAGGGTCTTAGGAAGATCAGCAAGAGCTATCCTCTAGCCATTACCAAAGTTGAGGAGTCTGGTGAGCACACTATTTTAGGTACTGGAGAGCTGTACTTGGATTCAATCATGAAGGACCTTAGGGAGCTCTATTCTGAAGTAGAAGTCAAGGTAATTATTTTTTCGTGTTTCTTTCTTAACTTCTATAACATCAATTCTTATGTTCTGATGTTTTGAGGAGTGTACTTCGTGCTGATTCCTTTTCTTCTTGTGCTTAACTTGAAATCTAGGTAGCAGATCCTGTTGTTTCATTCTGTGAAACTGTAGTGGAATCTTCATCAATGAAATGTTTTGCTGAAACACCAAACAAAAAGAACAAAATAACCATGGTAGGAGATCCATTTCAGTTGATTTTGTTGCCATGGACAATCACATATGATTCTGTTCAATATGATCACTTATACCTCTTCTCATTTTCTAGATCGCAGAGCCTTTGGAGAGAGGACTTGCAGAGGACATTGAGAATGGTGCTGTAAGCATTGATTGGAATCGGAAGACAATTGGTGAATTCTTTGAGAAGAGTTATGGATGGGATGTGCTTGCATCACGGTCCATATGGGCATTTGGCCCTGATAAGCAGGTGTTGTGTGTGCGTGAGAATGTGTGCATTTGCCTGCTCTTTATGTATTAGAGAAGAGAGTATAAGAAATTTTATTGCTTTCTTATTAGTCTTGGATGTTATTTTGATGCTCTTTTTTATATCTTAGACCCAGCAATGTTCATGATTTTTTTTTTTTGAAATTTATAATTATTTTTATGAGATATTCAAGACGTGTTTTATGCAATACTTGAGATTTCTATGCTATTGTTTGACAAAATGCCATGCATGCAGGGGCCTAACATCCTACTAGATGACACACTCTCGGGTGAAGTTGACAAGAACTTGCTGAATGCTGTCAAAGATTCCATTGTTCAGGGGTAAACTTAATGGTGTCTTCTCTTTTGTTCATGGTCTAACTTTCAACTCAACATTAATCATTTTATGTATTTTGGACAGATTTCAATGGGGTGCTCGAGAAGGACCCCTCTGCGATGAACCCATCAGGAATGTCAAGTTCAAAATAGTTGATGCAAGGATTGCACCTGAGCCACTGCATCGGGGATCTGGTCAAATCATTCCCACAGCTCGGCGGGTGGCCTATTCAGCTTTCCTTATGGCAACTCCAAGGCTTATGGAACCAATGTATTATGTGGAGGTAAATTCTTGCTACTTCTACCACATCAAGATGAGATTGCATTTTTAAGGAAGATATCCAATTGGATGCATCTTTCTATGAAACTAAAGGACAAAAAATGGAGGTTGATGTGATGAGTGGGAATGATGTTAATGAAATTTCTCAACTGTTACTGATTTTCTCAAAAGTTTAAGCCATTAGGATATATTAAATTAATCATTTAACCACACAATTCTAACACTCCCCCTCATGTTTCAGCTCAAAGCCTCAAACTACTTTTTAATAGGTGAGGCTCAACATGTGTGATTTTAAATGGGAGGTAGAGTGATGGAGATAGGGATTGAGCTCAAGACCTCTTGCCCTAATACCATTTTAAATTACCCATTCTCCCAAAAGTTTAAGCTATTGGGATATGGTAAATTTAATCATCTAATCACACAATTCTAACATCAATGATACTAAACTAAAACATGTGCAAAATTTTCTCCTTATATTATGTCTATGTTTAAGTAACTGCTTTTCTTTCATGAGGTTGTATTATGATGGAGATTCTGAGAAACAACTATTTTTTGAGCTATGACTTATCTCAAGGCATGAACTTTGAGCCACAATTAAATTTGTGATGCTGTTGTTTCAGATACAAACTCCAATCGATTGTGTCTCTGCAATCTATACGGTCTTATCTCGCAGGCGTGGACATGTAACTGCTGATGTTCCCCAACCAGGGACCCCTGCTTATATTGTTAAGGTTCGGTGACTAAACTTTTTCTACATAAAGATCATCTAGGCAACACGTTTATGACTGATGGAAAAATTTTGGGACTGTTGGTTTGTCTGGTGTATTGTTGATTTGCATAAGAAGACATATATATCCTTGAACTTATACTTTGTTCCTAACTTTTCCACAATTGGATTTTCAGGCATATTTACCTGTCATCGAATCATTTGGTTTTGAGACAGACTTGAGATACCATACTCAAGGACAAGCATTTTGCCTCTCAGTGTTTGATCATTGGGCTATTGTTCCTGGGGACCCTCTTGACAAGAGTATTGTTCTGCGACCACTTGAACCGGCACCAATTCAGCACCTTGCTCGTGAATTTATGGTGAAGACAAGGCGTAGAAAGGTATAGCTGCTCTCCCTCCCTCCCTCCCACCCTCTCTCTCTCTCTTAGACATATACAACAAAGAGCAGAGCTGAACTCTTTCAGACTCTCACTCACCGACTCCTTTGTACTCTTTAAATTCACAGTAGTGCTTTGAAGTACATTGTTTTTGCTTTAATATGCTCCAGAGTGCCTTTTTGAAAACTGTTCTAAAACATCTTTTCCTTCTATAATTTTACATTTTAAATTTATGGGTGTGCTTTGAAGTTGTGGCTTCAAGACCCGTGAGTGTAACCTACCAAACCATACACTCACACACACACAAAAGGCTTGGGCTGTGATATTCTTTCAAGTAGTGCACCAGCATGATTGGGCTGTGTCATTTTTTTTTTTTTTTTGTTGATGAATAGAGGACTTTTTTCTGTAATTATCATTTAGGTCATGGACATAAAAAATTTCTAGGTAGGTAATCTTTCTGCCCATGATTTTGCTGCATTTATCACACAATCTGTTAAATGACACAATCGGCATTGATAACTCAAGTTGGATACTGCGAAGTCATGCGAGTTTGTCTGTGGATATAGGACTGATAATTTTATCAATCATGCAATTTCAGCAATAATGGAATCAGAATTAATGTTTGAGTTTGTCTTGAATTTGGCAGGGAATGAGTGAGGATGTGAGCATTAACAAGTTCTTTGATGAGGCCATGATGGTTGAGCTGGCTCAGCAAGCAGCTGATCTTCATCAACAAATGATGTGATAAGAGTCAATCACAGACTAGTGGTCGTGTGCCCACGGCTAGGAGGTGGTTCTAGCATCTTTAATATTGTTATTCTTACAGAAAACATCGAGCTATTCTTGATTGTACGGGTTATGTTATCAGGTAGTTACTTTTTTTGGATGAATACTAGGTAGTTGCTTGTTGCTAGAGTTTTGGACTGCTAGCAGCAGTTATAGATAGTAGTATCATGAAAATAACTCCTCTACTTTTAGTGGGTGGGTAGTGTAAGTACATGGACATTCAGTGTAGGTGTTCCAGTGGGATATATCTCTGTTAGTGTACCAGTATGATGAGTAAATATGCAGATAACTATTTAAATTAGAAAAAATGGGAAGATTTTTAAAAAAATATTTTTTATTTGAGAGAAAAAAAAAATGCATTTCAAAATCGTGAAGGGTAATTTTATTCACAATGCAAAGAAACAACTTTTTTAAAGCCGACTTGATTTTCCATAATGGTGAAGAGGTGAAGACAGCTTATAGGACTTGATTTTTGCCAAAAATGGTGAATTAAATAAAATGCTATAGATATGAAAATGTGTCACTCGTATTAAAAGCCTAGGATTAGATCTCCAAAGGTCTAAAGGATTGTGGGAGAACTTTATGTTTTACGTGCCAAAGGTTAAACCAATGTGGAAATTAAGGAAAAAAATTTAGCTCCAAGCCAGTTTCACACTTTGAAACTATCTTCCTCCAATCTATTATGTTGCGATTGAAAAGAAAGCTTGTGTAGTTTTAGTCTCATGAATATTTTAATGAGTCATATAACTTATTTAAATAATATATATGAATATTCTTATAAATTACCATTTATTAGGTTGAAGAGATAGCTCCAAGCTGGTTTAGAGCTAGACTTTGTTAATAAATTAATACTCCTAAATATGCATGCATTTGAAACGTGGCATTCTTCCGCATAAAGGTTAGATTTGAAGGTAGTTTTGTTCTGTTTGTGTTTGTTAAGGTGAGAGCGTCATCTTCAAAAGATAATATATAGAATGATGAAATTCTTTTAATGACGTGGATGATTTCTTTTGAAAAAGAAGAGATAGAGAGAGTTGTTTGGGTGGTTTGGTTATATGTAAGGGAAAACATTAGTGTACCCAATGAAAAAAAAAAGTGATTCAATGTCGAGAATATGGGTGTCCACGGGTCGGTTCGGGTCGGGTTTGTGCCCAACCCGAGACCGACCTGATAGAATTGGGTTGAACAAATACTGACCCGCCACCGACCGGCGAGGGAGTCGGATCGGTGCGGTCGGTTTTGCACCGGAAGCACAGTCGGTTCGGTCGGAACCTTCCATGGTGAAAAATCCTGCCATAATCGTTGATTTCAGGCGAAAAAACGTTAAATCCGGCGGAGATCTCACTGGATCTGGTGAGATCTCGCTAGATCCGGTGAGATCTCACTAGATTTGGACAAAATATCACTCGATCTACTTGATAAGTCACCGAAATATGAAAATCTGTTGCCAAAATCTGAAAATTTGAAGTCGGAATCTGGAAATTTGAGGTCGGAATCTGGAAAATATCGTTGGATTCAGGAGAACGTCACCGGAATCTGGAAACAACTGCCGGAATCTGGAATTTTTTTTTTCTGGAAATACTTAGTACATCTGTCGGATCGGGTTTTTTCGGGTTCTGGAGAGGAAAACCGAGACCGATCCGCTGCCGTCGGTTTTTGGAACAAAAGACCCGCCGCCGACTTGATTGGGTCGGATGGTTTTCAGGTCGGATCCAGTCGGATCCTTCGGGTGGGTCGGATCTCCGGATTGGATGGACAGCCCTAGTCGAGAATAATGAATGGATATACAGGAAAACATGCTAATAAACAAAATAAATAATTTTTTTTAAAGATATGGGTGATTTCTTTTGAAGAAAAGATGAAGGAGGGTGGCTTGAGACAAATTTTTTTTTTTTCCTTTCTAAAGTTACTTGGGATAGATTGGTCTGTGCAAAAGAGAATTAGTAATACACCTTCAAATGAAAGTAGGTTGAGGAAAATATAATAAAAAATGATATGTTAATTAAGAAGGTACATATGCAAGAAGTGGGTCTAACCTAAGATCCTAAGAAGTGTCAATTAAGTTATAGCTATAATTTATCAATAATTTGTGCATTACACGAGTATACAACTATCAATAAAATAAAAGTTGTCTATACATTGTAGGGTTTTTTTTGGGTGCTAAAATCCAAACTTCATTAAAAGATAAAAGAAACAATTTCAAAGTTTGTCCTCCAAGCCTCCCAAACATCAACCAGGGGAGGAGTTTTTACAATAAAGTAAACTATTAACATCACACAAACACTTAGAAAGCAAAATGGACCACAAAGTTTAGCTCTCTTATAACCCAAGAGAAAGAACAACAGCAGGAAAAAAGGGTTTGAGCTTCAATATGTTATGCAACAAGATGTCAATAGCCCAGTGGGTAGGGCTATCAAGATTGTTGATGCCTTGATGGCATGAATGTAGATTTGTGAATCCCTTTAAAAGGTTTGCTCTCTAATTGTCGTTGCACAAAATAGCTAACACATAAAAATAAAAATGCATTACAGTGCCATAAATACATTTAGGATCCGTTTGAGAACAACTTATTTAGCTAAAAACTTTCTACTGAAAGTATCATAGAATAAAGCTAAAATTTAGCTAAATAGTACAGCGAGAGTCATGAATAATACAAAAAAATGTAACGAGATTCAAAAATAGTAGTAAAAATAAATTAAAAACTCTAACAAGGTATAACTTTCATCACTTGCCAAAAGCAATCTTAATCAATTAGCAAAATTTTCAAGAAATTTAAAACAAAAAGGTCTAAAATGCAAACAACCCCATGCTTAAGGATAAAAATGGTACTTTATAAATTCTTTATATATATATATATATATATATATATGTATATAAAAATTTAAAAGTTAACACCAAGAACACTAATATAAAACCCTTTCCCTACAACTTCATAAGAAGGGCATTTCGGGAAGACAACATTGTACCCGGATTAAGATTAAGAACTAAGATCTAAGATCTAGATCTGCAAACATATTGGTCAAAACCAAAAACAGTACATTAATCTTATAATAAAAAAAAAAAACAGTACATTAACCTTTCAGCCACAGTACCTAAAAAGCCCCCCCTTTCAGACACTGCATCTTCTTCTTCATCCTCAATAGTCAATCAATGTCATAGTGTCTGAAAAAAAAAAAGTTCAAACCTCTTCCTCTGTATGAAATTCCTTTGTACTCTAAATTCACAAATTTCAATTTGCACCCCCAAAAAAAAAAAAATCCATCATTTTCTTTCTCGGTAATCACACACTCCCAGTTTGTGTAGAAATCCATGAATATAGGCTATAATCCAATCGCAAAAAAATGCAACCCAAAACTCCAAACCTAGCTCCAGCTCTGACCCTCTTCCCAAATCTCAAGCCTCCTCACAAAACCCTACTGTTCCATCAAATTCTAGTCCTAACCATCACGTTCTTCGCCTATGCTTCTTTCCACGCCTCTCGTAAACCCCCAAGCATCGTCAAGAGCGTGCTTGGTCCCACACTCAAAACCAACAATTCGACCTCCATTGATACCGGTTGGGCCCCATTTGATGGGCCTCAAGGGACCCACAGGCTCGGCGAGGTCGACCTCGCGTTCCTGTCTTCCTATTCGATTGGAATGTATTTCGCCGGCCATTTGGGTGATCGAATGGATTTGAGGCTGTTCCTTGTGTTTGGGATGATGGGTAGTGGTGTTTTTACTATGGTTTTTGGATTTGGGTATTGGTTGGATTTACATTTGTTGGGTTTTTTCGTTGGGGTTCAGGTTGTTTGTGGTTTGTTTCAGTCGATTGGGTGGCCTTGTGTGGTGGCAATTGTGGGGAATTGGTTTGGGAAATCTAAGAGGGGTTTGATCATGGGGGTTTGGAATTCACATACCTCGGTTGGGAACATTATTGG
The DNA here is from genome assembly GCF_040712315.1 of Castanea sativa. Classification (NCBI taxonomy): domain Eukaryota; kingdom Viridiplantae; phylum Streptophyta; class Magnoliopsida; order Fagales; family Fagaceae; genus Castanea; species Castanea sativa. The sequence goes on along the minus strand of NC_134013.1, from coordinate 79,729,622 downwards.
TTCGGTTGTTGCTTCTGGGGTTTTGGAATTCGGTTGGGGTTGGTCTTTTTTGGTGCCTGGTGTGTTGGTGATTGTGGTTGGGATTTTGGTGTTTATGTTTCTTGTTGTGAGTCCTGAGGACTTGGGGTTAGAGTGTCCTGGAATGGAGGTTGAGATGAATGTGGAGGTGAATGGGGATTCGGAGAGAGTGGTATCGGAGGAAGCGGGGCTTTTGGGAAATGAGAGTTTGGATACTTCGTCGTCTGCAATTGGTTTTTTGGAGGCATGGAGGCTGCCGGGTGTCGCGCCTTTTGCTTTCTGCCTTTTCTTCTCGAAGCTGGTGGCTTACACTTTTCTGTATTGGTTGCCCTTCTACATTAGGCATACAGGTACTTGCTTTAACTTAGATGTGAATGAAGGATTGAAATTGATCTTTATGATTGTCCCATGGAGTTGAAGTTGCCTTGTTGTATATGCATAGCTTTTTGTACTAATACATTATCACTTATTTGGCTATTGTCAATTAGTATGAACTACAGGTACTTGCTTTAACTTAGATGTGAATGAACGATTGAAACTGATCTTTATGATTGTTCCCTGGAGTTAAACTGTTAAAGTTGCCTATTTGTATATGCACAGCTTTTTTTACTAATACATTATTACTTATTTGGCTATTGTCAGCTAGTATGAACAAATATTTGTGGTAGTGGCTTGAGTTTTCCATGATGACATTGTTGATCATTAGTGCTTTGAAATCCTATATGGTGCATGATGGGATCATTCCAATTTCCATCTGCGCCCATGTTTCCATATGCATTTGAATTTGTAATGATGTTCTCTTGTTCATTTATAAATTTGTGTTGGCATTGCAGCTGTTGCTGGTGTGTATTTGTCACACAAATCTGCTGGAATCCTCTCAACAATTTTCGATATTGGAGGGGTCTTTGGTGGAATTTTGGCAGGATATATATCTGATTTGATTGATGCTCGTGCAGTTACTTCAATCTCATTCTTGTTACTATCAATTCCAGCCCTTATTTTCTACCGTGTATATGGAGGCCTCTCTATGTTTGCCAACATTGGATTGATGTTTCTTTCTGGATTGCTTGTAAATGGCCCGTACTCACTCATTACAACGGCTGTTGCTGCTGATCTTGGTACCCAGAGTTTTGTTAGAGGGAATTCCCGAGCATTAGCTACTGTAACTGCTATTATAGATGGTACTGGTTCTGTAGGGGCAGCGCTTGGTCCACTATTGGCTGGGTATATTTCCTCTAGAGGATGGAACAGCGTCTTTTTTATGCTTATTCTTGCTATTTTCTTTGCAATTTTGTTCTTGATTCGTGTTGCAAGAACTGAGATTAAAGGGAAATTGAACGAGGGAAAATGGTTTTGGAACAGCATAAGCTCACATTGATTGTGAATTTCTTTGAGGCATGAATCATGTTTCTTATTGTACCTTTATAGGAGGGAAGAGTGTATTTCACATAGGAAACAACACATAGATAGAGAAGTTACTTGAGTGATCATACATGTACGTCTTTCTTGTATCTCATTCTTTATTCACAGATAGTGTTTATACATGTACAAGAACTACTTATCCAGATAGAGTTATTTTTTCCATTCTCTTTTTTCACCACTAAACTTGTAAGCACGTTTGTTAGTTCCTGCTCTTCTAATAGCCTACATGTTCTTAGATCCATCTTGCATTTCTACTACTTTGTTTAAAAGTAGTAATGTAATTGTTCAGTAAATATATGTCAATACTCTTATATCTATACTACTATTTAAGGGTTTTCTTTGTTTAGAATGGACATTTTGTTAGTTCAAAAATACCTCTACACCTCTAATTTTAAGTAGACACAAAGTTAAAGAATAACACAGTAAAAATACATCTCTAGCTCTCACATTTCTAATTTTCACATAAACATTATCTGCAAAATAGGATCACAACTGAGTTGATTTTCAAACTCAGACAAATAACTTCCCATAAATAACTTCCACAAGCGCATGAGCACTATATAGGAGCACATTTGGTTAATTGATTAACTATGAAAAAATATAGAACATACTCCTATGACGGATGAAGAGTCCAACATCATTGATTTTTATCCTACAAGTAGTCTCTTTTTGAGTTGGTTAGTTCCAATGAATTTTATATAATAAAAAATTTTAACTTTTTTCTTTGTTTTATGCTTAGATTTTGATACCAATACAAATGAATAGCGTTTTATGTGGCAAGTTTGTTTGCTTATGTTTCTTAACTTTTTCACATGCCTACTGTCCTCAAAATTTTATGATTTCATTTGATAACGGGTCCTAAAAGGGCACTTCTCCTCTTTTTCAATTATCAAATTCAAATTCTTTTTTTCCTTTCACAAAATATTAGAAAACCAAATTCAAATATTTGAAGAGATAACGGCAGTTTAGGTAGTTTGGCAAGGAACCAATTTTTGTCTTTAGTTTTTTTTCTTTGTGCTAGTTATCTAACTGGATTTACAGTATTAGTTGTCGTATTTAGTTTACTATGTTAACAATTATGAGTTTTTTTTTTTTTTTCCCATCAATTTAAAAAAAAAAAAAAATCCATCATTGGAGTCAATGCCTATACATGGAGTAAACATGTGTGACGGTTTATTTTCTTTTTATTTTGTGGTTATTTTTTGTGGGGAAACATTTTGGAACTCCAGGGAACTTATTGTGTACTTCCTGGGAATCTTTGTGCCAATCCTACATCGAAGAGAACTTCCATCACTTTCTGCCTTATAAGCGATAAAGCGAAGGAGTAGTGTACCATCAATTATTATTTTTTATTTGAGAGAGTTTTCATTTTAGTATTTGATTTGGTTTGAAAGTGTACATTTCTCTTCTACATTGACGGTTTTAAAGTCACATGTAGAAGATGAATTGTTACCACCAATGTGATTGTGTTTATATTTAGGTACATGTTGATTTGGTTTGGTGTATTCATTTATTTCCTTTTCAAGAACTCGGTCTATAAACCTTTACAATTTTGGTAGAACTGTGAAAGGGTGTCATTTTTGCAATCAATGGTTAATATAGATTTTGAGTTGAATTAAATGAAATGAATAAATTAAAAATTATGACATTAAATCCAAAATAATACAAAAGTGCATTGGTACAATTGTTGGATTAATATTTAATTTATATATATATATATATATGTACACACACACACACACACACACACACATATATATATATATATATATTAAAGAATGCATAAAAAATGAATATAAACTATAAAAATGAGATGTGTGGGGTGACGAGGATTCCAAAACAGGTAAACAGGGGGTCAAGGTTATTTCCGAGGAGTTAAAGTCCAAAAAGGTGATCTAGGGCGATGATCTCATGGTTTGAAGGGAGATTGGGGTAACTTACTTGATAAAGACTCCAAGGACATACCTCGGACCTCGAAGGGTTGAGCACTAGTTGTGTAAAGGGGACAGAGTTAAATTGCTAGAAAGGAAAGAAAGCCGACTTGACACGGAGTACGAGAAAGATGAATAAAGAAGAGTATAGAAGTCATTTGCTCCGCATTAAATACAAGACAACCACTTCTCTGGCTGCATTAATGAGGAAGTGACCGTGAACAGTGGAGGCACAACTAAGATTTTAGTGTAAATCTTGCTGATATGTTTTAGATGGGACAAGAATTCTAAGAGTCTGATCTTGACCCTCCAAGTTTAGAATCCAGATGCATTTGAGCTGGATATTAAAGTAGGAAAAACATATGGAGAAGGGGAGACAAAAAACAAAAACAAGAGAGTAAAAAAAGAATGGGAGAGAGTTCATCCATTCTATAATACCTTCCTCGGAATAGACCCGAGGATCCACACTAGTGTTTTTCTTTAATCAACTTTCAAGTTGAACATCAATGAAATCAACACCACTTCTTTCTTAGTTCTATGACATACGCTTACTTAATCTTAGCACTTGGTATTATAAAAGTACTCTTGACTTCCCATCTCTAAAGAAATGAATCGTGACAGCATATAGCAAAAATCATCATTTAAGTCTTTAATTTATTCTTTCGCTTTTTGCTTGCCACAAGTTGATATTCAATTTTAACATAAGTACGCTAGTATATCAAATATTAAAATTAATGAATACCATTGTTTAGAAATTTTATTCAAATTTAGAATATAATTTTTTTTTTTTTATAAAAAATGATTAGAAGAAGGATACTTGAATTGAAATTTGTAAAATGTTAGACCTACAAACTTTTTTACACACTCTTAAAGTGGTGAGTAGTTATTACTTATTGGTAAGTGAAAAAGTGATTTAGTTGTGGACTTACATGAGAACCAATAAAATTGTCATATCAATAATTTATGATGGTAACATTACTCTTGATATTTTGACTAGAAGCATTTTGACTACTTCTAGTTTAAAAGTAAGAGAAAAATTGAAGGAAAGAATGTTATTTGGATAAAATAGCATAATATTAATAATAATAAAAAACACGAGGGCTCAAATGATGGATTCTTTAACAAATTTAGTATTTCTTTCCTATCGACTTGGAATTTTGAACCGTCAATTTGGTATGGTTTCTAATAATTATGATTCATCATCTAATAATTTTTTATTGAATTAATATTATTTTGAAATTTTCACCATTAGATTACATAATTTCTATATTCTTAATTTGCAAGCCAAATTTTGTGTCAATAGTAGATTATTTACTATTTGATATATAAAATCATATTTTATGCATAATTTTGAAGTACAAAAACTTTAAATTAAACATTTTATAGATGGGATAGTTATCGATCTTGATTATTTTGAATTTTGACAAATATGAAGGGTGTAAGAAGAAAATGTAATCTAACAGAAGATTTGTCAAAATTAACATTCAATAAATAAATAATTGAGTAGTGTAGCTTTAAGCAATAGACAACTTTTAAATATTTTTTTATATAAGTCTTCTTCTAAGGATACACAACCCCACCTGCTAGAATCGTATATCAGGTAATTCGAGAAAACTCCTAGTGGGAAATCAAACCCAACTCCCCTAAAAATATTAGCTCAAGTCAAAGATGAATATTAATAGAAGTCAAGTTGTAAATGAGAAATATTAGATGTTCAAATCCCCACTAATAGTTTTTTTGGATTACCTAATACAGGACTTTGGTGGGTAGGATCGTTTATCTATAGTTTACTTTCTAAGGGGTAAGTCTAAAGAGCCCTACCACGATAAGGTTGTCGCAACCAAGAAAAAAGAACAGTAATAAATGAGAAATATAAATATAAGCTAATAAACAGGCAAAAGAGGAACCGGATAAGTCTTTGGACAACTGTAGAAGAATTCTTTAAAATAAATGCTGGGAATTTAATGAATTAATAAACACCACCAAAATGGAGATACAGATACTGCAAAGTTGAAGCACCCCTCTCAACTGAGGAACAAATTACGCAGGAAAACTTTGGTTGAAGTAGTGGCTGCTGGTGCAAAGTAACGTGTTGGATCGAATTCAAAGCGATGCTTTCAGCTCTATTTCACTAGTTCTCCATACAGGCCAGGTGAATGTAGGAATCGAAGGTTTTCATCTCAATTTAGCAAGCATTCAATTCATAGGTGCAAGGATGCTTTCTATGAAGAACGCAGGCAGCAGGGTGCTAGAAGTGTAGCCTTCTATTTTTGCTCTTTCCCATGTGGCACAGCATTTGTAGGCAAGAATAGACAGGGAGTGAAACTCATTGCTGGTTGCTTGTTTCACCACCATAAATAGGTTCAATTGCCAGATGCTAAGCACTTTTGGAAGCTCTACACTCGGCATTTTCCAAAGGTTTCTGAAGGGTTATAGTTCTGGAGCAGCAAGGAAACAATAGATCTTTGTTAAGGCAAATGACAAGTCATTGGCAGGTGAAGGGAGTGATCAACGATATCTGATGCCTCGCTCGAAGAAAGAAGATTTCTTGGTCATGTGTCTCAGTCTAACCTTCTTGTTGATACTGTTGACTGTCTTCAATAACTTTAGTTTAGTAGGCAGTAGCAGCTTTAAGGGGCCCGATTTCACCCTAGTCCATGGGTGATAGAAGAATATTGAAAAAAAAAAAAGAAAAGGTAAAAACTTGTTGGTCACCAACAAAAAGTTTGATGACTACAGAATAATTGTATGTACATTAGTGTATACTTCGAATTAATAATAGTACAATTCTCAAATCATCTTGTTTACAAGTTGGATTTCCCTCCCCAATTTTAACATATTGCAAATTATGATTCCATGTTTTCTTCTCTTTCCTTCCTTCTCAGGAACCAAATAAGGCATCAATGAATAAAGGTGTAAGGAAAAGGCAGTTCCAATTCCCGGAAGAATATATATACATATATAGAGAAAAAACTCAAGATAAGAGCCGACAAATCAGCTTACTATTATTGGTTGACTAGTTCTAACCTATGCACACCAGGGATTTAAAAAAAAAAAAAAAGGATTAGCGATCTAACAGGCCTCTAAGATTCTGAAGGCCTTCGGCCGATATGCTTCTCCTGACTCTTCCCCTTTCTACCACTACAGGCGGTGGTGGCTCCATATGAAAACTTACAATTACAACAGTCAGATTGTCAGTGGCTCCCCGCTTTATTGCTTCCTCTACTATTTGCTGGCAGCACAACTTCACATCATTGTGCTCTTGGAGTCTCCTCCGGGCAAAATCTACACAATTTTGACTAATAAACACATCCCATATTCCATCACTACCAATTATCAAAAACTCATCTTCCTTGGTCAGTGTCACCAATTTCAGTTCAGGTTCAGCACTCAATGGTCCAAGATTTTCGCCCATTCCCTTCATTCCTTCAAGGTGCCAATCACCTAATGCACGAGTAACACCCAACTGACCATTGAGGTAACCATCAGCAACATATCCACCCAAAGATTCGATCCTTTTCCTTTCTTTAGTGCAGCCGGGTCTGTGATCTTTTGACATTTCTATAGCAGTTCCACATCGTGACAACACAGCCCGGCAGTCCCCTGCATTTGCCACAAGCAGAGACCTGTCCAAAATATTTTTGTATTTTAAGAATGAAGCTTAGTATAAATGTCACTCATAAGGACTTCTAAAAACAAGCTACACTATGCCATGGCTTCATATATGTGAAAAGGAAAGGTTAAGCATGCACAAATGGAGACAGTATAAGCAATTCCTTAAAGAAGAAATTTTTTTAATTCATCATAGTGACTAGTGAGCCTCTTTTATTACTACAACTTACAATTATGACCAATAGAGGAAACCAGGCTGCACCAACATCTGTGTCTCTATTTTGTTTCATTTTTCATATTTCATTTTTACTCCTTTTTATTTGGCCCTTTTTCATTTCAGTACCTGCCGCTCACTCCGCCGTGTCACTATGCAAGAATGGACAATTTTGAAAATTATACCTAAATCAAAGGCCAATCAACACTGAACTTACCTCCCAAATATCATTGCAGTGAGGGCAGTTGTCCCAGAAGACAGGGCAGACTCAAGAGAGCATGTCTTTGCAAATGCTGCGTCAGTCTCCATAAATGACCTTGTAACCACCTTCTCAAGTTCTAAAGGGAAGTCAGCATCCTCAACAATTACTCTTGGCAAATGGTCGCGTACAAATTGTGCTGCACACTTTCCATCATGCCCATCAAATACCTGTTTTTCAAACCAATAGCTAAATGTATGTCAAACATCTGAATAAGATGTCTAAAGTAATCTATGTGCTAGTTCCAAACTGAATGATACTTGTTCAGTCAAATTTTGAACTAGTAGGTTTTCTCTGCTACTCATTCCCAACTCTCAATAGAAAAAAAAATTACCTACAGTTAAATTCACAACCCTAAGTTTCTTCAATGCATCTGCCAACATTTGACTTCATGCGAGCTAATCCAAATAGGTCAAATTTTGGCCTTTGACATTTATCAATAGTCATTAGTTCTTTATTCATATGGAATGGTTATTGCTCACTACTGAAGTTTGCAAGCTTAAAACACTTCTTAATTTCTGGGTAATGGATACATATGAGACAATTGAAAGTGATCTAAAAAGTATGTGATATGATCATTCATAATTTGAAAGTGGAAGTAAGAGACTTTTCAAATCAAAAGCAAATCACAGCTACACATTTCATATCTAAGATATGATCATTTGCAATTCTCAAATATCAAGTGCTTTCAAGTAATGCTAAGTTATTCATCAAATTAGCACAAGAACCCCACAATTTATTTTTGGTCCACAAAAAATTATATGTACACCCTCTAAATTTGAGGTTGCTTCTAAATTGGTCCCTTAAGTTGCAACTACACTCTCAAGTATTACAATAATATCAAAATGCCCCTTCCATTTACATCTATTAGGCTCTTATGGTTAACCCAGACAAAAATGATGTTGTTTTTAGGTGGGTTAATGGCGAAAATGACAAACCATAATGATGGTGTAAATTTCAAGTTTTGAAAGTCAAAGAACCAGTTTAGAAGCAACCCCAAACTTGGATAGGGAAAGTGCATTTTAGCCTTTCTCTATGTATAGGCAATGACTGTTGAAACTTCATAATCTCACATTAATCCGTATTTAAGTATGTAATTCTTGTGAAAAGTCCAAATGGTGTAAATTGTATTTGGTAAACAAAACACAGATAGTTTAGTAGGTATGAGAACTTACACCATAGAAGGAGATAACTTCATCACTGTACGAATTAATACCGAATTTCTTAGCCAGGTCACCAATGCAGATGTGAGTATCCTCCATATAGTCACGACCCCCTATATCAGACCACTCTCCTGACCGAAGGGAAGGGACAAAGTTTAACAGGTTCTGTTTTCTCTCTACAACTGCTTTGTCCTCAGAAATGCTTTCCAGCTGAAATAACCACACCAATATGGAATTAGAAAGAGAACAGGAAGTATCCTAAAAGATACTTGGCAAGAAAGATAAGGTAGTATGAAGTTATAGAAATTACTAATGTGCCCAGATAAAATGTATCCATTTTTACTTATGTTGAATTTTACTGCTCAGCGTTGTCTTCTCCAGAAAAGGTATGGTTTTATTAATTAGATAGAAGCATCTGGCTATCATAATTGGAAAGCAAATGCTCTTAAAACAAGTGCAACTATGGAAAGTTTTTAGAAAAGTGAACCTTTAGAAGAAGCAGGACAATCAAGAGTCAACACAATCAGGGGGCAAGTCTAAGTCAGGGTAACTATATTAGGCACCACTTATTTTCTTTATCCATTAGTATCAAAATGATCAATAAAAAATTCTCCACATTAGTCAAAATATAAACCAAAAAAAAAAAAAAAACAATCTAGAAAAATCATCACCATCCAGCTTTAAAGAACATGTTAAGGGGCAACCACCTTCCTGTAGAAAACTGTCTTCCAATCAACCACAGCCAGAATAAAGAAGCAAATAAAAATTTAATACGAGAAAAAATTTAACAGGATACATTGATGATCGAGCTGAACTGGAAAAAGCAGCCAAGTTGAGGTGAATTATGGGAAACATGATTGAATAGCAATAATTTCCTAAAGAATACAGTACCAACTGGTAACTACAGTAAAAATTTGAAGTGGTACAATCTCCGTCGAATTGAAAATTGGTAAAAAAAAACAACTCATTTTATACAGTGCAGAGCTACAAAAATGAAAATGGTACCCCATATAAGCCCAAATAATTTCAGACAGATGTACCGGCAATAAACCTCTAAATTTCACAGAGAAGTAAACAAAAATAAATAAGTAAATACGCTAGAATAATTCACATAAAAAAAAAAACCATTTACAAAAACAAAAACAAAAAAACCATTATCAATCACCAATCACCAATCATATGAGGAAACAAATACACAGAACCCAGTTTCAACCAAAATGGTCTTCAAAAAAAAAAATATTTATAATTTGGAAAAACCCTGAAGAAATAAACGATAGAGGAACTGAAATCTTAAAGGAAATGAACTTTCAAGACAGAATTGATCAGAGGAACTCATCAAAGGAGATTCCTTGTCCCACTTCTCTATCTGGGTATGCAACACTTCAAAATGCAAAGGACGTGTCACCTTGTTGTTGTTGTTGCTGCTGCTGCTGTTGTTATTGTTGTCCATATCCTCAATCTCCTGGCCAACTTGCTCAGCGTCCGGGACACACATGATGATAAAGATGGTAGTGGTGGTGGTGTTAGAACTAGAGTAGTGGTTCAGTTCCTAAGCAACCTCTTGTTTGTGGGTATCAAAAGTAACACAAAGCAAAGACACGGAGAGAAAGAGAGACAGAATCAAAGAACAAATTATATGTGGGAGAAAAGATTCTATAGAATATGTTGGGAGACTTGTTTAGTAGTTGTAGTGTCACATAGAAAAAGAGAGAGAGAGTGTGAAAATTGAGAGCCGTTAAATTCCAGATTTTTCTATGAGAGCGTGGCTGAAAAACTGTTGGTTGGGTTATTATAAAGATAGTGCTTTTGGTTTTGCCTTGCTGCGGCTTGCAACTGGAAATGTCTTTTTCTTGTTTTTCTTAGGAGAAAGTATATGTCTAACATTTTCATAATAAATTATAAGGGCTAAATTATTAGCGGTATTTACTTGAATCTATTGTTTAAATTATTTTTTTGTCTAACAGCCTGTAACAACTTGTCACTTAGAATTTGTTGTGTAATGTTGTGGACATAATATTTCTCTATATATATACCATTAATGGGTGGCTATGCGGTTTCTTATGGGCACAAGCATCCCAAGTAATTTAGTCTCAATGATTCCTAAGTATATGCATATGACCTCTTTTTCTTAGGTACTCATTTTGTATGGGCCTTTAGTTTAATATTTTTATTTAGCAGACATGGTTATTAGCAAGAACTTACTGAATTTATCATCGAGGCTCGTAATAAATTAGAAGTTGCTCCTACTATTTAGCCTAGAGCCCTGAGCATTGTCTAAGGATGTGCTACAGGAGTAGCTTGTTACCTTTTGAGGAATTGCCACAATATGAGCATTCTTCTTAGAAAGAATTATTGCATTAGAATAATGGCTAGGAGGATTAAAAATGCACTATAGCATTAAGATTTCCAAGGTTTAACTTGGGTTATATATAGAGGGAAATTGATTTTTAAAAATTAATATTTGTTTTCTAAGGTATTTCATACATCCTTCCTCTCGTAGTATGTTGGCTCCATATAATTTTGGATTTACACATTGTAAGAGAGAAGATGTATATATCAAATGCATAAAAAATTATTATTCTTCTTCAATGAATTTGTAAATAAAATCTTAACTTATTGTATCCAATAAGATACATAATAATTGGTATTATTTGACTTGTAGCCTAGATTGTTTGTTGATCTACTTATCACAAACTCTTGCTATATTTTTTTGATATATTTCTTTGATTATAAATTAAATTAAGAAATTCCAAAATCTCATTCTTAGTTCTCATTTTGAAATTTTTATTTTGAAAAAATAAAACTCAAAATTTTTCCTTTGAATTATATTTTACTAAAATTAATTTAATTACCATGTTCGGTTTAAATTTATTAAATTTTATGAATATTAACTTCAAATTTTAAAAGTAGGATGACTTTGGATTACGGCTTGCGCTTATAAAATCTATATTTTATTTTAAAATATCCCAACCGCTCCATATAACTTTATTAAATAATACTCACCAATCACTACTTAATTACTTAATCCTTCATCATGCCTTATAAATTTTGGCGCAAGCACAAAATGGTGATCATTTTTCTTGAAGAGTTGAATTTTTAAAATTTTGAATTCAATGTTGTGCCAAATTAGGGGTGTCCAACCTAGTTGTCCGCCCGACCAACCTACCAAACTTGACTGTACTTGACCCATCACCACTTGATTAGACTGCTCTAGTGGTTGGATGCTGGTCCTGACCTTTAAAAACCTGATGTTGGCGGGTTAGCTGTGAGTCTCCTTCTCCAAAGCCCGTGAAACTCAAGTCGGCTGAAATACATCAATTTCGACAATTTCTCAAGCTTTCTAGCTATATTTCTACCTAGAATAGTGGATTTCAGAGACTTACATAGTTAGATCCGATGGAGATACACCAGATTTAGCAGACATTCATTAGATCTGCATGAGTTCTTCGCATTATTCGGTTGAAATCTCTCCGGATCCGTCCAGATCTTCGTCAGATCTGGCAAGATCTCACTGGATCTTGGATGGATCCAGCGAGATCTCACCGCTTTTCAGTGATTTTTAGCTTCACCTAAAATCGACCACCACCTAACTTTGACCTGAACCAACCAACCCAATACCCTAACGTAGGGATGACAATTTTGCCCCGCCTCGCTTGACATGCCCCTCCCCGCTTCGCCCCACACAAGTTTTCCCCACCCCTCAAAAGTGATGGGATAGGGATATGGCAAGATTTTAGCCATGCACCATAAGGTGAGGCAGAGATAAGTTTAGACTTTTTAATCCCAACCCACTCCGCCCTATCCCATCCTCACCCCGTCCTGTATTGATAAGGGTTAAATTGTAAATTTTTCATACCTTAAAACCTTACTATTTAACCAATCATATTACCAGCTTATTTTATTCTACTCAACAAGGCTTTCTGCCTCTCTTTTTTCTCTGGCAATGTTGGAAATAAGGTACCAATTTTAACATTTTCTTTTGTCTTTATATAAACTAATTTATATATTATTGAATCATTAATTTTGTATTTGGAGATTTTTGTTTCCGTTGTGATATTGTCTTGTTAAACACTTTCATAATATTATTCAATTTTTGCTAAAAATTAGTTTAATTTTATGGGATAAATTTATTTGTAATTTCAAATATATTTTTATTACTAAAACAGGTTTTATTAAAAACAATTGTAATAGTTGTAGGCAAATTAACAAGAATGAGAGTTTTACAGGGTGGGGTGAGACAGGCTATGCGGGGCCCCAAGGGATAAGGATGGGGTAAGAAAATTTTTCTCATTATGCGAAATGGGGTAAGAATGGAGTAAAACAAAACTATATGAGGTAGGGGTAAAGACCCCATCCTTTGAACCCACTCCGCCTCGTCCCATTGTCATCCCTACCCTAATGAGTTGGATGTAGGTTTGGAAATTCCCTACCCAATCTTATTGGATCGGTTGTAGATTGAGCACGCACCCAACCTAAACCAACCCGTGAACAACTTTATGCCAAATACCATTTACTATTATGATGCAATAGAATTATCCGTGAATCATCTAACGAAGAGGTAGTTTAAGGATTTAAGCACCTAGTAGAAAAATGTAGATAGTTTAAGATTTAACAGTTTAACACGTTATTAAGTTAAAAAATAATAAAATAAAATAAAAAATCTAACACCCAATCTATAATTTCTTGAAAAGTCGGTAGCATATCTAAGATGGGAAATGTGATGAGCTTGACTTCAATCATTGCTTCAGAATTAGTCATCACGTACAGGACAATTTGTTTTTAACGTGCGTCATAATTGTAGGATCGACACTTCTTTGACTTCTTTTCCAACACATGCTTAAAAAGTGTAGGATTCTTTCCCAAGATATAAGCAGCAGCAGTTGTTTTTGATATGGTCATATGGGTATAGGATTTTTCATTTGTTTTTGTCTATTTATTTATTATCATGGTCATCATTCTTATTTGCATTATTATGTATTTATGTTGGCAGTGATATATGGGTAAGAAGTATTACCTTCATAATATTTTTATAATATTTTCGCAACATATCATAGGTGGTAAATTGTTATCGGTTCTAATTTGAACTCACCACTAAAATTCTTTTTTTGTCCACCATTTATAGTTAATAATAAACTACCACTTAAGATTTATTATAAAAGTGTTCTGAAAATATTATTGAACATATTATTTCTCTTTTGTAGTAATACTTTGGATTAAATAAAGTGTTTGAGTTTGGTAAAAGAGTGTAACTAAGTGTGTGTATTTGTCTAACAGTTAATTTGTTTCTAAAAAAAAAAAAAAGGTTTAGAGGAGAGAAAGTGTCTGAAAGATCCTACTATTTTCTAAGGTTTATCGGCTTATTGGGGATGGGGAAATTCTAGAAAAATATGTTGAATTTTTGGTAACAATACCCAAAAACTTTGAGAGAAGAGAGTCTGAGTCATGGTGACTTGTGGATGGGGTAACATATTAGATGCAAACTTTTTAAATCTCTTTAAAATTAGTAAATTTTAGGTATAAATTCTTAGATGCAACACAGTGAAACTTTCAATTCAATTCAATTCATTTAAACATACAGTTGTATTGAATTTAAATATTCTTAGAAAATAAAATCATATTTATGTTCCATTAGTTAACACAACTATGCATTAAATTTTGAATTTAATTGTGAAACCTTTTTTTTATAGAAATAATTGTGAAACCTAATATACAATATTTAAAAAAATTGTACCCAAAGTTTTGTAATTTCAATGTTGGGAAAGAAACTTATACCAAGTTGGGTAAAATGAAAGAAGAGGAAAAATAAAGGAAATGGAGGAGTGGAAAGAATAGGAAGGGATATTTTCTTTTGCATGTTTGGTTATCAAGGGAGAAAAAGAAGAGAAAATAAAAAAATTATGGGAATCCAAGTATCCAACACCACCACTTTAACACTAGGGCCAAGAGTCTTTTAGCTTAACTTGCCTCTCCTAGTTGTTCTAATGGAGATATCCAAAGTTTAAATCCCCCTCCCTCATTGGTAAAGAGAGTGTGTAGGGCTGTAAATGAACCATATCGTTCATGAATAACTTGGGCTCAATTCGATAAAAAGCTCATTCATGTTCGGTTCTTTATAAACAAGTCAAGTTTAAGCCTTAGTTTTAGGCTTGTTTGATGAAAAAGCTGAGTCCAAGTAAAAAAAATTGTTCGTGAATAAGCTCGTGAACAATAGGGCTCAATACAAACATGCGGAGCTTAGGCTCGTTTATAACTTGATATATGTTTACTAAATAAACTCATTATTATGACATTACACAAATCTTAATAAAAACATAGTCCATATGAGACCACTTACCACTACCCGTTAATTTCATTCTTCTAATTTTTTTTTAACACTCCCTCTAAACTGACCACGGAACACTTTTAGACTTAAGTTACATAATATTTTTTAATCCAAGTCGGCCCATGTATGGCTTTTCCCCCACCCACAATCTTTTTAAATTTGTGAAATATGTTACTATGTTAGTCTTTCCTGTTCAGTTACAAATGTAATTCTTTCTAGACTTCTAGTATTTGCCTAACTTCACAATCTAGTTTTATAAAAGCTATAACTTCACAACCTGGTTCTATCAAAACTAAGATTCTTACTTGTCACTCTCAATGTCTCTATCCAATGTCTATATTTTGCATTAGATAATGCAATTCTTTTAGATCTCAAGCTAAAAAGCTTGACTTGAGCCCGAGTTTGAGCTTGATATTAAGCTTGAGCTTGATATTAAGCCAAGCCGAGCTCAAATTTTTTGGCATTCTCACAAGTTCAAGCTCAAACATTGTTTTTAGGCTTGTCTCAAGCTCAAGCCAAACTTGAACATTTGATTTTTATTGATGAGTCAAGCTTAAACATGCACTACTTGGCAAAACTTTGCTCGTTTACAACTCAAGTGTGTATTGTATGTAATATAACTTGTCTCGCCCTCATTTAAAAGTTACTATGACTTTTAAATAGAGTTTGTGGTATATCTTTATGTTAAAACCTCATTCTCTCTCCCATGTATGTGTGTATATTTCCCAAAAAAAAAAAAAATCAAATTTCCCAACTATCAAATTATCAAAAAAGAAAAGAAAAAAAGACACGTCACTCTATCTTTTCTTGTATATTCCTCATAATTAGGGAGGAAACCAAACAGTGGATTTTCGAGAAAATTGAATTCTTCTATTTTCATTTCTCTTCCCCCCCCCCCCCTTATTCTCCTCACAAGAGAATGTCCTCATATTTCCTACATTTTCTCTTCCCATTTTTCTTTCCCACAATTTTCCCAAACAAAATGAAATGATCACAAGGACATTTTAGTTGCCAATCATAATATCCTTGTACGATATTGGGTAAGAGTACTTGATTAATTTTTTTATATAATTGAAAGTTATATTATCAAGAATTTTGTAATTCAACCAAGACTTCCTAATATTTCTAACAGAAATGTTAGAGTTTAAAACTTCAAAATTCTTATTAAAAACAAGAAATATATATATATATATATATATATATATATATATATATGTATGTATGTATGTATGATACGAAAAGATCCGATTGAAAGTGTTCAATGGAAGATGACATGAGAGAGCAATATTTAGTAATTAGAATTCTTTCTCTCTCTTTTTGTGAAAGGGAGAAAAGATTTCTGTTTTTTCAATATGCGAAAGGTGGGGACTCCTTAAGTCCTTATTCATCAATCACTTTTACAAATATACATGAAAAAAGGAACAATATTGTTCCGAATCCCAATGGTCAAAAGGCAGAAAAAAAGAAAACGAAAAGGCCTCTTCTCTTTTGCTATATATATATTCTGGTAATATTCCTTTTCCTACTATTATTTAACAACTGCTATCCTACAAAATTGTCAAGTTTGATTGAAATTTGACGAGTTAATCATACTATAACAGATTAACTCAAAAAGATTAGGTGGCTACTTTAGCCAATGCATCAACACATTTGTTTGTCTTTTTGTAGATATGTTGGATTGTCAGTTTATGTAATTTCATTAATAAAAATATAAAATATGTAGTATGTGCTCCTAATTTTACTGAGCACAACACATTATCTCTTTCATTTTTGTAAAGTGTAAACTAATCTCAATCTCAATTTCTTTAATGGCCTTCAAAATTAAGCAACAAAAAAGGCAACAAAAAAAAACCCCTAAAAAAAAGGGAAGGTTCTCCTTACGTTATAGTAATATCTTTGAACTCTCAATGTCTAATTCTAAAATTTTGGGATTCCTATATTTAAGTTCCAAATCCAATTCCCCTTTAAAAAAATCCAATATATGGGGCCCCTTAAAAAAAATCCAGTAGATGGGGGACCTCTAGTCAATTTAACGGAGTCTTTTGGCTAAATATTGCAAAAAATAGAGTTTTTTGTTGTTATAGGCACTGTTCCAAGTTATTTAGTGACTGTTGCCGAAATTTTAACAAAAGTAGGAGAGAGAAAAAGAAAAAGCAAGAGAGAGAAATTTTAGAATTTCGGCAACACTGTTACCGAAATTCCTTCTATCCAGCTCCCGAGTGAGTGTCCGAAGCAAAAAAAAATGTTTTGTGGCAATCCCAATGCCGAAAATGGAGGGAAAAAAGTATTAAAAAAAAAAAAAGAATTTTGGCAATAGTATTGTTGAAATAGGGTGGGAAAAGAGAAAAAAAAAAAAGTTAGTTTCTTTTTTTGAGTAGTTAGTCGCTTTTTAATTTTTTTGCAAATTAAAAAAAAAAAATTCCAGGCTTGGAAATCTAGGGGAGATTATGAAGTGGGCTTTTAAAACTTGCAGCCTTGGAAATTTTGTGGTCGCAGGTTGAGTTGTTGTTTTTTTTCTTTTTTCCCCCTTATTTCGGCAATACCATTGCCAAATTCTTTTCTTTTTTCTTTTTTTTTTCTTTTTTTTTCCCCTATTTCGGCAATACCATTGCCAAAATTCTTTTCTTTTTTTTTTCTTTTTTTTTTTTTTGCTTCTGGCACTTGCATTGGGCACACACTCACTTACTCACTCGGGCAAGGGCTAGGGTAAAAGGAATTTCGGTAATAATGTTGCCGAAATTCCAAAATTTCTCTCTTACTTTTTCTTTTTCTCTCTCCTACTTTTGTTTGAATTTCGGCAACAATGTTGCCGAAATTCACTATCTCTCCTCATTCCCCTAAATAACTTAGAACAGTGCCTATAACAACAAAAAACTCCATTTTTTGCAATATTTAGCCTAAAGACTCCAATTTAACGCCTACAAAGAAATGTTATATTCATAAAATAAAATAAAAATGTTATATTAATTTTTTTGTTGGGAGATTCACCTTTATATATAAAAGGGGATATTGAAATTATCACTTTCATTTAAAAAAAAAAAAAACATTTTCAAAAGCAAAGTCAACAATAAAAGTACTCTCATCAAACAATACATAATAGTTTAAAAGGTAAATTTTGTTTATTCAACTCCAAAAATCATTCACAACGGCTTATTAAATTATGAAAATTTACATTCTAGTTACAGTAATGGTAAATATATGCAATATTGTTCATTTACGTATAAAGTATAGATATTTTGCTTATTTATCTTGCCCTTTCTCAATTTCTCCGTCTATGTTCATTTATTGAAATAGTAAATAAATAAATAAAGAATGAATGTTATATTGAAATATAACATAATAGATAATCTTCTTTGAATTCTTTTGAAAAGTGGTTATATAAAGTAAAAAATATAATATTTTATGTTACAATAAACTAAAATTTTTGTACAATGTGATGTGAATTTAGTTCACACGTTGATGTGATGTGAATTTAATTCATATGTTGAGAACGTAGAGAATCTCTGGGTTGCGTGGTTAGTAGACCCTGACATGGCACAATATCATCCAGTCACAGTGAGTTAGAGCCATGCGCAATAATTATGCTCCTTTTTGCAAAGAATATTACGTTTTTCAAAGCTCATAGCCTTAGAGAAAAGATATTCTTTACTTACGAAAGGAGAAGTGGGCATGATTTATGAACATCTTGTTGAGTTAAGCTTAAGCGTTGCTTAAAAAGTCAAGGTTGATTTCAACTTCTTCAACAGCTTATTATCATCATCAATGCGCTGTTAATTGCTTAGGCGTCATTGTATCAATCATGACTCACTGTCATGAAACCCCAACATTGAGTCTTAACATGTTGGGAAAAAAAAATTACAAAACCAGGAACATAGTTTATGGGCACAATGAAGATAAAGGTTTCATTCCCATTGGCTAGGGAGATAGATCACTTGGCTTTACCAAAAGTAACTTACTAGAGATTAAAAAAAAAAAAAAAATGCTGATCCCATTACTCATTAGAATCCGCAAAAATATTAACCATCAATTAGGACAATATTAAAGCCTCTCATTTTCGCCTACAATTTGGTAAGTAGAGAGTCCTAGTTTCCAACATGTCACACTTGGTTTGGCCAAGGCACTAAGGTGCCTGACCCTGCAATAGAGAAATCATTACATTTATTTATCTGAGGGGGGCACTGGACACCTCAAAGAATAATTTGAGAAGATCTTAAAAGACTTTTGGAGACTCGGAATTATGCAACAATTGGTATCTCTCCAAAACTCAAAATTTTATATAACACTTGAAGTAAGTCAAAAGTATATTTAGATCAACAAAATGGAGCAGCAGAAACAACTCCAGGTCCACCCAGTCAATATGATGCTCTCTACTTCAAAAGCCGTCTTTTACATGACTAGCTCACCGAAACCACAACAATTATATAACCAGCCTAACTGGAAATCACCTCACATTCCAGTAAAAGCCTTCATCACACCACCAGAAGAACCAGCCGGAGTGACTTTCAACACATTGAACCTAACTGTCTTTGACAGTGGCCTGAAATATGGGGGTGGGGGGGAATAGCCAGTCAAAATGAGAAACTATGCATGCATTACCATCAAACTGTACACAGAATTACAAACAGATGACGAAATAAGGGGTCTTCCATTTAAAAAAATTAACCTGCATTGGCCGACAATGACATGATCTCCTTCCTACACACGGAAGCATGGGGAAATGTGAGCAGGAATGTTTGAGTGCCTCTTCTCATATCTGAAAGAAGCCCAAAAAGAGAGGGAAAGAGAAGCAAAGAAAAAAGAATAGATGTTATGCTTCTACTAGAGTGAGAAAATGTATAGGTGATAGTGGAATCCATCACAATAAAAGCAGGATCATGCCTTTGGTACTTCTTGACAAAATGAAGATAATCTCTACAAACAATAATGGTCCTCATCATCTTAGAACTATGGCAAGTGCCAGCTAAGATGCAACCCCCGATGGAAACATTGCCACTGAAGGGGCATTCCTTATCAATGTAGGTACCTGCATTAAAAAAAAAAAAAAAAAAGGCTCAATCAGCAAATAGTCTTACTTTTGTTTTGTATACCATATAATTGTGGAAAAGTAATTAAGTATTTAAAGTCACATTCTTAAATACTATCAAGAAGCACTGCAATATACAAATGAGACAACCCTAGCAAATATGATCCCAGTCATTGAGATGGAGCTTGTGGCACTCTCCAGACAAGACCAACATGACAACAACCTCTTAAGTCTCAGCTCCAGGCTATCAGTCATATCATTTTTTTTTTTTAAAACAAAACCAGGAATGTGGAACTATAAATTATCTTAATTGAGAACTTTCTCACTGCTATTATCAAAAATTGATTCTCTCACTTCTTAAGTTCCTTTTTAACCCCAGAAAAGCTGGTTGTCAAAAAATAAATGTTTAGTGACTCCACACACAAAGTTTGAAGAATGAGTTCATCGCTAATTCTAGCTATTTTTGTCCTGCCCTTAACCATTGCCAATTTGCTTTGACCAACATAAATATCAAACGTTTACATCAAACAATCAAGTTATATTATGGTTCAAACTAGAGCCTTTAATTAGATATAATAGCTTTGCATCTCTACAACCCCAATGCATGCTTAAGTTGAGCATAGATATTGTCAGATCAATTAAGCAAACAAAGAAGTTTCATAAAGGGTAAAAACACTGAAGATTATAATTGAAAAATAATCTATGTTGAATATATAATGTCAACGTAGATTAGCCATAGGCTTAGAAAAATAATAATAATAATAAAAAAGGGTAAGAGATAGTATGGCTTCAAACAGAAAAGAATGGTGGAAAAGAGTACATACGGTCAAACTTGACTAATTTGTTGAGGATCGACAGCCAACTCCAAAAATTTTGGGACCAAGAGGCTTGGTTGTTGTTGATATTGGTAAGTTACACACACATCAATGCATCTTGAACCCATAACCTTGCACTTAGTTACAAGGGAAGGAGGTGCCATTTGAGCTAGAGCTCATTGGCTATATTACATTATATCAGCAAATCCCAACTTATGCTCCCAAACCCAAATTAACTGAAAGTAAACTAAAGCAAACTAAAACTACTTGGTGTATACTCTACTAAGAGTCAATATCCAAAATTCAAACTCACACGCACACATGTAGAGAGAGAGAGAGAGAGAGAGAGAGAGAGAGAGAGAGAGACCTTCAATGGCTTCTCTGGGGGGTCTTAAATTGGAGTCCAATGTTCTTCCAATAACGGTTTCCACCTTTTCCAGGCCTCTTTCCCTTCCCAGATTTCTTCGAGCTATATATAATTTTGTTTTCAAAAACAGACAAAACAGAAACAAAATCACCACCCAAAAAAAGAAACCCACAACAGAAAAAAAATCCCAAAAAGACATCAAACTAAGAAAAAAAAAAAAAAAAAAAAAAAAGCGTTTTGACTTATGTTTGTTCTCATACCATAAAAACACTTTTGGTTGCTTCAGAAATGCCTTCTCAGTCTGAAACAAAAGCAACAGGTAGAGATAGAAAAAAGCACCTGTTCAGCCATGATTGGAAGCTCTCCCTCTCAAGAACCCAAAGCTGCAATGGAGGTAAAAACTTGAGTACAAGACTCTGCTACTTGAAAAAACAAAACCCTTATCCTAGTTTTGATGACCTGAAGGAAAAAATGGGCATTTGTACAAGAATCCGCAATTTCTGATGTTGTCCATTTTGGCCCAAATTTTTTTAATTCCAACATCAACTACTGGTACCTTGGCCCAAGTGACCCAGCTTCTTCACACTTGTCTACATGAGAGAACTTTCTCAAAAAGAAAGAAAAAAAAAATTAGAAGAGATAAAAACTTTAAAAAGTTTTTTGTTATTAAAATTTTTATTTTTTTCCATACGTTTTTTTAAATTATTTTTTATCCTTAACCTATTGAAAATGTTACACTTTATTTCCCGAAAGTTTAAAAGATTTCTTTTAATTATTAAAATATTGAGAAAAAAAAAAGTTATTTTTTGTCTCTATCTTTCCCCTAAACTATTGAAAAAAAAACAATTTATTTAAAAAGAAAGCATAACATTTTTCAATAATTTATGAGTAAGAAAAAATAACTTTTTAAAGTTTATGGACAAAAAAGAAAATTTATGCAAACTTTAGAAACAAAATTAAAATTTAATTTTGCTCGATGTGAATTAGCTACCAAGCTCTCACAGCAACAAAAGAACAAAAGAACTTTTTACCCACATGACATATATTAAAAGAAAGTAGTATGTTGTTTCACTCTATTGCCTCAATGAAATGTAGTTAACTAGTTATAGATCAAAGACATTATAATTTTACATCAAAATTAGCTATATTTGAACTACTACGTGTGTGGAGAATGTTTGGTTTGAAGGAAGCCACATCTTTTTGTCTTAAATACTTACTTTTTGTTAATTAAGTTTATCATTTTATAATGAAAAAAATTGATACCATTTATAAAAAGTATATATTTATTGGCTTTATTCAGTGACAAATTTGTGTGTATTTTATTTAGTTATTTTAATGTATCTTTTCGAAACTTAATTAATTGTATTTGGGGTAGATTATACTCGAGCCTTATTTGCAATTGTGAAAGCTACATTTAGAGTCATCTCGCAACCTTAGGCGACTTACTCTGCCCGTGAGACCTACTCTGCCCGTGAGTGACACGTACCAAAAAGTCAAGATCAAAGTGATAACTAGACAAGTTGAGACAATTTCACAACCTGCCAAGCCACAATAAGGTCACAAGTTGCACAATCAGTATACTTTGTTCTTTGAGCTTTTTCATGTTTGTTGTGTACTAACTACTAGTACACGCATTCTAAGCTAATGTGTGTGGCTTGGTATTCAGATAAAAGGGTGACCTAACCCTATTAATCATTTTTATCACATTTGAAGTCAAATTTTATGTATGAAAAAAGAGTGGCTTAGTTTTGAGTAAAAACACTTTACCATCTCATTCATTTTTTTATTGAGATTTATATTATATTCATCTCACACTATTACATAGTACGTGAGTTGTGAGTGAACCTGTGAAAACTTAAGAAGCTATAGTAAAAATCCAATTTTTTGGTGGTTTTCCATTGGTGCTTCAATGAGGATTCTCAGGTAAGCTAGAAGGAGAAAGGGTTCAATAAAGCCAGTTTCTAACTGAAGTTCGGAGGGCTCAAGTGCATTAGGCTTGTGGGTTTGAAGGGTTCATAGTATCCTATGTGTTGCAACTATCATGTCTAGTGGAGATTTCTAACTGTATAGTTGGGGACTTGGGGGAGAGGTTTTTATCCCGGAGCTTCAAGTTTTCTTCTTCCTAAACACTTCTTGATATTTAGCTTTGGTTTGCATACTTTTACATTTTTTTTTCCCATATTGCTCTCAATATGTTATGCTTAGTGTAGCTTTTTATTATAATAAATTATTACAACATGTTACTAACCCCATAACTCGAATATTTTCCCCCTTATACCCTCAAACACTTTGTACATGGGGAGGCATCAATTCAGCTACAAGGCCTTTGTCATACTTAGTGTAGCTTAGTTCTTGTTTAATGGAAATTCATTAATCACTAATATTTGACTAATTTGCTAGTTTAGCTAAAAGTGATTTAGCCGTAAAAAGTATGGTTTAGGGTTATAAAGTTTTATTAAAGTTGCTTTAGCATCTTTCAATTTCTTTCTTTTTTCTTCAAATTAATTTATTTTTTTTCCATTTGCTTGGTTTACATTATAAATGCATTAAAATAAGTTTAATCATCTACTATATGGTTATAAATTTGGATATTTTGATATTGCATGAGAATTTTTAATTTAATCATAAAGGCTATATTTTCTACTTTAGATATTTTTGAACAAACTCGTGCATTGCATTGGCATGGAGTTAGTAGCCTGTAGACTATAATAAAAAGAGAAAATATCCATATACTCAATTTCTTTCAGAAAAATATTTTCATGCCAAAAAATACTTTTAATACTTATATTTCCATTACATTAGATTTTACACTTACTGGTTATTAGAAAGTTGGTTTTTGATATTTTATGTTATTTTAATGAGTGTAAAATCTAATATATTTTTGTAAATGAAACCAATATTTTTCAGATTTTCCTTATTGTTTTAATTTTTTGACCGATTTTGTGTCTACCTGATTTGGAGGGTAAAACTGAGATTTCATATTAACCTCTATGTAAATTATAGTGGTTTTGGACACATTTTATGAATTAACTTTTCTTTTCTTTTTTGTGGAAATTAGTAATAGTAGATGTATACTTTTTCTTTTACCAGTCATTAGGGAACTAATTGCTTGATTTTTATACTTGGATATGGGAAAAATTGAGCTTGATTCATCCCGGTGAAAGTGCCTCAAACAATGAAAAACTTTGATAAGCAAGCACCCCTTGAAAAGATCTCACTAATGAAATTAAATTCAACAGGGGATTCACCATTCATGCGAAAAGAAAAAATAGCACATCAGCAACAGATAACACTATATAAAGTAAAATCCAATTTACTGCCTTACAACACTAAAATGTCATCTAAGTTTAAGGAAAGAAGCAAGTTTTGTCAAAGAGTGTCACCTATAACTCAATAAATATTAATTTCACAACTTCCCACTTGAGAAGGGGAAAAAAAAAAAAATACTATATTGACGAACCAATATGCATCTCTCATGTCATTGATCATAACTTCGTATCCGCAAGTAGCATCAAGTCGCATGACAAATCACTCCATCTGCATCACGAAAAGACTATATATTATTACAAAGTTGACAAAAATTAAGCACATCAATATAATATAACTTGTATACTTTTTTTGATAGATACGATAAAATTTTAAATTATGGTGTTCACTCCATGATGATTGCCTTTTATCATCAAGCCAATACATTATACACCAATTGGTTTTTCGTATAAACGAGAGTTTGAATCTCATCTCTTATTTAACGACAAGAGACTTTACTAGTTGAGTTAATTGAAACTCATGTATAACTTGTTATACAGAACTTACTACCGGAAGCAAAAGTAATAATCTTCCCACATAACAAATTGTTCCATTTATGAAAAACCAACAAACCAGCCTAATCCAGCCAATGTGAAAACCACAAAAAACAAAAACAATGCCCCACTCGGTCCAAGGTTCACAACCCATCTAATACCACATGAGCTACATTTAACAAGGTCAAGTTTCTCCCACCCTTGGAGAGCTAGTACGAACACCAAATTTGACCTATTAATGTAAATTGATTTTGTTGGATTTGCAATCAATGCTGTTAGAGAGATTTGATTGGTATTTGAATTTTATTTTCATAAGTAAAGTAATCTCATACTATGTTTTCTTTCCATGTTTGATGTAATTTGGGAACTTTGTTTAATAGATCTAAAGTTCACAATTGTTGGTAGTTGATCATGATTTAATGGAATTTGGGTTGATCCCAAGCAAACGCTAGATGATGATTCCTAGGTCTTTCCTTTCTTCCTTTTGTTTCCTCCAATACCAAGTTCCCTTATGAGAGAATTCATTATCCTGCATCATGACTTTCGATAGAATTTATTTTTTATTTTTTATTTTTATTGATAAGTTATACACACACCAATGGGTCTTGAACCACACTACTTTTCTGTTTTGATGGGTAATTATTCCCTGATCCATCACAAACCAAACTACTTTTCTTAGAAATTCCAAAATTTTCTCAAAGTTATGCTTTTTATCAAACAAACAAGATTCTTAATATAAAAAATGATAAGACATGGTTAAAAATCTTATGATTATCAACTAAGATTCTCAAAACTTCAAAAAAACCAATTTGATATAAAAACAATTTGGGAATATTACACCAAACTTTTTTGAAATTTTCTGAAATGGCTCCCACCCCCAACAAAAAATAAAAAATAAAATCATGAAATGACATTCCCCTCTACCCTTGAGGTTTGTATAAAAGCAACAGTTAAGTTTTCACTAACTGAATATTTCATTTTAAAAAACAAATCCTATATAATATACATACCTCAAAAAGGGATTTGGAGAAGAGGGGGAGGGGGGGGGGGGGGGAGTTTCATTTCATCCATAGTTTGGATAAGAATCTGTTTTTAAAATGGAATACTCTATTATTAGAATCACAATTTGAAAGGACAAAAGAAGTCCCTTTTTTTCGTGAGGTACAACTAGAAATTCCTATTTATTTGTCACTGAAGAGACCCAAGATGAATTCCCCTTTTTATTTGGGGGTATGGAACAAACCCATAATTTTGTGCTTTGTGTTCTTCCTACCAAGAGACGTGTTAGATCAGCATGGACTCAAACTATTGCATTTATAAACCGCAATTTGGAGTTTTGGGGGGAGGGGGGGTGTGTGGACGTCATTTATACAAACACT
The DNA here is from genome assembly GCF_040712315.1 of Castanea sativa. Classification (NCBI taxonomy): domain Eukaryota; kingdom Viridiplantae; phylum Streptophyta; class Magnoliopsida; order Fagales; family Fagaceae; genus Castanea; species Castanea sativa. The sequence continues at coordinate 79,703,297 of NC_134013.1, read as the reverse complement.
TGGGGGAGTGTCATTTCGATAAACCTCAAGGGATAGTGGTTTAATTTACCCAAATAATTTTAACAAGCTGTGTTCCACTAAGTCATGTCTCATATTACTTAATGTGTTATATGGTATACTTGACAAAACCATCCAGCTTTGCAAAGAAATTTTGTATTGTAGACAATATGATTAATGGGTTCACATCAAATAATGTTTGACAATAGTATTTAATCTAACTAAAAATGTGATGTAACGGAATTTAAACCCACTGGAAAAGATAAATAAAGGAATATGTGACGGAGAGAGGGAAAATAAAGGAAACCATACTCAGCAGTACCTTTTGGCGTTTTGAATTTGGAGGGTTTGTTTCACCATCACTTGGTCGACGAGACGTCCCAACATCTGAGTTCTCAGCCTGCAAATACTTCATTATGTTGCTTCTCTTTATATTAATTCTAGTATTAATATCTCTGTTTTGTGGAATATCATGATTTTGACCAACAACCTGACTTATGAATTTATGCTTTAGTTGGTCAGAATATAGGAGGGCATTCACAGGTTAATATCACAAGTTTGTTGAAACATGAGACCTATATGTCATGACAAGTTTGGTAAAGCACACTCACCTGAGAAGAAGAATCCCGAGGCAGTCTATCCTCAGACGTGTTAGTTTCTTCCATATGTCTACCATCTGGCTCTACACCTGCTTGTTGAGATATTAAGGGTATGATCTGACGAAGCATATTAGACAAAAATATTCCTTCATCACTCACTCTTGGTTCTGGTTCCATTGCATTCATAACACCATTAGATGTCCCTGCATGCTCTGGGACAGCACCTCTTGCTGTTTCCTGTGAACTGGCTTCTTCTACATGAATTTCACCGCCAGGAAAGAGGGTCCTCAAAAGCTGCACAACACTGCTCGGTAGCTGTCTATCAGAATCCGGGTTGTTTTGAGTCCCACCAGCTGATAGAATGTTGATATTTACACTGCGAGCATTAGATGGCTCCTGCTGTCTTAAATTGGGAGTTGGAAATGATCCTGCAAGATTTGCCACCAAGAGAAGTTCATGACTATAAACTCAAATTTCTAACAAAGATTAACTGGATTACCAAATGTTCAGATTACCGTCTATTGCTGGACCATCTATGTTATGTTGTTGTACCGCAGAATCTGTCTGCTGCTCATTCTGGAGACCAGCAGGTTGACGCTCCCCAGATGCTTGAAATCCTTGTTCGCCACTCACATTTCCAGAAGCCACATGTTGAAACCTTCCAAGAACTGGATAGTATAAACCTATTGAATTACCGGATGAATCTGAAGGTAGGCGGCTAAAGGGACCGGGTACTGCTGCAACCATGGTCCTTATTGGTACTACCCGTACTCCTGGCTCTCCAGTAAAAGATGGACCCTCTGAGACCCTTGAAGTCGGTGGATTAATAGGAATTTCACCACTAGCTACTGAGTCTCTGTGCCCAGTGGGCTGCTGAGTATCACTACGTTCCTCTCGATTAACATGTGGTGTGGTTGTTGAAGAACCTTATTATAAAAGGAACACCAGTCAATTAGGGATATTATTTACTTTAAGTAGCACATAGAATTTATACTTATCAAAAAAAGTAGAACATAGAATTTAAATAACCCATACATAAATTTTACATAGTACCTCTTCGGATTTGTATATCAATACGCCTCGGAAGAAAGCCAGTGCCAATTCCATTAACCAAGCCAGAGCCAGGCTGCACAGATCCCATGGGGATGGCACCAAAGTTTGTTCCTGTTTGAAAAGGAAGAGGCTGAACACACAAGGTTGAATCAGCAGAAATAGAAACATTTAAAATGAAATAAAATTCTTAACCAGCAGAAATAGAGCTTTTTTTTTTCAGGGGAAAAAAAAAGTTTTTTGAACAGAAATTTGAATAGGTGAGAACATTGCCTGAACCATTATAGGATTTGGACCAGATGGGGATATGAAAACTGCGGGTCCAGCATTAACAACTGCTTCCGACTGCGTAAGAAATTGGTAATAGCAACACATAAAGCAAATGCAATCTCATTATTGAGAAGATGCCATAAACAGGAAACGTGGATAATCCTACCGGTGTTTGGCCCAGCCGCAAAGTCATGGTTGTACGGCCAAGTTCAAGCAGAAAGGCACCTAGATTATGAAGTAGACCTCCAGTTCTCCATGCACTGGTCTGAGTGCTTGACCGCACTGAGGGATCAGTCACATTTACTTGATCCTCCAATTGTCCAGCAAGTAGCTGCCAATATAAATATATAAAATATTTGACATTTAGCATAAAAAATTCAAACCGTGAGAATCTCGTAAATCCTTCAAATATACAGATTCTTGGCCAAAGAATAGAGAAGGGAGGGGGGGGGGGGAGGGTGGCAAAACAGATTCATCTATCCTCGAGCAATTGAATTGTTCAAATGAGTATAGCCACCAGTAGACTTGAATTACAGGACACCGTGACATTTATTTTCAACAATATATAAAGATAGTAAAGTGACTTGAGAACGCACGAGCAGGCATTCTCCCACATGGTCAATGAGCATTTGTCTGGTAGATTGCATGACTTCAGCCAAGGATGCGGGTGTTGGAAACCCTTCTTGTACAGTTCCTGTACGTGGTGTGGAATTAGAGCTTCTCTCTGAAGTCCTAGTTGCAGCAGCTGCCTGAGCATTGCTTTCCCCACCTCTGCCTGCCACTACAATGTGCAACCACTGTTTCACAACCCAGCTTTGTAGGAGGAACAGAAATTTAAATAAATTTAAAATTTTGTAATACTGAAAAATATATTTAAAAAATAAACTGACCAATGGCATCAAATTCACGCCTCATAAAACTTAGATTTTGTGATAGTGTAGTCAAAGAATCAGGAATTACCTACAAAAACCAAGAACATTGCACGATATTTTTATTCAACCATAATGGATTGTCCACGGGGTTTATTTGATATAGAGGAAGAATAAAGCAAATCCAGGGGAAGATGCATATCAATGAAATGAAGAATGATTTCCAACTTACAGGAGGCTGTGGAGATCCCAAAGAAACTGATGATGGAAGTCCATAAGTACTATGAAATCTATCAGATGGACCCCTGACACCAGCTTGTTCAGGATGAAGCTGCGTAGGATTCTGTGGGCCATGTTCCTTCAGTATCCACCCACCACCCCAAGAGTAAGTGTATGTAAGGTAAATATACATATAAAGTAAAAGATGGGTTGATAACACAGTCATCTGTGTGTGTGTGTGTGTGCGTGTGTTATTCAAGTATATTTGTTGGCCAAAAAAAAAAAAAAAATTCTTAGACCTCGAAAGAAGTTTCATACATCTTAGTCAAGCCATCTCTAATAGTTTTTACATTTTTTTTTTTACTTAACAATGTATATTCTCTGAGAGAGAGACAAGGAGGGAGAGAATTTCCTTCCATATACAACTCATGGAAATTTATATGTCATACTGCAGTCCATCAAACAAGCTAAGTCATTAGTATCCAGAAGTAGTCAGTAAGATTTACCCTGACATCAGTCCCTTCACTGCCACTTACAATGTTTGAAATTCCAATAGAACCCAGAACAGCAGAGACAATCTGCCCAGAAATAAAGATAAGAGAGGAGAAACAATTACCATGAGACACAGTTGCACCAATAATACCATAAAAAGTGCCTCAATCCTCCTGTAGTTGTAGACTCACCCGATTGATTTCTGGAGGAACCCCATCCCCCTGAACAGGCAAACTGAAAGTTTCAATAACAACACCAGGAGCCACCTGAGTGCTGTGACCACGGCTTGTACTCGAAGCAGGATCAGTTGCTGTAAACAATAATATTCAGAAGTACAGTGTTGTAATTCTAAGCAATCCAAATGCTAAAAAGCAAATTATATGTACATCAATATGATCAATGCAGAAAAAATGAATAGAAAAGAAGAGGACAGGAGACAAGTTAGATAAAATTTACGTTTGAGAATGTCATAATATCCTAGAAAAAGTCGGCATTGATCTCGAGTCAATACAAATCTTTTTGTTTCACACTTTAGTAAATCACCAGCCATTTATCAACCAAATTGCTGGTTCTTCAACAAATGACCAAGAGATTTTTTTAAGGTAAATATTGACAAACTCAAAGGATAAGAATCCCCACCCTCACCCACCACCCCATACTTATGGGAGGCAGAAGTACCATTTGGCCTAAAGGCCATTGGTAAGTGACCCAATGCTTTGCATCTCATTCCGATCTTTTCAGTTTTGGATAGCCTGTATCTTGGCTGACATACTTGTTTTCTGTTTCTTTTCTGTTTGAGTGTCCCTTAGATACTCCGTGTATTGGGGCCTCATCCGGTATTCTTTTTTTAAGAAATTCATTTTTACTAATTTAAAAAAAAAAAAAAATTAAAACCTAGCTGCCTGTTCATTTCTGTGTTGGGACATGAGTTTCTTGCCAATTTTTAAGGGATTGCAATTGCAAAGGATAGTAGATTATGCATTTCTTGATTAAGGAGGAAAGAATACACGTCCATCACAACTTAATACAACTAAAACCCAAGATTTTAACATACTTCGTTTGGGGTGGGGGTGCTGTGGGGGGGGGGGGGGGGGGGGAGAGAATAATTTAGTAGAAGACTTGATGTGAGTCAATCATCAAGAGGAGCCACTAACAGACATACATCACATTTAAAGGTACTTCAACTTACAAAACAAAGAAGCTTTACCTTATACAGCATATTAAAGTATCATAACATATAGATCAGGTATTATGTTATACGAAAGCGTAGTATACCTGGATGATTTGATAAACCCTCAGATGATGGTGGAACAGGTTGCCGCACAACCATATGCAAGGTATGACCATCTTCAACATCTAATCAGTATCAAGTTAAGAAATTCACTCAAATGCAGAAAATGTAAAGATGGTGAGTACAGTAAAAACCTTTGTACAATCTGACAGCTGCATTTTGCAGTATTTACATTTCCTCATTTTTTAGACTTTCTTGATCTTTTAAATTTTTTTATTGTAATGCTGAGGAGTAGCTTCAACATACACCCAGCATAATTGATGCTTCTCTAACAAAAGTCTCTATAATTTTTTGGGAAAGAGAAAAGAATGGACAATTAAAAAATCATGTAACAAAATGGATTCAGCTAGAGGAAAGGCAACATTAAATCATTCTTGCAAGATTGGTTACAGGACTTTAACATAATAAACTATATGCTTAGTTAATAAAATCATAATTATCACTACTTTTCTATGAGCATTTCCACTAATTTGTTCTGGAAAATGAAAAGGCTAACATTTATCGCTCACAATCTATTTGCAATTAAATCCTTCGCTACTGGTACACATTACCTCTCAGCCAGAACAATGTTACCTGGAACATGAACCATGCAGAGTAGGAACAGGTATGCAGTACCCATGTGCAGTGCAAAACGATATAATGAGGTGCACTTATGGTATACATAAGACTGTTAAATTAGCAGTACATGTGTTATATAAAAGTGTAAAATGCAATACCAGCTCTTTCTAATTAATAGAACATTATACTGAAACATTCTTTTAAGTTTAAACTGCGCAACTCCATTCACTGTTAACAGAAGTTTAGGAGTAACTAACCATGTGGCAACGAATAACCAATTCCTTTAGGAATAGGGAGTGGAATATGGTTCCTTTGGTTTTTGATGTGGCAAATCTGGAAAAAGAGGGGGGGGGGGGAGAAAGGGAGGATTTTGAGGGGCAATAGTTATCTATAGTGAGATTGAAATCTCAGCTTGTAGCATATATTTTCTTTTGGATATCTTTGGATGAGGACAAGCAAACTAACTTGTGTGATTTAATAGATTCATCATATGCATAACTTAATAGGGGATCTAATGTGTATAGTAGCTAATATACTCCCTTTGTATTATTTATAATTTTTACGAATGAAATGTTCTTACTTACCAAAAAAGGAATAACCAACCATGTAGGGACAAAACACATGTTATGCCTTTTTGTTTCTTTTTTCTTTTTGATAACTCAATAGTTACAATGGGGGAGGGGGGACTCGAACCCTGGACATGTCCATTGGAAACACCAAGAGGTGCCAATTGAACTACAAGGCCCTTGGCCATGTTATGCCTTATTCATGTTGCTCTTGATTATTATGGATGGGACACTGCCACGGTGCCACCACAACCCCTACTATCTCTATTTGGAAAACAAATATATTAGTTTCATTTCATCAACTTCACATAGCCTTGGAGAATGTAAGGGAAGACAGGAGTAATTTTTTCAATCCACAAAGTTAATTGGGAATTGAAGAGTAACCTATCATGGACCACCGGATCTACAGCATGGATCACCATTCAAGCAAAATGTGGAACTGCACGAACTGCTGAGTATAGAAATTCACTAGACTTGAGATCTTAGTGAGGACCCACTTCTGCTTGGCACTGTATGCTGCAATGCAATACAAATGTTAAAAAATTAATTAAATCTTTCCTATAACTTATTAACCTGAACAGCAGGACAACTATAACATGGGATTTCAAGTAACCTTATCAATCTCTTCCGACTTCTGCATGATATTACTCCCCATTCTGTGCCATAATACAAAGACATCTTAACTACGTTAAAACACACCCCCAACACACGGAATCTGGGTAATTGGTGCCACTTTTGTGACCTGGGGTCTGGTGGAACCTATCTTCTAAAAGAGATGTTTACCTAGCTCATCAGGAGACTGGACCAACATGGAGTGTGTGGATAAACAGAACATGTAAAGTTCATTGAACCGTATATATGATGAATAAGAAATCATTCATATCAAGCATATTGCTACTTCAATTATTTATAAAAACCATTACTTGAAAATCAGGTATACAAACACAAAAAATGGGGAGTAATTGAAAGAGCATCTTAAACTTCAAAGAATATGCCACTAGAGCTCAAAGCTAAAATCACTTCCACAAATTAAAAAGATTTGGATACGGTATGCAGAGAGGAGTTGATCATCCTTTAGAACCTTTCCTCGGCATATTAGACGTTGTTGCTCTGATAACACACCAGTGACAGAGGCAATCTGTTCTTTTAGCGCAGGGACAGGCACCTGCAAGATATTCAAAATATGGAATAATGTGGTGAATCGCAGAGTCAATCTGTTACTTCTCCAAGTTTTCTCATGATTTTTTTTTTAATAGCTAAGAATATTTATTATTGCAAAGAGACTACTTCATGTACAGAATACAAAGAAGTCTAAAGAATTACAAATGAACAATATTTTGTATAGAAAGGCAATGACTGTACGAAGTCCAGAATGCAGTTGCAATTAGTGAAACCCCAAGCGCGAGACCAATCAAATAAAGTACCAATAAACATGTCTAACAATTGAGGCCTTGTACTTTTTGCATCATCAAACATATAGCAATTTTGTTCCCTCCAGATGGACCACATCAGGCATAGCAGAACTAGGTTCCAAATATCTGATGACTGCTTGCCAAACCAATTTTTCCAACCAAAAAATAGATCAAGGGTCTTTTCAAGTGGCACCCATAGAATCCCAAAGATCTAAAGGTAAAGCCCCATAAATTGAACACAGCAGTACAGTGTAACAGAAGATGATCCACTGTCTCCTTGCTCCACCAACACAAATAACACCACCCAACTAACATATAACCTCACTTAATAAGATTATCACACATGAGAATTTTCCCATGCTGCAGTACAAACAAAGAAAAAGACCCTCTGTGTGGCCTTAACCCAGGGAAAACTATTCCAAGGGAAGACCCAGGCACATGCACCCTTTAGTCCAGGAAAGAAAAAATATTGAATTCTCCATCCCTTTTCAACCAGCAACACATTTTTTCAGGTCCTTCCTTAATTGGGATATTGGAACCAAGAAAATTGAGAAAAGAGGCTACCAGCTCTACCTCCCGATCATTAAAATCCCAGGGGAATCTCACATCCCAGGCCCTCCTTCCACTCTCATATGGTTGCACCAACATTGATTCCACTGTCCCTTCTCTAGCCAAAGAGCAGTCATACAAGACTGGAAATTCCACTGTCCCCTCTCTAGCTAAAGAACGTATTTTGTCATACTTAAGACATTAATTGTAAAAAGCCATCTCAAGCACTAAAACACAACCATGTAGATATGCTAAAAGTGCACTTTAGCACTGCTAACACTCAACACAGCCCCCAAAGAATCTTAATGTAGCTGAATTATAGGTAACTAATAAAGGAACTTTTAACCCACTAGCATTCACAACTTTGAAGTAAATTGAACACAAAAATACTTATGGCCATGACTCAATAAAAATGTAAGAAGAAAGCACTAGAGAAATTACCTGTTTATCCACTCTCAGAGTATATGTTTGAGAATCCAATGTTTTTAATTTTATCTCAATGGTGGCTTCAGCACCTCCAGCCTCATCAACCCTAGGAATTGCATCAGCACCATTATTTCCCATCCTTCTCAGATTACTTGGCACCTGAAAGAGAAGAGGAGCATACAACGAAGTTCAAGTGTTATTTTTCTTTTCTTTTCTTTTTTGGAGGGCAGGGAGGAGGGAAGGGGGGGATTCAGGCAAAATAGATTTCATTGCTTTTAGGTTCACAGAAGTTATAAAGTCCTTTTTCACTGGGTTCATAATGCCTCTTCTCAATATCACCAAACTTCATGAATCAAGATTGAAATTTCCAAACCCCGTTGTACCTAGTACTCAAAGCTCCCTACTTTTGCAAGGTCTGGGAAAGGTGATTGATAAGCAGCCTTACCCCACCCCCTTTTTTTCCGACAGGTTAAGTCCTGAATTTGAACCCACAACACGCCACTTTGGGTGGAAGGCACTTGCCATCACACCAAGGCCAGACCTCTAAACCCCACCATTAATCTTAGTCTAAATATCACAAAACCTGAAGAAACCTAACAGGCCAGCACTACTGGATGAACTTAGAAAGATATTCCCAACTCATAATCTTTCCCAGTTGCTTCTCACAAAGAAGCAATCAAAACCATACCAATATATACATATTTACACAAGCAAATATATGGCGCGCGCACATGAAAATGATTTTAGCACTTTCTGAGCATGAAAGATTATACATCAAGAACCCAACTTTTCAATTGGACACAGCATCCATTGATCCATTATTATAACTTGCCCACCTATCAACCCAGCTCACAAACCCCAACTTCCCAGTATCAACAAACACCCAGTTACAAAAAGATTTAAAATTTCCAATACCCAACATCAATCACTCAAACCCAAAGTAAACCAACACTTACAAATGTTCAAGCATAGGAACCCAAAGTCACAATCTTTACAGCTATTCCTTCCAAGTAGCCAATCAAAATACAACATTCACAAAAATAAGATTGCAGTAACAACTTCTATGCATGAACTAGGTTAATAGTTCCAACAACCCAACAAAACAAAAAAACCCAAAAAAAAAAAAAATTAGAGAATTGCCAACACTGTACCAGGAATCCTTAGGGCTTTCAAAATCAGAAACGAACAACAAAAAGCTCACGCCTTTATATTCCAAACCCACCAAAACAAATCAACTAACACATCAAAAAAGCAAACCAATTATCCTCAAAAACCCAATACAATACATGATCAAAGAATCAAGAAAAAAAACATATGATTACAATAGTTACCAGATAAAAAAAGCTTGGTAAGCCAATAGAAATCTCACACACACACACACACACACAGTGTGTGCTCTCTCTCTCTCTCTCTCTCTCTCTCTCTCTCTCTCTGTGTGTGTGTATATGTGAGAGAAATTGACTGACTGGGTGGCAATTGAAGAAGCACGAGGACGAGGACTGGGAGAGAAGTGATGCTGGTCTCTCTGCTCGTGCCGTACTAGATCATTTTACACTCCTTTTTCCACAGATTTTTACTTTTTTCCTTTTACCCCTGTGAGTTGGAGAGGGTCTTATTTGTGTTTTTTACTGTGGGTGTGGTGGTAAAAACAATTTGTGGAGGGTTTGATTGGTGAAGATGAAGGGAAGACATGCACTTAGCTATGATTGGATCATGGGTTTATATTATTTTGGTAATTTGGTACCACAGTGAGTCTACAGCCCCACCTGGACTTTGAGTGCGGACTTGCTATTTGCTTCTGTTTTTTTCTTTTTTCTTTTTTCTTTTTTTTTTTGTGGTTTTTTATTCAATTTTATGCTAAGAGAGAAAGAGACATGAGTGATGTTTGATTTTAGTGAGGGTCAATTTTTAAGGATTCTATTTTTTGCCTTTTGTTTTATTTTTTGAGATTTTGTAAGGATTAAAGGAAGGGTAATGGATTATATAATTATAATATCATAGTTTTTTTTAAGGAAATAATTAGATCATAGTTGGATCCTCATATTCGATTAATTATTATTATATTATTAGTAAGATATCATAGTACAATTAAAGAATAAACTCAAAACAAAAAAAAATTAAAGATTAAAAAAAATTCAGATTTTGAAGAATGGATGTTGAAATATTATCTCTTCTTTTTTGTTCTTGTTTTACTTTATTTATTTTTAGGAATTACTTTTTAATTTTAGGAGTAGATGGTTTTTTTTTGGATGGATTAGGAGTGGATGGTTGGTGTGAGTGTTTGACATTGATATGATGTTAGTTGTTTCCTAGTTTAAAGTAAAAAGTGAAAGTATATTGGCTGGTGTGGTTGACTCTTTAGCAAATAATGTGATCTAACAAAAGGGAGCAAGTAATGATGTTTTAGTCTGGATTGTATACTATATTTTGAAATTTTCTTTATTTAGCCATTTGGTAGAGATATTTGAATATGATCTAATGAAAAAAAAAGGGGTGGAAACAAACCATTTGATTATAAGAAGCAATCAAAGGAATGTGAATGGGAAAAGAGTAGTGTTAAGGAAACTACCAGTTTTACTATATTGGGTTTATAAATTCATGGGTTACCAATCACAGATAAACAATTAAAACATTTATTTATAAAGTGATTAAAGTTCATCAATCACATTTATTATCAGATCAGTTTATAAACTTTATGTAGTAAAATTTGTATTACTTTTAGCAGTTTTCATGAGAAAATGGAATTTGTTATAATCTATTATATTCTCTCTCAAGTATTTCTCTCAAAGTTGGGAAGAACTTTAATTCTTTTACATTGTGTTTAATTAATAGGAAATATGGGTGAAAAGAAAAATAGGAAAGAAGCTTAAACATTTTAACTTTTTTTATTTCTAAACCAATTGGAAAAGGGGGAAGAAGCTTAAATATAAGTAAAATTAGAAATATTGAGTCAGGTTGAACCCAAATGAGAATGCCCATAATGGGTATGATCTAATCCATAGCGAAGAGTTGTCTCTTCATGAAAAGATGCACTTTTGGTGAAATAGTGTAACTCTTGGTAAGTGTTACACCATTTGGCAAATCTTACAAGCATTAGAGCACTAGCATCAGGTATGGCATATCAAACACCAAAAAATCTCTCACATCAGATGTTCTAAATGCTAAAAAATTTGGCATTGATGAATAGTACAATTCAAAATTTGGAATGGTACAGACACAAATGCTAAAAAAATTAATTTTTTATTCTCTCTCTCCTCTCCCACATTTTCATCTCTCTTTGTCTCGTGCCTCTCATTCTTATCCTCTTTCACTCACACTCACACTCTCAGCCTCATCACGCCTTCACCCGCCACTCCGACCACCTTGCCATGCCTCCATCTTGCCAAGCCAAACCCACTTCGCCTCTGTCTTCTCTCTCTCACTAAGTCCTCTCTCTCTAGTTTCCTGGTTTGCTAGTGGAGATTGGTGTGGTTGTTGGTGGAGATCAGGGCTGGTTCACCAATGGAGATCTTGGGTTTGTTTTTGCTATGGGATGGGTTTTGGATCATTGAATTTTTTTTGTTCTTGGAATGGGTTTTAAGAGTTGTGACTGTGAATGGTGAGTTTGTTTTGGTTTTGGGATGGATTTGGTTTCCTTGTTAATGGGTTTTGATGGTGGTGGTGGTGATGGATCGTGGGCTGTGGGATGGTGTTTAACTAATTTATGAGAGATAGATGTAATCCCTAATCAGACGAAGGGATCCAAGAAAAAAATTGTTTAGAGGTTGATATTCTTCATTCAATAAGTTAATCAATGATGGTTTGTTATATTTTAGGGAAGTTGATATATTGGTGTGGCCAACTTTTATTGTTCTTCTTGGTTCACTTGCAGAGTATAGGTAAATGCAAGTAAGTTCAGGCTAGAGCGGCAAAGGAAGAAGAAAGAGAAAAAGGAAAGGAAATTGGAAGAACTATCACATGATAGTACGTGAAATGAATAAAAAATAGAATAATTAATTAATTAATTAAGAACAAATTTTCTCTCCTAACTAGTTTGGAGAGAAACTTTTCAAACTGCTCATATATTTATTTTTTGGGTGTGAATTTTGAAAATCTAATCGTTCAATTTCATGTTTCTTATTTTCTTAACATGCATGTCAAATTTCATTTAAATCGGATATTACTTACTATTCAATTAATAAACTTATTATTTATACACAATTTTTGATCATAAAAACTTAAAATTTTAACATTTGTTTGATGACATAGCAATTGATTTTCGATTTTCTTGAAATTTTGCAAGCATGAAGAATATAATAAGAACATGCAATCCAATGTTTAGATTTTCAAAATTCATATTCAATATAAAGATATATGAGGAGTTTAAAAAATTTCTCTCCAAACTAGTTTGGAGAGAAATTTTGTTTAAAAATTAATAGAACATGAAAATAGAACAATTGATGTAGGGTGTATTATCAAATGCTATATTAAAATTAAAAAAAAAAGTAAGTTTTTGTGTGTTAAAGTAGAATTTGGATGTAACGCCTTAAAGCACTAACATTAGGTGTGTCAAATGCCAAACACCAAACACCAAAAACTCTTTCACATCAAATGTTCTAAATGCTAAAAAATTTGGCATGAATGAACAATACAGTACAGACACAAATCCTAAAAAAAAATTGGCATGCCATGCCTCTATCTCGCCAAGCCTTGCCCATGCTGCCAAATCTCTCTCTCTCTCTCTGTGAGTTATGGTTTTTTTTTTTTTTTTTGGGGATGGGTTTTGAGAAGTGAATATGATGGGTTGGTAGTTGTTTGTTGTGGCGGTTTTTTTGGGTTGTTGTGGGTTATTTTGGTGGTTATGGGTTGATTTTGATTGGGGTGTGGTGGTTGATATTGGTGGTTTTAGTGGTTCCAATTGAGACTGTGGGTTTGGATTTGAGGTGGGTTTGGACGCTGCTATGTGGATTTTTTCATTTAGGTTTGTTTTGATATGTGTTTTGGGTTGTGGAGGATGAGGTGGTGGTTATGATGTTGGCTATTGGTTGGAGGTCACTAGTTATGGTAGTGGTCGATGACCGCTGCCTAGGTTGTGTTTTATATTATACTAGGTTTTTAGTTAAATATTATTTTAATGTATTGTATATATTATTTTAATGTATTGAATTGAAGAATAGAACATGTGATGTAGGGCGTATTGTAAAATAATGCGTTAATATAATAAAGCAAGTTTTTTGATGTATTAAAATGGCATAGTTTTGCAATAGCTAATGTTGATGCTCTTAAAAGGATTGAGATATTTCATGAAGGGGTGTACGTGTTTTTAAAGAGGGAAAAGGGCTTTTGTCTCATCCTCCTTTAAAAAGTTACCATAGTTTTTTAGTGAAGTTTGTAATATGCATTTGTGTTATAACAACACAAAGGCAATTCTTTTATTGTGTGGTGTTGCAAATAACAATACAAACAAACACCTCTCCCTTTTTTTTCCTCATCAACTAAAACAAAGTATTTAGGTTTGTGGATGTTGCATGTTTTCTTTTTGTAACAAACACCACTATACGAGTTTCAATGATATTTCATTTGTAGAAAACTTGCGTAGGTCTTGTAGGGATGAAGGGCCCAAATAAGGATATTGGGCGGTGGGCAGTACCCGAGGACTTCAAAGAGGCTGAAGACAAGCATGTATTAGTAAAGACGAGTAGCTTATTGAGCCAAGGAGGAGGTCTGATCATAATGAACCGGTGACGTTGTCCAAGGAGCAATCCTTCCTCAGCCAATAGAATGGAAGCCTAAAGTCCAACCGCCCATCAAGTATTGGGCACAGGGTAACCATGCTTGAGAGGATAAGCTTCAGTGAGAGGTGAGTCACTAGAGAGATGTGAAATATCTGGGAAGAAAGCTGCTACCATCACATTGAATGCTCTGCATCTAACCCCTTGGCCGCATTAATGTGGAAGTGATACCTGAACAGTAACTTTTAGCCTTACAGCTACCCACAAAGATTTTAGGAATGTGCTGATGGGACAAGTATCAAAGTTATTAGCAATCTGATCTACACGTGGAGGGCTGAGATGAAAGAGGGGAAGGGAGTATAAAAAAGGGGAATTCCATTACAGAGTGGGGGATCTGAGATTAAGAGAGAAAAAGCATTGTGTAACTAAGAACTTGAATATTTGTATAAGTCCAAGAGAAATATATAAGAACATATCATTCTTAGACCTAACCGAGTAGTATTTTTTCTTCTTAAACTATTTATCTTACTCGTTCTCAGTAGGGGTGTGCGCGGTTCGGTCGGCTCAGTTTTTTCTCAAATTTATTACCGAACTGATAGAGATCGGTTTTTTCATAATTGAAACCGATGCACACCGACCACGGTCGGTTTCCGATCTATAATGGTGCAGTTTTTGCAGTCGGTTTAATTGGTTTGGTTGGTTTGAATATATATTAAAAAAAAAAAACTGCTTTTTTAAAAAAAAATTTAAAAATTGGGCTTCAAGCCCAATATCAATACACAACATGTTCAAGACTTCACGCGAAATGTTCAATTGACAAAATTTTCACACATCAACCTATTCACAGTTCACACTTAAAAAAAAACCCTATCCATCTATACAAACTTCTTTTTTAAAAACCTTGTTCACAGTTCACACATAAAACTGTTTTTTTTTTAATTAAAAAAACTTCACGCAATGTGCAATTGACAAAATTTTCACACATCAACTTGTTCACAGTTCACACTTAAAAAAAAACTTTGTCCATCTATACAAACTTCTTTTTTAAAAACCTTGCTCATAGTTCACACATAAAACTGTTTTTTTAATTAAAAAAACTTCACGCAATGTTCAATTGACAAAATTTTCACACGTCAACCTGTTCACAGTTCACACTTAAAAAAAACCTTGTCCATCTTCACACATAAATAGCTCCTTGCCCAAATAATTCAACTTGAAAACAATTGATATATAAGCAAATGCATTAGAAATTTAGAAACTACAAACAAGCGTGGACCCACGACCCTGATCTCCTGCCTGCACTAACCAGCGCTTTTGACATTGATCTCCTGCCTACACTCACCCATGACCCACGCAGTGGTTACTGAAGATTAAAAGCAATAAAGTTACCAGTGGTAGCTAGTGGTGATTGGTGAGCCAACCGAGCCAAGAGCAGCGAGAGGCAAGATGCAAGAGCGAGAGAAGGACTGAGGCATCTAAGACTAAGAGAGTTTTTTTGAGACTAAGAGACTTAAGTGATCTGATGAGAAAAATATACATTTATACTAGGGCTAAAATCAGAAACCTAGCTTAAACTACATCATTTTGATGGTTTTTTTTTTTTTTTGTGTGTGTAAAATTACTAAGTGAAACGACCACACTTTGTTATAAAAAATAAAAAATAAAAACAAAACAAAAAAACTAAGTAAAATGTATCGGTCGGTTCGAGAATGAAATCAGTTTTGGATTTGCAGCTCTGGTGGTCGCACCGCACCGGCATCGGAATGGGCTTCGCCCTTCGAACGCCGGCCTCGGCTCATTTGATCGGCGGTAGAGTCGGGACGGTGTTGTTGGCGTCGGTCGGTTGGGTCGGCTCTAGTGATGTTTTGCTCACCCCTAGTTCTCACGCCAACTAGCCCGCTATGATTCATATTTGACTCTTTGAACATTCAGTTTCTAGCTCACTCTCTAACAAATTTATTGTTTTGGGCTCGTTGGGCCATCATCCTGATATCTTGGGCCGGTGGGTCAATTTTGGTCCTTACAGGTCTTATTAATTTGTAAGTCTAATCCATAAAAAGGTACATGTATAAAAAAAATACTTGTTTTGATATTCATTACTTTCATTTTACTACATCGAATCTAATTAACTATCACCCTGTAATTTAATATAACCCTTAATAGTTATAAGAATGTGTGTGTGTGTATATATATATATATATATATATATATATATAAAAGTTATAAGAATCAAATGATATAAAAGTTATAAGAATCAAATGATTGTAATTACTGATCTTTAATTATCTTTCTTACAAAAAAAAAATGAAATAATTATTTATTTTTTCATTTTCTTTATTACTTTTCCATTTCTCCCCAAAACACTTAAAAATGTAATACACCATCATTTCCTTTTCTCCCCCTCCTGTCCTCCCTTTCCTGAGTTTCCTCTACCTTTTCTCTTATTTTATCTCCCACTTATTCAACCAAACTAAGTGCTAATGAAAGGGAGGTCAAATATTAATTTTATCAACAGAGAAAAAACATATCAAACTTGAAGGTAACATTGTAATTTTGTTTTCTCAATCTAAGTTTTCTTTATAAATCTCCAAATACATTTGAGAAAAGACACCATTTTCCTTTCTATTGCATTTATTTGTAATCCACGCATTAAAAATCCCAAATATAATGTTATTTTTAGCACTACTTGTTTTCTTCATTTGGTTTTATTTCCAACTAGTCATGTGCAATGCATGAAAAAAATTTGACAATTTGCTTTTTTGTTAAGTGAAAAATTAAATAATAGATGAGACTTATAAGTTTTAATCCCAAACCCTTCTTAAAATGATGCGATTAATTTCTAATAAAATATAGTTGATTCAATATATTAGATTTTCTAAATTAAGTTATTTATATTTATTATTTGAAATGTTTTAAATTTTGTGTGTTTTTTTTTTATAGTAAACATAATGAATTTTACATTTAATTATTGATGGGGAACTAAAACTGATTTTTTGTGTATCGTCAATTATTATACAAGGCGAGATATTTTGTAAACAATGTAATGTATGGTTAAAATTTTTTAATGCTCCTTACAAATGGTTCATCCTCTATATGTTTTGAATGACCAAAAGAGAAAATAAATATAAGTAAATTCATCATTGATATTAGAAAAAAAAATTAATAACATAAGAAAATTTTAATTTTATCAAGAACATACTAACATGGTTACACTATGTGTGACATAATTGTCAATGAATCAGTTCCTCTCTCTACAAAAACCTCTTTGTCCAAAACATCACCAAGGTGAACCAAAGTGAACTGGAATGAACCAAAGTAGATCGAAATGGACCAAAGTTGACTAAAATGCTATGCTGATATGACTCAAGCCACTCAATAGGAGTGAAGTAACAATAAATGCTATACTTTAGTTTTTAAATATTATATAGATATAGATATGATATGAGAAAAGATAAAATACGTGAGAAAAGAGTTAACAAAATTGCAATTTCTTAAAGTGTAGGAGACACATTTTTGTTTCTCTCTCTCTCTTTATATATATACACACACACACGCACACACGCAAGTGTGTGTGTGTTTTCATAAATGATAAAATCTCCTCAATCTGCACACACTCTTATTATTGTTTGGAGAAAGCAACTTTCACTACACAAATTCTATAAATTGACGTGACATTTTAGTTGGATAATGCCTCATAAACTACTTAATATATATAAATTTCCACATGATCAACTCAATATCAAAATGCCACATCATTATTTTGTTAATTATTGTGTTGAAAAAAAAAATTGTATGATCCATCTAAGCTACGAGATTGATGAATGCTGGCAAGACATATATATGATTCCCCATTGCTTTGCCTTAGCAAAGAAAATCGTGAAGTTTACACCAAGGGTTGAGAACTTAACATTCATTTCTCACAACACAATCTTATGAAGCCTAGTCTTCAAGGTCTTACTCAAGTTCCATCACTTGAGCTCATGTCATTCTTTAAAGTTTTTTAGGTTTTAGCATTAAAGAGAAATAAAATGTAAAATATAATAAGAAAGTTTTTAGGTACTCAAGAGACAGTGGTAGCTCTACATGCAAACTAGGGTGGTCATAAGACCACTTTGACCAAGGACGGAACTAGGATTTGAAGTTGAGGGGGGCCAAAGTATAAATACAAAAAAGTTTATGAAAATCAAAACTAACATCTACTCAAGCTTTGTCAAATTTCATCTCATTCATTAACATTATAATCTCATATTTTCACAATCTGGATTGATACTGATTTAATCGGTAGTAATTTTTTGGAATTTTTTTTGAAAATTTTCATGAATTGGGACATCAACACTAGAGGCAGTGCTACATTATTAGCTTCAAATTAGTTGTAATTTTTTCTCTTTAAAAAATCAAATATTATAGATAATTTTCCCATCATCAACCATTCAAATAAAAGTTCCATTATTTCCAATAATATATAGCTCTATAGTTTCAAATTTTAGTCTAAAAAATAAACCAAACAAACATACTCCATAAGCTACAACAACATTAATGTTAATAAATTATTTTCTAAAAATAGTTAATAATTCATAAAATAAATCAACAAACAAATGTTATCAATTAATAACATTTATTGACCCTCAAAAAAAAAATTTAATAACATTTATTACTATCCACTTGCACACGTTTTTGGAGGAAACTTTTAATTTTTCAGATAGAAATGTATACAGTGCTGTATTCTTTTTCAAAATTCCCCCCTGCCCTAACATGGGTTTGTCGTTGACTTTGACTTACAAAAAAAATGTGTGTATATACTTACTAAAAAAATGTTATATGCTAAATTAACCTATTGTGACTACCCTAATAAAAATTTTAAACACCCTGACTTGAGAATTACAAAAATTGGGGTTTAACAAAAATAAGAGTAGCGTTACTATATTCACAACATTTTTACAGTAATTTCACAAAAAATCTAATGTGGTAAGGTGTTTGTGGGGAGTAAAAGGGCCCAAATGGGCATATGGGCCTTTGGGCTGTAACATGGAGGGCCGACCTGCTCCAGGGTTAAACTCTATGAGTCGGCCCATATACCGAGGGTCTAAGGATACAGCCGAGGACGAGATTCTCCTCGGAAAAGCCCTAGAGAATTCAAAGTTTCATTATGAAGGTCAAAGCACAACTCTGGAGAGACCGGTGGTTAAGAGGGGACATTCTGAATCTTCTAGATGCACCAGTATTAAAGAAAATATCAAGAATAAAGGTTGCCACCTCCGCATTAAAGGCTCTGCACCTACCTCCCTGGCCGCATTAATGGAGAGGTGACCCCTGAACAGTGAGGTGGAAACTTCTAGTCACAGTTCAAAAAGTATCAGGGAAGGAAGTATAAAAGGGGGGTAAAGGCCAAAGAAAGGGGGGATCGGGAAACTAAGAAAGAAATTAAGAACTTGTAATTGTGAAGGAAGAAAGAGAAATAATAAAGAAATAGTCATCGGCTTGAGTCCGAGAAGACCCATTTGTCATTATTGTTCTTTATTTACTTGTGTTTGCTTATAAAAGCCTGTTATCAAGATCCCAGCATTTCTAACATAGGTTTAAAGCCCACACTCTACAAATCTTATTGTTTAAGGCTCATTGGGCCTGAGCCCGTGATTGTCTTTGGGTCCAGGTGCAATTGTGCACTTACAATTGGCGCCGTCTGTGGAGAATCTAGTCTAGAAGAGGTAGGGATACTATGGCAGGCTTAGGTACTCACCATGCAGAATCACAGGGATTACAGCTGGAGGATCATTTCGAACGTCTTGAACGTCGAAGGGACCATGAGGGAAGTGTCCATACAGAATACCCAGGCCCTAGCCATATTCATGAGGGGGGTAGCACCACCCACGATGAGGGTTCTGAATCCATGCAGGAGGAAATCAATCGTTTGAAGAGAAGGTTACGCCGTGCTAAGCGTAGGTTTTCACCGTCCTCATCTAATTCTTCCTCAGAGGAGGATAGGGGAGGTGGCTACGGCTCAAGGTCGCGCTCTCCCACCAGTGCAACGTCCTCTGGTGAGGAAGACGACCAGCCAACTCACAGATGTAAGAAGCTTCATTCTAGGGGCTTAGGCAACGATGCTATGAGTAGGGCGTTGCACCAACTCTCCAAATCACCATTTACACGGAGGATTGAGAAAGGAAGGCTTCCCAGAAGGTTTACCCAGCCCACTTTCACCATCTATAATGGCCGGACTGATCCGGTGGAGCATGTGAGTCACTTTAACCAAAGGATGGCGGTACACTCTCACAACGAGACCCTGATGTGTAAAGTTTTCCCCTCTAGCCTGGGACATGTTGCTATGAGGTGGTTCAACGGCCTTAAGTCAGGGTCTATAGGTTCGTTTGGGGAGCTTACTAGAGCATTCGCCTCGCGGTTCATTACGTGTAGCAGAGTCCCTCGGCCATTAGACTCGCTGTTATCCATGACTATGAGGGAGGGGGAGACGTTGAAAGCATACTCCGACCGTTATTGGGAGATGTTTAATGAAATAGATGGCGACTTTGATGAGGTGGCGCTTAATACCTTTAAGGTAGACCTTCCTACTGATCACGACCTGAGAAAGTCTTTGACTAAAAAGTCTGTCCGCAGTGTACGTCGCCTCATGGACCGTATTGACGAGTATAAGAGAGTGGAGGAAGACCAATAGCAAGGAAAGGGTAAGGAAAAGGTTATCCCGCAGGAGAGAAGGGATTTCAGGTCGGACAGATACCACAATAACAGGCCGAGGAGGGATTACGTTGGACAGCCTGCCTCGGCGGCACCTCAGGCCGTGAACACTGTATTCCGAGAACCAGTACATCAGCTGCTGGAGAAAGTTCGCAAGGAACCCTTCTTCAAGTGGCCTGGTAAGATGTCAGGGGACCCTGCGAAGAGGAATCCGAACCTCTTTTGTCAGTACCATCAGGATGTGAGCCACACTACCGAGAACTGTCGGACCCTTTGGAACCATTTGGAGCAGCTTGTCAGTGAAGAAAAACTGAAGCAGCACTTGTGTTAACCTACTGGTCAGGGCAGCCAGTCCGGCTCAAACAATCAGAGGAATAATTCGTCTCGGCCGGCATTGGGAACAATCAATGTTATCTTTGCTGCACCTGGTAGGACCGGCTCAGGTCCCACTAGGGTAATGGCGGTTTCCCATTCTCAGGCTGAGGATGCAGGCAGTAGACCGAAGAGGTTGAAGGGCACTTTGCCCGTCTTAGGATTCTCCGACGAGGATAAGGTAGGGACTATCCAGCCCCATGACGACGCCCTTGTAGTTACGCTTAGGATAGAGAATTATGATGTGAGGAGGGTGATGATAGATCAGGGCAGCGGTGCAGATATCATGTACCCTGATCTATTTAAGGGGTTAAGGTTGAAGTTGGAAGATCTTACTCCTTATGATTCGCCGCTTATAAGCTTTGAAGGGAGAGCCGTTGTGCCGAAGGGACAGATCCGTTTGCCCGTTCAATCCGGCTTAGAAACGGTTGAGGTGGACTTCATTGTGGTTGACGCGTACTCTCCATATACAGCCATCCTCGTTAGGCCTTGGCTGCACGCGCTTGGAGCCGTCTCCTCTACCTTACATGTTAAAGTTAAATTCCCCTTGGGGGAATGTGTTGAGGAAATCCTCGGCAGCCAATCGGTAGCCAGGCAGTGCATATCGGCTGCAGTACTGCATCAGACAGAAGCCGAGTCTTCGGCTTTAATCACCAAAGACTTATAGCAGTTAACAGCTCCTGGTTCATCTGGGATGGTGACAGGAGAGGAGACACATTGTGAGGAGTTAGAGAAGTTTCCAGTAGCTGATAATCCAGAGAGGTTCTTCCAGGTCGGCATACTTTTGCCACACCAAGAGAAGATCGAATTATTAGAATTTCTGAAGGACAATATTGATGTTTTTGCGTGGGATCCTTACGAAGCTCCAGGCGTCGATCCGAGCTTCATTTGTCATCATTTAAATGTCAACCCAGCTATTGTTTCGAGAAGGCAGCCACCTCGGCGCTCTTCTAGAGAACATTCCGAGGCTATGAAGGAAGAGGTGTTTAAACTCAAGAGGGCTGGGGCTATCAAAGAAGTTTTCTACCCCGAGTGGTTGGCCCATACAGTTGTTGTTAAAAAGAAGAATGGAACGTGGAGGGTATGTGTAGACTTTACTGATCTGAACAAGGCCTGTCCCAAAGATTCGTTCTCAATGCCGCGTATTGATCAACTGGTGGATGCCACTATCGGACATCCTCGGATGAGTTTTTTGGACGCTTTCCAAGGTTACCACCAGATTCCCTTGGCATTGGAGGACCAGGAGAAAACTGTCTTCATTACTCCGACGGGGAATTATCATTATAAGGTCATGCCATTTGGTTTAAAAAATACTGGGGCTACTTACCAAAGAATGATGACCAGGATGTTCGAACATCAGTTGGGGAAGACTATTGAGATGTACGTAGACGATATGGTGGTAAAGAGCAAAACGATACCTTCACACGTGAGAGACCTGGCTGACACCTTTCAGATGTTAAGAAAGTACAAGCTGCGTCTTAATGCCTCAAAATGCTCTTTCGACGTTGGGTCTGGAAAGTTTTTGGGGTACATGATCACTCATAGAGGCATAGAGGTAAACCCAACACAGGTGAAGGCTATTCAGGACTTGCAGCCTCCTCGCAACCCAAAGGAAATCCAGAAATTGACCGGGATGATTGCCGCATTGAATAGGTTTATCTCTCGGTCAGCTGACCGATGCCGTCCCTTCTTCCAATTGTTGAATAAGTGGAAAGGGTTTCAATGGACCGAGGACTGCGTGTTAGCTTTCCAGCAGCTTAAACAATATCTTTCTCGGCCACCCATTTTGTCTCGCCCCGAGGCGGACGAAGTCTTGTTTGCTTATCTGGCAGTGGCCATACACGCGGTCAGCCTGGTCCTTATCAGAAATGAAAATGGGATGCAAAGACCGGTTTACTACGTTAGTAAGTCTTTGAATGAGGCCGAGGTGCGCTACTTGCTCTTGGAGAAAGCGCTTCTGGCCATAGTTCATGCCACGCGGAAGCTCCCTCTTTATTTTCAGTCTCATACTGTGGTGGTTCTGACCCAATTGCCTCTCAATGCAGTGTTACGCAGCGCCGACTACACTGGTAGGGTAGCAAAGTGGGGAACCATATTAGGAGCTTTTGATGTTAAATACAAACCTCGCACCTCGGTGAAGGGCCAGGTCCTCGCTGACTTGGTGGCAGAGTTTACTGAACCATTGCCAGAAGAGACTCTAAAAGAAGCACGCATGGATGGAAAATCAGTTGGTGTGATCACGGCCGCAGTGCCTTCGCCTTGGAAAATGTATGTGGATGGGGCAGCTAATCAGAGAGGGTCTAGTGTGGGACTTGTTCTGATATCCCCGGAGGGAATTATATTTGAAAAATCTCTAAGGTTATCATTCTCGACTACTAATAATGAAGCCGAATACGAAGCAGTTCTGGTAGGCATGAACATGCTATATAAGATGGGTGGAAAGGAAGTCCATGCGTTCTCGGACTCTTAGTTAGTGGTCGGCCAGGTCATGGGGACCATGTAGGCCAGGGACACAAGAATGCAAGAATATCTGGCCCAGGTCAAGCGTCAGCAAGCAGAGTTTGACTCCTTTCTCTTAGCTCACATCCCTAGGAGTGGGAACACTCATGCCGATTCCTTGGCTACGTTAGCAACGTCCTCGGCTCAGGACTTGCCCAGGATTATCCTTGTGGAGGATCTGCTGGAGCCAACTCTTATCCCCGCCAGGGCGGCTCGCATCCATCTAATAAGGTTTGGACCTAGTTGGATGGACCCGGTCGTATCTTTTCTTAAGAACGACATCCTCCCTGAGGACAAGTCTGAAGCAGAGAAGGTGCGTCGAAAGGCGCCACGTTTTTGGCTATCCGAGGATCAGAAGCTGTATAAACGATCCTTTTCAGAACCGTACTTGTTGTGTGTGCACCCTGAATCAACGGAAGCGTTACTGGAGGAACTGCATGAGGGAATTTGTGGGAGCCACACTGGGGGAAGATCCTTAGCCCACAGAGCTCTAACTCAGGGTTATTGGTGGCCCAACATGCAGAGAGAGGCCCAGGACTATGCCAAAAAATGTGATCAATGCCAGAGGTTCGCCCCTAATATTCATCAACCTGGTGGGATTCTTAACCCTCTCTCCAGTTCTTGGTCTTTTGCGCAATGGGGATTGGACATAGTAGGGCCATTTTCGAGAGCAGCAGGAAATAAAAGATGGCTTCTTGTGGGAACAGACTATTTCACCAAATAGGTTGAGGCCGAGCCCTTAGCAAATATCAGAGATATTGATTCCAAGAAGTTTGTCTGGAAAAATATTGTCACTAGATTCGGTATACCACACACACTTATCTCCGACAATGGCGTTCAATTTGACAGCAAGGCCTTTAGGCAATATTATGATGACATGGGTATCATAAACAAATACTCCACCCCAGCGTATCCTCAGGGAAATGGGCAAGCCGAGGCCGTTAACAAGGTCATAGTCAGTGGGCTTAAGAAAAGGTTGGACGATGCGAAGGGCAGATGGGTAGAAGAGCTCCCTCATGTTCTATGGACGTATCGGACCACACCGCGCAGGTCCACGGGAGAAATGCCATTCTCTATGACTTATGGAGCCGAGGCGGTGATACCTCTGGAATTTGGTTTTCCCACCCTAAAGACGAGCTCCTTTAGCCCGGAGAATAACAATGGACTCCTGGAGAAAGGTCTTGATTTACTCGAGGAACGACGTGAGGCAGCTATGGTCCAAATGGCTTATTATCAACAGAAACTAAAACGGGGATATGACGCCCACGTGAAGCTAAGACCACTTGCACTTGGTGATCTTGTACTAAGGAAAGTTGTAGGCACTTCTAAGAACCCAGCTTGGGGTAAGTTGGGACCCAACTGGGAAGGCCCCTATCGCATTGTTTCAGTAGCAGGCATAGGGTCATATCGGCTAGCTGACCTAGACGAAAGAATTGTACCACGTCCGTGGAATGTAAATAATCTTAGAAGGTATTATTATTAATAAAATGTGCTTTTGTCAGTTAATATTTCAAAGTTATGAGTACCTCTGACGCTTGCAGCTACTATTCTTAAGAATCAAACAGAAACTTGGTTAAGTGTCGTCCTCGGACCACAAACCTTGTGGAAATTGATATCTTTTCATTTGTTAAACAGAACCTTAGTTATGCCGGGTCCTCGGACCTCCTACTTTGGGAAAATTAACATTTGAAGTTACTGATCTTAAGAATCAAACAGAAACTTGGTTAAGTGTCGTCCTCGGACCACAAACCTTGTGGAAATTGATATCTTTTCATTTGTTAAACAGAACCTTAGTTATGCCGGGTCCTCGGACCTCCTACTTTGGGAAAATTAACATTTGAAATTACTGATCTTAAGAATCAAACAGAAACTTGGTTAAGTGTCGTCCTCGGACCACAAACCTTGTGGAAATTGATATCTTTTCATTTGTTAAACAGAACCTTAGTTATGCCGGATCCTCAGACCTCCTACTTTGGGAAAATTAACATTTGAAGTTACTGATCTTAAGAATCAAACAGAAACTTGGTTAAGTGTTGTCCTCGGACCACAAACCTTGTGGAAATTGATATCTTTTCATTTGTTAAACAGAACCTTAGTTATGCAGGGTCCTCAGACCTCCTACTTTGGGAAAATTAACATTTGAAGTTGCTGATCTTAAGAATCAAACAGAAACTTGGTCAAGTGTCGTCCTCGGACCACAAACCTTGTGGAAATTGATATCTTTTCATTTGCTAAACAGAGCCTTAGTTATGCCGGGTCCTCGGACCTCCTACTTTAGGAAAATTGACATTTAAACTTATTGATCTTAAGAATCAAATAGGAAATTGGTTAAGTCTTGTCCTCGGATCACAAACTTGATTAAAGTGAATTTCTTATTGCGCCTGGAAATTAGTGCCTTACTGGTCATTAACTCGGATCTTAAGTTCTATATCTTTAAGCGTTAAGCAAATTTATATAAGGAATGGTCCTCGGATCTTACATCCTACTGAAAACAATACCACACATTATAAGGGTTTAATCGTTATATGAGGTCTTCTCTTTTTTAATCAAGGCATGGTTTAAAATATCTCAACCATGTCATCTGCTGTTAAGTTTTTAATATTAAAACATGCGCATGACTGCGTGGAGGTTATGATTGTGCAATCCTTGGAGTTAGATTTGTTTACTCTGACTCTTTTTTTTTTTATCTATGTACTAATGGGAAACTTTTGCGACAAGTACAAAAAGAATAAAGTAAAAATAGATACAACACGAGTGAAAAGCAAATGAAATTGTTCTTCATTAATCATTCAAATATACATTACATATTTAATTCAAATATGGAAAAAGAGAAGTCCTAAGCTAGGTCCTAAGCTTTTGGAGGGGGGTCTTGCTGAGAAGTGCTGGTGGCCTCGGTCTTTTTCAACTCCAGTTCAAAGGGAGACAGCACTTGCTTTCCTTTGTCTGCTGCCTTTGTTGGAGGGACGTTGGACTCCACATTCTGACTCAGGTCCTTCTCGGCATCCCCGTCTCCTTCCTTTTCTTTATTGGAACCCGAAGGTTCTGTAGGATCTGGAATTAGCTTTGGGACCATGGGAGGAAGAGCAGGTTGAGTTGTTTCAGGGGTAGGAGTAGCAACATGAGCCTCTTCAATCTCCTATATCTCCAGGGGAAGCCGAATATTCTCGGACTTCCTCAGATCCGAGGATAGAGGAACTCCTGCTACATTCAGAGCTTCCCCCCAGACCTTTTGACAGTACTCCCGGCACAAGGCCGCAAAGGCTTCTGTCAGTTGCTCCTCGGTGACCGCTACCCCTTCCTCAAAACTCGCCTGCTTGGCGGCTTCTAGAGAACGATGGAATGCGCCGGCTTCCTCCTTCATTCGCGCAAGTTCCTTCTCCAAATCCGAGCGCTCCCTTTGGACTTGGGAGAGCTCGTCATCTTTTTTACGAAGAAGCTTGCGCTGCCCTTCTATCTGGGTCTTCATGGTCTTCAGGTTCGCCTCGGCCCCATTTTTCTCTCTCTTTAGCTCAACCACCTCCGTGGAAAGCTTCTCATTTTCAGCAAGGGCTGTGCCCAAGGACTTCTCAGTCTCCAGTCTGATTTCAAGCTCAGTTCTGGCCTTCTTCTGAGTGTCTTCTATAAATTTCTCGGCTACGAAGACTTCCTGAATGGCCTGCAATAAAGTGCGAGGAAGTCAGATATAGCAAGACACTTATGAATAATCTGATATTGTTAAAAGTGGAATCTTCCTAAAAGGGTTAAACTTACCAGCGCTAAATCCCTTTTTAAAGAGAGGAATAGTTGTGGCTGGCTCATTTTTTCCAAGGTTTCCATGTCCTTGGGCAGCAGAAGAGGGCGCTCCAACACTTCGGCCAAGTGGTGGGCATGGCCTTGCTGGGCCGCCCTGATACTGGACTGGCATGAGATAGGTGCGCCGTCCAGTCTTAGATCAGGGGACCAGGTGGCCGGTGGTCGGCGCACTTCGGCCACGTTCCTGATCTGCCCGCTTTCAACTGAGTGGGCCCTGCCTTTGCCTTTATCCAGCTTCTACTGCTGAACGGGTGGCAGTTGTTATCGCGATTTCTTGGGTTCCTTGCTGCCTGTCTCCTCGACCTCCCCATTTCTTTTCTTTTTAGGATCCTCGGCTGGAAGTTTTGGCTCAGCTGGAGGAGGGGGAGGTGGCAAAGGTGAAAGAACTTGGGACCCCCTCCGTCTTTCTCTCAGCAACCTTCGTAGCTCTCGTGGTTAGGAGACCCTTCATCCTGTCCATGTCCTCCTCGGATTCGTCCTCTGGTTGGGCAACGACTAACCCTGCAATCCCAGAGGCCTCAGTGGCTTCCTCTTCCTCGTCAGAAAGTACAACGAACTGGTTCCCTCGAGGTCTTTCGGTGTCTTCAAGTTGGAACTGTTCTATCTCCTCGTCTAGCGCGTTTGAAGAAGACACTTGCTCCTCTGGGACAATAGTTGCCTGGGAGTGTGTAGCTAGAGGGACCGCAGCGATTGGTTGTAGATAGAGTACGATGTCAGGGCTGTCAGGGAGGTCGCGATCGTCCAGGAAGTGAGGTCTGGCTACGTTGATCTTCCTACGCCGCCGATCACCTGCAATAATGGCGTTCTCTATTGCCTGGAAGTCCGAGGATACGGGGTCGTACCCTAGAATCAAGTGAGCAGCTCTGAGTTGTAGGTCCTCGCTGACAAACACCTCGGAGCGCAGTACCCGGTTTAGATCTGCGACGTTGCAGTGGCTCAAGCGTGGGCGCACGTGTTGCTTATCTGCAAAGAAAGACATCAAAGCAAACGGACCTGGTCAGATTCACACAATGTATAATAAACTTAAATAGATATGAATACATGTGAAAACGCATTTTTGTGAATGTTAAAGGAAGCTATGCGGTGGGGAGTTTAATCCTAAGGTGTCGCACCTGGATCTCCCCACTCAACTGGGCAGTGGAGACCGTCGTGCCAGTTCCCAGAGACGATCAGGTAGTCGTCCTTCATGCCTTTGTTGGATTTGGGCAGACAGGAGATTAGCCTAACGACACTGGAGCGAGATTTAATGTAGTAACCTAAATTGGTAAGTTTATGGGACTCATACAGAAAGACGACATCGTGCCAGGTGAGGTTTAGACCCATTTGCTCGTTTAGAGCATCAACGCTACCCAAAACTCTAAAAACGTTTGGGAGGCACTGATCGGGACACAACCGGTGGTTGCAAAGGTACTCCCTAGTTACAGGCTTCATTGGGAGGGTCATCCCACCCTCTACAAAGGCTACCATTGGGATGATAACCTCTCTCTCCTTTCTAGAGCCAGCCACGGCTTCTGCCGGGCAATATTTTAAGCCTACATCGTCGGGAATGTGATACTTGGCTCTGAAGCCTTCCATTCCAGCGGCGGTATCAACTAGACACTTGAACTTGCCCATCAAATGTGAACGAAAGGCTAAATTCTAAAAGGGGGAATGATTATAAGGAGAGCCGAGGACAGGGTCCGAGGAGAAAGGGTTAAGAGAAAAAAGGAATAAGAACTTACAGACTTGAAGTTGTGCGAGTTTCCACGGAGTTGTGTTGACAAAAGGTGGTTACTGATGTTTTGATGGGATTAGTCTCTGGAGGAATAAATGAAGGTGCAGGTTCCCGAAGCGTCACGACGTGTGAGAAGCGGCCTCGAAATTATATTTGTCTCGCCCAAATTTTCATGAAATGATAAGGACCGTTGGATGTTCATCTCATCGTTGAACGTGGGGGACAAGGTATAACTTACAGTAATAAATGCGCGCGTTTTTGAAAATAAAACCTCCAAGTGTCACCCTCCGGAACGCGAAACGGTTTTCACACGTGTGATTATTTGCAGAAAGTGTGGAGGAGGTGTTCGTTGGATCAAAACCCTATTTTTCTCCTCGGATGATGAAAAATAGAGTTTTGAGGGGCTATTGTGGGGAGTAAAAGGACCCAAATGGGCATATGGGCATTTGGGCTGTAACATGGAGGGCCGACCTGCTCCAGGGTTAAACTCTATGAGTCGGCCCATACGCCGAGGGTCTAAGGATACAGCCGAGGACGAGATTCTCCTCGGAAAAGCCCTAGAGAATTCAAAGTTTCATTATGAAGGTCAAAGCACAACTCTGGAGAGACCGGTGGTTAAAAGGGGACATCCTGAATCTTCTAGATGCACCAGTATTAAAGAAAATATCAAGAATAAAGGCTGCCACCTCCGCATTAAAGGCTCTGCACCTACCTCCCTGGCCGCATTAATGGGGAGGTGACCCCTGAACAGTGAGGTGGAAACTTCTAGTCACAGTTCAAAAAGTATCAGGGAATGAAGTATAAAAGGGGGGTAAAGGCCAAAGAAAAGGGGGATCGGAAAACTAAGAAAGAAATTAAGAACTTGTAATTTTGAAGGAAGAAAGAGAAATAATAAAGAAATAGTCCTCGGCTTGAGTCCGAGGAGACCCATTTGTCATTATCGTTCTTTATTTACTTGTGTTTGCTTATAAAAGCCTGTTATCAAGATCCCAGCATTTCTAACATATGTTTAAAGCCCACACTCTACAAATCTTATTGTTTAAGGCTCATTGGGCCTGAGCCCGTGATTGTCTTTGGGTCCAGGTGCAATTGTGCACTTACAGTGTTGTTGAATATAATTTGGGCCAAATACTAATATTATTTTTTTACCCACAAATAACAGCTTTTTGCATAAAATTTAATGTAAAAATATTGTGAACGTGACATTACTTCAAAATTAATTCTGCCTCAAAACATAATTCTTCATCCCTTTTATTTTTTAAAGCTTAAATAACAAAAATAAATATTAGCCCAAATAACAACAAACATAAACCAAACAAAAACAATACAAGGCCAAACAACAAGTGAAAAAATTATTTAAAAAAAAAAACCTATTAAAAAACAAAAAGATAAAATTTGTAGCTCGTTCAACCTAATCAATAAAAATAATTTCTAATTTCATTTTTCCTTAAAAAATGGTACAAAGAAAAATATTATGGTAATTTAAATTTCTTAGTGACTACCCTAAATAAAATTCCTAAAGTCGCCACTTTCAAGAGACTCTGTGTCAATGGATTGGAGCATAGGTGGGTTTGGGTTTGGTTTCTAAAGGCAAAAGGAAACCGATAATGGATATGGGAACATGGTTTTTTTTATTGAAATTGGTGACGAAGATTGCAAGATGTTTGTGAAGGAAAAATTCTGGTTTTGTATCTCATACAAAACCCACAGCGGAAGCGACGAACTAGGATCTATTTCATTCATGATTGATAACATGCACAATGTAAATTTCAGAATTTAAGAACAAGATAGCGTACCTTGGTGTGAAGAAATTCAAAACAAAGATTAGAAGCACTTGGGAACACTTTTAATCTTCACTCCAATTCCACTTTACGCCCAAGATGTGTGGTCTCTCAATCAGTTTTTCAAAGGGAGAATGAAAGTGTGTCTCACACTCTCTCACACACCGTTTTTTTTTTCTTTTCTAATTTCTTTCTTATAAAAATTCTGTATGTTTCTCCCTTTATAACTAACTGATTATCTAATTGGGTTGGCCTATTGGGCCTTTCCAATTGGGCTTTAGTGTGTGGCTTGGAGTGGGACCAAAAGGGACCAATAAGACACTAGCTCCAATGGGCCTTGGGCTTTTCCGTCAACTCTTGACAAGTCCAAAGTTACCATTAATTATATTTAATACCACTATATAAATATAATTGCACTCTAGGCCTTATTAATAAATTATATCCCAAGACTTTATTATACACGTAACCCCTTCATAAAATATTCGTAGTAACACAAAGTCATAAATATAGACTGCCACTTTGTAAATTACTACATCTTATCCTTGAGTACCCGGTTTAATTCTTTAAAGTTATTCATTATATATTTATGAAATCCAATTTCATAAATATATACTTTAGTAATTTCTTACTAAAGTGGTTAGGCCTAACTCTCTGAATAACTGAAACCATTAAACTTATCTCAAGGGAATATTTTATATCTCCATCAAGAGACTATGAATTCCATCTTGAGAATATATATTCCATCAACACTAAATGTGGCTGCCCAACATACTGAGGTTTTGACCGTTATTTCAAAT
Source organism: Castanea sativa (assembly GCF_040712315.1). Taxonomy (NCBI): domain Eukaryota; kingdom Viridiplantae; phylum Streptophyta; class Magnoliopsida; order Fagales; family Fagaceae; genus Castanea; species Castanea sativa. The sequence goes on along the minus strand of NC_134013.1, from coordinate 79,671,643 downwards.
CTCACTCCTGATATATCAAAGCAACCTACACTTCATGATCAGGTCCATTATTCTCTCAGGATTAAGAGTTCATGCAAATAGAAGTCGTGAGATTTATTATTCATTTGACAGTCATTAGGAGAATAATAAACCTCACAGCGGTCCTGTTCAATATGTCTCAACTCTTAAAACATATCAACATATCAACTAGAAGTATCCACTTCCATGATCAAGACAAATCATCTTAGTTGATACGTTATAGTCTTCGCAGATGAAATGCCCAATTTCATCACCGACTACGAACTATAAATTCTGAGTTTACAAAGAACTTGTGATTTACATCTTCTGTGACTTTTCACATAAATCACATACAATGCATCTCATGGACTATATGATAATGTCCCATATTCATGTTACCATTATTTTAGATAATAATAAAATAACTTTATCAATCACAATATAAAGTCATACATCATGTCATACATAATGTCACACATAATATCATACATAGCATCATACAATAGAATTTAAGGGCACTAATCCTAACAGTTTGAGTTTTCTCTAGCGGTCAAGGAGCTAATGAAACAAGAAAAAACTTCAAGGACGAACGATAATAAGAAAGAGAGGAATAGTTGCGTTGTAAAATAGTGTAAAGGGTTTGACAAATTTGATCATGAATGGACTAATTGTTGAATTGAAAGTCATAAAGACATTTCACAGTTTTCGTCATTGGTAAGAGCATCCACAGCAGATGTGTCAAATGTGCCAAATGCCAAATATTTAGCACGTTTGGCACACCAAACACCAAAAAATCTCTTTTATTAAATGTGCTAAATGTGTCAAATTTTTGCAACATGCTATAGTATCCTCCCAATTTGCCACGGTACGGACAAGCCATGGCAAAATATATATTGTTATTTTATTCTGTTTTCTCTCTCCTCATCACAGATATCTCTCTTCGTCTTCTCATCTCTGTCTTCTCTCTCATCTTTGTCTTCTCTATTTGTCTTCCACAGCACGCCGATCACCAAAGGCCAAAACTCGACGCCACTGACCATCTGTCTTCTCTATTCCGCTTTGGGTTTTTTTTTTTTTTTTTTTTTTCCTTTTTTCTGTTCACGTTTTTTGGCTATGGTTTGATGGGTGGGTTGGGCAATGGGTGGGTTCGGATGGGCAGATCGGTGGTGGGTGGGTTCGGGTTGTGGGTTATGGCGGTGGGTGGGTTGAGATGGTGATGGGCAGATCAGTGGTGGTGGGTGGGTCCGTTGGTGATGGGCGAATTGGTGGTGGTGATGGCGAATCAGCTGGTGATGGGCGAATTGATGGATTCGGCGGTAGTTGTGGGTTTATTTTGGTGGTTGTGTTCTTTTTTTTTTTTTCCTGGTGATTGTGGCCGCAACAATTTTTCTGGTTGTTGTTGTTGGTGTTGTTAATGATGATGACGGGAGAGGAGTTTAATATATTATTTTAATGTGATGTAAATATTATTTTAATGTATAGAATTGAAGAATAAAACATCTGATAAATAAGATGTTGTAAAATGATGTGGTAAAATAAGAAAGTAGGCTTTTGGTGTGGCAAAATGACATTTTTTTGCAACATCTGCTATGGATGCTCTAATGGAGCAAAAACTAAACAAAAATGTTGGGCTTTGTGTGGAGCTCGTTGTATTTGATCTGGATTTAAGGCCTAGCCACATAGATATTTTCTTATGTGATTGTTTTTTTTTTGTGCATATTTTTCTCTATTTTTACATTTCATAGATCTAGAAATTTTGTATATGTTCCCTACAAAAAAATTCCTTGTTCAAATGGATAAAAGCCTGATAAAGCTTGAAGTCGTGAAAGGAGCTATTTGTTACACATTTATGCCAAGAAGTTCAAGCTCATGAGGGCCAATTTAGACATTTTTTTTTTTTTCGTATTTATGATAAAACTTCAACTTATGATATTTATTTCATGATGGTTACTTTTTATCATTAGGTCAAAATATCAATTGATTTTTAGGATAAGCAGAGTTTGAAACTCAAATTTCTCATTCGATGATAAAAGACTTCACTAGTTGAGTTAGCTGAAACGTATGCCAATTTTGACCATTAAGTTCAAGTAAGATGTGTCCTTTTTTGTGAGCACATAAAAGGATAAAATAATCCATTGATGGGAAGTGAAATAATGGAATATGTTGTCAAGGCTAGGGGAGGGAGTATGAACTCACTTCAACCATTGTACCCTTCACATCTAATAGAATTTCCAAATCCAAGACTAAATGAAGGCAAGGAAGAGGATTAGAGTTTGGTCTTCCTCTCTTGTTTAGTGACTCTCTCTCTCTCTCTCACACACACACACGCACATAGACACAAAAGAGGAACGTTTTTTTTATTGAACACAACACTTTTCACAACAGTTGAATTGATAAGTTTTTATTAATTCTTATATGGATCCACCACTGATATAATTTTTTACTTATTAATGACAACTTACCACTTTGACAATTGTGAGATTTGTTTGTGAGCGTGAACTTATTGTCAAAGTGGTAGTATGTCTGACATTATTCTAATAGGTAAACCCCTAAATTTACTCTTTGACTGTTTGGTTGGAAGGAAAAAAAAAAGAGTGGAAAGATAGAAAATAGGAGAGTAGAAATTATCTGTATTTTTCATCATATGTGTTTGGTAGAAAGGATGGAAAAATATAAAGATAAAAAGTAAATTACTATTATACCCTTCTTATTAAAAGAAAAATGATAACACAGTGGGAGTAGTTTTGTACTTTTACACTCATTGTCATTTTTTCTCATATTTTCTCCTTAATTTGGAGAGGAAAAAAAAGTGGGCTCTAGTAGAAAGCTTTATCCACCCTATTTTCTTTCCTCTCCCTTTTCACTCCAACCAAATAATAGAAATTCATGTTTTCCTCTCTTTTTTTTTTCTCCCATTCTCAATTCTCTCTCTTTTCATCCTAACTAAGTGGAGTGAAGGTGAATGCGCACACACACACACACACACACACACACACACACACACTAAAACTAATGATTTGCATGAGTCATGAAATTTAAGTATTCCAAACCAATAAATAGGCAGGTCGAAGCCAAATTCAATCACATACAGGGTCGGCCCTAGGCCTAGGCCACTTAGGCCATCGCCTAGGGCCCCCTACAAGAGAAAGATCCCAAATTTTGAGGCAAAAATTAATATATTTTTTTGAGATATGGGGAAAAAAATTAGTTTTACATTTTTCCTCAAATTTTAAGAAGTTCCAAAGAATTAAGTAGTATTAGAGATAATACAACTTTAAATACATAGATCTTACAAATATATGTATACTAAGCACAATAAATAATTCATATAGGAAAATACTAGAAATAGTATTAAGTTTACTCGAAAACCTTTACAAATTGATGTGACAATTAATATGACAATTAATATGATATGTGAACGTCAACAACCTATTAACTACATTTTTGAATTACTTTTTGTGATTGTTGATACATCTTTGTAAGTTTCATGTTGTAAAATTTACAATATCTCTAACATCATTCATTCAAATACTTGTTTATTATCTTTTTGAAATGTCACTAATCTTATTCATTGCTACATTGTTTGTAAGTTGTTTTTAGTAAAATTTATTATAGCTTTAGCATTTTTCAAAAAAAAAAAAAAAGTATATTACAAATAAAAAAGAATGGATTGTTGTTATAAAAAAATTATGATATTAAACACTAGTAAAATATTATTTAAGTGATAACAAAAAGACCTAATTTAAATATATCGCCTTAGGCCTCCAAATTTGTTGGGCCGCCCCTGATAAAATGCTTTATTAATTGAAACAATTAACACCTATATTTGTACCTTTTATTTTTCCAATATAAAATCTAAAACCCCTTGTAGTGGGGTTTTGGATTTGAATTATATTGTCCTCTCGCTAAGTTTCTTTTTTGGATGAATCTCTACGCTCGAAATATTGAAATTAGTATTTGTCTTTTAAACAGAATTTGGATTTGAAGGTCCGGAGTTGCATGAAACTGAAAATAGCACCTGGTAGCTGTATTTATTACTTCATCCTGGGAATCTAGCTGTTATTTCGTTTTATCTATGTACATATGCTTGTGTATTCATTTCCAATGGTCTAATAGCTTTACTTGGGTTTGTTTTAGAGATTCGATATTTCGATTCCTCTCTATCTAATACTTGACCAAAAAAGAAATTCATTTTTTTTCCTTTTTATTTTATGAGTAACTTTTTCCCTCGACATTATTTGCTATTCCCATACGGATTCACATTGATGCGACAATGTCACCTTCAATTGGTAGTATATAATGATTCTATATAAAGTTGAAATGAATGAAAATGTGACAATGTACACTAATCCATTAAGAGATAAGTTATAGGAAGTAGTAACGTAGATAGAGCACTGCAATTGGCTCAGTTCGTAAATTCCTCTTTTACCAGTTACAACTAGTAGAATTGTCAATTGTTCCACAAATAACACCACTGAGTGGCATGCAAGATTCTTGTCATTCTATCAATCTCTTATTCCAATTACTATATATGCTTATAAAAACTTATCTTGTATTGTTTAGTTGCTTTGGAAGGTCAGGTGTATTTTTGAAGTTCAATTTTCAGGTGTGTATTGGAAGTTTCTATTTCTCTCTCACTGAGTCCTCTCCATCATTTGAGGGGGTAAAATAAAAAATGCTTCACTCCTCACATTTTTGCACTTTCATTTCATGCTATAGGAGATGGTATCGCTGCCGAATATACTATGGTAGCAAAATTTTGAACTCTTATTCAAAATTTGAAAGGAATAATTACTTTGTAGAATGATATCTGGGAATTTTGGTAGTTCTAATAGAAAGATGTATTCAAGTATAAAATTGTGAGTTTAGGTCCATCTTCATACCCAGGCTTGAATGTAATTACTGTTCCTAGTTATTCCAAAAAAAAAAAAAAAAAAACTCATTTTTCAAAGTAGTGATTGATACCATCAATATTCGTTCTAACTAGAGCACTATCTTAATGTATTTTGACATCATTTGATTCATTTTATCTTGTTCAACTCTATAATATGAAGAAAATAAAAGAAAAGAACCTATTTATATATTAATAATTAGTTTATGTACGAAATTTTCATGCACATTTTCATGAAAAAAAGGAAAAGAAGAATGAACATGTTCATGCACCAAGGCTTCGGCTATTGTTGGGCTTGGCAGACTCCCAAACTGAGCATCGGTTCCAATTGAAGCTCATTCAATTGAATTTTGTTGGATTGGCCCATTAAGATTTTTTTTGGGCTGAGTTTCACTCTGCTTAGCCAGCATGGGAGGGGTTACCATAATTAATTAATTATTTTTATTTTGGGTCATGAACTCTGGAGACGGGGGAGGGTCTCAGCCCAATAAGCTAGTCTATGGGCCATGCTATTGAGATCACTTTTTACAATTGAAAATTGACTATTACAAAATTTTGATAACTGAGTTCATGACCAAAATATAAAAAGCATAAGACCGTAAAAAAGCGGGATTTAAAAGAAAAAAAGAAAGAAGACATCAAAGAGATTAGATAAAATCCGTAATTTTAGTCTATGCTGATAAAAGTAGAGGGATCATTTTATTTTTTCAGCATGCTAACCAATGGTTCATAGCCTCGGATAAGGTCCACAACAAGAATTTTATTTTGTGTAACAAGGATATATTGCATCCATCTCACATAATTTAAGAGATAGATGTTATATATTCTTGTTACATCCAATACCAATTCAACCCCATCATGATTTTATGCTATCACGCTTGCATGGTGTCGAGGAGCTTGGCTCTGATGATAAGAAATTGTAGAAACATTTCAAAATTAGATTCTAAGTTCATCATATTTTGTTGTCGCACACTCACTTCTTATGGATCAATGAACTATTCTTCTAACAAATATGCAGTTCTGTGACTTCTTGTAGTTGGGTCACTTTTCTTATTCATCTTCTTTATAGCCTGTTGACTTAAAGCAATTTAAGAAGACTTTTTTTTTTTTTTTTTTTTAAATGATGGTTGAATTTTTTTATTCCTTTACTTAAACTTTCACCTTTACATAGAAAAATACTAGTGTATCACTAAATGACTGGAGCCTGGAGGACTAATGCTCCATTTGTTTCACTGTAAAATATTTCTAGTAAAAGTATTTTACTTTTAAAAATATTTTCAAATGTTTAGTGTGATATAAAATTTTCAAATACAAATTACCAAAATCAATGCCTCTTAACTACCATCAATAGCCCCGGCCACTAAACCGGTAACCCTGCCACCAAATGGTAGACATTATATATTTTTGGAAAATGTTTTACTAAGTTTTTTTTTTTTTTAACTAAATTTTTTTTTTGAATATATTTTATAGGGAAACCAATGGAGCATAAACACCATGGTTGGTAGTAATTCATTTTCAATTTCCAATAAGAATGAATGTATGCGCTGTGCCCGTCATCTTAATTTCCAGGCACCCCGCCCCAAATACTGCCCCAATTTTTTGTGGTCCACCGCAATTTCGGCTCTACGGGCCACAACATACATGACCCAACAAAGAACATGTGAGCCCACATGTAAGGACTGACCATTCATACCGGCATAAAATACAAACAATATTTGAAAAGTGGGCCCAGACCAAAAATCTGCGGTGGGTCCATTGCATCAGAAAAGAAAGACAAATGGGTCTTGGTCACATAATGCAGCCACCTACTTCATCAAACACTGCTCCTCTCTAGTTTCTTATGTCCAGTTTCTTTAATTATCCATGGCCCCATTTGAATGTAGCAAAATTTGTTTATACTTGCCATTTAGCATATGTCTTTAATGCTGCATTAAACAAAGCCCATTTGATTGATATTTTATCAAACACTTTTTGATCTTTCGATAGAGCTCTAAATTTCTAATGTCCTTTAGCAAAGCGAAAAAAGACCTCCAAGTCTCTTAACAATAATGTAGTATTAGAATTCAATCATTCATTGTTTGATTTAAATTAAATATTACAAAATTTATAAACAGTGCCACGTGATTTACAAATAATAAAATCTTAACAATGCATGATAAAATGAGATGACAAGTTGTAATTGATATTATTGGATGAATCTATGTACGTAACAAATTAAAACTTGTCACGATTGAAAGTAGCTGTAATGTCAAAACCATGAAGAATGAATAATTGAATATGCCTTCTAGAGAGGAAAAGGGGGAAACTTTTGGTATTTTTGTCTCAAATTTGTTCTACCTTATGTGTACGATGCACAAGCAGAAACAAAAGCCGCCAGTGTATATGCATAAAACTGAGATTATTTATTAATTTCTTTCCACTTTTGACTGTTACAAATGCCCCTCCAAAAGTGCTTATGATTCAATCATCAAAATGAAAGTAGTTTAAGATTAACAATAAAAATAGAATATTCTATCTCATGTACAAAATCGATCCTAACCCTAAAAAACTGCAGCATTTCTGTAATGCTGTCCAGTCACCATTGTCCAATAACGTTCTATTCCCCACTTTTATTATCCTAAACAGTACTACTTTCTACTTTTTTGTTTTTGTTATATTCCTAACACTCAGTTGTGTATTGGAGGTTTTCTCTTTGCTGGAGAATAGTCCATCTCAGCTAGGTCAATGATGTCCGGAAACTGCTCGTGGTGGTCATGGGATTGGGAAACCTCTGAAGTAGGCCTTCCTTTTACCATGAAATTCTCTTGCTCACCAAGTTCCCCACTACCCGATTTTCCTTTTGAATTGGCGTCAGCTTTATTCTCTCCATTCTTCTCATTCTGTACATGAAGTATATATGTGTTATATAATCATATATATAGAAGAAGAATGAAGAAAGTGGACATTCATTAATGCTAACAACCCAACTTTTCATATTTGCTGACATGACTTGTAGTAATGTCAATAATTATGAAAAGTATTGTGATTCTTATCAATGGAAATTTAGTTGTCTTGACAAAGAACCAACCTTGGATGTGGTGGTGGTGCTAGTAGTAGAAGTGGTTGTTGTGGTAATAAGTTTTCTATTCTTTCCTGCAACAATACACAGGAGGAAACCAATTTAGATACGACATGGAACTTCTGTGCTCACAATCAATGCAAGTTCTTACTTTCTCTACAAGTTGCTTATTCATTAAACCTTTGTGGGTCTACTACAGCATTTAAACCATATATAGTACCCATACTAATCAATATTGCTCTAGGTTAACTTATAAAGAATAATAATTAAGAGAAGCTTCTCTTGGACAGGATTTTTTTTGTAGAGTAGTACAAGGTCATGGGTATGAATCTTCTGAAACCCCAACTCTTTATAAAGATCACTAGCTAGTGTCCAAAAATTGGGAAAAAAAGAGAAGAAGAAAAAACTCTATCTAGAGGGAGAAAAGAAACTAATGGTGCTTAGGTCTGTGACTCCTAGGTCCATAGTAATCTTCATGAATGCTTGGTAACCAGTGGTGTGATTTCTTGGAAACTCTAGAAACTCTTTTCTTCATGGTACCTGAACAGTGCCCATCTTTGCACAGAATGACCTCTTGAACAGCACTGTCATGTATTTTTGTCAAAGCACTATTTTCTTCCTGCATTCATTAACAGAAATTTCACCATCAGAACAGGAAGAGATAAATGAAGAAAATCCATCTCAATAAAATGAAAAACAAATTGAAATGTTTGTAGAATACTCACATGTACTTTATGTTGCCCAACTGATGACATGAAACTTTTATCCAAGCGGATGCCTTCACAAAATTAACAAAATATATTACAACCAGAGCTTATATGATGCCAAAACGGAACCTAATTATTCTAATGCTCATAAGAAGGATATATAGATTTTTGCATACCTTGAACCTCAGAAAGAAGAAGGGACAAAAGCAAAAGTGATACTGCTAGATAGGGCCTCATAGGAGATAAGCTTTCGAAGAAGAAATCTGAGTAAGAAATGGGAAGTGATGCAGATTTGAAATAGCTACGGTCAGGAAGAGAATGAGGGGTTTTTCTTTCTTTTTCTCCTGAATAGTGTGAATGTGTAGCTTGTGACTGGTTGCTATAGCATGGGGAGTGCTTGCTTAAATATATAGATGGTCATAGGGCCCACACTAAGTTCTCAAACATAAACTTAGAATGGAGTTTTCTTCCACTTTCTTTTTTTCTTTTCTTTGTGTTCCCTCCGTAAAGTTCAATTATTTTTCAAAAGAAATGACTAATTGACTATATACCCATCGAGGCAATTAATTCATATAATAATTCATTAGTATGGGGGTCTTGATCAAATTCAAGTTCAACTCAAAAAGCAATATTTATGGTGGACCAGGAATTGTCTATTCGATGGATGGGGCACTTCATGTTGTACAAACTAGGAGTGCTCAGATGAAGTAAAAGAAAGAAAAATTAGGAGAAAAATAATGGCAATGACAAAGGGAGTATGACAAAGTACATTTGCTTTTAACTCCTCCATTGTTCATGGGGTGTGTAATGAGGATTTTCAGATCCCTTTTTAGATTTTGCCCTATTGTCCACACCTTCACCTTGTACTTTCTCAAATTCATGCAACCATGTTTACACACCTCCAGAAAGCTAGCTAGCTTTCATGCTTTGTCTCATTTCCTTTCACCCAATCATACTAGGTCTCCTCCCTAGGATATGACAGTTTGATTTGCCTAAAGCCAAAATTGATCGATTGTATATGTACCATCATCATCATCAATAAACTTCCTCATCTTTTGGCTAGTCGACCACTTTTACATTTAAATGATTAATCCGATCAAATGGATTTCATTATAAGGAATTTCCTTATTGAGTAACTAATTAAATCTGACGGTTGAGGTCATAATTCATGCTGTCTCTTTATAGTGGAATGTCAATTACATGGTATGGATGATTGGGTAAAGGGATGGGACACCTTGATAAATCTTATCCAACTCCCCAAGCAAAATTCAAGGCGTTGAGGTAATTCCTTAAATCTTTTTTCTTAGGAAAATAAAAATACAATATTGTAATTTAATCCAGCAAGAGGTAGACAACTGGCCAGCTCATGACTTCTACAAACAAAAACAAAAACAAAAGAAAAGGAAAGATCAAGAACACGCACGCTCTAGGGTAGAGCATCCACAATAACAAATGCTATCTCAATTTATTTTACCATATCAAAAAACTACTTTATCAATTATACCATACCATTTTAACATATACCCAACACTCAACTTTTATTTTTTCATTTAAATTATTAAAATATATATACTACCTAATAAAATAATATAATCTAATCTCTCTATCACAACAACACAAAAAACTTCCACGGCAACACAAATAATCCACCACTACAGAAACACAACAACACAAAAAATCAATGAAAAATCCACCATCACCACAGCAACAACACAAAAAATCAAATAAACCACCACAGCAACAAAAAAAAAAAATAAAGAAAAATCCACCACGGCAAATCCATGGCAACAACACACCCACCACGGCAAATTCACATCAAAACCCACTGGAAATCAAACCCATTACCACCGTGAGGCATCGGAAATCAAACCCAAAACCCACCCGAAATTCACACACCACCGCGAGGCACACGACGCCGATCTTACCACGCCACACGCCACGCCGATCTCCACGCTATGCCCATGCTGACTTCCAACCTAGCTTCGGTGGCATGCTCAAAAGAATAAGACAGAGATGTGAGAGAGGGAGTGAGGATGAAGATAGAGATAGAATCAGAGGAAAGGAAAAAAAGAAGAAGAGAGAAATGAGTGTACGCCGATCTCCACGCCATGCCACGCCGACCTCCAACCCAGACAGAGAGATGTGAGAGAGGATGAAGACAGAGCGATGTGAGAGAGGGAGTGAGGATGAGATAGAATTAGAGGAAAGAAAGGAAAAAAAAAGAGAGAGAAGAGAATGAGTGGCTGAGAGAGAGAAAACAAATAATATTTTATTTATCCAAGTTGCTACAGTACCGTCATAAAAGTAAGATGGTACTGTAGCAGTATTGTAAAAACTTTTACAATTTTATAAGTTTAGCCGTTCCACTGTTTGAGAGTTATTAGGCCAGAATTGTAAAATGAACTTAAATTTGGCATATAGCCTTTCCACTGTTGATGCTCAAGGCAAGGATTGTAATTTGTAATAAGTTTTTATACCATTGTAGGATGTGAATTGGTGGTAGGAATATTTGTATTGCTTTACATGATGCTTTGTAAGAGTTGAGCAGTTCAACAAATGAGTTGTGCCCATGAAAATAGCCTCATATCAAAACTCACAGGGTATTACTCATTACTGTCACGTGACGTGAGGTAGATGAGTCTACACTAGAGACCTTTTTTTTTCATTTAGCAAAAAGGAAAAAGAAAAGAGATCTAAGTTTTTATGCCTAAGTGGCACAGATGTTTAAAGGTCTCGGTTGTATACGTGGTATTATCTATTGCCATCACGTGACGTAGAGTAGATGAATCTACACCGGAGACCTTTTTTTCATTTAGCAAAAAAAAAAAAAAAAAGAGATTTAAGTTTTTATACCTAAGTGGCACATATGTTCGACTTGTTGCCATTATTTATTTTAAAGAAGTGTAGACTACCAATGCAAATTAATTTAACTAAGTTTGTTTGTTTTTTCTTTTTGTCGCTGCTCAAAAAATTAAGTTTTAATCATTTAATGTTGCATACTTGCATACACCGAAAAATTGAAGATTCAAGAATTAGAAAATTACTATTTCCATGCAAATATGCAACATCTACCAACTCACTTACGTGCTTCACCACGATGTTATCCTTTGCCTATATTTCTTAGGCTAACATTGTGCCATGTTCTGGACATATATAGTCGCCACTCTTTGGTCATTGATGTAGTTGTTCACCGGGTACTAATCATTGCTGTTTGCTAGCTACCATTGCCAGCATTTGCACAGTTGATTAATTCCACATTAGGTTTAGTCTATTCTACATCCAATTCAATTACTTGTGGTCGATCATGGTTTCCTTTATGAGATTACAATTTAGAATTCAAAATTCAACTTTGGGTTTAAGGAGGGAGGTTAATATATGCACATGTTTTGTATGGCTTAATATATGTGTCCTCTATATACTTTACTGTGTACGTACCTTAGTCATGTTGTTTATTATGTCGTAAATCAAGTCATAATCAATGGCCTTATAAGTCAACCATTGTGTGTATATATAACCTAAATCGGATTTGATACACACTTCAAATTAGTAAAAGTGTAACCATTATAAGAGCTTTCGAACCATGTACACTCTTGCTTCCACTCTCTCATTCTCTCCCTAAATCTTTCTTTTTCTTCCTTTTATTTTAAGGTATAAATATAGACACGTACATGCACATAAGTCTACACATTGACACATAAAAGTTTAAAGTTTGTTCATATGATGAATTGAAGTTATAAGACAATTCAGATTCACTTATCTAAATTAGAAAAAAAAAAAAGTTTTACACAATTATTAAAACTCTCTCTCTCTCATCTCATGGGCAAATGCAACTTAAAAATTGTATTCTACAAAATTATTGCTTTCCTTCTTTAGTTAGCGTTTCTTGCCCTTCCAATCATCATATTGTGGGATCTGTTTCTCCTTCTTCTCCCATACAACACATCAAATTCAAAGGGGACTTTACTAACATGTGGGACAACAAATTTATTGAGAACCTTATCTTAGTTGTATCACAATCAAACATGTTATATGTAAAGAAACTTAAGTGCAATGTATACTGCCATATCTACATCAAATATATATATATATATATATATAAAACAAGATTGAGTGACACTTATAGAATGACAACATATATAGTCATCATTCGTTTTATAAATTACTATCATCTGAGCACATACGCGTGCTCAGAGGCTCTTTTATTTTTTAGGTAAGAGTTAATTTAGAGCATTTATTATAATTTGGGATTACTACATTTTTCAATCACAAAAAAAACCTAGGGGTGTGATGAAAAATTATTTCACCGCACATAATACTCATGCACGTGTTCAAAGACTCTTCTATTTTTTGAGTAAATTTTAATAATTTGCATCTATTATAATTTGAAATTGCTTCATTTTTCAATTACAAAAAATTCTTAGGAGCGTGATGAATATTATGCATTTTTGTTTTTGAGAAGTTCAACCACCGAGAAGTTTTTTTTTTTGGTAGTGGGTAAAGAGTGTTATTTTAACCGGGGGAGTGTTTGTTTATTTTTATGAACGTGGGGAGTGTTTTGGTGTACTGGGGGTGTTTTTTTTTTTTTTTTAGAACTTTTTTTTTTCAATAGGAACGTGGGTAAATATTTGATAGTGTGTGTTTCTTTTTTATTAGGGTTTTTTTTTTTTTTTTGGTTTACTTGAATTTCTAAAAGTTTCGCAGGGAAGAGTTTTTTTTTTTTTTTGGTAAACTACTGGGAAGAGGTATTTGTGAATTGTGAGAAGTTACGTGGGTAGATAATATTTTTTTTTGAGAAACTACATGGGTAGATGATTGATAGAGCGTTATTTGAATGTGGAGAGTTTTTTTTTTTTTTTTGGGTGGCCGGGTAGTTTTTTTTTTTTAAAAGAACGTGAGATATTATTTCAATGTAGAAGTAGTAGTGTTTCAACGTGGGTAGGAATTTATTTAGGATATAATTTGCTATTTTAACCCTGATTAGTTTAGATTAATAAAATTAGGGGTACTTTTTGACAATAAAAAAAGTAATAACTAACTTTTCGAATCTTCTTAATATATACAGATAACTAAATTGTAACAAAACCTATCAACTATATATGAAAGAGTATTCGATTTGATAATATGAGAGATATTGAAAGTAACACAATTTAAGTGTCGCATATAAGTCCCGAAATTGATATATAAAACCTATCAATTATAACATGGTGGAATTGATTATCAATTATAACGTGGTGCATGTTTAAGTTGAGTCGCTAAAAACCAATAAGCACCACGAATGTGGTAGTGGGATGATTTTAGTTTTACAATTATTTCTGTCTTCATTAGATTAGAGACTGCCATATCATCATTTGATAGAACATTGTGGGACATAGTGCACGTGTCATAACAAACAAAAGAAAATTAATATGACGGTAACAGACGAGCTAGTATATGGTGTACCGGCATATATGCCGGTACAAGATATAATTTTCGGTAACAGACAATGCTTGAAAGACTATTTTTGCATAAAAAATTAATTGCCGTTGGGTTACGTGGGATATGTATGTAGCTAGTTGCCCAATGGGGCGGCCAATCCACATGGACATCAATATCTAGGGGCCCACAGAGACATGACGTGGCATGCAATTTGGCCACGTGGGCACCGCCTATTCACACCTTGTGTTCGCTCTTTAACAAGCAATAGGACATCCTCGTGGCACTAGTGTCGGACAGTGGCATGTGATGTGTGATGTTCAATTTCAACTAATAATTTGATTAATTTCATAATGTTTTTTTTCTTCTTCTTCTTCTTAGTTATAAGATCCACGTTGAATTGTATAAGATCATTATGTTTTTGTTGTCTTACACTCTTTCCTATATTTGTTAAATTAACATCATAATAAGAGCTATCTAGCTATATATCCTTGGAAATGATTGTCAATGAACGAACTTCTTTCTACTTATACAAAATAGATGCAACTTCTTTTTCAAAGGCAATCAATTACTTCATGAATATCCTTCATAAAAATAAAAAATAAAAATCATCAAAAAAATTACATCATGAATATCCATTGGAAAGGACTTTTGGGAACTGATTATTTGGAACAAGAGTGGCTAAGATTTTGTCCAAATTTAATCTTAAATTGGTAGGTATGCCTTTTCCATTGGGACACAATTTGTGCCTAGACTTTGATTTTGAGCCTAAACCCTACTAAACTTGCGCATGGGCATTATTTTATTATTATTTTTAGACCTAGGTGCTCATGCAGAAGAGAAGACTTATTGGTCACTATTTTTGTGGATGTTGCTTAGCTTGTTTTACCTCTTTATATAGGCAGGCAAAGAAAGAAAATATAAGAAAAAAAAGTCGATGATCTCACTTGAAAAGGTACTATAAATTAAGTTTAGTGTGAAGTACTCTCTTACTGTACTTAAGTACTTAATGACTTTCTAAAGTGCGAAAAGGAAAGGGAAATGTCATGATTAGTATATCATGCAAACAAAGGTTTGCTGTGCATGTTTTGTTTCCCGTATAATGTGTAACATACAGAATGAATTTTAGCAAGAATGATATCACTTTAGAAACATTTCTTTTGAAATATTGTATACTTTATTTTGCACTATTGGTAAATGATTAAAAGTTTTTAAAATTTAAAGTTGAGAATAAGTTTAGTGTATACATATATATATATATATATATATATATATATATATATATATATATATGATTTTGTGTTTACCCAAGGCGTGGAGGTGGTATATGCTGTTGCGGTGTATGGATTTTTCCCTCACATGGGGGTGGACCCCACACTTGTGGGGTCCACCCCCATGTAAGGAGGAAGATACATGAAACGAAAACATATATTTATAAGACATGGCGACTATATCCAATTGGAAATATACACAAATTTTCTTGTGGGGTTTACCCCTATGTGAGGGGAAGATACATGCAACGAAAACATGTATTTTCTTTAAGACATGGTGACTATGTATCCGTTTGGATACGAATTAAATTTGCTGCGTTTAGCGTTTTCACGTTTTCTTCCTTCTTCTTCTTCTTGGCTGCAGGACAGATGCTACTGTTTATGCTACAGTAGCATGAATAGTAGCAACATATGTTGACTTTTCAACCCTTTTAAGCTTTTTTTTTTTTTTTTTTTTTTT
Source organism: Castanea sativa (assembly GCF_040712315.1). Lineage (NCBI taxonomy): Eukaryota > Viridiplantae > Streptophyta > Magnoliopsida > Fagales > Fagaceae > Castanea > Castanea sativa. The sequence continues at coordinate 79,655,847 of NC_134013.1, read as the reverse complement.
TTTTTTTTTTTTAGCTTTTAACCGACAAATGGCATGGTATATTACTGTTTAATATTGTTCATGTACTATTCATGGAACCCACAAATACTTTATTTAGAAAAAAAAAATTAAAAATAGGACCCACAATATTATTCACATATTTAAAAATTATTTTGCTACAGTGTTATCAGTTTTTAGTTTTCATTTTCAGTAATAAGTTCTATCTAAACGGATCCTATATCCAATTGGAAATATACACAAATTTTCAGATTGGTGAGGAGCAAAAAAACAAAAAGAAAAATAGCACATGTATAAGACAATCATATGACACATGAAATTACGTGGTTTGACAATTTTCTTATTTCGATAGAGTTGCAACTATCAAATACAAACTTTACATACCCAACATATCCTTACTCTATTTTAAATTGCAGGATCGACAATTAGTTTCTTGAAACTAGTTCCAGTACTATTTGGGACTAATTAGTTATAAACTTATAGGACATATTTTCTCTGTGAAACTTGTTTTTTGAAAGAAACCATGTATAAAACGACTAAGGGTCCGTTTGGATACAGCTTATTGCTGAAAACTGAAAACTGAAAACTGAAAACACTGTACCAAAATAATTTTTAAATGTGTGAATAGTACCGTGGGTCCCATTTTTAATTTTAAAAAATCTGAAAAGTGAAGTTTGTGGGTTAACAGTACACCCACAGAAGTGCTGAAAAGTCAGCAAATGCGGCTACTGTTCATGCACAGTAGCATGAACAGTAACCGCTGTCCCCCTCAATCGTGCATCAGCAGAAGAAAAGAAAAAAAAAAAAAAAAAAAAAAACGCAGCAGCAGCAGACGCAACGCAGATAATCTGTATCCAAACCGCACCTAAGGAATTTGACTTATGGGATCAACGAAGCATAATGATCGAATGAGTCCAGGATACCAAAAATTAAAGAGTTAAGAACTTTCGGCCGACAAAGAGACAATAGATGACATTTTTTTTTAAGACTTGGCAGAATAAATTGGTCCACTTCTAGCTACAGGGAAAACCAACAAACAAAGAAATAAATAAGCCCATTTTTTTGTGTTCTGGGGTAATGTTTTATGATTTATGTCTGGTCGATCACTACTCAGAACAAAACAATGAAACAATCCACCTTTATGTGTTGGTTTCCATTAGATTAAGAGTTTCAAATACTCAGGTTTACAACTTCCAGGTGATAATAGTTCTATATTCTTTTGTGGTGCCGTAAAGGTACAATGGGGATTCCATTAATTAATATATAAGAGACTAGTATTAAAATAGGGTCCAAAATAAGCAGGGACCAAGTTAGAAGATAGAGGAAATTAAGGAATTACATTGCACGTAGGGCATTGGGATTTGCTTTTGATGTCAAACTTCACCACAGTATTTCATTTATATAGGAATCATTGGCAATTGGGTCCCTGCATGGTATAAAATTGAGGTTAAAAATCTCTGTCAGATGAGTTCTCTTTAGTGTTTTGCCATTAAAAAAATGACAATGTTTTGTTGCATTGATTTCGAACTTCTACGTGAAGAATATGCAAATCATAAATGCACGACAACGCCATAATTAACCAATAGACAGCATTCCCTGAGTACTGTAATAAGCAGCAATCCATCCACATAACGTGTTTCATGCTTTTCTATAAAAATGTTTTTGTCTCTTAGGATTTATTTTGTTGCTCTGCACATTCCTTAACACCTGCTCCTCAACATGCTGAATTTATGGCCATTAATTTCATGATACAATAAGTGTATTATAAATTGGAAAATACTAAAGCTATTGCCAAGTTTACTACAAAATATTACAAAACTAATGTGGCAAAAATATGATTGATTTAAACAACATAATAAATAGATTTATGAATTAATTTTATATGATTAGTGATATATTAGTTTGTAAGACTTATGTAGTAAAATTTGTAACATTTTTAACATTACTCTTATAAATTGTACCATAATTTGGCTACGAGTTAATGTTATCCAAATGATTCCAAGTATAACACGTGCCAATTAAAAAAGAAAATTTGAATAGCATGTGCATTTGATTGCACACCTTGATCATGGATCCATGTGCATCTTCACTGGAGATGAAAAGGACAAGAAGTAAGTCATTTGTACGTCGGTGGGAGACTCTCCAAAAGTCAGCAAACACAAATTTGTGGTAGGCTACAAGGCATGCAGATGCTAGGGTTTCTTGATTGTACATACCTTAAAATGACATCAATGCAATTGCAACCCTAATGTAGGATGGGTAATAATTAGGATAGCTTATTTTTTGCCAGCTTATTTTACTATTCAGCTTATTTTTGCTACTATTCATACGTCTCATTGCACTTTTTGATACTATTCATGGGTCTCATTGTACTATTTCAGCTAACTTTTACTTTTATCTATAGTACTTTTAGCAAAAAAATTTCAATTTCAACAAAATAAGCAGTTTCCAAATAGACCCTTAGTTCTTAGGGTCAATCAAATCCCTAAGCATTTGGAAGTGGTTTAGGATTCAATTTAAGGAGGAATTCTCAGAGATAGGATTGATCTTGGGGATTCAATCTTGAAACTCTGGGGATTTCTCTTGGATTAATTGCTAAGATTAGCTTGGATCACAATCTCCTCAATTAGGCTTTGGGTGCTTTTAAAGCCAAACTAAGGAGCATGAACAAGCTTGCTTTTCATTCCTCTATCCATCCATCATTTCTAGTATGTCATATTATAAATACAATTTCGCACTTAATATGTGAATGCTTGTAACTTTGTTTTAAGAGTTAATTACAACCTTTAAATTAAATATATCTTAATTTTCATGTTTTTTTTTTCTTCTCACAAAAAAGATGAAGGATATGAATAGGGTTGGCTCGAGGCATGAGGTTCTCCATACTCCAAAAATTCATAAAATGTGCTAAATAGAAATTACAACATGAATTGTAATATTTAATTATTACTAGGAATAAAATGTGTTGTAATGTAATAACTAAACCTATTTATAAGTTTGGTTGTGAGTTATAACATTAGAATAAAACTTAAGATTTATTTTAGGAAATATCTTACTCATACAATTATAACTCTTAAAAAATAGTTATTTTTTGAATTTAAGAAAGATATATGTTATTTCTTATGATTTTTTATTTTTATAATTGTTAAATGTACATGGAAAGTTTGTTTATTTAGAAATATATTAAGTTTTGAAATTATTGCACTTATTAAGGAATAGCTAATACAACCCTTTTACAGAGGAATAGTTATTCCTCATAAGGAATAACTATTCTTTGTAATAAACCATAGAAATAACTATTACATTATAGTGCCTATTGCAGTTTATCAAACATGCTCAAAAGGTTCCTAAAGCGCTCCGTTACAAACCCAAGAGGCAAAAATGTACAAAAGCTCCCAAAAATGGTAGGATGATAATTGATTTTTTAAATAGGAAAAATATAGGTAGATTTTGCATCCTTTTTACCACATCTAAAAAGATCCCCAAAATATTGAACTAATAGAAATCTAAGCCAATTGAAACCCTAAGTTTTTTAACCATTTTTTTAAAAGTGTGCAAAATATAAAACCTTAATTAGTAATTTTGCATCTTATAAAGCAAGAAGAATGATTTTTAAACAAAGATAATTATAAAAAAATCACACATAATTCATTGACTTACCGCTTACGTCTCAAAATCTATTGTGCTGCCTTGAATTTGAAAAATCATAAAAGATTGTAACAAAGAGTGATGGGTTTGTAAGTTAATCTTTCTTTTGATAGATATGATGAAATTTCAACTTATGTTGTTCATTTTATGATAATTGTTCTATATTATCAAACCAAAATGCTAATTAATTTTTTGTATAGGGATGTTTGAATCCCATATCTTTTACCTTACTATAAGAAACTTTATTAATTGAACTAATTGAAATCACTATTTTTAAATTTTGAGCTTCTGACAAAGAATATGAAATGTTGGTCCGTATCCTCACAAAAAATCAAACGCATGGATGATTGCAGTCTGAAAAGGGACATTTCGGTGCACTAGTAAATGCTGGGTTAGGTTAGATAATAAATCAGTTCAGCTAGTGTCCATTCAATGCCATAGATTTCATGGTATGGAAGAGACTCTCTCTTTCTTTTTCCTTTTCTTTTTGAGATGAACATGGAAGATACTCGAGAGATAACCAACTGCGGTTCATGGCTCCCTTTTTCTTCGTTTAAGGGATAAAAGTATCCTTATCTGTAAACCTGTAACAAGGTTAGATAAAAGCATTAAAATTCATCACTATACAAAAGATTGAAGTACATTTTTGCTCGGACTCAGAATATGCATCTAGAAGGGGACTACAATAAAAACGAGGAAACAAAAAAATAGTGAAAAGAGAATCAATCACAAGACTTTTGATATTGTGTTTAATTAAGCACAGCCTGATAGGACCTCTAAAAGACATGGATAAATCAAATTGAGGAAAACAAGATTAGACTCCTAATAAAGTCATTCATGCAAAAAGTCTATAAGCAAGAATTATACTCATTCTATAATAATAAATGACGTTTAGTCTCATTGCAAACCATTTTCTTACTACTATTGCTTTTCAATTTGTGTAAAATGCATTGTGTGGAAAAGTACAACATACAGAAAATAAGTAGTGTGACTCTACGGCTATTCAGCAGAAAAGAAAAGAAAAGTTTGAATATTCAAACAACTTTTTCTCCTTATTCATGTGTAGAGGCATGTCAGTCTCTGAAGGAAGTCAATATAAGTCATATTTTTCCACTCATCTTTGGACAAAATTATGTCTTATCATATGCAAAATGCATCAATTTATATTTTGGTTCCATGAATTTGGAAATAAACACTAGTATAAACTGGGCAGTATCAGTTGGTACAGACCCCACAAATCTGACAAAATAAACAAGATTGTCAACCAGATTAGGAACCCATCTTCTTCACACAAAAACAAACAATTACTAGTCATGCATGTACTAGGCATTGAATTTTTTGTGAGCTTGTCCTCCATGGATGTTACATTGCAACTCAATTGCTAACATATGTTATAAATTCTCATATATATATATATATATATATATATATATATATTATTGGTTCATAAATATATTTGTTGGTCTCCATTCCTTTTGCTATAACTTGCCTTGCCTCCCCTCCCCATACCTGTGTGTTATAACTATCACATGTTCACTGGTCTGTTGGCACATGGATGTGAGCCCCGCCCTAGCTTGCTAGCCAACCATGTATTAGCCCGTCCTTGACACTATTGGTCACTTGGTATCTAGGGTTCAGATGTGTCTGCAACTTGTTGAATTCACCGACCGTGTATGAGGCCCCCTTTTTGAATAGACATGACCATCACTGAAAAAAATGTACAAGCATGTGAGTAAAATGTGCACATATCATATATTGGAAGAATTTAATTTTAATTTTTTGTCATTTTTGAGAAATTTCTAAAATAGAATTCAATTCCTTGATTTTGGGCGTTGTTAAGGGTTTCAAAGTTTATATATATATATATATATATATATATATATATATATATATATATATATATATATAAAAATATAATCACAATAACTCCAAGTATTAGTTTTTCACCAACCTGGTTGAGAAAATTGTTTGTGGTTACAGATTAGAGAAAAAACTTAATTATCATTTCTTATCATTTATTCCAAGTGACCAGTGTTCTAATATTGGTAGCAAACCTAAAGGGATATCAAGAGTCTCAAATTAGGTCACGGTATCAAGATAATGACGCATATGTGGAAAGATCCGACCATTTTAGACAGGGGATTCTTTTGAATGACAAGGCTTGCTCAAGGTGGGGTGCAAACGACAATTCATGGGGTCAACTCAGACTTGGGATGATTGTTTTTGTTTTGTAATTTAGCTTATAATTAAAAACTAAGATTGCTATCAAGCAGTATTTACTTCGATCTGTTCAAAAGAAAAATGTAGGACAAAGAGAGAGCAAAGAATGAAGATCTTACCAATTCTCTACCGATCTTAAAGTCTTAAGACTTTAACAAAATATTCTGCTAATTTTTAAAGAACAGTAAATCTACAGAACATAATTTTTGATGGCTATCCTAGCTAGTTTTATAGCGTATCATTACCAATTTGATAGAAAAAACAAAAAAGAGAGTAATTTTCATTGAAAAGCAAGTCTTCTGTGAAGTGAAAAAAAAAATTTTGTTGCAAAGGAGGGAAAGAATAAAAAATCTCAAAGACATGCCTTAACCATCAGGATACTTCAGGCCCATTGTCTGGGCTTGTTCTTGCCAGGTCTAGTTCAAGGCCATTTACATTGCAGGGAAAATAGTGGGCCTCCATATCATTGAAGAGTGTCTTTTTTATTTCTGCTAAGGCCAGCCTAAGCCCATTTAGCCATATGAACCAATGTGGTTTGAAAACTTCCAAATTCCAATCAAACAATTCTAATCAGTAAATTCGTCTGGCTAAGTTTTCCCTTAAAACTTTGGAATGTTGCCCTTAAAATAAACATCATGAGGCTGCCAAATTTGATTAGGCCAATAAATAAACTCCTTTAATTTTCAACTTGCCCCATGCTCGCAAAAATTAAAAGGCTTGACATTCTCAAAGTCGAAATTATCAAAATCACAACCTAGAGTTTTGTAGAATGCTAAACGCTCCAAGAACTATTGAACACGCTTCCATGTCATTCGCTTGGTTATCATGATGATGAGCCTCCATGTACGTGGACAACACCTCTGTCAGGCATGTTATTCGCCATAGTCTTAGAGACCATTGTCATTGTACGACCCAACTCCTATTAGCGGGTTGTTTGTCCATGTTTAAGGAAGAAGAGAAGAAATAAGGGCGGAAAGAAATTTTGAAACCAAAAACGTTTTATAAGTATTGATAAAGATCAATATTTCCCAAAGATAAAAGTGAACTATTGTTTTCTAAAGCTCTTTATATACTCTTTGTATAATAAAATGGATAATGACTAGTGTATATAAAATACGCTCATAGCGTGCCACTTATTTTCCATCAATTTCACTTGTGTCTATTTTCAGCCATTTATTTTGTCGTGTGGCATTTGTGTGTACTAATATGTGTAATTGGGAGTGTGAAATTAGTCAAAATAAGACTCTAACCTAACAAACAATAATGATAAAGATAAATTACGAAAGAAAATAAATCTAAAAAATAATAATTTAGAGTTCAAATTCAATTAGAAAAATAAGAAGAAAATAATGTTGGATTCCTAATTTTTCTCTATGATTTTTGCAATAGATTGCTTTCGCTTCTTCAAACTATTAGGAATATTGTTGTAGTAAGCATGATCTACATCATAAACCAATCTTCTTATCAGTCATCACTATTATGTGTAACTGAAATGCTAAAGTATCATGGAGACATGTGGCTTGATAACATGTCCTATCAGGCGCTTTCTCATTAAAAAAAACGGCTAAGTTAGGTCTGATTAAGAACTTCAGCAGATAGTTCATAATTTCTCTGTATACAATGTCTGTGCTAAATTATTCAAATAATGCAGAGATGAGAATTCAACACAAAAATAACTATAAAGAACTACAGTTTTGGCTTGGATTCAAAATGTAATTATCAGAAACACAAATGTAAGTTAAGAAATATAAAGAACTACAGTTTTGGAGAAACATAAGTGAAGATGTCAGATCTTCACCAATTACCCTACAAAGTGTGAAATGGTGAATAATAATTGTGAGTATATGCTAGGTATATATGGACCTTAGAAAACTTGTCGAATTAGAGCACTAGTATTGGTGGTGCTAAAAAGCTAAATTACAGTAGGTTGGAGTTCCAATATTCAATCACTGTCATCACTTTTGGACAAAATGATAAACTTCAGCTCTGGTGAATCTCATCCTATTGGAAACTACTTTTAGATGTTCCATCATGGTCAACATCGTTATATGGGGTCTTTGAAAATGTATTTTGAATTTTGAACTGAGATCTTGGATGTCAACTAGAGTACAATTGGAGTTGCAGGCTTCCTTGTTTAGGATAGATCAAGTGGGTGCTTTTCGATCAAGTCGAATAGTTCATCTCCAATTCCAAATCCAAGCATCCTGGCCATGTCACTTGTCTTCAATCTAGGCTTTGGAATATCATGTAGCTTCAACCAAGAATAGACAATAAAAACCTTCTTCATAACGAACAGTTCCAGTGCCTCAGGATTAAAAACAACACCCATTCTCATATTCATCTGCCACAGAAAATTTCAAGACTTAGAACACATTGACGGATAATCTCTCTTTCCCTCTCATACTCTTCATTTATTAATTACCTGATGAGGGACCAACATGGCTGCATAACGAGCTAGCTCTCCTGCTCGCCAGTCTAACAAGACAGGCAGCCATGGATAAGTAGCATCAAGTCTTACAAACCAGAGTCTTATATCAGGAAATTCTGTTAATTCTCTAGGATCATATTGATCTTCTCTTGTATAGTTGATGGTAAAACCAATTGTACGTTCAAGAAACTCTTTTGGCTCAACTGTAACAATACCGGCAGAAGGATCATATGAATCAGTATCCACTTATGTCCAATAGCAGTTGAATTCTACACAAAAATACTTACCAGATAATGGTGAGGTAATCCCTGTTGTGGCTTGAAATGGGGATAAGTCAAGACGGCTAATGATATCATTATCAATAACCACGTCGAATCGGTCTTCACTTGGTGGCATTGGAGGTGCCACTTTTGATGTATCTGTCAAAGTATAGTTCAAAAAATCTATTAAAAGTTATCTTGGGCACAGCAAAACAATTACCGTTGATTGTCTAAAATGTACGGATTTCTTGAGGAAAATTCAAAGAATTACAACTTCTAATAGTCATTTAGAAAAATTCTAATAGTTCTCCTTTTTTTCAATATAATGAACTTCTTTTGCCTATGCTGCTATGCACATGTGGGATTGTAGCTCTGCTGACTGTTTCATGCTTCCATTTGAACAAGGTGAACCTTATTTTTGGGAGAAGACAAGAAGGGTAAATTTAAAAGGTTGATTGGTTGAAGTTAACTTGCACATAGCATAGGGTCCAACCGTCCAAGCCCAGAAACTCTTCAGAAAATCAAGTGGGTAACCAATTAAAAAGCAAGAAAACATCGGATATAATGTTCTTATCTCTACTCAGGCGCTAGAGTTGGTCACTTCCCTCTTGTTTCTAGGAAATTGTCCGAGATATTATGGCCTAAAAGGCCCAAATATATTGTAAGCTCATTACCCATGTACTTGTCGAACAACCAAAGTGATTCCAATTCTACAAGTATTGCTGTACTAGGTCTACAACAAATTTGATCCTTTTAGGCCATAATATTTCTAATAGAAATGAATGGGTGAAAATATTTTGATGAATTTGCCATAATCCATAATAGCATACAATATGTTGGTCAGATCTTTTTGACCAAACTATGAGAAGATGATCTAAATCATTGAAGCTATAGTGCAAAATTGCAGCCTTAGTACATTCAACTGCAGCCACACTCGGCACTGTCATCAGTGTTAATAGCTGCAGCCTCACACATCATTGCTTAAAGTTATGATTAATCTCTCTATAACCTCATTAAGCGAAAGCAGTAACTAGTAAGACGACTAGTCATGGACATTTGCTAACAAGAAATTTCTTATTGAGAGAAACTATGCAAAACTACAAGTCGTATATCTTCAAAACTATATATTATTGGCTATCCTCAACTTAAAGCAGCAGCTCTAAAGTAGAGATTTCAAGTCAAAGCAATCTGGTAAGAGGAAAAATTATGGATAAACGTGCCATTCTTTGTGCTCATAAATTCAAGTGGGGTTTTCAAGATTGACCAAACACTGTAAGAAAATCGAGCTGAAACTTAAAAATGCATTTAACAGTTTAAAAAACATGTCATTTTCTGAAAAAGAAGATATATAGGCTGGTAACTGAAATGTATTTCATGTAAGTTTAAGGTGTTACCCTCTTCATCGTCAGTTAAAGAGAAGTCGAATTTCCCTGATGGATTGAAAGCAACTGAGACTGCCACTTGTCCGCGTGGCCGAGTTGAATGCGAAATTTGCAAAGAAGCCATGGGATCCGAGCTGGGTTTGCAGGAAATGCATGGAGTAGGAGAGGAAACTGTTTGTTTTTGTGAATGATAAAGTGGAAGAATAGGCTTGATGGTTGTAGCCATTGGAGGTTTCAGCTGGGTATGTGTGATATGGCCTAAGAGCTGAGACTATTCGGTTGCCTTCTTTTTTGTTTCAATTTATCTACATTTTCTCTTGGCCTTGTGTTTTGAATGCTCATATCCGGTTTGGGCTTTTATAGCATAAACCTTACCCTTATTATCAAATTTGGTAAATTTATACAATATTCAGGGAGTATAATCAATTATATTAATAAATAAATAACGGAGTATTTTCTAATCTCATATGAATAATAAGTTGTACCATTAATTTAATTAATGAAATTCACCATTATGTGAGCTAGTGGAAAAAAAGAGTAGGTCATTATAAATTGTCAGTATTATATAATTATTCTCCAACTTGCCTTCAATGTATAACTTGGGGTGGTGTAAATAACAAAATGCAAAAGTTATTATCAATTTTAATACAAATTTTTTTAATAAACTAATGTGATAATAAATAAAGTTTGTGTTACATTAACATTATAATTAATAAATTTCTTACATGATATATATATATATTTTTTTTTGTGTCGTGTCTAAAAGTTGATACATTATGCATTTTTTTTGTAATATTCCAAGTATCACTCAGCGCAAATAAGGATTGTCAAGTTGGGTTGGTACCACTAATATGGTCTTCCAAATTAATCAATAAAAAAAAAAATAGCCTTTCTCAAAAAAAAAAAAAAAAAAAACTAGCCACCTAATACTGAATATTTTTCTGAAAAAATTCACTTATGTAATTTATTAAGTGGCTTATCTTTAATACAGAGTATCACATCATATAAAATAAAATATAATTTCTTTGAATGTTGGTGCATAATCTTTTAAAACTTCATATTTTTCCTCTTCATCATGGACAAATCTAGGATTTCATCTCTAAGGTTAAAACATGAACAATTTTTTTTTCTCATTAAAGAATAAGAAATATACTAAGACTCAAAATGAAAACCTAAACTAAAATATATTCAACATTAAAAAGTAGAAATAAAATAAAAATATTTTTTTTTCTAATACTATTCTAATCATCTATCAAAGTAGAACTTGACATTTTTTAAATCCCAAAAATCAATTATGATTGATTATGCATTAAATTTTATAGTGATTTCTATTTAAATTGTTCAAAACGAATGAGTTAGTTAGAAAATCATCTTTTATTTTGTTGCTAAATCTGGTTTTGACAGTACCAATGAATGACAAAATCAACTAGTGTAGCTTACTTTCTCATAATCTACAATTAAATAAAAATGTTATATTTATTATCTCAATATTATATATCGAATATTTTTCTAACAAAAATAGTAATTAGCTTGATCAAGTATTAAAAAAAAGTGCAAGACTTAAGTATAGTACTTAGGTGTTATTTTTTAGGTTCTTCTGTTAAGATTCTGCCATGTGGATTTTTTTCTCATGAGATGGAAGTATATTTTTTTAATTAAGTAGCTATGTGGTTGAATTTTAAGAGGAGAACCTAAGGAACAGCACTACCTAAGTTATTGTACTTAAGTTTTGTCCTAAAAAACAGGAACCAAACACACAAACAAAAGTTCAAAACTACATAGTCTTAGCTACTTAATATTATGTTCTATATTGTTAGAATTTTAATGTTGGCAATTCCATAACAACATTTTGTAATCAAATTTTAGGAAATAATTATTGTATATGTTGGTTATGAGCGATTTAAAGATCCTTTGAGAATTTGATCTTGAAGAATTTTGCTCAAGCCAAATGATGTTTTGCTCAAATAAGACAATAATGATCCTGAGACTTTTCCTATCACTCACTCGTGTGAGATTGTGTGCTTTAGGTTGTGTTTGGCATTGGTTTAAAAAACCAGTTTTTTATTTACTATTTAGCTAATTTTTGCTACTATTAATAAGTTCCATTGCACTTTTTGGTACTATTTATAAGTCTCACTGTACTATTTCAGCTACTTTTTAGTTTTATTTATAATACTTTTAACAAAAAGTTTTCAATTTCAACTAAATAAGTTATTCCCAAACCGACTCTTAATTTCTAACTTCTATATGAATTACGTTTAGTGCTACTCTCTTTATATCATATTTGTACAGCTATGTAGACCTTACTTTGTATGACTTTTACACAGAAAAATGTTGCCACGCCTAGAGCTATTTAGAGAAAACCTTGAGCCTTTTCTCCTTGTGCTTAAATTGAAAATTCTTGTTCTTGATTCACTTGTCTTGTGATCCCAAAGTGAGGGGTTGTGACAATAATTTGAAACCTTATAAATTTGAGCGAACGAGAAGTTCATGGAATAGATTCTCATACGATAACTCTAGAAGTTCTGGAGTTACTGTGGTAGGAAGAAAAATGACGGGTTTTCACAATATACTAGATGGTTTAGTTGTACAAAAGTTTTGCAAGTAGATTGTTGTAACTGCTTTTTTAATAGTGATTTTTTTACACGATTGGGTCCCTTGAGTTGTTTTTTCATTGAAGATGTTCTCTATTGGTTTTCTACGTTGTCATAACATTTTTTTTTTTTTTGATAATCACCTTGTCATTACATTTTGTTTCTGTTTTTTTACTATTCTCTTTATATTACTTCTAGGTATGTGATATCTTTATTGAATTGTTTATTTGTGTGAATTATTTTATTGATGATTTGATTGATCAATGAATTTGATAATTTAGTTGATGATTTTATTATGTCTAGTATTCTTCTACGTTGATTACTAAGGGTCCATTTGACCTTGCGTTTTTAAAATGGAAACACATATTATTGGATGAAAACACTATGGCTTTGTTTTGGCTGGGATATAAACTTGGGAGATAGAAAAGACTTAGTTTTTTTATATATTTATTTATATGTATTTGATTGAGAGGATGGAAAAGTGTAGAAATGAAAAACTTTTTTTGTTTGGTTGAGAACAAAGATGAGAGAATAAATAATATAGTTTGTATAAATTTATTATCATTCCTTTATTACATAAAAAAAAATTAACAATTTGAAAGTAGGAAAAAAAAACTAATTTTTAGAAGAAAAAAAAGTTGAAAGTAACTTTGAAAAAGAAAAAAGAAAAAAGGAACAAAGAATGAACATGGAAGGGAGGGGAGTGGTGGATGGATACATTCTATTTTCTCCCTGATTCGAGGAGACTCCAAAATCACTCCAAATGGTGAACCTGAGAAAAAAACATTTGGACCTTACCAAAATCCGCATTCCCCCTTCTAATCAAACAACTACCCAAATGGAGAAAACATTTGTTTTTAAAAGGCACTTTTAAAAACAACTACCCAAATGGAGAGTGGAGCTTAAAAATTATTTGAAGGACCAAAATCAAATGTTTTGAAATTGAGGGATCAATATTGAATGTCCCTAAATTTGATGAACCAAAAAATGCATTTTACTTTTCCCCACCTCTCTATCTTCTCCGGTTCTTCTTCCTCTCCACTCTATAGTCTATACCCCCACAGCTCCCATTGGCCGCTGGCCGCAGCTACGAGCCATCACACTAAATCCGGTCATGCACCAAAACTGGCCAACAATGGCTCACACCAAAATCAAATCTCTCACCCAAAACTCAATCAAAGCCAGCACCTCACTACACAACCTTATTGATCACATCCAGCGACTAAGATTTCCAAACACTTAATATATATATATATATATATATATATATATATATATATATATATATATTTTGGTAAGGATTTTGACTTTGTTATTAATATATAGGGTAATTTTAAGTTTACATTATACTTGCAATGTAAATATTACATTGTAGGCTAAATGTATAAAAAATATACCTAATGTTAAGGGGATTAGTTTAAGAAAATATTTTTAAAAACTTTTTAAGGGAAAAGCAAAAAACAAATTTTATAAAAATTTTCCTAAAATGATTTGTTACCGAATGCACTCATTAACAAGACTTTTATATATATATATATATATATATATATATATATATATATATATATATATGGTAGCTAGTGGAGGAATGCAAAATGCTAAAATAGCAAGGTCTTACAGACATGAAACACTTCCAAATAAACATTATGTAATATAAGAATGATGAAAACAATCTTGAAAGTGGATTTCTTGTAAGGATCACCCAATTTGTTTATTATTTCTCTTGGAAGTGGAACATTGAATAGATCAAGTAGTGATCACTCGTTTGTTTTTTTCCGAATAAATATATATTCTTAAAATTAGCTCATGTGCTTCTTCTGCTTCAAAAAATGGCTCATGTGCTTCTCATACACTTTATGTAAAGCAGGCTCAACATTGCTGAAAACCACACAAACTCTCTTTGTAAACTTCTAGACGGAGATTGAATAATGGAGAAACGGGTGGCGATCATTGGGGCCGGAACGAGTGGCCTTCTTGCTTGCAAGTACATATTGGAGAAGGCCTTAATCCCATTGTTTTTGAAGCCAAAGAAGGCGTAGGAGGACTATGGAATCATACTATAGAGTCCACCAAACTCCAAAATTCCAAACAATCTTACCAATTTACAGATTTCCCATGGCCTGCTTCAGTGCAAGATGTGTATCCTACTCACACTCAAGTGCTGGCGTATCTTAAATCCTATGCTCAGCACTTTGGCATCATTCCTTACATCAAATTCAACTCCAAAGTCATTAATATAGACTATGTTGGAGAGCCTTCTGAAGTGATGGAGTCATGGGATCTATGGGGAGGAACTAGCAAGCCTTTTTGCTCTAAAGGGAAATGGCACATTGTCGTGCAAGATACCAAATGTTGCTCCACAGAGGTAGTTATCATTTATGTTGATATTTACTGTCTAGTACCGTGTAAGGCATTGTTATTTGTTAGAGTTATGGTTAAGTTATTAAGGTAGTGTCTATTACACACAAAGTATACAAGATTCAGTTTTTGAAATGAAATCATGTCTTGAAGTCACGATTTCAGTTCTAAAATTAATTTGTGTACGGTGTGTGTAACAAGATGCGTACAAGAGACCTTGCCCAAATAATTAATTATGATTGAAAATATGAGGGAAAGTGTACAAAATGTGTTGGAACCAATTTATATGTGAGGGAGAGTGTTATAATTATGATTAAAAAAAAAACTTATTAGCACATTGTAGTGATTCCAACAGAGACATTTCGGGTTTAAATCCAATGTCCCCTGGCTATGATGTACCCAAAAAAAAGAAAAAAAGAAAAAAAGAAAAAAAAGCTCTTAAGACATGGTCATTTATGAGACCTATCCATGTAGGAAATAGCTTATCTAAGATATCTTAGAACACAGGCAAACTACTAGTCTTCTCAAAACCAATTACAGTTCTTTTCAAGTACTGTAAGCTAACTATATTTGCCTTTTTCATTCAATCTTTATATGTATTATGCAGTATGCAGTTTGATACTAACGGCATGCTCTATTGCCATGGTCAATAACACACCTAATGCAAAAACATACACAAAATGATGTATTGTCCCAAATTTAGTTTCAATAGAATTGATCGGGACCAAATACTAACCAAAAGGTAAGAAAGAATTCATTCTTGAATACATAGACTCTGAGCTTATGTTTTATTTGGCCAGATTCACCAAGTTGAGTTTGTGGTTCTTTGTATTGGACGATTCAGTGGTGTCCCAAACATACCCGAGTTCCCTCCAGATCAAGGTCCTGAAATGTTCGATGGTAAGGTGATCCATTCCATGGACTACTCTGAAATGGGCAGCGCCAGGGCAGCAGAATTGATCAGAAGAAAGAGAATAGTAATCATTGGTTCACTGAAATCTGCGGTGGACATTGCAGCAGAATGTGCAAATGCAACTGGTAAGGAAAATTTATATAAGAATATCTTGTAGAGGCAACTTCAAGGAATAAGGACTCCCCAGTTCAAAATTTTTAATTGAGCTTATCATTTGAATACCAGCACAAAGTAGATGTTTTGATTCTATAGTTTTGATGTGAAGTTCAGAATAGTCCAGTAGTTGTCTCTCAAAAATGCTAATGATTCTCAACATGTCCTTTCACATTGGCCTCTAATTTTCACTTTCTGATTAGGTTTCTGCTTGGTATAATTTAATGTTCAACTTTCTGAAAATGAGGTTGTTAAAAAAGTTGTACATAAGTGAGGTTTTAAAAAGCTGTACTTTGAAAAGTTGCCGTTAAGCCTACTCATAGATATCTTATCTCTTTTGATATAGGAGTTCAGTACCCTTGCACAATGATTCAAAGGACTGCCCATTGGTTGCTTCCCAGTGACTCTTTCTGGGGAGTAAGCCTTGGCTTCTTGTATTTCAATCGTTTTGCGGAGCTTCTGGTTCATAAGCCTGGTGAACCATTCCTACTCAAGTTTTTGGCTACCATGCTTTCACCCCTGGTATTCTTTTTCTTATCCTTTGAATGTGCATGTTTTTAAACAAATATGTGTATGATGCTGAAGGTTTATTTTCAGAGATGGGGAGTCTCAAAATTTGCTGAGAGCTATCTTAGATGGAAACTCCCATTGAAGAAACATGGCCAGATACCTAAACACAGCTTTCTTCAAGATCTCTCTTCATGTCAGGTTGGATTTTTGCCCGAAAATTTTTATGACAAAGTGGAAGGAGGAAGCATTGTTTTAAAGAAATCACAGAGCTTTAGCTTCTGTAAAGAAGGTCTGATCATTAATGGAGAACCTCAGCCACTAAAAGCAGATCTTGTAATTCTAGCCACAGGATACAAAGGTGACCAAAAGCTTAAGAAAATGTTTAAGGCTCAAATCTTCCAGAAGTACATTGTCAGTTCAGCAAGCTCAATAGTCCCCCTCTACAGGTTTGTCAGCTTATTAAATTTGGGTTAAATTTCATATTTTGTTCTCAATCTATTATCTTTATCTCAAAAATCATCTTTGTACTTTAAAATATTTCCCCATAATCTCCTATCCTTTTAAAATTGTTTCAATGAGATCTTTATCTTCATTTAATGGATGGAAAATGATAACGTGACAAATAAAATTTATGTCTTGTCATAAGTCTACGCCAACAATATGACCATGATTTCATGAATTTTGTTTGCTGCGTCAACATTTTCTATCAAGTAGATGACGACAAGGACCCTTTTGAAATAATTTAAAATATACGAATGATTTTAAAATAATGGTCAAAGGTAGTTATCTTTACAATGTTCTTGACAGATCAAAGCTTACCTTAGTCCATTCAGCGTTGCATCATTCTGATTCATTTTATAATATGCTTTCTTTATAAAACTGCAGACAGATTATTCATCCTCGAATTCCACAACTAGCCATAATAGGATATGCAGAGGGTTTCTCCAATTTGTGTACCTCTGAAATTAGATGTCAATGGCTAGCACATTTGCTTGATGGGAACTTTGAATTGCCTAGTATAAGAGAGATGGAAAAGGATGTCATACTGTGGGAAAATAACATGAAGCAATATGCTGGAAGGTATTTCCAGAGGTTATGTATTGGGAACGTTAATATTTGGTACAATGATCAATTGTGCAAAGACATGGGAACTAAGCATAAAAGAAAGAAGGGAATGTTTGCGGAGTATTTTCAACCATATGGACCAACAGATTATGCAGGTCTCACCAGTTTGGACCAACAGCGAGGAATGAAGATCGACTAACTGGAAATGATTGCACTAGTTTGTTTATTGAGTCTTGTTCTCTCCCCCCATTCTTCAAATAATATCAGAAAAAACAGAGACATTATTGCAAAGCAGCTACTCTTTTTCCTTTTTAAAGATGTCTCCTGAACAATGCGAAGTTCAGTGTATTTCTGGAAATGGAATGCACCATATATATATAATTTGATAATTAAACCATGGATAGAGATTTGAAAAATGGTTCTCCTCGTGCAAGAGAGCATGTAAGATGTAACGCTACTTAGGTACGAGACTTTTGTCCCCTAGTTATAGTGGTTAAAATTATCTTTATTACAATTGTAAGCGCACGATTGTACCCGGACTCAAAAGTAGGTGATGGGCTCAGGTCCAATGAGTCTTATACAATGAAATTTGTAGAGTATGGGTTTGAAACCTAGGTTTAGGGTATTGGAAGTTGATTAACAGGCTAGAATGCCACAATCTATGCAAATGATAAATAAATATAACAAAAAAACCTCCTCGGATGTAAGCCGAGGACGAGTTGTATATTCCTTCTCTTTCTATGTCCAAGATTACAATTCTTAGTTCTTTTTTTAACTAAGAAACCGCCCCCCTCTCCTTTCCTCTCTCATCCTCCTATATACTTCTTCTTCTTCCCTGTTTTATCCACGTGTTATACAAATCTTCCCCCTAAATACTTGTCCCATTCACCACCTTCTTGAAGTCTTCAAATAATAGCAGGAAGGTTGAATTCTACTGTTCAAAGGTCATTTCTCCATTAATGCGGCCAGGGAGATAGATGCAGGGTCTTTAATACGGTGGTAGCAGCTTTTCCCTCAGATATTTCTCACACGTTTCTGTTTCTAAAGGGTGCTTGGATCACACATTTACCCCATAGATCTTCCAAAATTCTGCCTTTAAACCGTTTAGCAAGTCCTAGGGCCTTTGCTGGGCCTGTCCGAGGAGATACTCCTCCTCGGACAACTCCTCGGATTACTATAGTGCGGACTGACCTGTGGGTCTAGAGACCCTGATTGAACAGATTTGTACTAACTAATCAGGCACAAAGCCTAAACGTTTATTCAAGAGTTTTTACCCCCCACAACAATTTACATATGAATTTTTCATTTCTATTTTTTTTTTTTTTGGATTGCTTTTTATTGTAACCAACTACAGACCTGCGTGGAAAAATGTGACGATTGCTTTTTTGTTAAGTGAAAAATGAAAACAGTAAACGGGACCCACAAGTGTTGGTGACTTAGTCTTAGGTCCAAACCCTTCTTAAAATGATATGATTATTTTCTAACAAAGTATTGTTGATACAAAATACTAAACTTTCTAAATTAAGCTTTTTCTATATTTGCTATTTGAAAGTTCTTTAAATTGGGCAAAAGGCAAAGTTCACCCTCTAAGTTTGACCAAAATCCATTTAATGAGATTTGATAGAAAAACCTTAATTGAATGAACTTGAAACTTAGAGGACTCAATTGAGCAAAAGTAAAGTTGATGACTCAAATGAATTTTGGTCAAACTTAAAGGGTCCAACTTGCATTTTTGTCCTTTAAATTTTGTAATTTTTTTTCCCTTTTTATGTAAACATAATCCATTTTGCATTAAATTATTATATAAGGTAAGATATTTTTGTAAATAATGTAATGTGTGGTTGAAATTAGTTTCTAATACTCATTTCAAACAATTTGTTGTCTATACTTCTTGAATGAACTAAAGAGGAAACAAATATAAGTAAATTTATCATTTATATTAGAAAAAAGATACAAGACTCTAATAACATAAGAAAATGTATTTCTATCAAGAAATTACTAATATTATACTAAGAATGTGAAATAATTGTTAATGAATTTGCTCATCTTCTACACAAACCCTTTTCCACAATGTATCATTAAAGTGGACCGAAATAGACCAAAATAGAACAAATGGGCCGAATTTGAACAAAATGAACCAAATGGACTGGTGTGGACTGAAACAGACAGAGGTGAACCAAAGTAGACCGAAATAGATCGGGTTAGACTTAAATGGATGAAATGTACCGAACTAGACTAAATCAACCGAATTGGACCAAGTCGACTAAAATAGACCAAACTAGACCTAAATGGAATGAATGGACCACAGTGGACTGAATGAATCAAGTGGACCAAATAGACCGAATTTAACCAAACTAGATTGAAATGGACCAAAATGCTACTCTGATATGGCTTAACATAAACATAGTAACAATAAATACTACCCTTAAACTTTTAGATATTATATAGATTTTTAGAAAACAAAAATACTGTATTACCATATATCATAGAGTTCATAGTCTCAAATACACGTTTTACATTTAACTATACATGTAGATAAATTTTTAATCCAATTCAGAAAATAACTTAAGCACTAAATAAAGTTATCACCGAAAACAAAATCATATCTTAGTCTTAATCGTATTTAATATATATATATATATATAAATTTTTTTTATAAATAGTAAAACATAATAATTTCTAGCGATTTTTATATAATATAGATGACTAAGGGTCCGTTTGGATAGAACTTATTGCTGAAAACTGAAAACTGAAAACTGAAAACACTGTAGCAAAATAATTTTAAAATGTGTAAATAGTACCGCGGGACCCATTTTTAATGAAAAAGTGGCTGAAAAGTGAAATTTGTGGGTCCGTAAACAGTGCACGAATGCACTGTTCACGATAGACTGGTCAACATCTGCGGCTTGGAAAAAAAAAAAAAAAAAAAAAGCTTGAAACGCAAAACGCAAAACGCAGCCTTGAATCCAAACACATTCTAAGAGTCTGTTTGGATAGAACTTATTGCTAAAAACTGAAAACTGAAAATACTGTAGCAAAATAATTTTTAAATGTGTAAAAAGTACTGTTCATGCCAAAAATTACTGTTTATTGGCTTAAAATCACTGTTCATGGCCAATGAACAGTGACAGGCACGCTGAAAAAAAAAAAAAAAAATCCAAAACATGTACGCTGGACGTTGAATCCAAACGCCCTCTAAACAAAATATGATATGAAAAATAATTTTCCTTCTTTTTGTTAGCAAAGTTAAAAAAATAATTTGAAAAAAGAATAAAATTAAGGAGAAACAAACTCAAATTTGTAAATGTTTTTAATGGAAAAAAAAATTATCATTATGGTTAATAGTTGAATGCAATGGCCAGTGACAGATCCAGAGTCGCTAGCTGGCGAGCTAACAAAAGGAAAGCAAATATCTTTAGCTCAATTGTTGCTAAGGGAGAGTGAAAAACTAAAGAGGCAAAAATGAGCTGTAATGCTGCTAGAGGGAGAGTGACACTCACATCAAAGAAATTGAGAGATTGGAAAGACTGAAAAAAGAAGAAGACAAAAAAGAAAAAGAAAAAAGAAAAAGACAGACATTAAGAAAGTGAGAGTAAGAGAGAAAATATTGAGAGTATGAAATTGTAAAATAAATAAACAAAGCCATAAATGAGGTTTGAGTGACAGTCTAATGGTTAGTTTGTGGTATTTTATAATTGCAGTTTAAACCCTAACTCTTCCTCCCCTAGTATGTACCTATCTCAAATTATAGATAAATAATTCCATAAACAAATGAGAAAAAGAAATAGGCCAAGCCGACGCAACCTATTGTTTTAATGAGTTCGCTTCAGATTAACCCATTTTCTTTTAATAAGCAAAAAAAAAAAACCATTTCGCCTTTTTATCCTTAAGGCCATATGAGTTAACGGTTCCAAATCTCATTTTGTAAAGTTTAAATAGGAGTACAAAAAGTCAGTATGAAATATACCCAAATTGATCAAATAGTCTCGTAGCTTAATTACATAGTTTGTCAAAAGCCTTATAGTTCAATTGACATTTTCTAGTATTTTCAATAAAGATATTCATAATTCAAGTCCTCTACATCAGTCAATCTAAATGTGTGTAACTTTACATTGTTGCTACAGTAACCATGTTACGATTCACATGAAATGTTTTAGTTTTAATTTTAGTTTAGTGCTATTTTGTGAGAGCTCTAAATGTTTTATTTTAATCCTTATTTTTTATTTTATTATATATATTGGTATTATTCTTGTATGATGCACAGCTCAATAAAGATTCATTTGTAAGCTCAAAATTTTTAAAATAATTAAAATTAAATTATTAAATAAATAGTAATAATAAATTATAAAATAAGTGAATAATTTTAATATAAAAAAATACTTTAAGTTTTGATTGTTTAGAGTTTAGATTTTATCAGTGTTTATCTATTTTTATATTTTAAATTTCTCTTTATGCTTTGTGTTAATTTCTTAATATGAGATATGGAATGAGTTTGATCATTCCTATTTGAGTTAAGTTTAATCTACACCTTAGCTAGCACAAATAATAATAAACAAATAGTTCCTCAATACCAATTTTTTCCCTAGTGATAGTCTAATTGGAAAAAAAAAAAAATCAACAAACTCACAAATTAAATACAATTACAAGTGGGTTCTAGTTAACTCAACTGGTAAAGACTCTGATAGTTGTATAAGAGATCTGGGGTTCAATCCTCACCAACACCAAAAACTGATTGGTGTCTTGGTTTAATGATAAAGAGTTATCATCAGGAGCGGACACCATAAGTTGAAACTCTCTAAAAAAAAAATACAATAACCAAAACCAAAAGTCGAAACATACACAAAAATTTCAAAAATCAAGAATAAAAAAATAAATAATAACTTACATAAGAGAACAAATAACTTAAATGTGTGTCCATTATTTTGCTTCTTTATAATAAGGGATAATTACACTTTGGCCACCTGTAGTTTGCCTCTAATTTGATGTGCCTACCCGTGATTTAAACTTTGACACTTTACCCACTTGTGGTTCCCACCATTACTCTGCCGTAACCCACCTCTCCCTTAGCCGTTACTCTAACACTAAATATGTAAAAAACCAAATCCCAAACGGATCAAAACATACTCACTCCCAAATTTTGTGTGGAGTTTGATTTGATTGATTCACTCAATGAATATGCTTTTTCTTTTTTCAATTGATGTCTACGTGTTTAAACACACAAACCCAACAGATCCACCACAACATACCCAATGTCGACAACAACAAGATCTAAACCCAGCCAAAAACTCAAATCCAAACACACAAATCACCGTGAAAAATGGGATTTGAGGGAGCAATTCTAGATAGTTCCTACATTAATACACACCACCAACTTTCAAATACAGCATCAACAAGAATTTAAAAAAAAAAAAAAAAAAACAAGATCAAAATGGGCATCTTTTAGAACATGACTCAAATAAAAAAAATTTCAAACCCAGAACACATGATCAAAAATTTTTCAAACCCAGAACAAGATCAAAAATTTTTCATACCTGAAATATCTCTCTGAGATCTTCCTATTGGGTTGGGCGTGAATGTAAGTCAGAGTGTAAGTGTGGTGAGAGAGAGCTCAAAGCCAACGATGGAGTCAACGGAGACATTGGCGATGCCCGAGGCTATGACGGTAGGTGCGTCGCCGATATCCAGTTCCGATCAAGATTTGGAGCTTCTCGCACCCATCTCGTCGAGAGTTCTTGGACATCCAGTGGCCGGAAAAGCCTTGGCGGCTTGTAGTAATGGCGGCTTGTAGTAACTCTGACGCGGTGGTTCTCGTCTTCATTAAGGTGGGTTTCTCGTTGGGCTCAGTCTTCGATGCCGAGGTTACTTATGGCCGAGGCTATCGTGACTCTGGGTCCACCGGTGTTATGGTGGGTAGCTCGACGACGGCGACGATTGAGGCTCCGAGTCTGACAGTGGTGTCGCTGATCCTTGGTCGGTATCCATGGGTGGTTCATAATCATTTTTCTCCTCTCTCAGACCTAGGTGATGGGGTTGTTGATGAGTTTGTGGAAGGGGAAGATCATGTTGAAGTACAGAAAAGCTTGAGAACCACCATCTGAGGTGGTGTTGGAGCGGCGGAGATGTACTGTGAGTGGTCACTAGTTGGCCATGGCTGGGTTTGGGGTTTGGAGAGAGATTGTTGTAGAAGAATAGGTGTGAGTGACCATTGATTTTTTTTTTCTTTGAACAAATTAGTAACCATTACGGTGAAAGAGAGACAACAAGGCAAATATATATTTGTGGAGGTTGATTTGAGTTTGATTTTTTTAGGTATATGTTCTGTGGTTTGTACTTTGATGGTATTGTTTAATTTAATTTGTATTAGTTTTCTGGGTTTATGTTCTTCACGTTTGTGTATGTTCTTCATGTTTGTGAATTGTGAGAAACTAATACCATATTTTGATCTTTTTTTTTTTTCTTGTTTTGGGAGAAGAGAGACATAAAATGGGTGTAAAAAGACTTATTTACCCCTTTTTTAACAAATGTGGGTAACAGAGACTACATGGTGGGAACCACAGGTGGGTAAAGTGTCAAAATTTAAACCAATGGTAGACACATCAAACTAGAGGCAAACCACAGGTGGGCAAAGTGTAATTATCCCTTATAATAAACTTCCTTTGGCATAATATCGTGCACGCAAATTTAGAAGTAAAGAACAATAAGTAAGATAAATTTATTAGATTAAAACATAAGAGTAAGTTGCATTTTGAAAAAAAAAAAAAAAAGTACAACAACATGGGGTGTATTGGGATTCTCTATAGGGATGACTTGTTGGTTAAGGAGGATTGCATCGAAAAGCCATGACTTATAAATTTTGAAAATTTTGATAATAGACATTTAGTTGGAGTAGAATTTAAATTTCTAAAACTTAGATAATAAAGTTTTATCTAAATTAAATTATTGTTAAATCTTATCCATTAGTCAAAAGCTTTATAGTTTAATAAAAATTAATTTAAAAAGATGCAACTTGAGGAAAAAAACAAAAACAAAAGCATGAGTAGTTTGAATAAAATTTATATTTGTTTTAAATTATTGTTAAATCATGCAACTTGTGGGAGAAAAAAAAACAAAAACATAATTATTGTTAAATTTGATCTCTTAATCAAAACTCATAACGTGGGTTGTTTATTTTTTTTAGATAGAAAACAGAAGTTGTTGGGTGAGATTTAAGTTTATAAATTTTTTATAATAAACTTTTAGTTTAAATAAGATTTAAGTTAAAGGCTAGCTTTTATGTGTGTGTGTGTGTGTGTGTGTGTGTGTGTGGGGTCCGGTGATAATATGAGGAGTACGTTTGCACACTTAGCTTGTCCTATGAACACGAGACAACACCGACGTAGCTCTGCGAGAATTGGCTATTACTAGTAGAACTCTAGTAGAGCATCATCAACAAAAGAAAAACATAAAACAACAAGACCAAGACAAAGAAGTACCAACTCCTACTCCTACTCCTACTCCTACTCCAAGATTGAAGTGTCGTGTCGTGTCTTATCGGAGCTCATCATTGAACTCGATGGCCATAGTCTCCACCTCATCCCTTCGCCCTCTTCACCAATACTCTTCATTCCCGAAATGCCCCAACTTTTCTCATTATTCCCAATTTCGTCCCCGCATCCACTTTTCCTCTCTCCGCCTCTCCTCCTCCGCCATTCGTGCCACCGCGGCGGTTGCCGTCGAACCGGTAAATTCCCATTCACTCCCTCTTTCTCTTCCTTCAATTATTTCATTATTTTCTACTTTTCGCTTGAACGACCCTACATGTCGTTTACCCAAAACGACAGGACACTGTGTTGACTCGCATCATAACTGTTCAAGTCTTTGTTTTTTTGTTTGTTTGTTTTTTTTTTAATTGGCCTTGGAAGTTGGAAGTAAGACTATGTTTGAATGCTAAGAAGCAGTTTTGTAAGGAGTCACAAATTTTCATTACTTGCAGTGCAAGAAAATGATAAAACTGTGCTCAATTTATTGTAACTATTTGGTAATTGCTGTAAGATCAGTCCTATTAGTATTGGGTCAAGAAAGACCAAGGCTGGGAAGAAAGCTAAAATTTAAGTATAATGCTTGAAAATTTTAGTTAGAAAAATTATAAGGGGGAAGGCGAGATTTGAATTAGTGATCACCACTTTATGAGGCGCAATCCCCAGTTGATTGTGCTGTCTTTGGGGTTTATGGAGAGACTTTGTTGAAGATTTCTGTTTACACAATTTTTAGTGATAAATAGGGAGACATCAATACAGATTTATATGGTTCGGCAATGTGCCTGTATTCATGGGAGGGTGTGGCTAATCATTTCATTATATGAAAATTTAGGGGTTACAACACATTTATACTTCCTGTCTGCCATTGTTAAAAAACCCTGGCCCAGTATGTTGAATTTCCCAATATACCATTAAACTGGGACCCGTGTCACTTTATTATTCAAAATATGAGCCACTCTCTCCAACAGATTTAGTTCTTCCCTAAATGCTGATATTTTTTTTTTTGCTGATTTAAAATGCAAGATTTTGGTTTCCATGACTCATCAACTAATGTATTTTAATTCATTTCTGGAAAGAAATAGCCAAATATTGGGGAATATGCTTGATGAGTGAGCAATCTTCCCTCTTCTTCATGTCACTGAAAGATGTTTGTGATTGTTGACTTGATGCTTATTCCTAATCCAGATGTTAAGCAATGTGTAGAGCAGAAAGGCCTTATTGAGAAACAGAGGCATGGATTGACTCAGTCTTATGAATAGCATTTTCTATATAGGTTGTAATTGTTTGAAATTGACCTTTTTTTTTTGTTGCATAAATGCTTGTAATTGACCTTTAATAGTTTGACATATGGTTGAGGATCACAGCAACTTAATTTTGCAGTGCACAAGTATCACAGTTCATTCCTTATTATGTGTAAACTTCTTAATGCAGATTGTTTTTTTTTTTGTCTTCATAATAATTGAGGAAATTATTTATATAAAAAAAAAAATGCAAGAACTTTAACATTATTTTTTGTTATCAAATGTCTGGTTCCCTTTTTCAGTAGCGTATAGAGATTAACAAAAATATTTGCTTTCAGGATTTAGGCACACAGCAGAATCAGAAATCAGAAGTAGATTTGTTTGCTTGCCCTGTGTGTTATGAACCACTGATAAGAAAAGGCCCTCCAGGTTTCAACTTGTAAGTTACAATACATAATAATACTTGCAGGTACATATTATTTAATTCATTTATCTGGTTATGATTCGACTTAATTGTTAGCCTGAGGTCGGACTTGATTACTGTGAAACCTGCAGGCCAGCAATCTACAGGTCTGGCTTCAAGTGTAAACGATGCAATAAATCATACTCCAGCAAAGACATCTATCTGGATCTCACGGTTACTGCTGGTTTGAGGGAGTACTCTGAAGTCAAACCAACTGGGACTGAGCTATTCCGGTATGTATGAACTACTTTTCTCTCTAGACAATTGCATGCGTGGAACTTCATGTATATTTTTGTTTTTCAAATTGGTACTTATATTCATCTCTAGATGTATAATTGATGAATAGAATCTGTCAATTCAGATATTCGGATAAACTAGTCGTCAACCTATGTAATGCACGGGAAAGTTCGAAAACAAATATTTATATATGATCCATGTTTAAGTAATAAGAATAAATAACTACAAATTTAAATTAGAGATTTTGTAGAAAGAAAAATTCCTAATTTAATTAGAATTTGTTTAGTATTGGGTTGATTTATCCAAAAAGCTTAAACTAGCATAGTTCAGCACTATTTGTAACTTTAACTACCAAATTAAAAAAATATATACTAGAAGAATGATGTGGAAATATGTGGCCTTTCAAAAGTTTATGTGGCAATATTAGAAGAAGTCAACAAAAAGTCAAAGGCTTTCATTTTACACTTTTTTATAGATTTAGATACGCATGAACCCAGGATTGATACATGAGACCCTCCTTTAGATACTTTTTCCAAATCTTGTTTTCTGTTGATTAAAAGGTGTCCTATATTGGTTAAATTCATCCTGGATTTTGATCAAGATATTACAAACTGAAAAATCAGACAATGCTTTGGAAATTATATTTGAGCTTTCATAAGATAGCTAATAGTTTGGGTATGTTTACCTTTGGTGCTTGCACCTTTGTTAGGAGTCCACTTGTTTCATTCTTGTATGAAAGAGGCTGGCGTCAAAATTTTAACCGAAGTGGCTTCCCTGGGCCTGATGAAGAGGTATGTCTTCCTTGACTTTTAGTGCGGTTCAAATGCATCAATGTTCGTAAAATGCTGCCAAGAGCCTTGTAGTTTAACTGGAACTCCCTAGTGTTTCTAATAGAGACATCCAGGGTTCAAACTCCACCCCCCCCCCCCCCCACTCCCCAATTGTTGTATCTATCAATTATCAGTATTTGTAAAATGCTTCATGGGGTTGATTCTGAATTAAAAAGAATGAGCCTGCAGTGGAAGCAAGTTTGTTTTGTGTTGGTTTGTGGAGACTCTTCATGATCTTGGGAAGATAATCTTTCGTTTAGATTGTATCATCATCTAATGAAATGAGTTCTACCCTTGTGTGATTGTTTATGAATTCATTAGGCCAGTGATACTATATTAAACACATTACCTTTGATATCCAGTGCAGTTCAAAATGGCTCAAGAGTACTTTAAGTCTGCTGAAGGAGGTCTTCTGGTAGATGTTAGCTGTGGGAGTGGTTTGTTTTCCAGAAAGTTTGCCAAATCTGGGACCTATTCTAGAGTTATTGCACTTGATTTTTCTGAAAATATGCTTCGCCAATGTTATGATTTCATTAAGAGTGATGATACTCTTTTAACTACGTAAGTTAAACTTAAATTTTGTAGGCAATTAAGTTACAGTCTCTATGACAGATTGCATTCAGTAATTATGTTTTCTGTAATTCTTTTATAAGAAAAGACATTGCTATCCTGATTCACACTTTATTGGAGAATGTGCAGTAATCTTGCTCTTGTAAGGGCAGATGTTTCTAGACTTCCCTTCTCATCAGGTTCAGTTGATGCTGTTCATGCTGGTGCAGCCTTGCATTGCTGGCCATCTCCTTCAAATGCTGTAAGTTTTGTTTCTTTCTCTGATTTTCTTCTAAAAATTTTCCATAATGATTGGGTTTGGACAACCCAAATTATGGATCTGACTATCTAAAATAACACAACCCTTCTTCTACTCCAAGCCTATACTGAGGTTTCCACACTATTCTTGAACTGGGTTGATCTGACTGGCTCCTTGACTTGGATGCACAAAACCTCAGGAAACGTTTCCTCATGAATCCTACTACAACCACTTTGGTGGCCATTAGGGTTTTCTTTCATAATTACCTAGTATGTGTGGAAGGGATGACTACATCTGTCTGAGATAAGTCGACTTTTCAGATAACCCTGGATACCTTATCAGAAAAGATTACTTTGTCATGGTCTATACCAGGAAAAAACCGTACTTATCAGTATTCCTGCCCACTATACCAGGAAAAAAGTGTCAATATTTTTAAGGTGCTTCTTGAACTAATAACAATGCATATATTTGTCAGATTGCCGAAATCACTCGCATATTGCGAAGTGGTGGTGTCTTTGTAGGAACCACTTTTCTGCGATACAATTCATCTACTCCTTGGATAGTACGCTCTTTGATAGAGGTAATACTTTTTCAATGATTTCTGAGTCTGATAAATGATAGATATAATCCCAACAGGGTGAATTTATTAAACTTTTTTGGAATGAGCTCATTTGCATCATGACTTTTCTATTTGACTGAGAATCTGTAAATGTCACACCACTCTTCCTATTTGACCAGTTGAAATGGTGAAATTTATTATCCTTGTCGAGAGTTGGATTGTGTTTTTTCTAATAAATGTGAAGGGTTCTTGACTGAAATTTTTTCATGCCATTGAATGAACTTACCCAAAAAATTATAAACCTTTTCATTTAATAAATTGGATCCCCACTTTACACCCTAAAATTAATTGATATGCAATAGCTATATTCCTAAACTGGCCATGATACTCCATTAGCTAATAAGAAATTTAACTAGGTCTGTGGGGTCTGATCTATTTGTCTTTTAAAAGTCCATCTTAATCTAATGCTGTTCTTAATTATTTATCCCATAGAGTTTTATGATAGTGTACCTATAACATTAGCAGTAAGTCTTTACAGTATATTGCATAATAAGTAACATCCCACATTCATTTTTCTTTATAATTGCAAACACAAGTAGTATTATGGTCAAAGACTACTACTGGGGTCAGTTAGGGTGTCTGTGGGTGGATCTACTACAAAATTTTGCATGTGGTCATAGGATCTGAGATTTATTAAGAGTATTTTGCATGACTCCACTTATGTGCAGAGGTCTCGGCCGACCTATAACTACTTGACAGAGGAAGAGATCAAGGACGTGTGCACATCATGCGGTCTTACAAACTACTCAACCAAAGTTCAGCAATCTTTCATCATGTTTTCTGCTCAGAAGCCATGACATTAGGTTTGATCTATTTGGAATATCATTTATCCATACCTGTCTTTATTCTGTTCCTTTGTTGATTTTTTTGTACAATGTATATAATCTGCCCATTACGTTGTAGATAAACAAGCCTGAAAAGGTGCTAATGACATGGGGCAGATGTACAGTATTACAATTGGTGAAATGTATAATAGTTTAGTGTGTAATTTAGAAAAATAAAATAAAAAATTGTGGTAATGGTCTGATTAGTGGTCTATAGTGACCAGCAGCCTTTCTATTGGTAGGTTGTGTTGGTCATGGTGTGAAAAGTGATGAACTTGAGGTGTTCAATGTTGATAAAACAGTATAATGATATTTCTCGTACCTGTTGTAAAGCCGGGGGTGGATTGGAAAATTCGGTTCATATTTGTGTTGATAAGAAGAACAAACGAACCCAATTTTTCTAGCAAATTCATGATTTCAAAAGTATATGCTTTGTGATATTGGATCTTGCCCAATATACTTGGATCAAGTATTTCTGCATAATCTATGATGTTTGAAGTTGAAATGGTTCCTGTATTGGCTACTAAAGAAAATCTAAAAAAAAAAAAAAAAAATTTAACTTAGGCGTATGATAAGATTATCTGACATATTTCTGTGATGAATTCCAGATCAGGTCCATGAAGAATTTATTGAGTAATGCAAGATCATTCTTAACAACAACAATGCTAAATTTATCAAAATGATAACAGTTGGATGTGATCACCAATGAGCTTGGTGTCTTTGTCTAATTTGTTTATGTTTATTCTTCTTGGGCTTTTTCCCCAGAGCCCCAGAGGGTGGAGCTTGTTGCAATGATAAGTGCCCTCCACCAAAGTTACGTGACAAAGTGTCTTGAATTCGAGTCTAGAAATCAGCCTCCCTAATTTGGGAGAGAGACCGTCTTCCAACCATATCTTGTAGGCCTCATAAAAGCTGGTTGTCTTGTACACTGCATACAGACATTTTTTTTTTTTTCTTTTAACACTAATATAGTCATGAAATGAGCTCACGTGAGATTGAGCTCATTTTATCCTCAAGCCTCTGGACCTTGGGAAAGGGCTATTCACGTGAACTAGCCCTTAAAAATAAGGGCATGCATATATACAATTGTAATAAAACTCTTTGATGAAGTGGCTCAGCCATTTTTTTTTTATAATAAAATTTTCTCGACTTGAGTTAAGCCAATTGAAAACCCCATTTTAAAACAAAGCAAAGTGGGTTTTAATCTATAAAAGAAACTCTGATACTCTCTCACAGTCACACACACTTGATGGCAGAGAGATCCCCTCGTGCGGCTCACACGCTGACCCACACTCTGTTTGTTCTTCTAACCTCACTCTGCTTCTTTGACCTTTGACCAAAGGCTAAAGGCACAAAAAACTTCAACTTGAATGAGTGTAAACTTTATATATAAAGAGGAATATTTGGTCAGTCTTTAGCTTTAGGACTTTGGAGCTTCAGGGTTAAAATGTTAAAAATCTGTCACCTGGGATCCTTTGCACGTGAGTTCTTGCTTACTATATAATAACACTCTGCTTTTCATGGCACGTTAAGGGTGATGACCCTTATTCTTTGATTTGCTGCTAAGTATTTTCTGCTTTAGTTTATGTCTTTCACAGAGATATTTTGTTAAATTCGATTTTAATATTTACCACACACATGTATCATGCAACTTTCGTTGGTCGGTGCTGGTGATCTAGAGGCCGTTTTCAGCCAAAAGATTACTTCCATTGTAGGTATTTTAGATTGCATTGGTAGGTTCCTGAAAAGAATTCTTGCTTCCTTTTTCTTTTTTCCACTTTTTTTATGTTAATGGAGCTCTTTTTGTGTGTGAAAAAAAAAAAGAAAAAAAAAAAAGAAGAAACTGAAACATATTCAGGGAGGTTTCCAGACAATATTATTAAGTCAATGAGAAAATTTGCTCTGATAAAACATCCTGGGGCATTTGAAAGTGTTGGGAAAAATATTCATGTTAACTGCAAAACTTAACATGTACGTTTTTGTTTTTGTTTTTGTGTTTGCATAGGGATGAATGACACAAGAATTATTTTTTTTTTTTTTTGAGAGAGAATTTCAATTTATAACCCACTCTTAATAAATTAATAATAGCTCTTTATCATTAGACTAAGATACTAATCGGTTTTTGGTATAGGCGGGGATTGAATCCTAAGTCTCTTATTCAACTATTAGACATGTAAGGATTAATTGAGCTAAGCAAAATAGAACTTATATATTAAAAAAGTAACAAAAGGTGGAGAGCTAAGTACAAGAGCAGAACATATATAAACATTGGCTACAATTTTGGAATGTGACACTGACCAGCATTGAGTAATGAATGAACACTATCTAAGAGATTATTTTGTCACACAATTAGGGCAAATTAGGTTTTCAAATATAATATGTAGTAAATGTTAACATTAAGAGTCTTGAAGTATAGAAATTTAAGCTAAAGTGATACAGAAGAAAGCGAGAAGACATGGGAGTTTTAAATGGTTAACGGCTTGTTTGGTTTAAAAAAAATGGTCACTCATCATGCAGTTTTCATTACCCATCACTCATCACCCATGACTCATTACTCATCACTTAAAATACCCAAATTTCCTAATCCCACCCGTTTGGCACATATTTTCAACTTTCCATCACTCAAAATTTTCTACTTTTTGTGGGACCCATACCTGAGCAACATGTCAAGCATTCTTATTAGCCTACTCGTCTCACACCATTTCCTCCCAAAACCAGAGACTTCAACCCAGGCATTCCTTTTTTTTTTTTTTTCCTTCAACCCCCAATACCCACAACAACCACTTCGGTTCTGAGTTTCAAGCACAAACCCACAAAATTCATTAGCATCCTTGAAGCATCCAGAAAATTCACAAACCCACAACAACCAATTCGTTGTCCCAATCGTTGATTTTTTTTTTATTTTTTTTATGGGTCTGAGATGAGAAAGGCGAAAAGGAAGAAAAAAAAAAGAAAAGATCGGACCTGCGATGATCTCCAGCGATGGCACCATTTTATGGGTTCTGTGATGAAGAACAAAAAAAAAAAACCCAAAAACCCAACTCACTGAACCCAGTGAAAGAAGAAGAAAAAAAAGAAGAAGAAAGAAAGAACTGCAGTGAAGAGTTCATGGGTTCTGTGATGATGAACAAAAAAAAAAAAGAGAAAGAAGAAAGAAAGAATAGTGCAGCGTAGACTAGAGAAAGTGAAAGAAGAAGGAAAAAAAAGAAAAAAATAAAGAAGAAGAAGAAGGAAAAAGAACAGTGCAGCGTAGACCAGAGAAAGAAGAGAGAAAAATGAAAATGTTTGTGGAGAAGAAAGTAGTTGAAGAGGCATCAAAAGCAGCGCTCACGTGTGTTGCATTGACAGTGGGTCCACGCATGTGGGTGTAATTACAAAAATTCTATTGAAAACAGAGTTATGGAAACTAAAAACACCTAAAATGTGTTTTCAGTTTCCATAATTCATCACGAAAAAATTAAAGAATTGAGTGATGAAAACTGTGAATCAAAACTCCTCCAAACAAAGCAACTTGCTGCGGGGCCCACAATTTGGATATTGAGTGATGAAAACTAAGTACTGGATGATAAAAACACTTAAACCAAACAACCTCTAAGAGTCTTGAAGTATAGAAATTTGAGATAAAGTGATAGAGAAAGAAGCGATAAGACATGAAAGTTTTAAATGGTTTGACACATCCATTGCATAAGAGCTAAAAGTGCTACATCTTGTTCATTCACTTAGATGGTGATATATTACAATAGAATCCATTTTTATAATGGGATTAAATAAACAAAAATTATAATTTTGAACTGATCGCTTCAATCAATCCCACAATTTCTTCCAGCAATCAAGTTCATGATTGATTCCAATCCCATGATTTCTCTAATAATCCAATGCCTTGATTTGGTCTTCAAGACAATGGAGAGTATATACTTTTTTTGTTTGTTTATTTGTGGAAGCTCGTGTTTCAAATTTGTTTGTACTTCATTTTTGGATTTAAAAAAATAGGACCAACAATCTACAAGGCTTGAAATGAGCAATGGTTATTATGGTTAAATGATCCATTAGGTTAAAATTTTTTAAAATTGTGGTAAGAAGGAGAAAACCTGAGGTTTATTTATTTATTTATTTATTTATTCAGAATAATGCTACATATACAATATTTTTATAAAGGGCAAATTATTATTAATTGGTGAAAAGTAATGTCAATAGTGGCCAAAATTAAAACCAACAACAACTTACCACATAAGTTTTATTGTGAAAATGTTGTGAATGTTATTTTTTTTTAATATGAAAAAAAATATCCATGATTGAAAAAAAAAAAAAAAAAAAAGGATCTCATTTCCCCCCCCCCCCCCCCCCTCAATTTGAAATAAAGGATATCTTACGAGTAGGAGGAAAAAGATTTGAAAATTTGTTGTGTGGTTTAGTTTAGTTATGTGTCTTTTGATAGCGAGCATGTGTGGCAATTTAGAGTTTTGGTCCATTCGGTTATTGCAGCTAAAGATGCAGAAGCGATGGCAAGATGGAGAAAACAAAAAGGAAAAAGAAGGAAAATGGCATATGATCTAGGTGACTCGTTAGTGCTAGTCCTCTGATAGATTCAGAGATAGAAGACATAGAAGTCTTACATGGTTTCGGCTACATGGCCTAAAGTCACAGAATGAGAGCTCAAAAGGCTACATCTTCTTCATTCATTCATATAAATGGTGATACATTAGAATAGAACTCATTTTTATAGTAGGAATCACATACACAACAATCACAATTTTAAATTTTGAATTGATTGCTTCAATACTACAATTTCCTCTAACAACCAATTTATTGATTAATTTCAATCCTATGATTTTCGTTACTAATCCAATGTTTTGATTTGGTCTTCAATAATATGGAAATTATACACTTCCATACATATAACTCAATGGTATTAATTGGTCTTCTTTTAATAAAAAAATCATGGTTTAAATATCCCTTCCCCAAACTAAGTGTGCGTTTGACAAAAATTTTTTTTGTCAAGTTATTTTACTATTCAGCTTATTTTTGCTACTATTTATAAATTCTACTGCACTTTTTGATATTATTCATGGGTCTCATGTACTATATTAGCTAACTTTTACTTTTATGTACAATATTTTCAGTAAAATTTTTTTAATTTTACCAAAATAAATAGATTCCAAACAGACTCTTATCGTAACAATTGCAGAATTAAACAAAATTTTTAGTAAACACGGTATGTGAGTGGAGCTTGCCGATCAGGTCCTAGTTTTGTGCCTTATGCACCTTTAAAAAAAAAAAAAAAAAATTACAGGACTTTTGCACATTATTGAATTATTGAAAAGTAAGCAACTCATTATTTAAAACTTTTTGAAATGAATGACGAAGACTGATTGATTATGTTGGCATATTGTGGTTAACACATGTACATGTAGCAGGTTTTAAAATATATTCTTGAAAGGAAAAGGAGTCACACTTCAGATGTCATATATAATATATAGTATATTATAATCGTTATGATGCTCAACAAATGAACCTTTTTTCTTTTCTTTTCGGTTAATGGCACAGAAAAGAAATGTCTTATAATAGAAGAAGTGACCCTTTTAGGATCTAATCTTGGATTTAACTAAGAAAATATTCCGTTTATACTATTCTTTCATTGCTTCCCTCTGAAGGGAATTTTTTTTTTACCTTAGAAGTATGGACATGGGTGTAATACAAGATAGGTAACACAATAATTCTTGAAAAAATAAGATATTTTAAGACGGTGATATAGCAATTAATTAATATGTTTTCACGTATATTTTTTTTCTTAGTTTTAGGTTATTTTATGTTAACTTTTAACTTTCTTAAGTTAATAAAAACTATCAAAATCTTTAAAATTATATCTAAAATAGTAAAATAAAATAGGTACTAATGTATGCCCTTAGGAGAAATGTTAGTAAACCATTTTAGGAAAATTTTATCTAGAATTGAAAAAGTTGTCAAACTTTTTAGCAGTTTTTTCAATTCTCAATAAAAATTCTCTTAAAATAGATGATTAATGTATAACCTAACATACTGTGAAGGGAAAATTCTTAGGTAGTCCAGGAGCATAGAGAAATAGTGCTCCCTCCTCTCACATTTATGGTAGGCCCCACCATGCATTTAATGAATGGGTCCCACCATGAATGTGAGAGGAGGGCGCACCATTCTCCGTGCTCCGAGAGTACCTAAGAATTACTCACTGTGAAGACACACATTAACGGACCCAATAAAATATTACATATTTTTTTCCTCCGAAGATACTGAGAACACACATATAAGAGCATCCACAACAGTGGACCTAAAAATTTAGCTATTTAGCACTACAAAAAATTATTTTATCTATTTTCCCTACTCACTTTACAAAACATCCAGCAACAGTGGATCTATTTTATCTTTCAACACAATAAAATAATATATCTACTACATTATTTTATTAATTTCATTCTTTCTCTTTTTCAAAAAAAAAAAAATCTTTCTTTCTCTCTATCTCACGTCGTGCCTCACTCTCCACTCTCACAAAAAAACTTCTAATTTCTCTCCTCTCCACTTTCTACTCTCACTTTTCTCTATCTTGTCGCCGCTCTCTCCTTCCCACCCATCACCATCCCGAAACCTTCCTCACCAGTGCCAGAGACGAAATCGTCGAAGCTCTCGAGGATCCTGTGGGTTGTGGGTTGTGAGTTGTGATGTGGGTTTGTGTTTTGTGGTGGTTGTATGGAATTTGGACCTGCATTGCTTCGATCTTTCTCTCTACTCTATCTTTGTGGATTTGTGTTTTGTGATGTGGGTTTGGTGGATTGGCATTGCTGGTAGTCCGATCCGGTGTTTTTCTGGTGACTGGATGTCTAATTCGGTGGGTTTTATATGGATTTTATAATCACCATTGCCGGGGAGTTAGCCGGTGAAGCAGAGAGGAGATAAGGGATGCCGGAGAGAGAAAAAGAAAGAAAAAGAGAAAAGATTATTTTAATAAAAGAAGAAAAAGAAGTTTAATAAAATATTATTATTTTAATGAGAGGAAAAGTCAAAAAATTTTAGCTATGGCTCTATTATTGTAACATACATTTTTGTATTTTTGTAAAGCTAAAATAACTATATAACTATTTAGTTTCACTGCTACTAATACTCTAAAAAACAATACCCATGATATTTTTATATATAACTATTTAACTTGACAACTGCTAATGCTCAAAGAAATAATATTCGTGACATTTCTATATCCAACATGACCACACTAGAGATTTTAAAGTTTAAATACTTTTTAACTTTTGCCGGAATATGTCACATCATTCTACTTATTAGATTTTCTCTTACTTTTTCTTGGGGGTGGGTAACTACCAAATCTTGACTTTGCTACAAAGGTGAAAGCTCTAATTAATTCATAAGACTATATAGAAAGGTTAAAGGTACTACTCCAAGGGCACACAATTTACTAAAGACGAATATGTCTAATTAGGCTTCTGTCTTTTTTTTTTTTTTTTTTTTTTTCACTTCTAATAATAAGTAGAGGAGAGGGCTAGCAAATACATATCATTGATTTGGAAATATTTTGTCT
This sequence comes from Castanea sativa, assembly GCF_040712315.1. Lineage (NCBI taxonomy): Eukaryota > Viridiplantae > Streptophyta > Magnoliopsida > Fagales > Fagaceae > Castanea > Castanea sativa. The sequence goes on along the minus strand of NC_134013.1, from coordinate 79,618,222 downwards.
AACTTTTTGTTAAAGGTGTACTAAAGTACACTTATACCTTGAAAATTTTTTAAAAAGTGAGAAAATGCGAAAAAAAAGAGGCTTTTAAAAAATTGTACATAAAAGTTTAAAAAATATAAAAGCTAAAAGTTGAGCTTATAAGTTGATACCAAACAAATACCATGATCTACTAATTAATAAGTTTAATTGTCCGTTGGGAATAGTATTTACTCGAAATTGATTGAGGGACACCTATAGACTATATGTTGCAAAAGTTGAATGAGAAATCCCTAAGTTCACTCACCTATCTTGTTGATCAATCATTATGTGTTGTGATGAGGGTAAAACTAATATGACGGTCTGGCTGGTATGATTAAATTAAGGTGACGGGCAATATGGCTTAAAGAGGACGGATGGGTGGTAGACGGACTGAAAGAATTTATGCATCGCTTTCCAAGCTACCTCAAACCACGCTATGAGATTAGGGCTGACATGGCCCTGAGTGTGATTCACGCAAACGTAAATACGAAGAATTCTTGCGCCACACATTAGCCTTAATCAAAGGAATTTTATAAGGAAAGGAATTCTTGAAGGTATGAGAATGGAAAGAGTTTTTATCATAAAAGGAAAGAGCTTGGTAATCAAGGAAAAAAGGCCGACTCTACACCCCTATAAATACATCCAAAACCCCCTTGACTAAAGGTACGCATATCTGACTCAACTCTATCACTTTAGGGTTGAAAAGAAATTCTAACTTGACCTTCGGAGGGTTTTCGGCCGGCACCACACCGGTGCCCTCTTTGAGGTCTATTTGTTTTCTGTTTGCAGGTTTCATCAGTTGTGGAGGGTGCTTGCAACTTACTGGTTTCATCAGTTGTGGAGGGTGCTTGCAACTTACTGGTGATATTCTCAACCTCATCATGTTGCAAATGGGTATCGAAAATTTTAATATTTTTCTCAAGTGCCTAATTTGTTTGCCTAGATTAGGGCCTTGAATCTTTCAATTAGACTACATAAGTACTTATACAAGATAGTTTTTTTTTTTTTCTCGAGCATATCTAACCACTCCACTTGCTTTATTGCTCTCGCTTTCATTTTTAATTAGCATGGGTGAAGTTTGAGTTAGTCATCCCGTTCATCATGCTTGAGCTAGGGTCACATAAAACAGCTCAGGGAATTGACCCTGGAGGACATATATAATATAAAGTAATCCCTTAATTTCTAGTTGTTGCATTTGGATTTAAGAATTTAGTCAGGGTTTGATTTTGCTTGAACAAGGAATGAAAAGTATTTAGTCTTTGTATTTTGTAGTTGAAATTTGTAAATTATGAAGCTTTGCACGTATATGAATTAGAACTCATTAGATGGAAAAGTCATTCCCAGGGCATTCCCAACTTGGTTATGAATTTCTCTACCTTTGCATTGTGTCACTTCCCTTTTCAAATGTTTAACCTTAACTAGGGATTGCAAAAGTTTTCCTTATTATTACTTTACATAGGTTTTCCTATCTCAAAGAGTAGGGAAGTATTTTGTCTATCATTTCATCTTGAATGTGTGTATATATATTATGTCTTATGAGTTGTGCTAACGGGCAGCGTAAATGCCCGTTAACAACACATTTTTGGGTAACTTTTAAGATTTTTGATCATATTTTAGTAATTTTTAAGACAATTTTTTCATTTTTTTTTTTTGAGTGAAACCTAAAAAAAGAAATGTTAACACATTTCTAATGTCTTATTATTAACCAAAACACTAGCCTCTCCACCATCAAAAAAAAAAAAAATCACTAGCCTCTCTCTCTTTTCTTTTCTTTCTGAGGATAAACGGCAGCACTAGTCTCCCTCTCTCTTTTAATATTCTTATCATCATTACTAATGAAGTGCATTTAGCACTTGCATGCATTCGATGTGACAACTTATGCTTCCTGTCGGTAACACTTAGTCAGATTTGTCTTTTGTAGCAAACTGAAATGGTAGATTCTAAAAGTCTTGGTTAGCTAATGAATTACCAAGGCTTGTCCGAAATATTGGTTAAGAGTTTGTTGTAAAGTAGTTAAGCAATAAGCTCCTTAATATGCTTATCAGTGTGGCACTTATAATTAAATAGCCGGTCAAGGAATTTGTAAACCTCTAGTTAGTGCTGGTTTCAAATTAAACCCCACCTTTTAAAAGTTAAAAATAAATGTTATGCTTCTAAAAATGTTTCAATTCAAACTATAAACCTAGTAATACGTGTGATGCCGTTAATTAAACAATGTTTAAACAAAACGACTATTTGTAGCTTGAAGTTAAACAGTGTCAATATATTATAATGGACAAATGCATTGAAATAACAACACAACGTCATTTTGCTTTAGTATATATCTTCCATTAATGGCATCACCATAAATGGGCATAGATATTTGTTTGAATTGAAATATTTTCTACAGTGTAAAGTTTAAGCAATTTGAAATTTCTGAAAATATCTCGTTTAATTTGGACCATGCATCCCTAAATTGGAGGTTTAAAATATAATTTTTTTGGAGGAAGAATATTGAATCTTCATAACATGGTGAACTAGATTAAGATTATCAGAATTTTATGAGTGTAAGATTTTTAAATATTTAGATGGAAAGTATTATTTCTAGTCCATTCCCAGATCATTTTCTTAATTAGGATAGAGCTTTTCTTTACCTTCCATTAATACTTCATTCAAATAATGCATATATAGACTTAAATCCAAATTCTTTGATTTCAAGTTCTCATATCAAAATACAAGAATTTTAGTACGTAGGGATTAATATTTGAGTACACAGTTCAAATCTTTTGCTTGAGCTTGACATGATATAAACTTAAGGTGATGGTATCACATGGGAGAAGAGAAAGAAAGAGAAACATTCCTGCTCTACTTATTAATCGAGAATAGAGCTTCAACTTAACTAAATTTTAAAGAGTAAAATCAAAATACTAACAACCACCTCGCTCATATCCACCCATGGATTTCACTAAATTAAACATATTAATTAATAGTTCTAAAATCTGGAATGCACTAATCATTTTGAAATTTCAGACTCCAATCCAAACTCAGCATCCTTTAAGTTCATATATCTAGACCCATATTTCGACTTTCAAGAGTCTCTTGTAAGTTACAGCTCAGCTTGGATATTTTTAACAGAAACATGCAAGGTTTAACTCTCCTCTCTGTCAAATATCAAATTTTATCTCCAAACCCACGTGGAGCTGATATTTCTAAGGAAGATCCATTAGTCATTAGAGTAGTGATAAACTCTTCCCTTGATTCTTTTTAGATCCGAATCTAAACTTGCCATCCTCGAAGTTCATATATATATATATATATATATATATATATATATATATATATATATATATATATCTCTCTAGAGCCATATGTCATGAGTGTGGTAAGTTTTAGCTTAATTGTGATATTTTAGTGTTGTTAGGGTCCGATTAATGTGTGCCCTTAAAACATACATTAAGTTATCTATTTTTTTTTTAAAAAAATAATTAATTATTGTGTGCCCATGCCCAAGGCACACAAAATTCATATATATATATATATATATATATAGATATATTTCTGGACCCACGTGGAGCTGATAGTTCTAGAAAAGATGGATTAGTCATTAGAGTAGTGATAAACTCTCTCCCCTGATTTTTGGTGGAACAATTTTACCAAAAGCTGTGCTTTGTACTGTGATGAGGCACGCCATGATTGATGACCGCCAGAACTGTAGGTGCATAATTGAATGGGTAGAGAATAAGAGGGTAGAATGGGAATGATGCAAGATAAGCAAATAATTTCTTGACAATGCAAACCCCAAAGTTAACTCTTGGTTGGAGCATAGAGGCTCATGAAGCGAGGTCATCCTCAAACTTAGCACTAAAGCCCTTAATTTATTAGGTCATTTTTATTTTCCTTAATTACTATAGTGCTTAGTGAGTTGTTTTTGTCTGTCAAATGTTTGTGACAAAACCACATTATTATTTAGGCACAGTTTCTCCATTAGTGGAGTGGTTGGTCTTGGTTGTATATGTTGCCATGTTTGATTCCCCAAAAACCGGGTTTCTTTCTTCTCGTACATGTCTTGTTCATAGCTTTTCCGATATATCTTGTTATTGTTAGGAGATGCTGGCACTAGTGACTCTGATTTCTGACCTGGTACAAAGCATTTGAATAGCACATAATGGGTTTGGTTAATTTGCATATTTTGTTGAATGTGTTTGACTGTCCAGAAGAAAATGGAGGATATATAACAAAAGAACATCAAAATTTTGAGTATTTTGATCAATTTAGGTTTGGATGTTAGGACAACTAACCCATCTACATAGCCTGTCAATGAACTATATGGGCCAATTGATCGAGCCCCGCAAAGGACATGAAGTTAAAAAAATAGTTTCTAGGGACACAACCAATGAGCTGGATTGAAGATAAAAATTGCATTAAAAAAAAAAAAAAAAAAAACTCAAGATAGGGCATATATATTAGCACTGACACATTGGACACATGAGATGGAGTCCCCTAATCAAGAAAAAATTAATGGAAATTTTTCAAATTTTTTCACTTCCACTATTTTAGAGCAATCAAATGGGACGTTTAGAAGAAAACATGATTTCATATGTTTAATGGTATTGCAATTTATTATCACATAAAAATAAACTTTATGTGAGAGACTCATAAATATACGGTTACTCATATTTAAGAAAACCGTAATATCGCTGTATAAGATGTGGTAAATAAAAGATATTTTTTCCGTCCCACTTAGGTTGTCCTCTATTCCATTATAGGATGTTTCAAAATATTGTCCTGTTTTTAATAATAAAAGTCATTAATTTACTAATGTTCCTATTATACCTCTATTTAATTTTTAAAACTATTCCATTTGAAAAGAAAATCAACTTTATTTAAGGATAGTTTTGAATACTAATATATTTTTAAAAATTAAATAAAATAATAAATAATGTTTCTTACAAAATTTGATCTTTCTGGGACAAATTAAACAGGACGATGGGAGCAAAAGAAACAAAGAAACACTAGCTCCTGTAAATGGTACCAAATAATGAATTAGATATGTACGAATCAACATTAGGAGAAGAGGACCATATCCAGGAAGTTGACACGGTGTTAGCTGTGAATTTTTAAAACAAATCTATGGGATCCAACGGTTCACACAGTTTGGATCAGGGTCAAATCAGTAGGCAGTAAATTTTGGCAACTCTTCTAGGTAGAACATCAATGAGGTATTTAATAACTTGTTGTCATGATCACTTCTTGGATTACCAGAGTAAATTAAGTAAATTCTTTAATTATTTATATATATATATATATATTTTGAGAAACGATTATCTATATATCTTGGATTCTAAATGGTGCTATGGAATCATTTGGGTATTTAACCTTGTACTTTTTTCCATGCTAAAATGAATGGAATTTCACAGTTTTAAACTCCAATATATATGTGTTATATCTTGTGATTCCTTAATAATATGTTATGCTCCACTAATTGTTATTTTATGCTTTGCGTTATTAAGAATGTTACATTTTATACTCTATTAATTATAGTCTGTTGTATTATGTGTTTTTGAACTTTGATTATTTAAGGGAGAGACAAAAATATAATAAATTGTGATTAATGAAATATAAAATGTCGCACATATATTGACAGTAGTGGGGATTTTGATTGCTATTACCAATTCTCAATTTTTTTTTTTAAAACGCCCCTTTCTTGCGCTGAGCTCTAGTTTCTCCCCTCTGAGGTCTGAGACACAATAAATAGTAGAAATAATATACTAAAAAAGAAGAATTAATTAAGAGAGGAGCAGAAAGAAAATATCTAGCAAAAAAAACTATTTTCATAGAAAAGATTATTTCTTTTAAGTAAAGACCCTTTTTTGCTTTTCGTACGTAGTGTTTTATTAACCGACTTGGCCGACTTAATAACAAGGCAGTGATAAAGTAGCTCGAGTCTATCTCCACACTTTTGGATCAAACTCAAGCAGGAGTCTTTAACTCAAAAAAATAAACGACAATTAAAAGAACCGTAGTTATGTTGCACAAACCGACCAATGTATGTGTTAGTACTAGTCTCTTAAATTTAAATGAAAATAAATAATAAAAAAATCGAGAGTCGGAACTAGGGTTTTTAATCTCCTTTATTTGGTTAACCAAAAAAATCTCCTTTATTTGGAGAACTAGGGTTTCTATTATTGTAACTAATATTATTTCAATTAAAAATAATTTAAAAAAATCAGCATATTATTATTGTGTTTTTTCTTTATTTCGAAGTCCAATTAATGCAAGTGGGAACTGGGAAGCTCCAACAACCTATTTCACCAATCAAGAGATTAGAATCAAAGAAAAAAATTGGTTAAAAAAAATCTGCTATTGCAGCTCCTTCAAGAAGAGTTTTAGTTAGTTTAGCATCAGAGCTCTTTAGCCAAGGAGATGAGAGAAAAAAAAAATTAATTAAAAAAAAGGTTTTAGACAATGGGAGACATGGAAACAGTGCCCACGTTCCCCTCATATCTTACTTCCTTTCTTTATTGCTTTCTCTCTCTCTCATATGACAAAGCCCACCTTATTGACAAAATGTTGTTTAGCTCTTCAAGGAATAAATATATACCCTTTCCTTTCTTGTGAAACTCCATAAATACTCATATCTCCATGCCCTAGTCTCTCTCTCTCTCTTTCTCTACTGTTTACACCACTACCTTGATAACAGCTCAAAGAGAGCTCTATCTTTGAAGTGTTTATGTGATCATGGTGTGTTTCTCTCTCTTTCTCTGTAGCAAAGTTCTAATTGACTTTTTTTTAGTTCATATGTATTTATTTATTGGGTTTTTGTTACAATTCATCTGTTTAGGGAATTCAGAAGCCTGCATGGTTGGAAGCCCTCTACACACAAAAATTCTTTGCTGGGTGCTCCTATCACGAAACAGCAAAAAAGAATGAGAAAAACGTTTGCTGTTTGGATTGTTGTACAAGTATTTGCCCCCATTGTTTGCCTTCACATCGATTCCACAGGCTTCTTCAGATTCGTCGATATGTATATCATGATGTTGTTCGGCTCGAAGATCTTCAGAAGCTCATAGACTGCTCTAATGTTCAGGTAATTGCTTCACAAAATAAGGTTAATTTTCTCTAGCTACTGTTATGTTTCAAGCATAATTTAATTATTACTACATAATTTTGCTGAATTAAATGAAACTCCAATAGGGTTATACAATCAATGGTGCCAAAGTGGTGTTTATCAAGAAGAGACCTCAAAACAGGCAATTCAAGGGTGCTGCAAACTATTGCACTTCCTGTGACAGAAGCCTCCAAGAACCATTTTTACATTGCTCTCTAGGGTGCAAGGTAATTAATTGTGATGATTATGTTTTTTACCATATAATTTTCTTTTCAAGCTAAACTTTAAACTAATTTCCATGATTACTGAGACGAATACCAAATTTTATAAGTCATCATAATTCCAATATATCAACACAGATGCTCATTTTATGTAGCAATAAAACCCTTTAGAATGCAATTCAATTGGTCCATAGAAATTAAAGTAGATTAATTGCGATTGAATCATGCACATGACGTGCAATTTTGTACTAAAAAGCATCAAAATTCTAAGATTTATAGCTTAGTTCGTGACAATATTGAATGTGAACTATGTAGGTTGATTTTGTGCTGAAGCGCTATAAGGACCTTTCTCCATTCCTAAAGGCTTGCAACACTTTACAACTAAGTCCTGACTTCTTAATGCCACAAGACATGGGAGACGACGAGATGACTAATGAGACACCTCATTCTACAATTGTGGACTGTGATGAGCCAATGATCTCGTCCTCAGGTTCATCAGGGTCTGAGAACATGAGTGTGGCATGCACTCAGATTGTCCGAAAGAAGAGAAGTGGGCTATATGTGTGCGCAAGATCAGCTAATAGGGTTTCTAATAATGAAGACATGGCTACAAGCATGAGTAGAAGAAAGGGCATCCCCCATAGATCTCCTATGTGTTAATTAGCAACAAAGCACTGCTATTAGCCAATTACTACTACTACTACAATTTTAATTTTGATACTTTGACTGAATCCTACAAATGCTTATTGTCTCTCTCTTTCTCTAAAAATTAAAGTTTTAAGTTAATTTAATCACTTGGTCGGGGTGTTTTGTCTTAATGGCATCACGTGATTCCCAATTCCAAGTTATGGTTTTGTACATTTTTCTAAGGTTTTCTTCATAGTTCATATCATATGATTATTATTATTATTTACAATATTATTATTATTTACAACATTATTAATTCAAATCATGAATTAGAGTGTCTTCCAGCACCATATAGGCATACACTTCTAAACCTACCAGATTTATTTGCACATATTTATAGCTTGTAGTCTATGATAGTGCAAGGCATTTTGTACACTTAAGCATACGAATACCTATGGAGGCACACGTGAATTCCCTGCGTGTGCTTGGCAAATTGATCATTAACTAACACTAAAATACAATGTTATTGCTAAACCCTATAATCTTTGTCACACTCTCATGATGGGCTCCTAAAAAGGGGCTTCCTTTGACTTTGACTACAACTAGGGACCCTACTGAGTACACCGTCCTTCCTTGAAGAGATAGAGAAATAGGGTTTGAACAGTAATTTTGACTAGTCAAACCCTCACGATTAATATAGTGATTAAGGTGCTGAAAGAACTAAAATGAATATTTATATGAGTGTTGCTTCATGAAACATTCTCTCTCTCTCCCTCTGCCTCTCTCTCTTATTGTATCATATGAGTTCAGCCTAATTAAGAGCAAGGCCTCCATTCGTTTTATAGTATTGACTCCATATCAAACACATTGCCTCTTTTAGACGTCAAAGAGTTTCTTTCTTACTACTATATCATTTCCATTGGTTAATATATAGACCATCCAAGTTTATCTTAGAAAGAAATTCAACAAGTCTGTTGTTTCAAGAACATTAACATTTTTTGGAAAATAAATCATGTTTCAAAAAGCATTTTTTAGAAAACTATTTCATTTTCCTGTGTTTGGTAGCAACCTTAAAATAAGTTTAAAAACTATCATTTTACCTTTCTTATTTATCTTAGAGTGAGATAGAGTTGTTTTTCAAAAAAAAATTAGTGAAAAACAACTATCTCATGTTAAGATAAATAAAGGAAATTAATAGATACTTTTCCTTTAACTCTTTTTTTTTTTATACTACCAGATAAAATAAAATGCGAAAAATTATTTTCACATTAAGTTCTTCATAGAAACAAATGGATTTATAAAAGATTTTGTGGTAGATGTTCTGATTACACTTATGGTCCGTTTGGATTGAGGGAGAGAGATGGGGAATAGAGTAGAGTGGAGTAGAGTAAATTTAACACAAAATTAACTTATTTTTAGTCAACTCTACTTTACTCTCCTCTACTCCCCTCCTTCTCCTTCCCTTCAAACAGGCCATTAGTTTTGTCTTTATCAATTATATTGGTTTCATGACCTTTTTTTTTCACAGCCACAAAAGGTCTAAAATCCGGGGATTGACAAAATTGGGTCATTAAACCCACTAATTGTACCACAAATAAAGAAGTCCAATATGGCTTAGCAACTTGATGACAGCAAGAGGCCCACGATACAAGCTACCTCAGGGAGGCCTAGTGATCCCCCAGTTCGTCACAAGGCTGTCCTAGATTATGAAACCCACAATCACCTACAAATGGGCACCTAATTTCTATAGAAGGGTGGCACAGGGCACAGCTTACAACCCAAGCCCATGATGAATCCAAAATTTTTTATACTCATTTGATTAGGAAATAAAGTTGTAAACAAGTCGGGTACTAAAAGTTCAAAACTGTTCATTTATTTTTATTTCAAATATGGGATAAGCTCGAATATATTACCAAACTAAATTATAAATCTAAACTTATTGTATTTTATTTTCAAACAAGATCAACTTTTTCATTATTTACTTGATTATTAACTTATTCTCTTCTCACATATATATAGTAAATTCTTTGACTAATTTTTATTTATTTATTCATAAATCTGTACTAATAATTAATAACTAATCTATAGTTGAAATTATATTATTTAAGTTAATGAGTAAGAATGATTTTTTGTTTATAATTCGATAAAGATTAGAAATACAAACTTAGTATTATTAAAAACTATATATAATTTTACTAAAAATGTACAATTTATATTATTAATTAATTAATAATAATAATTCAATCATTTATAAACTTATTTATAAATTGACACAATTCAATCTCAGGTGATCTACATAAGTATATTTAAAACATTTACATATATATATATACTTTATCCAACTTCATGTTCATGAGCTAAAGGTAGGCTTGGGCTTATAATAAGAGAGATGGGTTTGCTTGGATGGGGAATAAATCAAAGTGAATAGTTGTCTGTTGCACCGCTTGGTCGATTTGTCCACTTGGGGACACATGCAGTGCACCAAGGGAATCAAGCCCAAGTCAGCCTAGGCATCCACGTTACCTTTCCTCAAGCCATCACCAAAATAAGTAGTCCACCACCATAATTGATTACTATTTTAACTACCCACTTCTAAAATTTGTTGTCACATTGTTAAAAGCAAGAGAATCCTTCCCCTAACAATTAGCGCCAAAAACTACTTTCCCTCCATTAATTACTAATCTCAACAACCATGAGAACAAATTTGAAGCTCATTGTCCTAAACAATTCAAACAAACTTGAGTTGAGAAGATAGTAAGCTCCATGGAGCGAACATGCCTCCCCATCACTATTTAAAACGGGAGAAGAAAACCAATATTGCAAGAGACAAGCATAGTATATAAAATAGCAGAAGCAACAGGAAAATAAAAAACTCTTAACTTGAACAACCCCCCATTCTCATCCCTTTTTTCTCTAGACTGCCTAGAGAGATATTTTACTTTTTATTTATTTTTTGGTTTTTTTTTTTTAATATAAACAACTCTCGAGCAATGTTAGGGTCACAAAAACTTACACAATTTTTGCCACAACTCGCCACATGGCAAGTTGTAGCAAGTTTTGAGTAGTGGAATGGATTTTTTTTCTCTACCATTTGCCATGTGACAAGTTGTGGCAAAAGTTATCTAAGTACCCATTTTGGTACAACTGAAACAGACCCAATGTCTGCGTTTCAGCATTTTCCTGCAATGGCTTTTTTTGCTTTTCCAATAAGTCTCGTGCACTGTTCACGGAACCCATAAATCACTTTTTTCAACAAAACTTTTATTAAAAATGGGTCTCACTACACTATTCACACATTTAAAAATTATTTTATTACAGTGTTTTTAGTTTTTAAATTTTAATTTTTAACAAAATAAGCGGTATCTAAACACACCATAAGTTTTTTTGATTTAGCATTTTTGGCATCGTATTTTGCTTTTTCTTTGGGGGGGGGGGGGGGGGGGGGGGGGGAATTGGGGACCACTCCCATTTCCAAAAGTCCAAACTATTGGTGAATGCAAGAAGTATCTGATAAGATGTCCAAGGTACCACAATACAATAAGTCCAATCCAGGCGCAAGAAACCACTAGTGTTGGCCCAACAAATAACCATTAAGAGCCAGCTTATATATCTGACTAAATATATATTGTCACTGGACATTGAAACTGGCATGAGCAGTAGCAACTAGCAACACCCCCAACTTTTTATAGGAATTAGAGGAGTAATTCCACGATGTGGAGTTAGCTGAATCAGAACCGTGCAGTTCAAAACATTAAAGGCTTTGAACTGACCCTCTTTAATGTGTTCTATGATTTTGGAGTTTCCACACCATTTATTTGCTCTACATGGTCCAGATTTTTATTTTCCTCAACATGGAATTCACTTTAATAATTGATGATACAATGAATATTTCAACTCCTTTTGTCACTACTAATTAATAAGCCTTTGAAAAAAGAGTTATATTCTCCACCCTCCCCGGTTTTAAAATGATTAGTTGTTTGAATTCATCTCTCTAATTGATCCCCACTGTAGAACTATCTTCCTATCGATTTCATTATGAATGGGATGTGCAATAGCCCATTTTATCTGACCCTTATTGCTTAAAGCTTTTTGATAGGCTTATTGCTTAAAGCTTAAGCTTTGTATAAATATTGTATCATTATGAAATACTATATATCTGTGATTGTATAGTATAGATTTTTTATTTTTTATTTTCGTTTTTTGTATTTTCTTCTTAAGTTATAGGACAGTCTTATGTCTTTTTTTTTTTTTTAAATACACTTAAAACTTGATATCCCAACTAATAAGAAAATTACTCATCACACTATAATTACACAAATTATTAAACTAATTCTACTCCAATTGAAACTCTATACTAAAGTTCGAAAAAGCTTTAAATAAATTTTTGTTTCTATTTTAATTATTTTAATCATCTAACAACAAAAATTGTGGTTTTACACTATAAACTTCTGTATATGAATTTTGTTATTCACTTTTCAATGATATTTTTTGGACTCTTTTTTCAATAACTAAAGTTTATTAACACTTTGGAAGGGAAAATGTAATTATTACTAGTTATGTTTAGCTATTGCAATTTCATATTAGAGTTTGTTGATGAGATGGACACAACCTAATCCAAAAACTTTACCCAACAATTTTATTATATTAACTAACCATTTGCTCTTATTGTTATTATTCAATGTGAAACTTAACTATAAACTCAACAGAATTATAAAATAGGAAGCTATATGTTAGCTTTTACTAAACAAACTCTTTTTGTCTTTTTTTTTTTTCGCATTTTTGTTATAATAATAACTAGAGTTTATTAATCCTTGGAGAGAAAATTTATAATTAGTATTAGTCTACCATCATCATCATCTACTTATGTCTTATACATAATTAATGTGCATCTTATTCGGCAAAAAAAAAAAAAAAATTAATGTGCATCTTATTTCCCAAAATAGAAGTGCATTTGACCATATGAGAGAGTCAATCTAAAGTTATGTTCAACTATCTTGTAATATATATCATTAGAATAATAAGTATGGTAGTATACTATGAAGCTAGTAAGGAATTTTTTTATAACGATTCTTCCCTCACTCTCTCTCTCCTATTTTGTATTCCCCTTTTTTCTATTTTCCAAGGGCATCGAATAATCTTTCCTTGGTGCATATTATGGAACATGACTATCATTATTGACCTTAAATCAAATGCATGACAGAGAGTAGAAATAAACTTATTTATTAATCCTTAATGGAAATCTCAATCAAGAAACATATCCTGTCTGAAATGGAGAATCCGAGTCTACCCAATCGGTCCCAGAAAAAAATTAAATCACATATATAATGTACAATCTGATTACAAAATTTGTGCTTTGTACCCATAAAGGGACCCACTATACTTTTTTTATTCGTTTAGCAAAAGGTATTTATTGATTCTTTTTTCTGCAAATCTTACATAATTTATTACACTTTTTTTGTCTTTAGGCATAACAAACTCTTTCCTCATAATGGTGGCATCCTAAGCTTAAGGTCTTTGTTTATTTCTTTTTTTTTTTCTACTCACCTAATGTCTAATTTCTTTCTCTAAAGTATTTCTATGCTAATGTCATCTTTTCTTTTCTTTTTATTAGGTTTCACTACTGCTAAGAATATTGTATGTGTATGATCTTGAGAGCCACTTGTGAAAACCTTTATACAAAGAAGTTTCATTTGTTTATTTTGTTTCTCAAAACATACAATTCATTAAGATGCTCGGCCAATGACGGCACTCACCAGAAATAGATTTCCTTTATGAATTGAGCGGTCTAGAAATGTTCTAACTCCATTGTATGAGAATCTGTCTGTTTTCTTTTAAACTTTCCAACTTAAAGTAACACTTAGAAATTAAATGGCCAGGCAGTTATAACTTATACGAGTTACAAATTTATAGTATATATATATATATACACTATATATATGTTACAGAAAATCCCCACGCCTTCCTACTTCAAGACTACTCGATCTAAATTCATGAACCCCTCAAGCCTTTAAGGCTCGGAGAGATACCAACTCGCCTAACATGAGCGGTGGTTATAGTGAGGAATATTGAACCAGCTATCCAAAATTAACTCAAATTAAGTATCTTTTCTCAAAAAAAAAAAAAAAAAATCTCAAAGTATTAGGAATTCAGGTTTCTCAAAAGAAAAAGTATCAGGAATTCAGGATCATAATGTATGCATGTAAAGAAGAGGGCTGTGTAGGATTCCATTTTGAACCAGAATATGGGTCACACATTCTAGCATCAAGCCACGTTTTCATAACTTAATTTGGTGAATCAATCTTTCAAAGATTAAAAAAAAAAAAAATGGAACTGTCTTTTGCAGCTTATTTTCCAGTAAGGATTTCCTTCCTCGTACTTTCTGATTCTTCTCTTTTTCTAAGTTTTTGCTTCTTTGATTTTCTCTATTATGGCCAACCAAAAACAAAAAAGCGAAAGTATTTTGGAAAGAACAAAACAAAAAGCACGAGGAAGAAAAGGAAAAAAACATTATGGGATGGGATGCTAAGTCCTAACATGAAAAAGAAATGCCAGCTATATATTGCATTCACATGCACAAGAATAATTTATCAAACAAAATAGGACAGAAAAGAAGCAACAAATTATAAAAATAAGGGTGAAAATCTTTCTTTTCCCTCTTTTATTTTTTATTTTTTGGTTTTAATTAAGCCCTTGTAAATTCTTTTTTTCATTTATATCCTTTATTCTTTAAGTCATTATAAGCAGTCCAATTCTTTACATGAGTTCAATTTAGATTATTGTGTTTTCCTCGACTACATGTTTTTTTACGACGTGGTATACTCATCCATTGTTTTGAGGTTGACATCCAAATTCAGGTGCTAGTGTTGTGTGTCAGTGTGAAATGGGTGGAGAAGAAAAGATAACGAATCATGAAATGGTTTCATGTATTCATGTCAGCTACCCCTTTATGTTTGTGAGTTTTAAAATGAGCAAAATGAAATGAAATGGATTAATGTCACCTTTATAGGAGACTCTAAAATGTCACATGAAAAATGTTCTGCCTAGAAAAATTTGTATCAATTGGAATTTCTGGCCTGTTTGGATGTTTAAAAAAAGAGGGGGAATAGAGTAGAGAGAGTGAGAGTAATTCAATTACCTTGTTTGGAAGTTTTTTAAGGAAGGAATGGGAGGGGTTTCAACTACCTTTAACCCCACATTTTTAATTTCCCCAAATTAGAGAGATTTAGAGGGAGAGAATAGTAGATAAATTATTGACCAAATGAATTCTCCAATTTACCCTTTCTAAATTAACAAAATTACAAACTGATTATATAAATAATAATCTTTGTTTGTTTCCTGAGAAAATTTAAGGGGAATGAAAAAAAATGAATCTCACTATTTCCTGAGCCAACCCGGCGAGCACAACGAAGAGAACCACGTTCTTAGCCAAAATCTGAGCAATCGTAACCCATCACGACTAGACCTGTTCGGGTTGGGTTGTGCCAGCCTTGGTCCAACCACGACGAACAGCCGTGCTCAGGTTGTTCGGCACTACGGACAACGATTTCTTCACCAGGTCCTTCTTGCAGCCGCAAATGGAGTGGTGGCTTAGATCTTTGGAGTGCTTTTCGCCGACAATGGCTTGCGGTGGAGTGGCTTCGTTTGCGGCGGCGATGCCAAACAATTCAATGTTGGTGGTTTTTTCCGATGCCACCACTGGACGGCGTTGCGCCTCCGGGTTCGCCGTTATAGACACGGTCGAAGCCGACATTTGATTTTGAAATTTTGGTACTCAAAATTTCAACTTTCCAATAAAATCCCAAAAGAGGAAAGAGGTGAGAGAGAGGTTAGGATTGGTGGGGAGGTGAATCGGTGGTCTTGGGGATTCGTAGGTTTGGGTTTTGGGGTTGAAGGTGGCTGCTGCCATGGGTGTTTGGGGAGTGAGAAACTGTGGGAATTGTTTTTTTCTTGGGAAAGTTGAGGAAATTGGAGGTTTTTTATTTTATTTTTTTTTGAGGTAATAAAAATTATTTTATAATAGTTAATAGTAGTTTTATACTTTTAATATTTTATTAGTGGTATTTGATGTAATGAGAACGTTGATTAAATAATTTTTTAATCTAACAAATTAATCATAAACCAATGTTGCAAGTCCATTTTCAAATAGGGGTAAATTTGTCTATTTAAATCATTACCTCTCCTCTCCATCTTAATTTTTAAAACATCTAAATAAGAAAAATGGTTAATTACTCTCTTCCCTTTACAAATTTTAAAAGCATCCAAACAGGGTGGAGGATAACTATTCCCCTCTACTCTCCTCCCTCTCTAAACTTCCAAACAGGCCATTCATTAGGAATTGAAATATATTATAGATTTAGAAAAATAAAGGTTTGCATAAAAGAAAAATTAATATTAGATGTGGTTCGTAAACAATTTTCCCCCCAATTCTTAGGTTGATTCTTGAATTCAAACATGCAACGTGGCTTAATAATTGTATCACTTGGAGAAAAAAAAAATGCGTATCTAACCCCAACAACCATACTTGGCACAAGTAATATTAAAAAAAAAAATTGGGTATGTATTATTAATCAGCAAAAATAAAATTTGGGAGTCCATTATGAAGTAGATTTGGACAGCAACTCCACTCCCCACCAGTTTGCAAGTCACTTCTTTTTATTCATTTTTATATATATTAAAAATGCAAAATCAATTATTCTCCCTGCAACTTTACAAAGAATCAATCAACATGATTGCATAAACTTCCGCAACTGTTCGCTAGCTTGTATTGTCACTCCACAGTCCACAGGTATGAACAAAGTCATCATATGTTCTTCCTCAACACAAAAATTTTGATATATCATTTAGTTTTGAATTTTCTTTTTTTCTTTTTTATTAATGAGAAGGGTGATTTGAACTCAAGTAGTTAAATCTTTTCTAGTACTTGCATGAATAAGGTTATCCTAAAATAATTAATTCCAAACTTAAGATTAAAAAATCTATTGTATATGTACACTAAAAAGAAATTTCATTTTTATGTCTTATTTTAATATTGAATTCATCTGTTTTAGTGTTGATTTTATTCAAATAGTTAATACCCTAACTTATACAACTTGAGTAATATCTCTAATTAAATTGTGCTTTAGCCTTTAAGAACACATATATTAATATTACAAATGAAAAAAATAATAATTTTAATAATTAAATCATTTAACAACAAAATTAAGCCAAAACCTCAATTCATTAATGAAAAACAATCCAATTTCTTTTTCTTTTTTTAACGAAAAAGAAGTTAAGTAAAGATAGACTTATGTAAGAATTTGGACCGATAGATCTAATTTAGCCAAAATTTATATATGATATAAAAGTAAAAGGATATAGGGAGAATTCTAAATTAAATTTAGTTAAACTTTCAAAGAAATACAGTCATGAAAAAATTCACTGAAACTTTAAATTATATGATAAGGATATGGGTGGAATTCCACATACTAAGAAATTAACACAAAGCATAAACAAAATTTTAAAATATAAAAATAGATAAACATTGATATATAAAGTCTTAACAATCAATAAATAAAAGTAACTTGGAATGAGATTGCATTACAGCACATGAAAGACAACCAGATTTTTCGTAGTGATAGTTAATTGATAGTCAAACAAAATTTTAAAATATAAAAATATATAAACATTGATATATAAAGTCTTAACAATCAATAAATAAAAGTAACCTAGAATGAGATTGCACTATAGTTAGGGGTGTTTGCTAAATTACACAAACCATACAAACTGCAAAAAACACACCAAAATCGCCCACAAAATAGCATAACTATACTGCACCGCACCACATGGTGCAATGCAGTTTGCGGTTTTATAATGAGAAAACCGCACAAACCACACCGCTCCACACCCTCTCCATATATTAATATATATATTTTTTTTCATATTAATTATATTATCTAATAGTTTAATACCCTAGTTTAAAAAAAAATAGTTTAATAGCCTTAGCAAGTATTGATTTGGAAAACCAATCCAAAATAAAGAAAAATTAGCTCAATAGTTTAAAACTTGGCCCAAAATAAAGGGAAAAATTAGTTTTGAGCAAGGCAGGAAAAGCCCAAAATTTGAAAAATATACCAATTTCAAACCGTTCAAACCGCGTCTTAAATGCCTCACCACACATGTGACTATAAAAATGAGGTGCAGTTCGATTTTGATTTTGACTAAACTCTAAACCACACCACACCTCACTACACATGTAACCGCAAAAATGAGGTGTAGTGTAGATATAATTTTGGCTAAATTGCACTGCAAAGTGCGGTGCTAAAAATGGATTAAAACCACACTGTACCGCCCCACAAACACCTCTTATTACAACACATGAAAGACATATTTTCTACCAGATTTTTCGTAGTGATAGTCAATTGCAAAAATCAAAACACTTACATACTAAACACATAGAATAACCAAAACCCAATACACATAAAATAATTCAATTGTTGAGAATTTAAAAATGAAAAATAAAAATTACTTAAGAGAAACCAAGAACTTAAATGGGTGCCCTTTTTTTTTTTCCTTTATAGTAAACTTCGTTTGACATAATATTCATACATACAAATTTAGAAACAAATAACAATAAGTAAAATGAATTTATTTAATCAAAACTATCATATACCAAAGTTGGTGTGCTTAAGTTGTAACTTTAAAAAAACAATAAACAAAAACGTGAAGTGCAAAAGAGATTCTTTGGAAAGAACATTGGTGATTATACATAAGTTTTGATAATAAATTTTTAGCTGGTGTAGGGTTTAAATTTCTAAAACTTAAATGTATGTTACATGTTTTGTTAAAACACTTATTATTACTTATCTAAAAAAATTGATAATAACAAATAAGTTGTTGTCTCTATCAACTAAAACTTAGATGCATGTTACATATTTTGTTAAAACACTTATTGTTACTTTATCTAAAGAAATTAATAAGAAAAAAATGAGTTGTCATCTCTATTAACTGAAACTTAGATGCATATTTTGTTAAAACACTTATTGTTACTTTATCTAAAGAAATTGATAAGAACAAATAAGTTGTGGGCTCTATCTAAAATTTTTTTTATCCAAAATATTACTGTAATTTGGTGAAGTCACTTAAAGCAACCACGGCTTTTATGTCAAACTTTTATTTTATACGCATACACATACACACACTAGATTCATCACACGTGTTTTGCAGCGTGTAATAATGCTCTTTTTTATTTATTTGAATTTTTAGTTTAGTGTTATAATATTTAAAAGTGATATACAAGGGCTTATTTAGTAGGAGGATTCTTGTTTTTGTTTTCAAAACAATATGAAAACAATTTTCAAAAAATTGAAATTGAAAATAATTTTCAGATAATAACTTTTTGGTGAGCACGGGGAGAAAACACCTGGGTCTTACCATTTATTTTTCTTCCTTCCCACCCAACCAAACACACTCCAAAAAAGTTTTCCTCCCCATTTTCTCTCCAAAATTTTTCATCTACCCTATTTCACCTCCAAACAAACACACATTTATTGTTATTTTATCTAAATAAATTGATAAGAACAAATAAATTATTGTCTCTATTAACTGAAACTTAGATGCATGTTGCATGTTTTGTTAAAACACTTACTATTACTTTATCTAAAGAAATTGATAAGGATAAATATGTTGTTGTCTATCTAAAAAAAATTTATCCAAAATATTACTATAATTTGGTGAAACCACTTAACACAATCATAGCTTCTATGTCGAACATTTATTTTACACACTATCTATAAGAGGATTTTCCTCTTTTAATTAGATTTTTATATAGTTCAAAAATACCATCATTAATTAAAGTAACTTCTCTTAGAAATGGGGTCATAAATGTTAAAAGAGATGTTACCTCCACAACATTTTCACAACAAATCATAGGTGGTTAGTTTTTATTAGTTCAAATTTGAACCTAATACTAAGATTACTTTTTTGCCCCAGCAATAACAACCCGTAACAACTTGCCATTTAGGATTTGTTGTAAAAATGTTGTAGATATACATTTCTCAAATGTTAAATAACAAATTTTATTTTAAATTAAAAAAGAGAACTCCTAAAATTTAAGATTTTTTTTTTTCCTTCACGTTCATCTTTTCACTTTTTTTTTAATTTCTTTTTCATCTGAATAAAAGTAAAACACCCCCAATTTAAAAAATAAAAAACTAAGAGAACTCCTAAAATTTAGCATTTTTTCCCCTTACTTTTATCTTATTTTTCCTAACCAAACTTTTGTCTATATTACTACACCACTTTCAAACACACGTTCAAAAAATAAATTATAGTTTCGGCTTATTTATAAAGTTTATCCTTTTTATTTGTTTAAAAAATAAATTTGTTTTAAAAATTATAATAGATACAAATTATTAACTTTTACAAAATAAAAAATAATAATAAAAGCCACTGAGTACATGCAACGCGCATACTTAGAGGCTAGTACACACACTAAATTCATCACATTCATCACACGTGCAATAATGCTCTTTTTTAATTATTTGTTTTTTTGTTAGTTTAGTATTATAATGTCTAAAAGTGATATATAAATAATTGTTTGTATTTTATAAAAAAAAAAGAGGTAAGGTAACATGAAATAATGTTAAAAAATGAGATAGAAATAGAGTCCTAAGATTTAGGTTGAGTAGAGAAGATAAAGAAAAAGCCTTAAACCTAGGAACAATAGATTATTTTTTTAATCAATTTGTATTTTTTTTTAATTTAAAATTATTTAGCTAAAAAATAAGAGTAATTTAGAGATTTTAAGAATTTATGTAAGAGTATTTTAGTACGTAAAATGTTGAAACTCAAACAGAAAATCCTATTATTAATAGTATAGATATATAGATATATATTCAAAGAATTTTTCTTTTTCAAGGTTTTGATATGATTGTCCACTTTCCACCAAATGGGGCTCCTTTACACTGCTATTCAGCTAAACAAATATATATATATATATCAAATATGCACGTACTTTTCTCTAATTTATTTGTCTCTTTGTTTTTAGAATCAATTCATTTGTCTCTTTGAATAGATGATAAAAGAGGGGCGAATGAATCGATTGCTCAAAAATACAATTGAAAACTGCCAATAGAAGCTGCCGACATAAACGTGCAATAGAGCCTGGCCAAATGGCAAAACTTCATGACCACATGATATTGTTTATAATGGATTACTCTCATCTTTTGAAAAAAGAAATCAGGACAGCAACCCACCAGTTCCTTCTAAACCTTTTAAGAAGCAAGCTCCTCAATTATTAATGTCAAATATTAATTAATACAAAATTATATAATTTTAACACGGCACCCGGAAAGTTCAATTGTTCAAACCTATGACATGTGCAGCCCATGGATGACAAACCAAGGTCAATACCAGTATGTGATTTGCTTGATTACATGCATGTTTCTTGCTATAAAATAAAATAAAATAAAAGCCGAAAATAGTCTATTTGTCAAGAGTATTTTTGCCAATTTGTTTTACTATTTAGATTATTTTTGCTCTTATTATGGGTCTCACTGCAATTTTTTATACTATTCATGAGTCTCACTATACTATTTCAGTTAACTTTTACCTTTTTTTTATAGTACTTTCAGCAAAAACTATTTCAATTAACTTTTACCTTTTTCTATAGTAATTTCAGCAAAAAGTTTTCAGTTTTAGCAAAATAAGTGGATTCCAAACAGACTCTAAGTCTTTGAATTATGATATAAGAAGTTATTCACTACAATGGGATTACGAAAAGATCATCTCATAATTGTCTAGCTTATCTAATTCAGTAAATAAATGCCATATTTTTCAAACATACTCCAACTTATTAGTATTTTTGCCTATGAGCTTTAACTAAATATATATATTTTTAATCAACAAATATC
Source organism: Castanea sativa (assembly GCF_040712315.1). Lineage (NCBI taxonomy): Eukaryota > Viridiplantae > Streptophyta > Magnoliopsida > Fagales > Fagaceae > Castanea > Castanea sativa. The sequence continues at coordinate 79,596,380 of NC_134013.1, read as the reverse complement.
TTCTTCTTTTTTAAACCCTTTTCCTTTCCTAATTTTAAAGGTCAATGGAACCTATCTCATCATCAGTAAAATTTTCCGACATCATCGATCGGTTGGAGAAAATGATATTGGCTCCACCGGTAATATCGAAAGCAGCAATATTAGCACTATTATTACTCTTGATCCACCGGTAATATCCAAAGAAAACAGAAATTTTGCAATAAAAATTTAAAACTTTATTTCAATGCCATTATCCATCAAATGAATATAAATAGTTATTTCATTTTAGCTTTTTATATTTCTAGTAATACCAATCCATACTCTCTGCATAATCACCATTGAAACATACGAAATGTGTCAAAAGATGATCCTTCCCAAAGACCCCTTACACCCTATTATAGCACAAGTCCACCAACTGCGCAGACTTGAATGATATTAATGATAATTGGATAAACAAGGAAACAAACTAATCCTAAAGATACTGACTCATCAAACCCAAATACGATGAGTAATTCTTAGGTACTCCCGGAGCACGGAGAATGGTGCTCCCTCCTCTCACATTCATGGTGGGGCCCGCTCATTAAATTCGTAGTGGGATCCACCATGAATGTGAGAGGAGGGAGCACCATTTTACTATACTCCGGGAGTACCTAAGAATTTTCCAGATAACTACTAAGGAAATATAAAATCATCTTCAATCACGGAAGGTAATCCTTGAGATATACTAGCTTCTTAATGTCCCGTTATGTGCCAAATCTAAAGAGTTATTACCACAGAATCTATAGAAAAATTATTGTGTACTCCCAGAGTACTATAAATGCATACTCCTTCCTCTCACATGAATAGTGGGTCCCACTAATTAAATTCATGGTGAGACCTACTATTTATGTGAGAAGAGAAAGTACACATTCATGGTACTCTGGAAGCACCTAATAATTTTCCACTCACTTGATGTCTCTGCGTCAATTGCAACATACAAAATTTGCTCGGATGAGTTAAGTTGGAAAAGATAAATTTTGCATTGTAAAGTGAGAAAATGGACATAATATTAAAAATACTATTTGAAGTTCATCGTTAGTTATTGATATACTATCGCAAGTTAGTAAGTAATAACAATAACAAACCATCACACGTTAAAAAATTATGCAATCCATAATTTTTGTTGCACACTTGATACACAATCGATCAAATTTGAATCAAATTGACTAATCAAACCGTGTTGCATCATCCAAAAGTCCAAACAATTGTAGTTAAAAATGAAAAATATCTTCTTCTTTTTTTGGTTATTAAGTATCAGAATTTTCATAAAATAAATGGTTAAGTGACAAAAATTAACTTTCATGTCCACATAAAAATTTGGGCAAATTATGAAATTTTCCATATATTTTGCGGATGGGATTAAATTAAATCGTTTCCTTTAAAAAGTTTCAATAAAACCCCTATGATTGAATTTTTCCACCATAGAAAGTTTGAAACTCTGTGCTGTTTAAATGTCACAAATAAATTTAAATAAATTATGTATTAGGTGCAAAATAAAAACTCATAAAATGTTTTTTTTTTCATTGAACTATTTTTATATATTAATATTTTGTTAAAGTCGATTAATACTAAAAACACACTCATTCTCACGTCAAAATTCACATCTTCTTGTGTGTCATCTCTTGATCTCGATTTCAGCGCTGCGGTTTTGGAGCCGTTATTTATAATTTTGGCTAAAACGTTGGTTTCACTTCGCTGCTGCTGGTGACTCTGACTCATAGAGAAGACATATTGAACAAATTGAAATGATTTAAAAAGCTTGGGCCCGACATCACATGCAAGATTTTGTAGCACATTTTCAGTGTGACCCGACATGCCAAAGTGGATGAAAGAAACAGACTTATGGTCCCATTGATGTGTACGTACTACGTCTGGTAAGTCTTTTTTTTTTTTTCTTTTTTTTTTGAGATAACAGATAGAAAGTAAGTTCTAAAGCTAGAAACTTGCGATTCAATCAACTACACTCATATTTCAAATTTCAAAATTCAAAAAAACCCATCATTCTGTCGAATTTATCTGTAAACTTCAAAATCAAAACCCATCTTATTCAAGAATGACATGAAAAGAACCCTTAATAATAACACCTTTTGTTTTTTTTTGCTGAGGCATAATAATATCACATTGAACCACAATATTTTTCTTTATAATCTTTGAGTAAATACCATCTCTAGCTAGATATTATTAGCAAATAGCAAGCAATAAAATTTATTTATTTTTAATAATTGTATTTTATTTTAATCTTAAAAATAAAGAATCACATAAAATATGGAATATGGTGATACTGGATGGCCAAAATAGCCATATATTTAATAAAATATTTAACAATATATCACGGTTTGTGAAATATTTAGTAATTTATTACATTTTTGAAACTCAAATTTGTCATGTAACTCAAGTTCTAGAAACTCGAGTTTGCCATGTAACTCAAGTTCTAGAAATTCGAGTTCTTTAATAAAAATAACTTTCAAGTTTGCCGTGCTATTTTTTATAGAACTTGAGTTCTTGAAACTTGAGTTACAGAAAAAAAAAAAAAACTATTTTTTATGAAATTTGAGTTTGTAAAACTCGAGTTTCATAATATAAAGTAAAAAAAAAAAAGTAGTAAATCTCTCATTATTAAAAAAAATAGATATATATATATATTTTACCAGTACCTGACCATTTTGGCCTAAGCTTAATTGTACCAAAGTTTCAGCATAGTTGACACCTCGGACAGTTTGAGCAATGAGAATTATTGCGTTTACGTTTCACGTTTCAACTGTTTTTTTTTTTCTTTTTTTTTTTGGCGGCTTTTCAGCTTTTAAGGGACAATGGCTACTGTTTATGTACTGTACATGAACAGTAGCCGCAAATTATAACTTTTTCAGCTATTTTTCTGTGTAAACAGTGCATCTGTGCACTGTTTACTGATTTATAAATATCGTTTTTTAGCTATTTTTTTTATTAAAAAATAGGTTTCACGGTACTATTTACACATTTAAAAATTATTTTATTACAGTATTTTCAGTTTTCAATTTTTAAATTTTAGCCGTATTTAAACGGACCCAATAGTAAAGTATATGATTTTTTTATTTATTAGGTAGAACATGGTGGACACGTTTGGAGAGAGCATGAAACGAAAACGAAAAGAAAGGTGAGGCGGTCAGTATCTGAGGGAGAGAGAAGAGGGGAAGGGAGAAAGTGGGACGCGGCTATATCTCTGTGGTTTGATTTTTTTGCATTTAAATTTGCATCAGCATGTGCATTCAAATTTAATCTTCTTCTTGTACTACTTCACTACAGCTGTCTATTCGGCCCTGTGTCTACCCCTCTAATATTTCTATTAAAATGTCTATTGTCCAAAACAACCCCATATATTCAAATTTTATATATCAGGAAGCAAAATTACGTCTTTTGTCCTTTTGTGACTTTATGCACTACAAAATCCACCCAAAGGACTAAAATAGCCTTACATTTAGTTTGGGTGAGGAGGGGATTTTTTTTTTTTTTTTTTTACTCTTTTAATTTCTTCTTTAGCAGAGAGAGAGAGAGATAAAAATGTTTTAACTGTGATATTTAGTTATTTACTACATATGGAAAAAGAATAAGTTATTTAAGTAACTTGTGAACAAGCTCAAATTTGTTCGACAAAAAATAATAATAATAATTAAGCTTAAATATATGATCTAGTTTGTTATTGATCTCAACTTTGGGCCTTTGGCTCGTATTAAAATAAAAATAAATAAATAATGTTAAACTTTTGGTACTTGGCTAGACTTGACTCATTTGTAACCTAGTTTGGATATAGAAAGACAAATTCCCATATATTTATTGTCCACATTCCAATATGCAATGCAAAATTTGGTTTTTTTTTTTTTTTATCTTTATTTTCTTAGAATTTTGGTATTAAATTTTGATACTTCAATCTTTTAGAAGTTGAAGGAAGAAGGGAAAGACGATCAAGGGTAAATATGTGTATGAAATATAGAATTCATTAATTTGGAAAAAATGTGGTGTTTTCATTTTAACCCAGAGTTTAAATAGTCAAATGCAACAATTGAAAGTTTCAAGATTGAATTTTGATAATGCCAAATCACATAAGGGTAAATTTTATCCAAAACAAAAATTAGCAAGTCCTTAAAATTATTGAAAGCACAATTATTTGATCAATCCTGGGTATTGAACCATCAAAGGACATGTATGATAGTTCACTAGTTCAACGGTTGGGCCATTGGTTCAACTACTAGTTAATAACTAATATATTGTAAAAATATATATAAATAAATTAAAGAATACGTAAAAAAAAGATAAACTATGAAAAAAAAACCAATTTTATTTTAAATATAAATACAAGAATACCAGATGTTGAAATATATAAATTATTACTGTTCTGAAAATTTACTCAAACATAAATCTAATGAATATTTTAAATAAAATACTAAAAATATAGTAGTTGAATTGATTTTCTAGCAACTTATTTCAGGACAAAAGTAAAATGGTTAGAGCTCATTAATAAAATTATAAAATTGAAGAAAAAATATGTTTATTTCATCAAAATAACGTAATATTAAAAAACTAGATGTTTCGAATAAAACCGTGTAGTTTGAAATTTTTTTTTAAATAGCCTCCATTTTTTATGGTTAATTTTTTTTTTGGGAAATCTAATATTTATTTCATACCAACACGAAAATTTATATGGTTCAAAGATAGATATAACGACCCAATTGTTGGCTTGATACGATTTTGATGACTATGATTTAAAGTTACACCATTCTTCTCTTTTTTTTTTTTTGGTTAAGAAACGATGATATCAATACTTTTTTGAATATTTGACTATTTTTTCTAGGGCAAGACTGATCCAAGGCCTAAGCAAGACGCTCACCACAAAAGTGTCTACCCCTAGGAAAAAAGGCCTTGTCCCTCATTGTAAAGGCCCAAAATTTTATAAAATTATATATATTTTTTAAATGGTTGTACACCCTTTTTTTTTAACGAGTGTGTTTATTTCAGAACATTTCATTACTGATAATGTTTTGATTGCTTTTGAGACCATACATCATATCAATAAAAAAATAATTGATGAGCATAAAGAGGAATATCACCAATTTTACTATAGATTTACAAATTTACTTTATTAAACAATTGAAATATCACAAATTTTACTATAGACTTACAATTGGTTACCTATTGGTCCTATTCGATTGGAGATGCTCAACATAAAGAGGGGAAGTAAAAAAAGTGATTCCATTATTCATGGATTGGATTATGCTTGCAAAATTATGTGTCACCTATCACAAAAAGTAACTCAAACATTTATTTTATTTTTTTGTTGAGAAACGAAACAAATATTTATTTGGTGGTGGAAGCTTACCAATTACATTCATTGCTACATTAATTTGTAAGTCTTATATTGTAAAATTTGTGTAACTTAGCATTTTCCTTAAGGCTTTTCTTTAATTTGTCTAAGTATAAGGTTAGAGACACAATTTTTCACAAATCTTGATATGATTAAAAAAAAAAGTACTAATAAAAGTAGTAATGAGAAAATTATAGCATACTTCTCTGGACTTAGGTTTTCAATGAATTTCCTTATTGAAATTCACTATTACATAAAAGAAGAGAGTACACTTTTATCATGGTTCAAAGTATTCTATAATGTTCCTACCATTACTCTTCGTCAACACTCAATCTATCATTTTGCTTTTAGTAATTATTTCTGTGTTCGATGTCGACACACAACTAACTTAAGTGCAAATTTTCTTTGAAATGTCTCTTCCTTGCGGTGGTTGGAAAGGAACTCAATACATATCTTATACTGCTAATAAATCTCCTAACTCATTTATTAGTAAGTTGCTGGTGAAGCTATATTGCGGATTTTGCAATCATAATGCCGCGTTATGACTTATGAGAGCTTTGCTTTTTAGATGGTCCATTGCTTAATATCCTCCCCTTAGTTACACCTACATTGACTTCTTTTGTTTTTATATTTTTTTGAGATAGTTTTTAATTTATTATGTTTGCTTCTAATAATTGATATTTATCATCAAACCAAGACATCAATTTGTGATTGATGTAGGAAGAGATCGAACTCCTTACTTACATTGACCTAATCAGCTTTTATATGTAAGACTATGAGACAATAAAGTAGAGTTAAATTCAAATTTTTAGGTAGTGTTTACATGTAAAGTGGTTACCATACCAAATTTGATTGGCAGATCAAGCAAAGGGACACTCCAAATTTTGGAAACTTTTATAGCATGTCTTAAAGTTAAAGTTGGGTTATAAGGAAGGTGTCATCTTCTCTTTGAAGCTGCAGCATATTAAAGAGACTTTCTTTTTGGGCTGGCTGATTAAGCCAAGAGAGACTTAGAACCACTTAATCTGATTGTTATGTCTTGTGAAAAGAACTCATGATTCAGACATTTGGTTAATCATAATTTAGCTTTAAAGAAAACATGGTCACAATTATTTCTCAAATCCTTAGATCATTTATATCGATTTAGACAAAAATTTTGGCAAATTGGAAATAAAATGTGACTTTTTTTTTTTTTTTACTGTTTTACTTGAATCATTTTGAATAATCCCACTATCTACTTCTCTATCTATTCTATAAAAATATTATTTTTTACTATTTTATTAATCACTAATATTTCTCGCCTATCTCTTCCTTAACCGTGGGTTCTAATTAGCTCAACTGATAAAGTCTTTGATAGTTGAATAAGAGATCTAAGGTTCAGTCCCCACCTACACCAAAAATTGATTGGTGTCTTGATCTGGTGATAAAGAGTTATCATCAGGAGCGGACGCCATAGTTTGAAACTTTTTTTTTTTTTTTTTTAAACTCTCTTCCTTAACCAAAATCCCACACAAATCACAGCAAAATATGGTTTAAAAAAAAAACTCACATAAATTACTGCTTTTACAATACATTTCGTTTCTTTGTCCACCTCTAGCTTTGATTAGGCCCTGCATTACTCGAACCAGCTCAAATTATATCAGCATTTGTCTATAACACTTTTGAGAGATAATTACAACATTCTGCTAACCCCGCAGCTCGAACCCTTTCCCCTTTAGATCCCCAAACACTTTGTGCATGAAGATGTGTCAATTCAGTTACAAAGGCCTTTGGCTTGTCTACAAAACTTGATTTTGCATTAATCACCAATATTCAAGTAGAAGTAGAATATTAAGACTGATATAATTGTCTATAAATATATAAATAGTATATTAAGTAAAGTGATAAAAGTGAAGTAATTTTTTTTTGTTGGGTCAAAAGTAATGAGGTATCAGCTAATGCTCTCATAGACCTTTGGACTTAAAGGAAATAGGGTTTTTTTTTTTTTTTACAAACTTAACAAATGAGATTGGGTGAAGTCATAACTCCTTTCTCATTTGCGCTCTTTTGAACCTATAGTTTACATTATTTTTTAAAGAAAAAAATATAAATTACCACCATCTGGATTATAGCACAAGGACATAAAATTTATTGACATAATTTTATTATTCTTATTATTATTTTTAATAAGATAGAAAACTCGTGTTGAAAATCATGAGCAACATTTTCATATTTCTTAGCCCCTTATTATTCTTATTATAGAATTTTAACATATGACGTCTATTTTGTGATAATTAATTTTCATCAGTAACCCAAAACAAAAACTAATTTTTGGTATAAACAAGATTCAAACTTAAGGATAAAAAAAAATTATCAATTGAATTAATTAAAACACGCATTTTTTACCCTTTTTTTTGGAAAGTTTACCAAATATAAACGCTACAACCTATTTATCATGGATTTCACAAAACAACATATTCACACATTTTTTTTGAGTCACACCATTTATGACAAAACTTTTCCAAAAGAATAATAAAATAAAAAAAAATCAAGGAATATCTTTTTTTTTCTTGAGCAAAAAAGGGGTTTAAGGAATATCTTCACCTTCACAAAAGCGCAAAAGGGTGTTTTCGTCAAAAACCCACAATCAAACACGGACCCAAAACCGTAAACTTCTTGTGCCAAGCCAAAAGATCTCAGATAAATACACACACACACTCACTTATATACTCTCTCTCTCTCTCTCTCTCTCTCTCTGTGCAAATACTTTGCCTGTGGAAACGTTAATCGAGAGACAATCCAAGCCATAATGTCATGTTTTAGATCAAACCCATCAGTTTTTCTTCTCTCTTTCTCTCTCTTCTTTATCTTTTCCATATCTTCATCCTTTGGAAACTCTCAACTCCATCACACTCTGCACATTCCAGGTAATAATTTTGCTTCAGTACTGTTTGTTTTGTTGCAAGAAACATGTTTTCTGAATATATGTCTTTGTGTGTGTGTGTGTGTGTGTTATAGATGCATTTGTTGAGAGAGAATATGGTGGGGTGGTCATATGGAACACAAGGAGGTCAGTTGCAGAGGAGAGCAGTACAGGAAACTCGTCTTTGATATTGGCAGAGAAGAGGACGTACAGGAAGGACCCTCTTGATAACTTTAACCGCTACACTGGTGGTTGGAATATCAGCAATGAACATTACTGGGCTGTGAGTTTTTTTCTTAAACATTTATTAATTTTATTTTTCTCTTTCTGGGTTTTGTTTTTCTTGTCTTAATTCCTTGAATGGTTGAATTAATTTCATCTGGGTTTTGCTTTGTTTGCCTTTTTTTTGTTAGAAATGTGAACATTTAAATTCTGTAATCTATAATGGATTTGTATGATGTATCTCATCTGGGTTGTGAATTGCTAGTCACTACAGTGCAATTTGATTTCCAATAGTCCTGTTTTGTTGTAAAAAGTTTCGAAAGTTTGTAGTTTTAGAATCCATAATAGTCTATTATTATTATTATTATTTGCCTCCGAGGCAAACTGCTTAGCCCGGGTGAAAAGCCCTTGGATTACCCGGTAACTGGTTCTGGCGGGTGAGGTCAGTTGCCCGTAGGAGTTTGATTGATTAACAGTGAGGATTGTTGTACAGTATGAGAAGTGCAACTAATCTAGTGAAGTTCTCTTATGTCATAAAAAAAAAAAAGTCTATTATTCCATCTGGTAAAAAAAAAAAAAAGTTTTTGAAAAAAATCAAATTTTATTCTTTGTATGAGAGGCACGTCCTCCTTGGAATCAAAGAGCAGACTGCATCTTTGTCATCTTCTATTATGGAAGCTAAGATTTTGTCTTGTAAGCCACCCTGCCTATATGTTGATTTCTTCGTCTAACTTTTATTATAGAGTATTACGCTGAAAAAATAGTACTGGTTTATATTACTTGGGATTTGCTTCTACTTCGTTGCTTGTTTGGTTTTCTTATCCTATTGGTCATTATTTTATCAAATAAAATCTTTTGAGCGACTGACTTCTTTGATTTTAACTCTAATTATAATTTTTAAATGCAGTCTGTAGGTTTTACCGCAGCTCCATTCTTTGCCATTGCTGCTGTTTGGTTTTTGGTTTTTGGGATAAGCTTGTTCTTCATCTGTTGCTGCTATTGCTGTTGTCCAAGAGAGCCTTATGGATATTCTCGAATTGCCTATGCTCTCTCCCTTATTTTTCTCATCCTGTTCACCCTTGCAGCAATGTATTTCTCTTGATTTCTCTCTACAAAGTACATACACGTATGATTTATGCTCCATTATCTGATTGTTTGAATTAGTAATCTCTGACTTCCTCAATGTTTTGTCTTACAATTTCAGTGCTGGATGCGTTGTTCTGTACACTGGTCAGGGGAAGTTCCACGGCAGCACAACCAACACACTCAATTATGTTGTAAATCAGGCAGATACCATTGCTGACAACCTCAGTAATGTGTCCGATTATCTTTCTGCAGCTAAGAAGGTTGGTGTGGATTCTATATTTCTGCCATCAGATGTCCTGAAGAACATTGACAATATTGAAACAAAGATCAACTCTTCTGCTAGCACTCTTTCTAAGACTACTTCTGACAATTCAAAGAATATACAAGATGTCCTGAATAGTGTGTAAGTCTAAGCTCTTACAACTTTATGTTTCTGGTGCTCTAAATGCTTTTGGATAACATTTATTTTGATCCACTCAACAGGAGACTGGCTCTTGTTATTGTTGCAGCTGTTATGCTTTTCTTGGCATTTCTTGGATTTTGTAAGTCTTCTGTCTTCTTGGAGTAGAGGCAAACTATTTTTAAGATATGACTTGTTATAATCATATCTTATTATTTATGTTATTTTTTTGGCTATTTGTTGCAGTATTTTCCGTTCTTGGGATGCAACCCGTGGTATACTTGTAAGGGATATATACATTAACCTTTTTCTGTTTATATTCACTTACTATTTTGGAAGCAGATCTGTTTTGGTTGTCTTATTTTGTCATTGAACACTTGCATGTAATGACTGCAGCTTGGTGATGATTGGGTGGTTTCTTGTTGCTGGCACATTCATTTTATGTGGCGTATTTCTCCTCCTCCACAAGTAAGTCCTGATGGCTTAGTATTTTTATTTATTTATTGTCTATGTTGCACTTTTCTTTTCACCGAAACATTCAAAATGTAAATTTTAGCCTTTGCCTCTAGCAAGTAAAGCTTGGTGTTCTTCATAATCATATTTTCTGATCCACTTACTGTCTTTAATATGTTGTTCAACTGTTTCTGGTTTCTAAGAACCAACTTTGGGACAAATGTTTTCTTGATTGGTTACCATGGGCAGAATAGTGAGTTGTTCAATACCACTTATTCTATGGCAAGCAAACAAATATCATTTTGCAAATTTGGGGGGAAAAATGAACAAAGAACAAAAAAAATGTTCTACAATTTGTTTTGTGAGGTATAAACCTATGCTGGTGTATAATGTAAAAGTTTCTTAAACATCATCATCCTACTTCTCAATGAATTTTTGTTTTTAAAATCTGAGGAACTCTTCACGAAGTTAGTAGCTGAATATTATGAAGTGCATTAATGATTGGTGCATCATTTAGGAAGGGCACTGACCCTGAAATTCTTGCTCAATTCTCAATTAATGAACATAAAAGCTTATCTTTAAAGAAGTTTATAGAACACAGACCAGAAAAGGCCATCCTCATATCTCTGCTTTCAAAGATAACATAATAATAGAAAAGGTCAATAGTTGCTTTAACCTGAAATTTCTGTCTCAATTGTTTTTGTGGACCATGGATTACTCTTGAAATTCAGATAATCATGCTTAGATCCAGCTGTTGTGAATTCTGTTATCATTTGTTGTTGACTTGTAATATTGAATGTCTGTTGTGTAGTATATATTATAAGACTACTTTCTGTTGCATTACAATATTATTCATTGACCCAGGAGAAAGATTTATACATTCATCCCAAAATTCAGTGTCCACATGAATGCTATCTTTCTTCATCTTTTTTTTTTAAGGAAGCTATCCCTGTTCTATTTAATTCATCAGTTTGTCTTCAAAGATCAATTAGACACAGCTTCAATGATTATAAGATGAATTGGTTATATGGTTTATTTTTTATTATTTTTTTATTTTAGTAAAATTGGTTATATGGTATTGTTTACTATATTACATAATTCATCGGTTTGTTTCTGCTGCTTGTGTAATCTCTGGGTCTGACTTCTTTTCATAAATGCATCAGTGTGGTTGCAGATACATGTGTTGCAATGGATGAATGGGTCCAGCATCCGACTGCACGTACAGCTTTAGATGATATACTCCCATGCGTGGACAATGCAACTGCCCAAGAAACCCTAATACAATCCCACAACGTCACCAACCAGCTTGTTGTTGTGGTTAACACCATGATCACCACTGTTGCTAATGCTAATGTCACTCCCGGACTTCCCATATATTACAACCAATCTGGCCCATTGATGCCTGTTCTTTGCAATCCTTTTTATTCTAATCTGACGAATAGGCAATGTGCAACTGGTGAGGTGGAATTGGAAAAAGCTCCAGAGGTAATACCACTAACTCTAATTATTGGAATTTTAGTTTGGAAGTGCATAAGTATTCATGTGAAGGATTTTGGTTAGTTTTGGTCACCATGGAAAGCCTGGCTTAAACAAATTCTGTACCATGTCCTACTTTTAGTAAAAGTCATCATTTTTGGTAATTTACCTCTAGTATCTAATGGTCCCATTTTAGTGTATCCCATAGTTTTTGGCAACTCGTTTTCCAATTAAATGATAGTAATATATAAATATCCAGTATAATTGTTAAGTTCCAAAATTGGCAACTTTTTTTTGGCTCGTGAAACCTTTAATAGGTATATGATCATATGTTTTCTAGAGTTTGATTCAAAGAGATTGAAGTACTTATATATAGGGGCTGATCAATAAGTTTGTGGGAATATCTTTCTCAAAATGTTCCTTTGCTTCTCTCACGTGTCCAAAACTTGCCTCCTTGTCCTTCACACATATTGGTGTTTGGTGAATGTAGAATTAATCATTCCAACCTTTGTTTCAAGCAGGTGTGGAATAGTTATGTTTGTCAAGTTTCAGCATCTGGTATTTGTACCACAACTGGCCGGTTGACCCCCACCTACTACAAGCAGATGGTGGCTGCTGTAAATGTTAGCTATGGTTTGTATAATTATACTCCATTCCTGGTTAATCTGGAAGACTGCACATTTGTGCGGGACACGTTCACAGAGATTGATAGAGACCATTGTCCTGGACTGCGAAAATATAGCCAATGGATCTATGTTGGGTTAGTATTGGTATCTGCAGCTGTAATGTTCTCATTGATCTTCTGGGTTATTTATGCAAGAGAGCGACGTCATCGTGTATATACTAAGTCCAGGGATAGTAGATCCATGGACTATGGAGGCAAGGCTACATAGAGTTCTTCTAATCTTAATTATCCTTGTTAGGTGAAGAAGTTCTTATGTATATTGGAGCCGTATAAAACATCTGTACATTATGGTAGTGATCCGTAGTTTGATGATTATGTGAGTGTAGGTATTTGTATTGATATTTGGTAGCCGCAGCCTTCAAGGATATATGGTATATTTTGGCTCACTTATGAGCTACATGACGCTTTAAACTCAAGGAAATTTTTACTTTGAAGTTTCAAGCTAGAAAATGTTCACATAGAACAGATAATGTTTGCATTTTGGTTGCAAGTCTTGTAAGCTTGAACCAATGGTGGGTGCAAGAGTCTTGAGCAACAGCGTGTTCAGAAGCCAGGTGAGGAAATAATCCCTCCCAATTACAGGCGGTAATACTGTGTATGACCCTTTTCCGAGTATTAACTGGCGTGTCATTTTGCAATATTTATGAAACCGAAGTATACATTGTTCTGTATATGGGCTTTAAAATACCATATTTTTGTTTGAAGTCTCTTGGGAAGCTCTTTGATTACCATAATTAACCATTGCCAGCATCTTTTTTATTTATTTTTATTTAATTCGATAGTTGGGTTTGTGGAATTTGAAACTTAAGGAGGCTGTTTGGTTTTTAAAAATTGTGTATTCACTTTTCATTTTCACATTTCAGTATTTAAACCCAGAATCTAAATAAAGAAAAAAAAGGACCTATTTTCACATTTGAGTTTGTTTTGAAACCTGATTTAAATATATAATTTGATTATGAAATACACCCTTTAACTGTTCGGCTATTGTTCTCTATATTAATAGGAAAATCACAAAAAGAAAGGCCCACTAAAACCCCCCACTGAAAATCCACTTGCTTAACAGAAAACTCACATACCCAAGATCCATTGATCTTCCCTTTGAAATCCACTGCCGAAGAACCCATGACTCATGGGTATGGATCTTGGGTTCCCTTTGCCATGAGGAAAGCCGAATAACCCAAAGAAACTCACTAAAATTCTACCCATAACCCAAACAAAAACATACATCAAGAACACATAGCCATTGGAGAGAGAGAGAGAGAGAGAGAGTTGGATGGAAGGAGGGAGACAAGAGACTGAGAGAGCAAGGGAGACAAGAACCCAATAGAGTTAAGAGTAGATGGTGAGAATGGAAAAAATATCTATTTTCTTTAATGAAGTTAGTCCCACCAGAAAGAGCAATTGGCTCTCTTTAATTCTCGTTAAAGTTCAGTGAGTAGGTCCTAGTAAGTTTTCACCAAATAATAAAAATGTCATTTTTTCGTTTTTAGTGACTTTGAAGACGTCCAAAATTCGTTTTCATTTTTAGTATTTAAATCCACTTTTTAGGACATTCAAAATGAAAACTTAGTACAAATTTGTAAACCAAGCCTCTTTATTTTTTTGCAAGGGGCCTAGAAAAAACTAAAAATAAATACATATAAAACTGCACTTTTTTCCTAACCAAACAATCTCTAGATGTTTCTATTGAAAACACCATAAGGTGATTGCTATACAAGGTCCTTGGCAACCTTTGCTTAAGTAATCAAAACTGTAGGAGTTGTAGATCATTTCATTTGTTCTTTTTCTTGAATTTATGTTGTATGCTAAAATCACAAGATAAACCTCATTCTTGCAATCTCCTTTTTCCTATAGTACTGTACAATACTACAATTAATGCTCTCCTCTTGATGGTGCCCACCATCATTTGGGTGAAGGGTAATGGAAGTCACCCGAAAAGCCTGGCTCAGCAGCCAGTGCTTCTAGATTGCTTAAGTTGCTCACTTGGGTATATGTATGTTCTAGTCTCTGCAGTTTTTAGTGGTCAACTATGAATCTTTCAACTTTCATTCAATGGACACGTTGAATTTCAGTTCTTAAAAAATTATGCACAGGAGAAACATTTTTCAACTCACTATAACGTGTGCCCTGTGGGCTACGAGGCTGTGAGTCTGTGACTGGTCCTTAAATGGGAAGCCAAGAATTGATGTTGATCCATTCAGCATATACTATATGTCATATCATGGTATGTCTTCATTGACGAGCGAGTTTTTTTTTTTTTTTTGATGTGAGACGAGCGAGTTTTTATTCCTTCAAAGGCTCCTTTTATTTATTTATTTTGATAATTCGATAGTCATAAGTTATAATAGGGCTGGAAAATTTGAACTTTAAGATATGTTCGTGAAAAACTTGAAAACACAAAAAAAATGTTAAACTACAAGGATTTTTTATATTTAGGTAATCGGAATTCAGGACTTATATGAATGTGTGTTTGGTAAGCTTAAATTCATTAATTTATTTGTTTTGGATAAAAACAAATTTTATGTAAAGAAAAGTGATGAAACTTTAAAAAGAAATAGATAAATAAGCTAGGCAAGTGCATGATCCTTTGGAGATTTAAAATTCAAAAAGAAAAATATTTTATATAAAAATAGTTTTTTTTTTCTTTGGAGTAGAAACAAAAAGTGGATTTTATTTATTCAAAATCACATTATATAATGGAAAAAAAATGACATTTTTCTAACTAAATAATACCTGTTTGGCCTGTCTCAATATCTTTTTATTAGATGTTAATTTTGAAAAATCTACCATTGAATAACATATTCTCTTTATATGCTCTATGCTTGCAAAATTTTCAGACAATCAAAGATCAATAGTGTGGAGTGCAAGAATTCAAATGAGGTAATTGTGCCACGTGTCATACCCATGGCCGAGAGGGGCCATTATCATACCGAGGAGGTCACACTCTCGGACAGCAAGGCCACGTGAATAGCACGTCACCAGGGGAGGTCATGCTGTAGGGAAAGAGCTTCGGGGAAGGAGTTAGCACTGACATGACTGAAGGAATGGTGGCTGCCACCACATTTAATGCATTCCATCAAACCTCCTAGTTGCATTTATGTGGAGAAGGCCCATGAACAGTGTTGTCTTGGCTAGCGCAACTCACAAAGAGTTTGGGAAAGTGTTTGATAGGACAGACACTCAAATAGTGGCCTAGATGATCAACAAATGGAGGGCCAAGATCATCTAAAGGGAGCTATATAATGAAAGAGACCCTCCAAGGATAGGGGGAGAGAAATCGGTAAAGAAAACACTGTAGTAACAAGAACTGTAATAAGATCTGAGTCAAAGAGAAATATATTCTAGGATCATTCTCCTTGAACTTTGCCGAGGAGGGTTTTCTTTGCTTAAGAACTTGTTTTTCTTACTTTCTTGTCATCTTTTATTCATTGCGTGTGTTTTTAGATCCATTGAAGCCTAACTTTTAAGCTCACTCTCTACAAATTCATTGTATTAGACTTTTTGGGCCTTAATCCATTCATCTTTGGGCTTAAGAACCAAAACTCACCCCTACAAATAGCTATGTTATCAATCAAATATTTAAATTTTAAGTTTTTATAGTTTACAATTATGCATAAAGAATAAGTTTATGGATAGAATAATAATTAACATTCAATTGACAAGAAAATTAACATATATGTTAAAAATATAATGAACATATAATTCAATCCAATAGTTATAATTTTGTATTATATAATCATATTAGTTTTTTAACAGAAGTTATAATCATTGTTACAACCAAGTTATAATCATTGGTCACGAGGGATGGAGGATGCTAGGTTAGCCAAAAGATGGTTATCGGTTTTGTAGCGGCCAAATTGGTCTCTGTTACTATTTTTAACATTATTTTTGTATGCGTGTGTGTGGATTTTCTGCCTCACTTATTTTCAACGCTGTCATTATCGAGTCCCTATGATTATCAGGTGGCGTGCTCTTCTGAGCAGAGTTGGAGCAATCATCATACGCATTTTGAGCGATTAAACCGTAGGTTTGGCACCAAATTCTTAGGTCCTCGAGCAAAGCATCATTCCAGAAATTCCCAGAGCATTCAAGATTGGGGTACTTTACTATACATAGCTGATAGCTCACGCTTAAAGAATTATGAGAAAAATGTATTGGTCCTCACGGAGGGTTGATATTTTATAGCATAGCCAGATTAGACATCTTCCACATGTGAAAAAACAATTTGACGTCAAATATTATTGAAGGTAAAGAATCATAGAATCCTTGACTACTCACAGTCTCTAAAGTCTAGACCACCCAATCAAGGCAAAGAATCCCAAAATCATTGACTAATCACAAGCTCTAGTCGGCTTCAAAAAAAAAAAAAAATCACAAGCTCTAGTCTAGACCACTCAATCATAGGCTCCCACGTTGAATTTCCACCCTTGACCAATACCCACAATATTTGAAGGTGGAAGAAAGTATAATACTACCAATTTAGTCTACATAAATAAATTATCTTATTATGCACTTTGCATAATGTATGTAATTGTTACCATCAATCAACATCAATGAAGTTCAATAATAATAAACAGCCAAACAACTCTGCAACACTCACACACATGTGGTTCTTCTAGTGGAAGACACAATTTAGGATATACAAGCCACAATATGCTAGACCCTAAAAGACAATTGTATATAGCCCATAAACGTGTTTTCGTTTTACACTTTACTCTATGGTTAATATTTTGTCTGTGACGCTAAAAATAGAGCCCATAAACAAGTTTATGTGACACCCTGGTTTCACCAATATGTTTTTGTTTCCAACCAAAATCTAAATGTTGTTAAGCTGTCGCTATCATCCTTGGTGATGAGAAGGTGCAATTTTTTTTGTTTCTTCACCAACGCCGACTTCATTACGTGTCGTCGTCGACATGTTTGTGAGGTTTTACAAGCTTAGAAGATTGAGTGGAAGCCCCATTCATGGACTCTTGCCCCCACACCGACCAACTTACAAGTAGGGGCGCCAAGTATAAACGAAAAGGCCAAAAGACTATAGCAATCAAATTCTGGTACCACTTCTTTTTTATTTATTAATTATTGTTTGAAACAATGGTCTAAAATCATATTGAAAAGATTGATACCATGTTGAGAAAAAAACAAAAAAACAAAGAAGAGAGAAGGAACACAATAGGTTAAATGTGGTTTGGGCATTTGATGGTGTGGCTTCACAATGGAAAGTTCTTGAAGAATACATATTTTACTATGATAAACTTATTTGCCACCGTTACCCTTTGAAGAGTATATAGAATAAAGTAAAATTTATTCCAACGCTTTGATTAATCTTAAGTTTATTTTACTTACACTACAAGATTACTAAAAATAAGATTATAATTATTTTATCTATATTACAAGCATATCCTAGTACAATGAACCGGTCTCAGCAAAAAAAAAAAAAAAAGGGACATTAATTTTGTAGGGATGGAGAGCTCAGATATATTGGGCCGTGCCTGAGGACATCAGATAGCCTAAGGATAGGTAAATGCTAATGAAGGCATACAGGTTAATAAGTCATGGAAGAAGTCTGATCATAAGGAGCTAGAAATGTTGTCTGAGGAGAAGTACCTCCTTAGCTAAACAGAGTAGGGGTCAAAGGTCCGACCCTTCATTAAGAACAAGACAACAGACAATCTTGCTAGCAATGATAAACATCAAATAGGGACAAGACAAAAGAGATTTGGGAAATATCTGAGAAGAAAACTACTACCACCATATTGAATGCTCTGTAACTAACCCACTGACCGCATTAATGTGGAGGTGATACTTGAACAGTTATATTCAGCATTACAGCTACCTTCAAAGACTTTAGGAAGGTGTTGATGGAACAAGTATCAAAGCTAGCAATCTAATCTGCACGTGGAACGCTAAGATGAAGGAAGGAAGAGGAATATAAAGGAGAAAAACCTCATTACAAGGGGATCATCAAAAAATCTAAGAAAAAATCACTGTAAACTCAAGAACTGTAATTTTGTATAAGTTAAAGAGAAATATATAAGAACAAATCATCCTCGGACTTGGCAAAGGAGAACTTTTCTTGCTCAAAACTGTTTGTTTTATTCTTTCTAACAATAACTAACCTATTGATTACTCCACTTAACTCATTGAAAGTTCATCTTTAAGCCCACTCTCTAACTAATTCATTGTTTTGGACTTTTTGGGTCATTGACCCTTCGTTTGGGTTTTAGGTGCAAATCGTGTCCTTACAAATTTTTTAAACATGTTCTAACTAATTATATCACTTTTTTTTTATTAAATTCCTTTATCATTTAATAGCTAATTTTATTGCCTTTCTATTTGATGTTGTACGCTTATATACAAGAACGAAGCCAGAACTTGGAGTTAAGAGGACAGAAATAAACATACAAAAAGAAAAATAATGAAACTTCAAATAAACATTCATTTAGTATTCCCCCTCAAAAAAAAAAAAAAACCCTAAAAAAAAACATTCATTTAGTATTAAAAACCCGTCAACAAAGATGAAGATATATAATCATTATTTTTTAATACATTACAATGCAATCATTTACGAAAATGGAATTTGGCATGTGTTGCTAACGGGTAATGAGAATTGTTGCTAGGTCATGTTGTTTGTTCAAGTAAAATTGCTCTATTGGATTTAACTTTTTTTTTAGCATTACTATTGGTAATTTTTGTTGTTGGGCTAATTTTTTTTTGTCTTGTTAATTTTGTTTTAGATTTTGAATCTATTTTTTTTTTATGGCCACTAAAAAGATCAATGATATTGTTAAGAGGTGACCAAGTGTAATTCTATTGAACCAAATTATTAAAATTAGTACCTATATATATATATATATATATATATATATATATATCTATACACACACACACACACTCACACACTCACACTAGAATTTTTTTAAAAAAAATGGGGGAGGGGGGATTGCCCCCCCTAAACCCCAATGTCCATAATTGGCTAATTCCTTGCTTGTATAGACGGTTTTATTGGGTCAAGGTTTGAGTTGATTGGATTTATTTTAGAACTTCAAATTGGGATTAGAACTTTGATGGGTCGGGTCAACCTGGAATGACCTCTATTTTTTCAAATACCCAAAAAAAAAATAATAATAACATCGTACTTTTTAACATTTTCTTTTCCATATTTCGTTCAATACAAATAAAAAAATCACTAAAAGATAAAAGTTAATTCAATATTTAGTTCTAATATTATACTAGTTTAATAATTGATTTCATAAAAGTAGAAAAGAATATGTGTATACATGTTATACATGAAACATGAAATAAAATTACTTATAAACTAAGTGTGCTTTAGGATTAACTTTTTTGTTGGAAGTTTTTTTTTATTTTTTGAAAGCTGACAAAATTATAGTTATACTAAAAAAATTTTGAGGATTCATATAAGCAAATAAACTAAAAAAATTAAAAACAACTTTTTTAGAATAAAATACAAAATGTTAGGTTTAGAAATAATTATTAAAGAAATCTATAGTGAACTTATGAAAAAACCACTCAATGTTAGTAGTGGATAAGATACTAAAAACATTTATATTTGAGATTTCTTGTCAAGATGATGAGTAATGTTATTAAGATTTTCATCTACAATATAGAAAATTTAATATAGCTATAGCCCCCTATTGAATTTTCAAAAATTGCTCTTTCCTCTTATATTTTTGGTGAGTTTTAATTAACTCAATTGGTAAAATCTTTAATGGTTGAATAAGACATCTGAGATTCAATATCCTCCTACACTAAAAACCGATTAGTCTCTTGGTTTGATAATAAAGAGTTATCATCAAGAGCGGACACTATAGATTGAAATTAAAAAAAAAAAAGATATAAGTTTAAATAGTGGCCCCCTTGATTTTTACTAAAAAGTAAAAACATGTAACAAATTTATTTAGATGCCTAGTGCATCATTTTTTTCTCTAATTACTCTTATACCATAAATAACTCATTAATTCAAAGTGTATTGAACATATTTCATAAAAGTAGAAAAAAGTATATATTATTAGTGCACTATTTCTTTCATCTTTTTTTTTTTTTGAAACCCCTATGAATAGGGAATATTATTAAGCAATGAACTGAAGGTCAAAATTGTAAACATCAATCATGTTTGGAGGAACAGACTCCATCCAAACATCCAAAGGGATAGATATGGCTCTTCTGGCTAATTTGTGAGCCAGACAATTACCTTGCTTCCTAATATGCCGAAAAGAAACAGAACTAAAAAAAGAACAAAGAAACTTAATTTCTTATAAGATATGCCTAAACTCAAATTGAGCCATATTGTCACCATTGATAAAATTAATAATAACTTCCGAGTCACCTTCAACTATCAAGCTGTGAAAACCCAACTCCTTTGCAAACCAAAGAGCTCGGCGCTCTACTAGCACTTCCAACATCTCTACCAAAGCAGGCAGTGGAATCCGTTATGTCAAAGCAGCCATAACCAATCCGTTTTCATTATGGATTTAATACCAAGGCCAGCAGTGTTTTCTTCAGCAAAAAGCGCCCCATCAAAGTTTCCTTTAAGCAGACCTGCCGGTGGAGGATGCCACCTTATAGATCTTGCTGTTTGTGGGATCTTAGTGTGAGTGGGCCGAAGTTGATGGTATTCTTGGAGTGCCTCACGAGCCAAGGAGCTGATCTTTGCTAATGGAGCCGCGTATTCCTGTAGGCGTAGCTTATTTCTTCTCATCCATAGCAAGGACGACGTCCTTGCAAATAACGCAAAACGACACGTGTCTTGTTGTGCAAGCTAAATAACATCTAGAAAGCTAGACACAGAGTTAGTAGCTTCAATCAAATCAGCAAAATAAACTTGCCATATCGTGGCAAATTGAGGGCACGTCTAGAGAGCATGTAATGTGTCCACAGGTCCTATATTGCAATGGAGTCAGGTATTCTTTGTCAACATCTTGCGATGAGCCAAGTTAACTCTTGTAGGTAATGAGTCATTCCCAGCACGCCACATGAGCAGACGGATGCGATTTGGGAACTCCATCTGCCAAATTCTATTCCATATGCTCTTCATCACTCTCGTAGAAGCTGAGCTAGAAGCTGATGCACTCACATTCTCCGTCTCCATGAGCAATTTATACTTGGACTTAACAGTATAGACCCCATCATGATTCCTTGGCCAGAATATCTTATCACATCTACTAGAAAAGCTTAAGGGAATAGCTTTAATAATAGACGCTTCCATTGGCAAAAATAATCTGTCAATCTCGGCTTCTCTCCAACTGCACAGGTCTTGATCAATCAAAAAGGCCACCAAAGCATCTAGATTGTTGTCCGAAGTGGGAGAGCTGACCCTGCCATGCTCAGTTGTTGGTAACCAATTGTCTTGGTAAACCCAGACTAAAGACCCATCACCAATCCTCCACCTCATACCCCTCATAATGACTTCACTCCCTTTTAGTATGCTTCTCCATGCATAGGATCCATTTTTTTCCTTGGCATCAAAAATTGATCCTTGCTTCTCCATGCATAGGATCCATTTTTTTCCTTGGCATCAAAACTTGATCCTTGTGGAAAAAATTTCTCTTTAAAGAATCTGAAAAATAAGGAGTCCTCCTTTGATGCCAATCTCCACACTTGTTTGGCTAACAAAGTATCATTAAATTTCTGCAGCTCCTGAAAACCCATACCACCTTCGTTTTTAGGCTTACATAGTTTGCTCCATTTCACCCAATGCACCTTCCTCCTTTCACCTCTTTGACCCCACCAAAATTTATAGATCATAATCTCAATATCATTGCATAATGTGTTGGGGAGTTTAAAACAACGCATAGAGTATGCTAGAATGGCTTAGACCACCACCTTCAAAAGAATCTCCCTACCAGCCTGAGAAAGTAATTTCTCCTTCCAACCCCTAATTTTGGACCACACTCGCTCTTTTATACCGAGAAGGCTAGATTTTTTCCTTCGACCCACAAAGGAGGGAAGACCCAAATACTTCTCATATTGCTTGATCTCAAGCACACCTAGCAAAGAAATTATAGTATCTTGCATCCCTTGTGGAACAAATTTTCTAAAAAATAGAGTTGTTTTATCTCTATTTAGCTACTGCCCAGATGCCCGTTCATAGGCCATAAGGATGTTTAGAATATGTTGACATTCTTGGTTAATGGCCCTGCAAAACAAGAGACTATCATCTGCAAAAAATAAATGGGTCAGTCTTAGGCCATTTCTGCAAATGGAAATGCCCCTAATGTTCCTTAATAACACAGCTTGGTCAATTAATCCATGGAGACCTTCAGTGCAAAGAAGAAACAAATAAGGTTAGAGATGATCACCCTATCTTATACCTCTACCGGGGTGAATGGTACCTGTAGGTTCCCCATTAATTAAGATAGAGTAAGAAACAGTGGTAATACACTCCATCATCAAAGCGACCCATTTCTCATGAAATCCCATCTTCCTTAATAACCCTTCCATAAGCCCCATTTTACTCAATCATAAGCCTTATTGATGTCGAGTATGAGAGCCATAAAACCTATTTTACTTGATTGGAGGTGCTTCATATAATGGAGAGTTTCAAAGGCTATTAAAATATTATCAGTAATAACCTTTCCTGCCTGAAAAGCACTCTGATTTTAAGAAACAACAAAAGGCAGCAACTTCTTCAAGCGGTTGGTTAGAACTTTAGACATCAATTTGTAAATAATATTACACAAACTAATTGGTCTAAATTCAGAAATAAACTCGAGGCTCTTAACTTTAGGGATGAGGGTCACAAAAGTATGATTAGGATCATGTGGGATATGACAATTATTAAGACAATAAAGCACAGCATATGTAACATCATCACCCACCACAAACCAAAAGGCTTGGAAAAAAATAGGAGGCAAGTTCAACTTCCTCCCTAGTGAAATATTTGATAAGCTCTTGGTTCATATCTGCTATTACCTTGGATTCAACTGCCTCTAAAACCGTGTGCATGTCAGTAGGTTGCGATGAAGTGAACAAGGACTCATAAAAGCTAATCACTATCTCCGCAACTTGGCTATCCAAAGTGCACCACTCCTTATCACTATTTTAAAGTCCATTGATTCTATTCCTCGTGTACCTGTGAGAAGCCCTATTGTGGAAGTAATGGGTGTTACGATCACTCGACTTTAGGAATAGAGATCTTGCCCTCTGCTGCCACATCAAGCTCTCCTTTTCCAGTAGCTCATTTACCTCTATCTGTGTTACTCTAATAGTGATTGTATTGGACCCAGTAGCTACTACCCACTCAGCCTTGATCAGCTCCTTAGTTTATTCCTCCAATTGACGTCTTATACTGCCAAAAGAATGTCTATTCCACTCAGTTAAGCGTACCCCACATTCCTTAATTTTTTGTGACACCATCAGCATGGTACTGATGTCTGCATCAGCTCCCTAAGCTACCTTGACTGTGTCCCCACACCCTTCCTCCTTCAACCACATTTGTTCAAATCGGAATGGCTTATTCCGGCAAGCTATAATACCCTCCGGTCTGATGATAATTGGGTTATGATCAGAAGAGTAGGCTCTAATATGTTGCACCCGAGTCGCTGGGTTCTGTTCCTGCCAAGAAGTATTTGCGAAAGCCCGATCAAGCCCTTCTAACACTACACCACCTGAACGTCTGCCATGCCATGTGAATTTATGCCCAACGTATCCCAAGTCTACAAACTCACACTCATCCACCATGTCATGAAAACCTGTCATCTCTGATTCCCTCCTTAGTGCTCCTCAAAGTTTCTCATGGCCCCTTAGTATTTCATTAAAATCTTCGGCTCAAATCCATGGTAAGCAGAATTTATGATTCAAACCACGTAACAATTCCCATGTCTTAGGCTTTCTATAAGCTTCAGGAAAACCGTATATGCCGGTGAATCTCCATGCATCCACCTTACCTTTATTAATGATGGCGTCAATATGATTAAGAGAAGCTGAGTCTACATCAATGTCTACTGAACTTTTCCAAAGGAGAGCTAAACCACCAGCTCTTGTAAGACGACCTACCACTCACAACTCATCGTATTGTAGTTCATCACAAAGTTTTCTCAGCCTAGCTCCATCCGCCCATGTCTTGACCGAGAACAGGACAAAGGGATTTTGCACCCGCACAAAATTTGCAAGCTCCTGAACGATGCATTGGTTCCCAGGCCTCCGCACGTTCCAACATAGCAAACTCATGATTCTCGAAGGGGTTGAATATCAACCTCCGCCTTTGGAGAAATAGTATCACATCCAATATTTGCATCCTGAATCCTGTGTTTCTGTATTGGGTACTCTTCCATTGGGAGTGAGCTACTGCGTTTCCCTAGTGTATCTAAAACTGGATTCTTTTCTTGCAACGTAGCAGGCCTGGTGACTCATGTGCATCTAATGGGCTTATTAATAGGACCTGATGGGTTCAGTTCTGCCTAATGGAGGGAGATGTTGCTGACTTAGAATTGGAATTAATAAATTCATTCTCTGATAATTCAAAATTCCCCATATCCTTATCAATTTCATTTATTTTCTCCAAAAAAATCCTCCTTACAATTGTCCAATGTCCAGGGATTGAGCCAATCACGGGATCACAATCTGCTATATTGGAGGGATTAGTAACATCTATAGTAATGGTATCCTAGTATGTCTCACTATCCTTTTCAAGCAAAGTCGGAGTTGGAGGCCGAGGTATTGGATTTTGCCTCGGGGCTAGTGGCCTACTGCTGCTCATAGGCGGTGATTTTGCTTGCTTTTGCTTCATTACCTCAAAATAGCCTGGAACATGGACCACATTCTTGCTAGACAGATTAATCAGTTTCGTACGTATACTGGAATCATACTTCTTCTTGCTCAAATCCAAATTCCCTTCACTTTAAACCCACACCTCATAGTCTTTATCGTCGTGATCTAGGCATCTACACCAGTAACACAAGTTTGGCAATATTTCGTACCTAAAAGAGATCCAAGTTTTCTTACCAGTTTCAAGAGTCACAACTCTTCCTCAGCATAAGGGTTGGGTTACATCCACAATCACTCTAACCCTAATAAAGCCATCACCCCCAAAGTCTTTGGAACCTGCAGACTTCACCACCTTACCAATTTTTGAGCATATCTCTTCTACTGTCTCTCTATCCATATAACCCATCGGGATGTTGTGTACTTGAACCCATAGCGATGCTTCATTCAAACTATAATCCTCGATGACCGTATCCTTATTGTAACGCTGGAACACAATAAGATGCTTGTCAAAGCTCCACGGTTCGTTTTGCAGCACCCTCTTCGCATCTAGTTTGTTATCGTAGATAAAAAGAAGTTTATGATCACCCAAATTTCGTATCTGGAAACCGTTACGTGTTCTCCAAAGAGGTGTAAAAGTTCTTGCAACCACATCAATGTTCAACGCTCTGCTAGCCAGAAATCTGGCTACAAGAGAGAACTCTTTTGTTGGGCCCTTCTTTTTTAATTTCATTTCATCTCCTTCTCTATCCATTAGAGAAAGGTTACTCCACCCTTGCGTAATCTCGTCCATTATGGAGGGATGATAAGAAAAGTCAGATAGTCTCACACACTATTTCCCCACCCTAGAAAGAAAAAAAAACCCAACAAGCCCTAACAATACACTTGGTAATGTAGGGAACAACAATTGCCTTCCTTGGAAGGTACTGCAATTCTACAATCGTATAGCAAGAAGGGGTTGCTGCCCTAGCTTTCTACACGAGAGAGAAACTAGTGGATTTCATTTTAGAAGAATTCCGCACTATTTCTTTCATCTAATTACTCTTATACCATAATAGTATATCTTAGAAATATGTAAGTAAATCTTTTTAATAAAAACATTCTTTATTTTTTTTTAATTTGTCCATTTAGAAAATTGGATATATGATTTTTTTCCCTTTTAGAAGAAACAATAAATGTTGATTTCATGGTTAGGGAGTTAAAAATCATTTTTAGCTCTTATTAATTATATATAACATTAGAGAAATGATATGTTCACAACATTTTCACAATATTTTTACAACAAATCTTAAGTGACAAGTTGTTATTGGTTTTTATTATTGGGGCAAAAAAGTAAGAGAAATGATATGTCCACAACATTTTTACAACAAATCCTAAGTGACAGGATGTTACTGGTTGTTATTGTTGGGGCAAAAAAGTAATCTTAGTGTTAGGTTCAAATTTGAACCAATAACAACTAACCGCCTATGATTTGTTGTAAAAATGTTGTGGACGTAGCACCTCTCAAAAAGTAATATTAGTGTTAGGTTCAAATTTGAACTAATAATAACTAACCATTTATGATTTATTGTGAAAATATTGTAAAAATATTGTAGACGTAGCATCTCTCATAAAAATACACACATGCGCACTTTGTTATATGTAAGAAAATAGCATTTATTAAATTAAGTTACAAACATATTTTGTGTGTATATAGGTTATTGTTTGGGTTTTTTATTTTTTATATTTAGCTTGGCCTCCTCTGAAGAAATTTTCTAGTTCTGCCATTGATTGAAAATGAGTCCATAAAAAAATTAAGTTTAAAATTTTATAATAAAGGCTTAATGAGTGGGTCAGGTAAGGGTCTAACCTGACCGGTTTCGAATCATAAACTAATGAAATTAAAATAAGTTGCTATTCCTATGAACAATACCCTATTTTTTCTATTTGGATTTGAAGTTTTGAACAGGTTATCAAGTCTAGGCTTGGATCCAATTCCAATTTTGCTAGGTTTAGGCTTGTAAGCTTCGTGGGTGCATGAGTCTTCTTCTAACTTGACACGTTATAAGGGATCAAGGGCTTAGGGCTAAGATACAAATGATAGGAGAAAAAATGCTATGGCCCAATTTTTTTTTTTGGTTAAAAGGATAATTTATTGAGACAACAGCTAAGCCAAACTGGGCAAAATAGCACAAAAAACCAGTGACAGTACAAACCAAAAGCATCAGAGCTTAAAGTATTTGAGAGTTCAACAAATGGTGGGGAATTAAATACAACAAAATCCTCTTGTAGGAATCAGGCCGGCTTGGTGAGAACATTAGCACACTTATTCACTTCTCGAAAGACATGGCTCATTTTGAGTTGTTGAAGTCTGGTTAGCAAGAACTTGCAATCATTTAGGAGAGGGGGATAAGCCCTATTATTATTTGTCCAAGAATTGATAAAGTCACCAACAATTTTTGCATCAAGTTAGACTTCTAGACAGCTATACCCAGTTGAATAGCAAGCATCAAACCGTCATGAAGGGTCCAATATTGAACAAGCCTAATCTTCTCTCTCTCTCCCTTGCATTACATAGGATTCGTTTGGTTAGGCATTTTGGAAGCTTAAAAGCGCATTTTTAAAATCCAAAACTTTGTTTTATAATAGCAACTCCTTATAACTTTTTTACAAATACTTATTTTAAACTCAAAATATTGTTTTGCAACAACTTACACAAACATTTCTTTCTTCCCCACCCCTTGAATAGTTCAATATAATAAAATAATATTTGGTTATAATACATTGATATCATGTATTTCCACATAAAAACTAAAATAAATATTTGATATTTATATCACCATTTTATATAACTATATGCATGCCATACGGAATTTTAGTTGGTACCTTTCTTACTGAAAGGTATCAGCAACATAATGGCAGTATCTGAAAAATGAAAAAAGAAGAAGACATTAAGGAAAAGGCACACATAACCTTCCTTGATGAGGAGAAGGGTCAATGTCAATGGACCATAAAGAGAAATTTCTAAATAGGAAACATAGTCACAATCAAATAGAGACAATGTAAATAGGAAATATAGTCACTATTTAATTCTCATGCTGTCCTGTAAAAATGGTCCTTGCTCTTTATAGTTTTCTAAAAAGAAAAAAACAAAAATAAAAAGGTTACTTCTTATAACATACCAAAATGATTAATTTGGCAACCTTTCACATCCTCTTTTGTCCTTCCAAAGTTAATTAGAGTTAAAAGGGCAACAAGGGTAACTTGGTAATGCTGTTCAATTCCAACCAATTGGAACTCACCCAATTATTCTATTCTTTTTTTTTTTTTTTAATAATAAAAAGTTGTAAATACCTATAGGCAAAAAGGTCATTGAAGTAATTAGAGATACCAAAAGAAGCTATAAAAATGGCCACAATTCCAAACCTTTCTTCAGTTTGCCACATTGAAGAGAGGAGTTAGGAGTAAAGAACCTATTCCATGGCCTCAAAAAATGCATCTCATCATCCAAAGTCCCAAACCCAAACACGTACATGTTTGTGTTCACCCACCACACACCCTGGCTCATTTCGGTGCAGTATTCACCGGAATCCCCATCCCCACCACAACAAGTCCTTGTCACGACGAATGGTCCGGGTTTCGCATAGCCAATGGGAATTGGCTGTGATTGCGAAGGCAAACTCATTGAAGGCATTTCTCCTCCAAATTATCAAGCCCTCCAGCCATGATCTCCAAAGGAGAAGGAATTTCCAGCCCAAACCTAGCAGGTTTTGCATGATGAATAACAATAGAGATGGGGTTGCTGTTTCTTGATCATAGACTTATATATATTAGTACCTTCATACCTTTGTTTTATATTATGTTCTACTTTTCTTCTTCTTCTTCTTCTTCTTTTTTGGGTATGGTAGGATTTGGAGAATTTATTCACTCCTATGGGAACAGATCTCCCTCCTTTTATAGGGGGTGTTATTAGCCCTACCATGGATGAATAATTTCTTTTAGGATTTGTACATAAGGATTTTGGGTCTATGAGTTTAGTGAAAACGACAAGCAATCATCAGCATTAATGACTTAATTTCTGCTTCTATTAATTGTTGTATATGTGTTTTGGTTCAGCCAATATATGTGTTTTGGTTCAGCCGATTGTATATATGGTGGAAGAGAACGAAATATTACATTTGATGCATTAGGAATGTGCTAGTATTCAACTCAAATAAACGAGAAAATTTCTCATTCAACTCAAAAAAAGAAAGGAATGTACTAGTATTTGATTCTGGGGTTATCAATGTTGTCAAATTTTACAAGGACAATGAAAAATAAATTAGAAAAGAAAATAGAAAATGAGAGCCTGACACTATGCCTATGATACTTTAAAAGACTGGGATTTTTCATCAATCTTGTTCTTTTTTGTATTTAGTAGGCCCATGAGAATTGCTTGAAGTATATCTCAAAAAAGAAAAAGAAAAAGAAAAAGAATTGCTTCAAGAGCAGGTTGAAGTAATTAAAATTTCAAGTTGTAGATGGTCATTTCTTTGTCACTGTGTGTTGTTTGAGAAACTTGCACATTTCAAGATATACCAAGTAATGGGTTAAACCATCACAACACTCACAAATCGACAAAGAAGTAAGTATAGAGTTAGCACGTCTTCTTTAATTTAATAGGAGAACAATTATTTTAACAACATAAATAAAAATTTTTCATTTGAATTTGAAGCTCTGGGATTAAAGATAATCTGTATGTCAATTCTATTGATATCATTCTACTTTGTTGAAGACGAGGACAGCCTAAACATATGAAAGTAACTTCAAACTGAATCCACTGAGGCCTTCCATACTTTTTCTCCTTTTCATACATTGAGAACCCCAATATAAAGTGACATTAGATGCCAATGGAGATTGCTTTTTCATTTTTAATTATTTTCTTGTACTAATATTGATAGTCATGACGCTTAATGATCACATGTGTGAACTTCTCTTTTCAAATAAGAACAAAACACAACGTCATTTCGCTTTTAAAAAGTCTATTGAGACAATTACTAAAGCATTTATTTCTAATGCTTAGGCATTATTTTTGGTTTGGTTGCTAATTTTTTTTTGTATTTTCTAAAGTTTAAAATATAAGTGTAAATCAATTAACTCATTACAAAGAGACTTATGTTTATGAGACTGAGACTTACAACAGATTACACAAAACATCAGGATAAGAGGATTAATTTAAAGGAAGGGAGAGAGAGAGAGTAACTAACATTAGGATAAGAAGATTAATTTAAGGTAAGATAGATATATACGTTTTTTATATATATAATTTTTTTATTTCTATAGAAAAAGAGATATAGGGTTTAAGAGAACAGATTGAGTTAATACTTCTGTTCTCATACGATCCAGAAGTTCAGACTCCGGTTGACCAAACAGAAAACTACTCAAAATCATATTATTGTATGTGATATTATAAGAGATTAAGATTCAAAATTTGTTATTTTCACTTTCTCTGGGAACTATGAGCAATATGATATTGGTAAGTAGCCATGAAATTTTCATTCGGTGAGGGCTCAATCCTATTGTTTATTCATTTGGCTAGTCAAGCTACAACAGTATTGGAGGTTGATTGTATTTTTTATATGGTCTTAAATTAGCCTCAAGTGGTTTAAGCAACGACTAGTTACTCCAAAAGAACAGGGATGTTCCAAGAGAATAGGAAGAAACCCTCTCTTTTCACTCTTTGTAGTTCTAGATAATCGTTCTTATTCAACTATAAACTGCAGTGGGAAGTTATAGATACACCTGTAAACAAGTAGACTCGATTATTAAAAGTGTAGGTTTTTTTTGTCAAACGCAAGAAAAATTTGGGCTCAAACGCGTTATTAAGTTAGATTATATGTTTAAATTTTGTTCATTTTCTTTTTAAATAAATATATGTATTTCAGGAGTTACTTGATTAACTTGTTCTTTCCTCATAAATAGTAAAAACCATGACTAAAATTTGTTAATCTTTCATAAATCTATACTAATCATCAATAGAATATTATAGTTAAAATTAAAAAAAATTTGAGTTAATTATATAAAATGATTTTTGTCTATGAACTTATAAAAATTAGATTCACCCAATTTTGTATTGTTGAAAAATTTTATATAATTTTCACTAATATATCAAAGTATTTATATTTTAATAAATTATAAATTACAATTTGATATCTTAATAAATTATTTACTAACTTATACAATCCAATCTCAAGTATACATATTTAAATGGAGTTCCATTATTCACAAAAACTTATTTATGAATATATTCTCATATTTGATTTTGACTCGTTTGCTAAATATATATAATAATAAAAAATCAAATCAAATCAAGCTAAAACTATTCATAAATAAGTTAGTTTATTTACTGTGGTCTTAGTTTCAAATAACTAGTAATTTTCTATTTCTATTATAAAAAAAAAAAAAGGGAAGAAAGAAGGAACTCAAATTTGAATCATGTTTGGCGGGCTCTAGATTAGTTATGACATGTGATATAAGTATGGCTTTAGATTAGTTATGATATGTGATATAAGTATAGGGATCAGTGAAGCAGATATCGTATCATACCGTACCGACCGTACTGGCCAATGCACCGGTACAAGTACCCTTATGTTTCGTATCGAAACATATACCTACTGTACCAGCAAAATTCGGTCATACCGGACGCGTACTAGCCGTACCGGGCCAAAACACTCCAAGCCACTTTTTTTTTTTTTTGTAATTTTGACAAATTTTCAAGAGCAATATGGTAATTGTGCTAAACCTAATTCTAACCCTAAGTCCTAGCCGCACAATCCTCTTTCTTTCTTTCTCTCACGCCTTTTTTCAGCTGCTCTGTGTCTCTCATCTCTCGGCTTCTCTGTCTCTCACTCTGCCTTGTCTTAGCTTCTCACTTTGCTATGTCTCGGCTTCTCATTCTCAATCTCAGGTCTCGGCTTCTCACTCTCAGGTAAAATTTTGCCTTAATTAAATTTGAAAATCGTTGCCATGGTATGATATAAGTTTTGCATAAGGTTTTAGAAATTGGCACTTTTATACGAGTATCTTGCAATTGTTCCATCATGTCATTTTTCAAAATTTCTTGATGCAAAACATAGAATTTATTTATTTTCTTTTTCAGTTTTGTTGCTTTTTTTTTTTTTTAGTTTCTATACTCTGAAATTTATTTCTGTGTTTTTTTTTTTAAATTAATTTTGTTTTACTTTAATTTGTTATAAGGGGGGGTTGTTTCTTTCCTTGGAGAGACAATTTTACAGGTTCATTATGAAATGCAATTTCAGCATTATATTTATTTAATTTCACTAAAGAAAAATGAGACCAATTTATACTTGTCGTGCATCTATAACTTTTCTCTAATGATGAATTGCCTCGGAAAAGTTGTTCCTTTGTGTTGTAATTTCTATTCTTCTTGGGGCAGAAGAATAGTGGATAATCTAGTAAACATGGTTCTTGAAATTGTGTGTGTGTGTGTGTGTATAATATATATATATATATATATATATATATATATATAATAGCAGTAAACCCGAAACGGTACACTGGTATTGACCGGTACCCGAAATATATCATACCGCTGGCCAAACCGGTACAGCCTCCGGTAAGGTATTGACTTACTTGATAAGAATACACATTTTGGCACATACTTTGCCACAACCTACTTGAGAATCAATTGGTGATTGAAATGTTTTAAGTAGTGGACCCATGTAATCTAATTACTAATTGACACTCAAACTAATTGTGGTAAAGTGTGTCCCAAGAAGAACAAATATTGTTGCGTGAAGAAAGAGAAATAATTAAAAAAAATTAAAAATTTTGATATTTTAATGAAATATGATCTAAAATAGATAATTTGACGTGGATCATTTTGAAAAATTAGTATGTAAAATAGAAAAAAAAAAAGAAAAAAAAAAAAAGAAGGAAGTTCTTATACTAAAATAAATAGAAATTTTTGCACATGTGAATACTCTAAGAGAATTAGTCAAAATTGACAGGGAGCCAAAGCATGAAGCCATGACTATTTAGAACACCAAAATATAGAAATTTGTCATTACTTAGTTCATATATCCTGGGTCAAAATCAAGCTAGAGCTATTCATAAATAACTTGGTTTATTTATGGTGGTCTCAGTTTCAAATAATCATTAAATTTTTTTTATTAAAAAAAGGGAAGAAAGAAGGAACTCAAATTTGAATCGTTTTGGCTGGCAGTAGATTAGTTATTACATGTGATATAAGTATAGGGACACACCCTTTGGCACATACTTTGCACGACTTATTTGGGTATCAATTAGTGTTTAAAATGTTTTAATTGATGGACCCACGTACTCTAATTACTAATTGACACGCAAACTAGTTGTGGTAAAGTGTGTGTTCTTAGAAGAACAAATACTATTGCCAGAAGAAAGATAAACAATTAAAAAAAATGAAAAAGAATTGATATTTAAATGAAATGTGGTGTAAAATAAATAATTTGATGTGTATTATTTTAAAAAATTAGTATGTAAAGTGAAAAATAATAATTTTTTATACTAAAATAAACAAAAAATTTTAAACAAAGTGATGTGAATGCTATTAGTCAAAACTGACAGATAGCCAAGCATGAAGCCATGACAGAACACCAAAATATAGATGTGTCATTACTTAGTTCATATATCCTGGGTCAAAATTTGGACTATTTCAAATCCAAACCGCCAATACTATTTAACGAACGACTTGACCCTTGACCTAAAAGAAGCATCGATCAATAAAATGTGGGTCCGAAAGTTCCAAACATGTTGCAATTAGCATCCCAATCAATTGGGGGGAACTTTTCCTTTTCACATAGAGAGTAATTAATATTTTTAAACAATACTTTTCTGAGACAAAATATTATTCTTCAGAAATGGACCACAACACAGGTGGAGGCCATATTGTGCCATTTGCGTGGTGTGGAGGCCCAATCTTATTCCTTTGTATGTACAAACAAAATAGGAGTCATTGCAACAAAGCTAGATGATAATATTTAAAACGAAGTCATCTTTCAAGAATATTAGTGACCTTTGATAATGAGTTTATACTGTTCTTGTTACATACGGTGTCTACCAAGGAAATTACCAATAGTTATACATTATTATACGTACGTGTTATTTTCTCATACTGATGATTGATGAATGACTAATTTGGTATAAAGGTCCATTTTTAGGAACTAGAGTGAATTGTCAATATATAGCACAGACGCAATCTATTTTTATAACTAAATTCACAACTTAATCACTTGTGCAGTTGTAAATAATCAATAAAAAAAACAGTAGATCTATGTAAATAAGACTTGGTGTAAGTACACAATTGTACCCGAATCCAAAAACAAGCTTTGGGCTCAGGCCCAATGAGCCTTATACAATAAAACTTGTAGAGAATGAATTTGAAATCTAGGTTCAGGATGTTGGAAGTTCGATAACAGACTAGAGTGCCACAATCTAAACAAATGGTAGACGAATATGACAAAGAGACCTCCTCGGACATAAGCCGAGGACGATATGTGTATATATATTCTCTTTTTATGACAAAGTTTACAATTCCTAGTTTCAGTTTTCTCTCAGCAGAAAAGTGTAGATTCCCTTTCTTTCCTCTTTCATTTCCTTATATATTTCTTCTTCACTGGTTCATCCACGTGTCATACAAATCTTCCCCCTGGATACTTGTCTCATCCACCACCTTCTTGAAGTCTTCAAATAATAGCAGGGAGGGTGAATCCTACTGTTCAGAGGTCATTTCTCCATTAATGCGGCCAGAAAGGTAGATGCATGGCCTTTAATGTGGTGGTAGCAGCTTTTTCCTTAGATATTTCTTACGTATCTCTGCTTCTAAAGGGTGCTTGGACCACCCTCTTACCCACCAGTTCTTCTAGAGTTATGCCTCTAACCCATTTAGCAAGTCTCAGGGTCATTGCTGAACTTGTCCGAGGAGGCACTCCTCCTCGGACAACTCCTCGGACTACTATAGTACGGATTGACTTGTGAGCCTAAAGGCCCTAATCAAAATAGACTGGTACTAACCGATCAGGCCCAAACCCCAAACATTTACTCAATAGCTTTTACCCCACACAAAAGCCCCTCAAAACTTTATTTTTCCCCTCCCATCCGAGAAGAGAAATAGAGTTTTGATCCGACCAGCATACCTCTCACACGCTTTGTAAACCGCCACGCGTGTATGGGTCCTTTCGTTCCCTAAAAAACGATTCTGACGCTTCGAAACCCGGAACGCACGCATTTATGACCGCAAGCTACATCCTATTCCCCACATTCAACGGTAAGATGGACATCCAACGATCCAGGTTGGCCCTGAAAATTTGAGCGGGACAATTTTAATTTCAAGGCCGCCTCACGCACGTCAAAATGCCTAGAAACCCGCGCCGTCATTTGTTTCTTCAGAAATCAATCATATCTAAGTGTCAATCATTACCTTTTCCCTCGAGAAGCTCGTGAAGAATTGCATAACCAAATCTCGTAAGTTCTCACTTTCTTTACTCATTCCTTCTCGGCTTCCTTCCCTGGCTCCCATCTAAACCTTTTTCTTCTTTAAACTCTCATTTTAACTTCTCCCAAATGGGTAGATTTAAGTGTCTAGTTGATACTGACGCTGGTATGGAAGGTTTTAGGGCCAAGTACCATATTCCCAATGACATAGGCTTGAGATACTGTCCAGTAAAAGCTGTAGGTGGCGTTAGGAGAGACGGGGAAGTCATCATTCCCATGATTGCCTTCATAGAAGGTGGAATAACTCTCCCCATGAGAAATGTGACTAGTGAATACCTTCGCAACCATAGGTTATGCCTAGACCAGTGCGCACCAAACGTGTTTAGGGTCTTAGGTAGTGTCGACGCTCTAAACGAACAAATGAGCCTAAACCTCACATGGCACGACGTTGCCTTCATGTACGAGTGCCACAAACTCAAAAATGTAGGATATTACATTAAATCCCGATCTAGCATAGTTAGACTGATCTTCTGTCTTCCTAAATCCAACAAAGGTATGAAGGACGACTACCTCATCGCCTCAGGAAACTGGTATGACGGTCCTCACTGCCCAGTCGAATGGGGAGAACTAGGTGTGACTCCTTAGGAGTTAGATTTACTAACCCATGATTCAATCCCGTTGCCTTTACCATTTTTAATTTTTTATTGCATTTTGTTCCTTTTTTTCTTGATGTTTATCACTAGTCTGCCCACGTTCTTCTTCTCGGATGTTTCTCTTCACAGACAAACAACACGTACGTGCACGCCTCAGCCTCTGCAACGTTACCGACCTGAACCGTGTCCTTTGCTCTGAAGTATTCATCAGTAAGGACCTACAATTGAGAGCTACCCACCTGATACTGGGATATGACCCCATATCGGTGGACTTAAAAGAAATTGAAAATGCCATCATCGCGGGAGATAAGCGACGCAAAAGGATAGACGTGGCAAGACCAGGTTTCCTTTCCGACCGAGAAATTTCCGACGATCCCACCACCATTCTGTACACACGCCCAATCGCAGCGATTCCCCTCTCGGCGCACTCCCAGAAAATCGCCGCTAGAGAAGAGCAAGCGTCCTCGCAACACTCGTTGGACGAAGAGATAGACAACTTTCAACTCGAGGACGTCGAAAGGCCTCGGGGAAATCTATTTGTCATTCTTTCGGACGAGGAGCACGAGCCTTCCGAGACTTCGGGGATACATGGTTTGGTGATTGCCCAACCTGACTCCAGCTCCGAAGAAGAAGAGATGGACGCCTTAAAGCAACTGATGCATAAGAGGGGCGCGAGAGTCTCTCAAAAGGGAATAGGTGGGTCGCAAGTCCCCCCATCCTTGCCCCTACCCCCTCCTCCTTCCAATCCTAAGCCTCTCGTTGCGAAGCTTAAGAAGAAAAGGAAAGGTGAGGGCGAGGAGGCAGATGGGGAAAGGCAGAAGAAGCTGAAACAACAACAACAACAACAACAACAACAACAACCCCAGCAACAAAAACCCAACAAGGGCAAGGGACGTGCCTCTTCGGTAGAAAGCGGGGAGAACGGGGACCTTGCCGAGGTGCGCCGTGCACCGGCTAACTGGTCTCCCAGTCTAATATTAAAGCGTTCCAACAAGGCCATGCTCTTCACCTGGCTGATGCCTTGGAATGTCCCCGTCTTCTGCCCAAGGACATGGAAGCCCTGGACAAGATAAACCAGCCCCATCTGTTCCTTTCGCTAAAAAGGGACTTGGCATTGGTAAGTATTTAAGTCTTATCCTCACCTTATTTCTTCATCACACCTTATTGTAAGAGACATTCTTATGCGTTAGATATTTTGATATTTCGCCATAGGCCATCCAGGAAGTCTTTGCTGTCGAGAAGTGGGTGGAGGATTCTCGGAAGAAGGCTGGACTTGAACTAGAGCTCAGGTTGGAGACCGAGAAGTCCTTAGGCCAGGCCCTTACGCAGAATGAAAAGCTAACCACGCAGCTGGCGGAGCTAAAAAGAGAAAAAGATGGTGTTGAGGCTAGCCTGAGGACAATGAGGACCTAGGTGGAGGGGCAACGCAAGCTTCTTCGTCAAAGGGATGAAGAGTTATCCAAAACTCAACAGGAACACTCCGACTTGAAGATGGAGCTTGCCAAAATGAAGGACGAGGCTCGTACCTTCAAGGACTCTATGGAGGCCGCGAAAAAGGCTGCTTACAAGGAAGGGGTAGTGGCGACAGAAAACCAGCTAACTGAGGAGTTCGCCGGGCTGTGCCGAGAGTACTGCCAGCAAGTTTGGGAGGAAGCCTTAAATGTGGCAGGGATTCCTTCAACTTCCGAGTTGAGGAAGCCCGAAAATGATTGGCTTCCCCTAAACATCCAGGAGATAGAAGAACTTCCTCCTGTTGCCCTTGCCCCTGAGACAGCACCTTCCATGCTCCATCCTAAGATCCTAGAGCCCATTCCTACTCCTACAGAACTTACGAGTTCCAATAAAGAGAATGAACAGGGTGAAGGTGCCAAGGAGGCTACAAGCCAAAGCACCGAGCCTAATGTCCCTCCACCAGTGGCAATAGCCAAGGGAAACAAGTCCAGTCCTCTTTTGAAACGGAACTAAAAAGCACAGAAGCTGCCAGCACTTCCGAGCATAACCCCCCTTCTAAGGCTTAGGGTTTAGGCTATTTAGGACTTCCCTTTTTATCGTGTAACAAATTTTTGAATTTTTGCTTTGTATGTACATTGACAGAAATTAATGACAAGTTGTTTG
The DNA here is from genome assembly GCF_040712315.1 of Castanea sativa. Classification (NCBI taxonomy): domain Eukaryota; kingdom Viridiplantae; phylum Streptophyta; class Magnoliopsida; order Fagales; family Fagaceae; genus Castanea; species Castanea sativa. The sequence continues at coordinate 79,557,863 of NC_134013.1, read as the reverse complement.
GTTTGATTTTCATTTTCATTTGCCTTGCAATTTTTAGTATAATAATGCTCATCAGCACAAAAATGAATGAATGGAACAATTAACACCACTTGCAATATTTCAATTTGTCATGACTTTAAATAGAAACACACATACTTAGCTTATACTTTGCAAATCATGACCCGCAAACAAAACATGTGTGAAACAGCAATATACAATCAAAAACTTAACTTAGAATTTAACTTGGGACATAAAGCAATCCAAGTGCTTCATCAACCCCTCAACACTAATGTGAAATGGTTTTTTGGTAATGTTCTCAAAGTGAAGGGTTCACAGACCTGAGATAACCAAACTTCCTTTCTAGAACAAGTAGGATGCTAATTTTTACAAGGCATGTGGTCCGAGAACCATGCATGTCCAAGTTTTTATCTAATACTTAGAAATTGCAACTCGAAATGTTAATTTCCCTAAAGTAGAAGGTCTATGAACCCGACATAACTAAGGTTCTATTTAACACATGATAAGATATCAATTTCCACAAGGTATGTGGTCCGAGGACCATCCATGACCAAGTTTCTGTTTGATACTTAGAGATTGTAACTTGAGATGTTAATTTCCCCAAAGTAGAAGGTCTGTGGACCCGACATAACTAAGGTTCTGTTTAACACATGATAAGATATCAATTTTCACAAGGTATGTGGTCCGAGGACCATCCATGACCAAGTTTCTGTTTAACACTTAGAAATTGTAACTTGAAATGTTAATTTCCCCAAAGTAGAAGGTCTATGGACCCGACATAACTAAGGTTCTGTTTAACACATGATAAGATATCAATTTCCACAAGGTATGTGGTCCGAGGACCATCCATGACCAAATTTCTGTTTGATACTTAGAAATTGTAACTTGAAATGTTAATTTTCCCAAAGTAGAAGGGCTGTGGACTCGACATAACTAAGGTTCTGTTTAACACATGATAAGATATCAATTTCCACAAGGTATGTGATTCAAGGACCATCCATGACCAAGTTTCTGTTTGATACTTAGAAATTGTAACTTGAAATGTTAATTTTTCCAAAGTAGAAGGTCTGTGGACCCGACATAACTAAGATTCTGTTTAACACATGATAAGATATCAATTTTCACAAGGTATGTGGTCCGAGGACCATCTATGACCAAGTTTCTGTTTGATACTTAGAGATTGTAACTTGAAATGTTAATTTCCCCAAAGTAGAAGGTCTGTGGACCCGACATAACTAAGATTCTGTTTATCACATGATAAGATATCAATTTCCACAAGGTATGTGGTCCGAGGACTATCCATGACCAAGTTTCTGTTTGATACTTAGAAATTGTAACTTGAAATGTTAATTTTCTCAAAGTAGAAGGTTTGTGGACCCGACATAACTAAGGTTCTGTTTAACACATGATAAGATATCAATTTCCACAAGGTATGTGGTCCGAGAACCATCCATGACCAAGTTTCTGTTTGATACTTAGAAATTGTAAGAGACAAACCCAAGTACATATTGATAATTTGAACCACGAACAATAAAAATACTTTTTATTAATAATAATACATTCGTAGGTTGTTTACATTCCAGGGGCGTTGTACAATTTTTTTCATCTAGATTAGCTAGTCGATATGATCCTATACTTGCTACAGAGATGATCCGATAGGGTCCTTCCCAATTTGGTCCTAACTTTCCCCATGCTGGGTTTTTTGCAGTACCCACAACTTTTCTCAACACCGAATCCCCAGGCGCTAGTGGCCTTAGCTTTGCATGGGCAGCATACCCTCGTTTAAGCTTCTGTTGATAATAAGCCATTTGGACCATAGCGGCCTCTCGTTGTTCCTCAACCAAATCTAGGCTTTTCTCCAAGAGACCGTCGTTATTTTCTGGGCTAAAAGAACTCGTCCTTAGCGTGGGGAAACCTGATTCTAAAGGTATAACCGTCTCGGCCCCATAAGTCATAGAGAATGGTGTTTCTCCAGTGGATCTGCACGGCGTAGTCCGATACGTCCATAAAACATGTGGTAGTTCCTCTACCCATCTACCATTCGCGTCATCCAGCCTCTTCTTGAGTCCACTAACTATGACTTTGTTAACGGCCTCGGCCTGCCCATTTTCCTGAGGATAAGCTAGGGTGGAGTATCTGTTTGTGATGCCCATGTCACTACAATACTTCCTGAAAGCTCTACCATCAAATTGAACGCTATTATCTGAAATAAGTGTGTGGGGTACCCCAAATCTAGTGATAATGTTCTTCCAGATAAACTTCTTAGAATCGATATCCCTAATATTTGCTAAGGGCTCAGCTTCGACCCACTTGGTGAAGTAGTCAGTTCCCACGAGTAGCCACCTTTTGTTTTCAACAGCCCTCGAAAAATGCCCTACTATATCTAATCCCCATTGAGCGAAAGGCCAAGGACTGGACAAAGGATTAAGGACTCCCCTAGGCTAATGAATGTTGGGAGCGAACCTTTGGCATTGGTCACACTTTCTCGCGTAGTCTTGAGCTTCCCTCTGCATATTGGGCCATCAATATCCCTGAGTCAAAGCCTTATGGATATGGACGGCACTTGCAGTGGTCAGAGTTGGTTCTAGTAGGTCTTCAACGAGGATAATCCTAGGCAAAAACTGAGCCGAGGATGTCGCCAAAGTGGCTAACGAGTCCACATGTGTGTTTCCACTTCTAGAAACGTGAGAAAGGATAAAGGAATTAAATTTGGATTGTAAACATTTGACCTGGGTCAGGTACTCTTGCATTCTTGGATCTCTAGCCTCCATAGTCCTCGTCACTTGGCCAACCACTAACTGAGAATCCGAGAACATATGAACTTCCTTTCCCCCTATTCTACGTACCATGTTCGTGCCAACCAAGACCGCTTCGTACTCGGCCTCGTTATTCGTTGCCGAGAACGCTAACCTCAATGATTTTACGAAGATAATTCCCTCAGAGGACACCAAAACAAGTCCAATCCCAGACCCCCTTTGATTGGCTGCCCCCATCAACATACACATTCCAAATCGGTGGTCCTTTGCTTGTGATCACGCCAACTGATTTTTCATCCATATGTGATTCCTTCACAGTTTCTTCTAATGATGGTTCGGCGAACTCTGCCACCAGATCCGCGAGAACCTGGCCCTTCACCGAGGTGTATGGCATGTATTTGATATCAAAAGCTCCCAAAATAGTTCCCCACTTAGCTACCCTTCCCGAGTAGTCAGCACTGCGTAACACTGACTTGAGGGCCAGTTGGGTCAAAACCACAACGTTGTGGGACTGGAAATAGTGAGGAAGCTTCCACGTGACATGGACTACGGCCAGAAGTGCCTTCTCTAAAGGCAGGTAACGCACCTCACCTTCATTCAAGGATTTGCTGACGTAATAGACCTGTCTTTGCACGCCACCGTCATCCCTTATAAGGACCAGGCTGACTACATGGACGACGACAGCTAGGTACGCAAACAGGATTTCATCAACCTTGGGCCGAGACATAATGGGTGGCCGGGAAAGATATTCCTTAAGTCGCTGGAAAGCTAAAGCACACTTCTCGGTCCACTGGAATCCTTTCCACTTATTCATCAGTTGGAAAAAAGGCCTGCACCTGTTAGCTGACCGAGAGATAAATCTGCTGAGAGCAGCGATCATTCCGGTCAACTTCTGAACTTCCTTTGGGTTTCGAGGTGGTTGCAAGCTCTGAATGGCTCTAACCTGTGCCGGATTCACCTCTATTCCTCTATGAGTCACCATGTAGCCTAGGAACTTTCCAGAACCCACCCCAAAAGAACACTTTAAGGCGTTAAGGCGCAGCTTGTACTTTCTAAGTATTTGAAAGGTGTCATCCAGATCTTTCACGTGCGTAGGTATTGTCTTACTCTTCACTACCATATCATCCACATATACCTCAATGGTCTTTCCAAGTTGCGACTCAAACATTATGCTCATCATCCTTTGGTAAGTAGCCCCGACATTTTTCAATTCGAACGGCATCACTTTATAGTGATAGTTCCCTGTTGGAGTAATGAAAGCAGTCTTCTCCTGATCATCCGCCGCCAATAGAATTTGGTGATAACCCTGGAAGGCATCTAAAAAGCTCACTCGAGGATGCTCGACCGTGGCATCCACAAGCTGATCGATGCGTGGCATCGGGAACGAGTCCTTTGGGCAGGCTTTGTTTAGGTCTGTAAAGTCCACACATACTCTCCACTTTCCGTTCTTCTTTTTCACCACAACTGTATGCGCCAACCACTCCGGGTAGAAAACTTCCTTAATAGCCACAGCCCTTTTGAGCTTGAGCACTTCTTCTTTAACAACCTCAAAATGCTCTTTGGAGGAACGCCGAGGTGGCTGCCTCTTAGGAGCAACGGCAGGGTTGACGTTCAAATGGTGGCAAATAAAGCTTGGGTCAATCCCCGGAGCCTCATAGGGATCCTAAGCAAAGACATCGATATTGTCTTTCAAAAACTTGACTAATTCCGTTTTCTCCTAGCGTGGTAGCCGTATCCCCACTTGAAAGAACTTCTCAGGATCATCGGCTATTAGAAACCTCTCCAAATCTTCACACATGGCTTCCTCTGCTGTCACCGCATCGGGCGCATCCAAAGTCGTTAATTGCTATAAGTCCTTCATAACCGAGGCCGAGGACTCTGATTTGGCTTGATGCAGTATTGTAACCGATATGCATTGCCTTGCCACTGCTTGGCTGCCAAGAATTTCTTCGATGAATCCCCTCGAGGGGAATTTTACTTTAACATGCAAAGTTGAGGAGACAACACCCAAAGCGTGCAACCAAGGCCTAGCAAGGATGGCCGTGTATGGGGAATATGCGTCAACCACAATAAAATCCACGTCGACCGTTTTCAAGCCCGACTGTACAGGAAATCGAATATGTCCCTTTAGTATGACAGTCTTCCCTTCGAAGCTTATCAGTGGGGAGTCATAAGGAGTGAGATCCTCCAGTTTTAACCTTAGCCCCTTGAATAAGTCAAGATACATAATATCCGCATCGCTGCCTTGATCAATCATCACCCTTTTGACGTCGTAATTCCCTATCCTCAAAGTGACCATCAGAGCGTCATTATGGGGTTGGATGGTCCCAACCTTATCCTCCTCCGAGAATCCCAAGACAAGCACATTCCCTTTAATCCTCTTCGACTTCGAGCCTGACTCCTTGGCCTGGGAGTGTGACACTGCCATCACCCTGGTAGGACAAGAACCGGTCCTGCCAGGTGCAGCGAAGATGACGTTAATTGTTCCCAAGGGCGGCCGAGATGAATTGTTCTTCTGATTATTTGAGCCTGACTGACTGCCTTGCCCGTTAGGTTGGTACAGGTGTTGCTTCAATTTTCCTTCGCTAATAAGCTGTTCCAGATGGTTCCAGAGGGTCTGACAATTCTCGGTAGTATGACTCACATCCTGATGGTACTGGCAAAAAAGATTCTGATTCCGCTTCGTAGGGTCCCCCGCCATTTTACTGGGCCATCTGAAGTAGGGTTCCTTACAGACTTTCTCCAATAGTTGGGGCACTGGTTCTCGGAATACAGTTTTAACTGCCTGAGGAGTGGCTGAGCCAGACTGCCTAGAGTAATCTCTCCTCGGCTTATTGTTGTGATACCTGTCTGACCTGAAATCCCTTCTCTCTTGCGGGATAACCTTCGTCTTACCCTTACCCTGCTGTTGATCTTCTTCAACCCTTTTGTACTCATCAATACGGTCCATAAGGCGACGTACACTCCGTACGGGCTTTTTGGTCAAGGATTTCCTCAAGTCATGATCAGTGGGAAGGCCCACTTTAAAAGTATTAATGGCCACCTCGTCAAAATCTCCATCTATCTCATTGAACATCTCTCAATACCTGTCAGAGTATGCTTTCAACGTCTCACCCTCCCTCATGGCCATAGATAACAGCGAGTCCAACGGTCAAGGAACTCTGTTGCATGTAATAAACTAAGACGCGAATGCCCTAGTAAGTTCCCTGAATGAATTGACAGACCCCGACTTTAATCCATTGAACCATCTCATAGCGACAGGTCCCAAGCTAGAAGGAAAGACTTTGCACATCAAGGTTTCATTATGAGAATGCACCGCCATCCTCTAATTAAAGTGGCTTACATGTTCCACCGGGTCTGTCCGGTCGTTATAAATGGTGAAGGTGGGTTGGGTGAACTGCCTGGGGAGCCTTCCATTCTCAATCCTATGTGAAAAGGGGGATTTGGAGAGTTGGTGTAACGCTCAGCTCATAGCGTCGTTCCCCAAGCCCTTAGAGGGGAGCTTCCTATGCTTGCGACCCAGTAGGTCATCCTCTTCGCAAGAGGAGGTTTTGCCGTGGGGCATCGAGGACCTTGAACTATAACCGCTTCCCCGGGATTCCCCTGAAGAAGGATTAAATGGGGGTGAAGCCCGCCTTCGTCTGACACGGCGCAGCTTCTTCTTAAGGTGGTCAATCTCCCTCTGCATGCCCTTGGCATCATCCTCATGGGTGGCACTGCCTCTATCGCACGTGTGACTCGCGCCAAAATATACGGTATGAACGCTTCCCTCTCGATCCCTCCGGCGCTCAAGACGCTCAAAAAGATCTTCAGGCTGCGATCCCTGAGATTCTGCATGGTGTGAACCTAAACCTGCCATGACGTTCCAATTCCTTCAATGCTAGATTTCCCACAGACGGCGTCAATTGTAAGTACATAATTGTACCCGGACCCAAAAACAAGTTTTGGGCTCAGGCCCAATGAGCCTTATACAATAAAACTTGTAAAGAATGGATTTGAAATCTAGGTTCGGGATGTTGGAAGTTCGATTAACAGACTAGAGTACCACAATCTAAACAAATGGTAGACGATTATAACAAAGAGACCTCATCGGACATAAGCCAAGGACGATATGTGTATATATATTCTCTTTCTATGACAAAGTTTACAATTCCTAGTTCCTGTTTTCTCTCAGCATAAAAGTGCAGATCCCCTTTCTTTCCTCTTTCGTTTCCTTATATATTTCTTCTTCACTGGTTTATCCACGTGTCATACAAATCTTCCCCCTGGATACTTGTCCCATCCACCACCTTCTTGAAGTCTTCAAATAATAGCAGAGAGGGTGAATCCTACTGTTCAGAGGTCATTTCCCCATTAATGCGGCCAAGGAGGTAGATGCAAGGCCTTTAATGTGATGGTAGCAGCTTTTTCCTTAGATATTTCTTACGTGTCTCTGCTTCTAAAAGGTGCTTGGATCACCCTCTTACCCACCAGTTCTACCAGAGTTATGCCTCTAACCCATTTAGCAAGTCCCAGGGTCATTGCTGCACCTGTCCGAGGAGGCACTCCTCCTCGAACAACTCTTCGGACTACTATAGTACGGATTGACTTGTGGGCCTAAAGGCCCTAATCAAAACAGACTGGTACTAACCGATCAAACTCAAAGCCCAAACATTTACTCAATAGGTTTTACCCCCACACACTTGGTAGAAACTAAAAAATGTCCCTAGAAGTATTCTAAATTTATAATCGAAGATGTACTATGGTGCAACTTTAATTCTTATTATAATCCAAATGGTGAAAATAAAGGGCCTTATTAATAAGATAATGAGGGAAAGAAAATGTTAGAATATAAGCCCAATGTACTATTGTATATTTGTATTCGTAGTTGTAGTTGTACTACACTCATTTCTTGTACCATATAATGCCTGTATAAACAGACTCTGGTACATCTCAAATTCAGTTTGATTAAATAAGAATTCAGTCTTTTTCAAGAAAAACTGGTGAAAATGAGAAATTTCCTAAAATTTGTATATGGGTCTTGAAACAAAATAGGGAATACTTTTTTTTTTATAGATATTGAGATGAAAAATATTATATACAGTAACTGATCCTTCTACTGATGGTGACACTTTTCATTTTTATATAGATATTGAATGAACAGATTTTCATAAAAATATCAGTACAGCCCAGTTGACACTTCTCATAGAGTCGTCATAGGAATATAATTAAAGTACAACATGAAGGTTCATAGCTATTTCATTGTAACATGTACGCCAGCCTCCCATGCTGTAATCCCTGACTCTTCTGCCAAGCTAGATAGGCTTAACTTCAAAGAAGTTCAATGAAAAAAAAAAAAAAAGGAAAACGAGGAATAAAGCTTCTATAGTTGATTGTAACTTTTTAAATTTCTATTGGGTAATAGCATGATTGGAGAAATTTTCCAACGCGTTTTGCAGACATATATGAACAAGAACTCAATGTGGTACTGGTACTTCACACATTCATTTGGACCACTAAAACAACCTACGTTTCTATTTGAATTTTGGAAAATCAAAATAAATAAAACTGATTTGAGAAGGGAGGACTATTAAACGAAAGAGAAAGTAGAAGTTGCTATAGTTGGCCCTACTTATGGGTTCTCTATGACTCTATGGTCCTCCAACTCTCCTCTACTAGCTTTAATTATTTGGTTTCAAACAAGCTAGGCAGATGTTAAAACTCCAATTCACAACAGAAAGAAGTCTGATGCGAGTGGTTCTTTGATCTTATAAATTATAATTAGCAGCAGGCATATGATATGAGAAGATAGATTGCTTTTATTTTTTTCAATGAAATGTTTTCATTGGAAAAAGTTATTAACTAATTAAGTTACAAGGCTCTTAACCATCGAAAAGATATATTCATATATTGTTGTATTTCAATATTGAATAATTTTCTAATAATATGTTTTATGGGTTGGTCTTTTTAATGAAAATATTAATTTTAAAAAAAGGGTTACATCTAGAGGTCTGAAGTCCAACTTCAACCCAATTTTTTGTTTTAATCATTTTCCTATAGTTTTTATAACTCGTAGATGTTTTACCCTTAGTAAGCAAGATACATTGGTTTTAGTTAACTCATTTTATAAAGTTTAATAGATCTAGTTTTAAATTTTATTTACACTAAAAATCAATTAGCATCTTGACTTAATAATAAAAATAAATGATTACAAATCAATAATATTTATAAATAAATAAAAAATAAAAGCTAGATGAAAATCTATCCTTCGGCAATAGAAAAATAAATTTATAAGTCACGCATACTCATTTGCCCTAGTAATTAATAGTTCAACACAGCCATGGAGGATAAAGGTTCAAATTTTATCGTTTGCTCATTAATCAAGAAGATTAAAAAAAAAATTGGTGCAAATGAGCCTTAAATCCTTACAATATGGTGTTGAAGTTCTTTGATATCGAACTACAAATTTAAAATTCAATGTACATCAATTCTCTAAATGTCAGATTTTAGGTTTTAGAATTGTGTTGGCAAGTTAAATATGTCGAACATGTGCCAAATGCCAATAAGGGTTGCAATCATTTTAATTGACGTATTTTCTAACAAAAATTGCTTCACAAAGTTCAATAAAAAGGTTCACTCAGAGCAAACGCAAGCCTCACTTGACTGATCATTAAAAATAGGCAAAGATATCAATTTTAGTATTGACCAATCACAAATTATTATCTCAACCATTATGAAAAATTTTATGAAATTTATTGAGTCTTTATATTTATTGTTAAGATTTTGCTAATATATACCTTAAAGGCACACAATAATTATTCATTTTTAAAAAAAAAATTTCAAAAATTGAAAAAGTATTTACAGCTTTTTCAATATTCGAGAAAATTTTACCATAAATGAATGGCTTAAATACACAGACCCTTATTGTTAAACTAAACTTTTACCATCCTTTAAAATTAAATACCCTTTGATTCATGACTTTCCAATGTTATTGGTACTAACATTGGAAACATGGAATTAAAAATATAAAATTGGTTACAGCATGCGCCAATTGATTTTGGTTATGATGAATGTACTGAAAGATTTGATAAATCCAAGAGTATATGAAGAGATATTCCGTCTTCCTTTTTTTTAATTATAATCTAATTTAAATAGTTAGCTAGCACAATCTTAATTAACTACTATATATATGCGATCTAGGTATTGCTTTCCTGAAAGAGATCTTCTAGGTAGATCCAACAAATCCTAATCCTTTTTACCCATAAACTTAAGGCTTGCGTTCTCCAAGGAGTGCTTCAAATGTTGTATCTTTTCCTTGATATTAGTGGCAAGTTGGTGATTCAATTGCTTACAAATGTTATTAATTAATAACTAAGTGGCACTATTCATCTTATTCTTACTTTATAATCAAATTAACTATGATTTTATAGAAATATAAACAATGACTAAAGATATATATTTTAAAGGAAGTGTGTTATCTCTACAACATTTTCGTAACAAATCCTAGGTGATGAGTTATTACTGGTTCTAATTTGAACTCAAAAGTGAAATTATTTTTTTACCCATAAGTAATAACTCGCTACTTAAAATTAATTTGTTGTGGAAATATTATGAATTTAACATTATTTATACTTTAATTGAAAGAGTCCTGATGTAATGGAAACATGATTAGTCTCAAATTGTGCAGACTAAAGCGTGGAAGGGACGATTATGTGGGAATCAAGTAGTGCCATCGCTTGGGAAGCAAGAGTCCCAAGACTAATAATTACAAATTAGTCATGTACGTAAATGACCTTAGTGCAACAATACGTTGGACCTAAGATCATCAATAATTGACTCTCCACCAAATTAACATGTTATGTGCATCCCTCTGATGCAGATAGACTTTCTTTTTTGATTCATGGAATATTTGGGTGACCACTATGACCACCTTTTTGGCCTCAAAGCCACTAATATGGTGCATTTACATAAATTGTTGGAAAACGATGTTTTAAGTTTAACATAAGCATTTGTAAAAAAGTTATGAGAAGTTGTTGCAAAACAGAGTTTTGAGTTATAAAAATGTTCTTTTAAGCTCCTAAAATGTCTAACCAAATGGATTCTTAGTCAACCTATTATCCTTTGCGTCTATTACAGATTAAGCGGGTAATCTATGGAACTCAGCAAGCTGAGGTTTACAAAAGTGAGCACCACAATACTGATAGCATATAGTTAATTAGCAATGAATTGAGTTCATGTAGATGTAAAGAGTTTGAACAGATTCAAAAGTTTTCACAGAATATTTATAAATTGTCAAATGCATAAACATCGGAGATATGGTGAATCCTCCTAGTCTCTTACAAATTTATATATTTATATATAATCTTTCTTTCAACCTAAAATCCTTATAATATAAATAAATAAATTATATTTGTGTCAACTACAAGCATGGCTGGTAATCCTGGTATTTAGTGCCCGCTAACGAAGCGCGAACATACCCTTTTATCATCACAGTTTTTGGCATCTAAAATGCAAATACTTTGTCTAAGTTTTGCAAGTTAAGAAGTTGGATTGCCATTCGTACGTCTCGTATTCCTTAAGCACGAATATTATGTGTGTATGATTCCATGCTTTTCGTGGTTGAGATTTGAGAATTGTTAGGAAAGGGATTTCTGATTAACGTTTGGACCAAAGATATAACACCAATAATGACCTGCAAAAACTTCAACCAATTAAACCTAATTGAAAATCTTAATATGCCCCCTTAAAGTTTTTAAAGATGAGATAGCTAGAGATATGTCTTCTTTATTTTTCTCACCTTTTCTTATAGAGAACAATATCCTATCAAACACCACGATATGATATATGAAAAGAAGGATATTGAGGGGCCAAGCAAAATATCAAATTAGCTAGCAAAGCTTCAAATTCAAAAGCTAGATAGGAGCTAGGTTCTTTGTGTTACGCCAAAAGTAACTTGAAACCAATGACAAGCTAGCTTATAATTGTCCCTACAATGTTTAAAGGGGTGTCCCCTTGTGAAGCTAAAAGAAGGCCTCTACTTAACATACATGGTTTAAAGGAACACGCATTATATGAATAATATTTTACAAATTAAAGGGCCTTATATACTTGGTTGTTTTCTCTTCTTTTTTTCCTTTTTTCTTTTCCTCTACATTTATTCTGGTTTCCTTACTTTCAAGTAGTTAGGTCTTAAAGGTTTTGAAGATAGCTAAACTTTGTAATATGAATCTTTGACTGATTAAGTTAGACTACCTTTAATGGGTTATTTCTCATACCTTCAATGGGTTTGTAACTTTGTATATTACGTGAAAGGAAAAATTACTAAATAAAGAAATAAATGGAAAAATTGGTACGCAAACCATTACTAAATGGTATTTCTTAGAGTTTGGCTCTTTTCAATTTTCTTTGGGTTGTTGAAGACCAAAGAAGCAGTACATCGAAATTAGATTAAAAAACAAAATTGAGATTACCATTTTAATTTGACATAGACAAGGAAAATGAAGAGAAAGAGAGATTAGAATAAAAAACAAAACTTGCTAAACCCATATCATGAAATAACTAGCTAGTAGCTACCAATTACATAACCAAAAGCATGAGAAAAGCCATGTGGCGTTGTGGGTACGTTCTTCTCCCAAAAATCAAAGCGTGCCTAACACGTTCTTCCATTAGGAATTCAATCATTTCATTTCATTTCATTTTAATTTTATAATAATGTACGAATCTGAATATGAAAGACCACGATTTTCACTTTGACACAACTTTGTCAAGCCAAACCTTATTGGAGTCATAGTCATAGGCATGCTGCATAAAACTTTACGTGTCTCGTTGTTTTGTAGTGTATAGTATATATTTTAGATTAATAATTGAAGAAGACTAGCACAACACAACGTATGAGAATCTTCCAAAGCGAGTTGTGTTTTGCCGGGCAAGGACGGTTAAAGTGTTTTCAGTGAAGGCTCTTTTTCTCTTTTGTATGCAAATAACACGTATACACGAACTTGTTTCCTCCAAATTTCAATGAAAGAGGGCCACATCCACGAATGCAATTAGGTTCCATATTAATCAGGGAATTTCTTAATATATTATTTTAATTGCTTGCTTTCACAAATGGTTATTTTATTTTATCTTATAAATAAACATGGGGTGTGACTGTCTGGCGATAAATAATTTTTTTTTTTAAATGATATAAGAATTGGAAAATCCAATGATATTGGAATTGTGTGCTATGGATGGTGATTAAACATGGTAATACTTTTTTTTAATAGAAGAATTACACATGGTAAGTAATATGATATAGTATATTCGGATGTTAATTGAGAATATAAGTATAATATCATTAAATATACCTGCAGGTAACTTGCTGGCATGGTAAAAGCTAAGTCTTTTACAAATTGGGAAAATAATATATTTGCAAAAAATATTTTTGAATAAATTCTCTTTCCCCCAATTATTAACTTAAAATATATATATATATATATATATATATATATATATATATTCCAATGTTTCATTTTTATACATTACAAAAGTATTATCAGTAGAGTAATGATTAAATGATACATGGACAATATATAATAAACAAAAATGCTATAAGATTTCATATACATCTTATCAAAAGTAGTATTGTAAACATGTAGTATTATCTATTTCTTTTGATGTGGAGGACTTTGAGTATAAATCTCTTGTTCCCAATTTGTTGTAACTTGTAAGCAAATTAACTGATTTCATATATGTCATTTTAACTCTCTCTTTTTTCTTTTTTTTTGGTTACATTTTATAATTCTTATAAAATCACGAATAAAATAAAATACGTTTTTATTCCTTATAGCCTATTTTCTTCATCTTCACCATCAGTCTTGGACCACCTTGGCATAAATTACAAACTTCTGTATAGAAAGTCCAACAAGGGTAGCTGCTGTGGCTGCTGGATCTTTGCCCCCATCCATAAATGTGGGGTTAAAGCATCTCCATCAAACTGTAGTGTCAAGAGGTCCACATCTCATAATCTCATGGCCCCCTTTGAGCTCTAAATTTATTCATCCTTATCCTGTTATCCATAACTTCCTTGCAAATATACTCTCTTCTCTTCTTTTTTTTTTTCTTTTTCCTTACATGAAATTACAATCCCATTCAAATGTGATTTGCACTCATTTCAGCTAGTACAAGGTAATTTACTAATTAGTAGAGTCCAATTAGTTCAATTGGTAAAGTATCTGATGGTTGAATAAGAGATTTGGGATTCAATCCCGCCTACATCCAGAATCGATTGTTGTTTTAATCTAATGATAAAAAGCTATTATCAAAAGTGAACAATATAAATTGAAATTATCTTTAAAAATAAAAAGTAATTCACTAATTTCAATAATTTGACAGTAGAGTAGCCAAAAAAAACCCATATATAGTCGTTTTGTGAGTGACCTTGTACTAATTTTCCATTAACCCCTAAAAGCATGGGCAATTACCAAATAGAGCTTGACAGGACAGGTAAATCTAGAAATACAAGCATGGAGTACAGAATATTTTGGAGAAATTAAACTATTAAAGGCACTTGAAATACTAAGTCATAGACTCATAGTCATAGTCAAGTAATTAGAAAATATGCTTTAGATGTCCAATAAAAAAATTGAATGAGTCAATCTCTACTTTTACAGGACACTGGACTACTTGATGATTGATGAGGATGATAGGTGATAGAAATAATACAAAATTTTGAACTTAGGCACCCGAATTTGTTTGTTTTTGCATACAAAAATTGAATGAGTCCGGGCTGCATTGGGAGGACAGATTTTTTTTTTTTTTTTTTGAGAATCGGGGAGGACAGATTAGAGCCATGATTGATGCTGAAACAACAGTAACTGGCCCGTCAAACCCCGTTTGAATTTTGTGCAGTCACTCCCTTAGAATTTAATTATGCGAAGACTATGAGCATAAAATCACTGAATATTGGAACAAGTCGGGGCTACATTGCCATCGGTCCCCATATAAAGTGCATTGTAATTAGTAATACTAACTGTAATAGAAATAGTAGGTTTCAGTTAATTTAACTGGTAAAATTTCTGATGGTTAAATAAAATCTAGGGTTCAATTCTAGTCTACACAAAAACTGATTAGTGTCTTAATCTGATAATTTTAAAAAAAAACTATTATCATGTTTTTTCATTTTTTTTGTTCGCAATGTCCTTTGTCTCTCACCCTCTAGTGCCTATGATTACTTTGATGCTCACACAGTCTTATTATATGCCTTTTTTTTGGAGCACAATCATCACGGCTCATTGCTCCCTTATTATTATTATTATTATTTTAAAAAAATAATTTTTTAATTTTTAATAAAGGGTTTAAATTCTACGGCCCTATGTATAATAATAGACTAATAGTACTCTAAAGTTTACTAAAAGTAAAAATCAATTGCTCTCATAAAAAAAAAAAAAAAATCAATTGCTATAGAAATTTCAATGCCATGGTTTTATATGTAAATAAGAAAAGCGTAAAAAGGGTATAGATCGAAGTGTTGGGAATCAAGTAATGGCTTCAAATGCAAGACTAATAATTAATGGCAGATTGGTATAGTAGTGAAGTGGATAACCCTATTGCTGAAACAAATAAAAACAAAGATGAATAATTGACTTGTTTCTCAAAAAAAAAAGACTTGCCACCAACTTAACATGATGCGAATTGCTTTAACATAAAAATAGACTAGTTTTACACTTCATCACAAGTTTTTTTTTTTTTTTCTTTTTGATTGACACTTCATGACAAGTTGGGTATACTTCCTGTTTGAATTCTAATTCTACTACCAAATCTAACGGAGGATAAGGATGAAAAAGTTGTTAATTCAATTAATGTTGAAAGTTTATATATTTTACTTCTAAACACATTTGGCAATGTACTGAACATTTGACTTCTCTAAAATCAATAATAGAGAATGAAATGAGTAAGCAGTATTCATTTGCATTTGCATTAATCTATGTAAAATGATATAAGAGCCAAATTTTGTGCAATGAATCTAAAAAATACCCATATTGCACAAAATAGATTTGTAACTATAATAACTATGCAAATATACATGATTATTGTTTATATACAATTTTTTAAAATATATATGCACACTTTCTTTACTCATATACAAAGAAAGAAGAGAATAATAATAAATTAATAAAGAAATATGATGTAAAATAGATAATTTGAGTGTTTTTAAAAAATGATTATATAAAAAAAAGTAAGTTATTATACTAAAATATACACACATATAAAAAAAATTGCACAAATCAATGTGTAACGCTGATTCTTCTATCTCATTGTTAAGATCTATTTCACAATTAATTCTAAATTATGCTACATATAAAATATCTTGAATTTTCTAATATTTAACCTCTAACTTAAATACATTTGAATCTAAACTATCATTTTCTGCTTCTTACCTCCTCCAACCAAAAACAACAAGAACTACAACTACCCTGTATTTCATCAGCAAAGTGCCAACCTGCCACATGTATGGCTGGTAATGTTAATGGCAATTAACAAATTGTGTAGTCAGTACAGTGCCCACTGCCCCCCAGCGCCCACAAACTAAGCAGGATGCTTCCTGTCCTTGTTTTCTCTTCACGATTTTCCACAACTAAATACTAAATATACAACCACTTGTTTTTAGGTTCTTGGGAGTTGAGAGTATTGGGATCTAACTAATTGCCCTCTAAACAATACCAAAATATTATGTATAGGCAGTTAGGCACGAAGACTCCAAAATTGAGTTCCAACCTAAGTCCTTAATTTAATCCAATACTTAAATCAAACCATTCTAAAAATACAAAATTCAAATCAAATGTTTCACTCTTGTGTGGGAGCACGAGTATTTCTTAGTCCTACTTGTCTCAACTGGTAAAAGTTTTCAATAATTGAATAAGAAATTTATAGATCAATTTTTACCAATATCATAAATTAATCGATGTCTTAATTTGATAATAAAAAATAAAAAAAAATTAAAAACTCCTTATATCTTATTCCATTAATCGATACTATATGACTATTGTTGATCTATTGCAAACTTTTAACGATCTAGAAATAGTTGGACCAACATTAGACTTATTTGTGTTTTTAGTTTTTACCTTTTACCTAACCTAATTTATTCATTTTGCCAAAACCAACAAATGTATAATAACCTTTATTTTTTCTCTCTCTCTCTGTTACTTTACATGATTGAGTTTGGTTTTGATTAAAAGAGAAGGAAATATTGGAATCAATGACATCGATTTCTTACCAATTTTTTTTTATCTCTTAGGAATGGTTTGCAACAACTTAACTAATTCCAGTTTAAGATATTCATATCCCATCATAAAGTCTGTAAGGATGTGTCGCTATTTGGTTCCAAAAGCTCACCAGCCTCTATCTCCAAAAAAGAGAAAAAGATCACCATCCATCCTATTTTTGAAACCGATGTAGCATCTAATTTCCAATATGGCGGGGACCAAACAAGATATCAAAACAAGCATTAAACCGAGCGAAAAAAGCTATTAACTGTGGATTGTGCTTAAGGTACTTGGTCGGCACCAATTCTCACCAATTGCAAGCAAAACATATAGTATTTGCTAACTTTCCCTGAAGTATATTATACATGTAATTGTATTGGATTTGTCTGCAAATTAAGATACTGTAAAAAGATGTGACCTTACTGACACGAGATCTCGTCCTAGTTTTTTTTTTTTTTAGAATGAATCTTGTCCTAATTGATTTATTTTATTGAGCAAAATTGCATAACGTTCACTCTATAATGATTGTTTTTGAGTCTCTTATTCAAAAGATAAAACAATTTTACCAATAGTTGGAACTAATTGAAAACCCACTTCTTTCTTCTTCTTTTTTTTCACACGTTCTGTTCTTATTGATCAAAATAAATTCTCCACTTTTGTCACTTTAGCTAGCCAAGGAATCTAAACTGATAAAGTTGCGTATCTTGTAATGGGGTATGCATATAATGTGAAAATATTATAAGAAAGTTTCATAACAAATAGACGAAAAGAAAAGACTTGAAAGGAAACCATTTCATTGCTTGAAGTGATCGTGTCATAACTCATAATGCATGATCTTTTTCACTGGCTCCCCCATTAGTTAAATAATTCAATAAATTTAATTTTATAATAAAAAAGTACCAAAAGAGAATAATTTCAGCTTTTGAAATTATTGCTTTCCAACATTTATAATTGACAAGCACAAGCTGCACAAAAACAATGAAGAGAGAGAAATTTATTAATTAGAAATAAATTTTATAATCTGTTGCCACCAACATTAAAACCGAAAGCCTCGTGGTATTGTGGGTACATTTCAGAAATCTAATCTAATCTGTATTGCCTAACACGTTTTTTTGGGTCCTAATAATGATTTTGTTATAACAAAATTAGGACAAGGTTTATTTTTGTTTCACAAAAAAATAAAATAAAAATAAAAAGGTTCATGTTTGTTGACACAATGACACGCCAGTTTGTCATGGGTACATTGGCCTACCACGTATGTGCTACGTGTCGTTTTGTTTTGTAGCCTCCACAATATTTAAAAAGTAGCAGATTAGGGAGAAAATTTTAGAATCTTCCAAAGTGCATTGCCGGGTAGAGAGTCTTTTAGGTAAATATTGCTAAAAGTGAAGTTTTTTGGGGTTATAGTCACTGTTCGAAGTTATTTGGGAAAATGAGGAGAGAGAGTGAATTTCGGCAACAGTGTTGCCGAAATTCGAAGAAAAGTATGAGAGAGAAAATTAAAAGTGAGGAGAGAGAAATTTTGGAATTTCGGCAACAGTGTTGCCGAAATTCCTTCTGCCCAAACCCTGCCCGCTTCACTGAGTGTCCATGCGCGTGAGTGCCCAAAAGGAAAAAATAAAAAAGGTTTGTGGCAATCCCATTGCCGAAAATGGAGGGAAAAGAAGAAAAAAAAATTACGGCAATGGGATTGCCGAAATAGGGGGGGAAAGAAAGAAAAAAAAAAAAAAAAGGGGTGGCCATGTAATGCAAAAAAATAGGAAAAAAAAAAGTAAAATTGGCAATGGGGTTGCTGAAATAGGGGGAAAAAAAAAAGTGGCCATGTAGTGCCGAAATAGGAAAAAAAAAAAAAAAAGAGGAAAATTGGCAATGGGGTTGTCGAAATAGGGGGGAAGAAAAAAAAAAAAAAAAAGGAAATGTGGAAAATAAGAGCCAAAAGGAAAGCAATACACAACTCTTTATAAAGGAAAGCAAGCGTGGCACTACCCCAGCTATATTGCCCAGCTACACCAAAGTCCGCTAACAGCCTGAGAAAGCAGCAATGCAATTTATTTTGGCTCTTATTTCCAAATAGTAAAGTCAAGACCTGGAACATGTATGCCCTAGCATTTCCTTATTTGCCACATTTTTTTTTTCTTCCCCCCCTATTTCGGCAACCCCATTGCTAATTTTCCTTTTTTTTTTTTTTTCCTATTTCGGCACTACATGGCCACCTTTTTTTTCTTTTTTTCTTTTTTTCTTTTTTCTTTCCCCCCTATTTCAGCAATCCCATTGCCGTAATTCTTTTTTTTTTTTCTTCTTCTTTTCCCCCCATTTTCGGCAATGGGATTGCCACAAACCTTTTTTATTTTTTCCTTTTGGGCACTCACGCGCATGGGCACTCAGTGAAGCGGGCAAGGTTTGGGCAGAAGGAATTTCGGCAACACTGTTGCCGAAATTCCAAAATTTCTCTCTCCTCACTTTTAATTTTTTCTCTCCTCATTTCCCCAAATAACTTCGAACAGAGACTATAACCCCAAAAAACTTCACTTTTAGCAATATTTACCCAAAAGACTCCCGGGTAGAGGCCTAGTGCTTTAGTTTAAGCACGCACAACTGACCGTACTTTGACGAGGCTGCTTTGCGGACAAAAGCTACTTCATCCACAAATATGACCATGTCTATCCCAACTTTTTAGATACGATAGTATTTTAATCTTTAACGTGTATTTTATGATTGTTTTTCTTGATTCTTAAGTTAAGAGACTAATCAACTTATGATGTAAGCTAGTATTAACATCATATTTCTTATTTGAGGATAAGAATCTTTAACAGTATAAAAACAATTGAGTTAATTGGAACCCACTTAAGGGCCTAATTGGTTAAATGATTTTTGTTTTTGTTTTCAAAACAGTATAAAAACAATTTTCAAAAATTGAACTTAAAGATAATTTTTAGACAATAATTTTTATATTATACATGTTTGGCTCCCACTTATAAGAACAATTTTTTAAATACTAAAAATTAAAAAATTAAAAAAAAAATTGTTTGGGAAACCATTTCTATTTTTTAAATTAAAAAAAAATATTCACAAAAGGTAACGTGTAGAATCTCTAGATTTTTTTTTTTTTTGATAATGATAAGGAAATAGAGCTCATCATGTACTTCTTCTTCTTTTAATGATAAGTTTCAAATTTGAAGTGTGAGAATTCTTTTTGTGATAAAGATAAGCTCCTTAATTTAAGAGATAAAAGAGTATAGACAAATATGTGAGGTCCACTATGTTCAATTTATTTATAACTATGTCATTAGAAACATTTTATGTATCTTGAAAACATTTCTTAGCAATTTTCAAAATCCTATTCAAAACCAGGAAAATAGTAAACAATTCTTTAAAAACTGTATTTAAAAAATATTAACCAAAAAAATAAATTCAAGTATAGGACCCACCATTTTATAGATTGCAAAACAAAAACTATATTTAAATACTTTTACCAAACAGACTCTTATCCTTCACAACTTTAATTAAGTTTAGGCGTGCTACCTTCACAAATTAACAAAGTCCCAACATTATAGATCATAACCACCACATGATTTGAGGAATAAAAGTTCATGACTATGAAGATTATATTAATGATTTTAAAAGTAATTTGTATGAATATAAATAATTAATATGATAAAAAAAATTAGTATACCAAGACATTACCTCTGTTTGTGAAAATGACATTTTAATTCATCGCGAGTGACTTGATGATCCTTGGTCAAATGGATATATACATTTGAAGTTTGGAACAGCATATGCTGTCAAAAATATGAATAGAGACATTTATGTAATCTGAACAGAATCAAATATTCCAAATAATTAAGAGTCTAATTGGTAGGAAGATTTTTGTTTTTGTTTTCAAAACAGTATAAAAACAAATTTTCAAAAAATTGAATTTGAAGCTAGTTTTTGGATAATAATTTTTATATTTTACGTGTTTGGCTCCCACTTTTAGGAACAATTTTCAAATGCTAAAAACAAAAACAAAAAATGTCTGGGAGACTATTTCTATTTTTGATTTTTTTATTAAAAATATTTACAAAAAATAACGTGTAAAATTTGTAGATTACTTTTTTTTTTTGTGAATAATGATAAGGGAATAGAGCTCATTATGTACCTCTTTTTATGATAAGTTTCAAATTTGAAGGGTGAAAATTCTTTTTGTGATAAAGATAAACTCCTTAATTTAATATATAAAAGAGTTTGGGCACATATGTAGGGTCCACTGTTTTCAATTTATTTACAACTATGTCATTAAAAACATTTTTTGTATCCTGAAAACACCCCTTAGCCGTTTTCAAAATCATGTTTTAAACTAGGAAAATAGAATACAATTTTTTAAAACTGCAATTAGAAAATATTAGGGGCAGAGCTTGTGTCTAGTGAAAGTTTTCACTGGACACGTTGGATTGCGGACACGTGTCCACTAATATTAGTTAAAAAATAAATTCAAGTGTGGGACCCACTAATTTATGGATTTCAAAACAAAAATATATATTTAAATACTCTTACCAAATAGACCTTAAGTTATGTAGTATTTTGAAATTTTCTCAAAAAAAAAAAAAGTAGTATTTTGAAATAAATTATTTTCAATCGATACAATAATAGTTTTTTTTTTTTTCAGATAAATTCTTTGTATATTCACCACTAATTTTGAAATCTCTCTCTCTCTAAAATCACTTCTTTTTAAGGTATTCTTCATAATTTATTTTCATTAAAGTGATTATAAATTCAATGTCACATAAATATCAAGCATCTTTAAAAAAAAAACAATTTTTTTTGAAAGAGAGTTTCAACCTATTGCGTCTGCTCCTGATGATAGCTCTTTATCATCAGACCAAGACACCAATCAGTTTTTAGTGTAGGCCGAAATTGAATCTCAGATCTCTTATTCAACCATTAGAGACTTTACCAGTTGAGCTAGTTGAAACCCACAAAAAAAAAAAAAAAAAACAGACAAATTAAAATCATGCATATTGCATGCAAATTAAATTTCTATCAACTAACATTAATATTGTTATGCTTGGATAAAAGGATTTAAAATTAAGGGATTTTTTTGTATAAAAATTTTAATATAAAATATTAGATATAAATTTAACTATATGAGTATGTGAGTTTTAGTCAAAGATTTCACTCAAATAAAAACAAATGTAATATAGTGATTTTAATAAATGTATTTTACGTAATAAGTAAATAGTATCCTTAACTGCCAATCTTTGTTCAGATTATATTTCACTCTCTACCCATTAAATACTTTGAAAATCACGTATACTAATAGTGTTGCGTATTGAATCAAAGATCTTTGGATTTACATTACGTATCACATCAATAAGTTCACCACCTAATTATTCCATGGAGCAAAAAATCATATTCATATATAACCTTTTCAAATATACATATTGTTATGCTTGGATAGGAGGGTTTAAAATTTAGGGATTTTTTTTAATTAAAAAATTCAATATAAAAAATTATATATAAATTTAAGTATATGAGTATGTGAGTTTTAGTTGAAGATTTCACTCAAATAAAAAAAAATTTAATATAGTGATTTTAAAAAGATGTATTTTATATAATAAGTAAATGATATCCCAAACTCCCGGTCTTTGTATATTATATTTCATTCTCTACCCATTAAATACTTTGAAAATCACATAGACTAATAGTGTTGCGTATTGAATCAAAGATCTTTGGATTTACGTTATGTATCACATCAATAAGTTCACCACCCAATTATTCTTGGAGCAAAAAATCATATTCATAGATAACCATTTCAAATATACATATTGTTATGCTTGGATAAGAGGGTTTAAAATTAAGGGATTTTTTTCATTAAAAAATTCAATATAAAATATTAGATATAAATTTAACTATATGAGTATGTGAGTTTTAGTTGAAGATTTCAGTCAAATAAAAACAAATGCAATATAGTGATTTTAAAAAGATGTATTTTATGTAATAAGTAAATGATATCTTAAACTCTCAATCTTTGTTCAGATTATATTTCACTCTCTACCCATTAAATACTTTAAAAATCATGTATATTGATAGTATTGCGTATTGAATCCAAGATCTCTGGATTTACGTTACATGTCACATCAATAAGTTTACCACCCAATTATTCCAAGGAGCGAAAAATCATATTTATATATGACCATTTCAAATATACATATTAATAAAATACAAATATATCATAAATTTATATATATATATATATATATATATATATATATTGGCTTTTCATACTCTATTCAAGTTATCTCTAACCAGTTTCTCAAAAAGAAGAAGAAGTTATCTCTAACCATATGAACCTAGATAAAAAATAAAACTCTCTCTCTCTCTCTTAAATCAAATGTACTTTAAAATTTGAAAGTTTAAAAAAAGGCAAATGAATCTAACTATACCTCCGCAGCTAATAGTTTATGAAATCCTTCGCAAAGGAACAATACTAAAATTAGCTACAAAGAATCTACCACCCTCTGCCACATGCCCACATCCATGTGAACCATAGTACTAACAATTACACGTGTCTCACTATACAAATTATAAATTGCCCACTATAAACATATACCACCTCGACTATTTGTTTACTTCATATTATTACCACAACTAGGCGAGACTGTCCTTTCAAAAAAAAAAAATCGGCGAGGCTGTTCTGTTCCGAGCCACACAATTGGTAAATTCTTAAAAAGTAGAAAACCACTTTAGACTGGTACGTGGCATATAAGGAGCGTGTGTGTTGTAACGGGATACAACGTACGTGGCAGAACGGCAGCGACCGTTTTTTTAGAATCCCGAAAAAGCTGTCAGATACCTCAACACTCTCTTTTGGATTTGTCGTTTTATTTATACTATGCTATTACTACTGTCCGATGCTGCCCACAGCTTTCTTAAAAACTAAAAACGGTTGGATTTGGATCAGAACACCGAAATCTTAACTAGCTTCTCTAGTTTCCCACTAACCCAACTTGCGGCCTGGTTTGGTTAGGTTACGTTAAATTATAAACATAGTACGCGCCAAAAACACTGCGAATATTTATGTTATTTGAATTTTGCAATTATGCCCATGCCCCTATGCTTTGGGCATTTGTAAACTGTTGTTTTTTCTTTCTCTTTTTTAGTGCATGTTCTTGCATTAATTAGATGCTTTGTATTTCTTCTGCGCTTTCTATGGTTATTACATTAATAGCTTTGCCATTTATTTGTCTAGATTCAATGTAAGAAAAAAAAAAATGCTTTGATTACCTTTTTTTTAATCTTTCCTT
The DNA here is from genome assembly GCF_040712315.1 of Castanea sativa. Lineage (NCBI taxonomy): Eukaryota > Viridiplantae > Streptophyta > Magnoliopsida > Fagales > Fagaceae > Castanea > Castanea sativa. The sequence goes on along the minus strand of NC_134013.1, from coordinate 79,533,605 downwards.
ATTTTAATAAATTATTACATACATTGCATGGAAGTATTAGAATCTTTGAATCACTATCAAAAAGGTAATTTGAATCTTCAAGTATAAATAAAGAAAGAAACGTTTTGAAATGTAATAATGAAAAACAAATATTAGAATCTTTTTTTTTTTTGAGAAATTATATTAGAATCTTATTTGATACAAAATATAATGTTAAAAATTATTATTTGCTTTTCTTTCTTTACTGATTTTATTAATAATAACAAACATACATACGTACTATCAAGTCGTCATTTCTATTCTATATATCTTGTAAAAGAGGATAATAATCCTTAATAAATAATTTAAAAAAAAATTTTAATTTAACTCCATGAAAATTATTAGACAAATTAGTATTATTATTTTTTTTTTTTTGCGTACACTAAAAAAAGCTAGTTGATATCCATACAATTGCATTCATTCCACCATAAAACTTTGGCATATTTTATTGCCATGCTAGAATCTAATGGCACATTCCATTTACTTTTAAATTTCATTAATTTTGTATACCACTAATCCTTATTATTAAATGTTATCAACCTAGCTTTAAGAAGTAACCATACTTACAGTCAAATTTATGAATCAAATTTTGGAAATAAATTTATTTATTTTTTTCAAAATACTGTATTTTTTTTATAAAAAAAACAAATTGGTACTCTTTTTTATTTATAGATAAAATAATATTTAAATATATGGTATTTGTTCTTTTATGATTTTTTTTCTACCATGAGGACTAAACCAATTAATTCATTTACAGGAGAAAACCAATTTAAACGTTTATGTTCATATATATATATGAAACTTACCTTTATTATAATAAGAATAAACAAGCTTTAATGTAATACAAATAAAATTTTTCAATAAAATTTAGGTTAAAAAAACATTTTCTAATACATCTTAGATCGAATCTTATCTCCCACTTTATTAAAAAAAAAAACCCCATTTTCAATTTAGTTTTTTTTTTATAAATGATTTCAAATTTAGTTTTGATTAATGATAAATACTAATCAGCAAAATGAAGTTCCCTAATATAGGAAAAATACATATATGATTAATGATGTAAGTGCACAATTGCACCTGGCCCCAAGAACAGTTACGGGCTCAGGCCCAACGAGCCTTAAACAATGTAATTTGTAGAGTGTGGGCTTGAAACCCAGGTTAGAAGCGTTTGAGGATTAACTAGCAAGCTAAAGATTATAAACACTTAAAAACAACAAAGAATGCTATAAATCAATCTACTCGGACGTAAGCCGAGAACTGTTATTATATAATTTCTCTCTCTCTCTCTCTCTCTCTCTTTTTCTCTTTCTTTTAGGTTCCAAAGAGGGAGATCCCCCTCTTTCTGTCTTAGATTCCTCCTTAAATACTACTCTCTTGAATACCTTTTACACGTGTTGCTTTACCTCCCCTTTAACCTAGATATTTCTTTTCCCAGTGCCTTTGAATAGTAACCAGAAGTTTCTCTTCCACTGTTCAGGTGTCACTTCCCCATCAATGCGGCCAGGGTGGTAGGTGCAGGGTCTTTAATGTGGAGGTAGCAGCCTTTATCTTTGACATTTCTTCAACACCAGTGCTTCTGGGGCATTCTAGGGTTTACCCCTTTTAACCATTGGTCTTAACCGTGTCATCCCCTAATCTTTATTGCGAAACCCCGAGTTCTTCGGTGTCCGTCCGAGGATAAGTTCACCCTCGGCTGGATCTTCGGACCCTCGGCGTATGGGCCGACCCATAGTACCAACAAATTCTAAACCCAGTAGCAGGTCGGCCTTCCTTAACACGGCCCAAAAGGCCCACATTCTCATCAGGATCTTTTTGCCCCCCACAAATGATATATATTGTGCTAGCACACATACCCTATTGTAAATATACTATTTTTTTTAGAGAGAGTTTCAACCTATGGTGTCCGCTCCTGATAATAGTTCTTTATTATCAGACTAAGACACCAATCAATTTTTGGTGTAGGCAGGGATTGAACCCTAGATCTCTTATTCAACCATCAGAGACTTTACTAGTTGAGCTATTTGAAACCCACTCCTATTGTAAATATACTAGAATACTAGGGGTATCGTCACAAATAAAAGCAAAATAAAGTATTAAAATATTTGGAATGAAAAAGATCATGAAAACTCGACCTATAGACCTGTGGGGGGTAAAAGCTATTGAATAAACGTTTAGGCTTTGGGCCTGATCGGTTGGTACCAGTCTGTTTTGATCAGGACCTCTACGCCCACAAATCAATCCGCACTGTGGTAGTCCGAAGAGTTTTTCGAGGAAGAGTGTCTCCTCGGACAGGTCCAGCAGTGACCCTGGGACTTGTTAAATGGGTTAGAGGCAGAATTCTGGAAGAACTGATGGGTAAGAGGGTGATCCAAGCACCCTTTAAAAGCAGGGACATGTGAGAAATATCTAAGAAAAAAGCTGCTACTGCCACATTAAAGGCCCTGCATCTACCTCCCCGACCGCATTAATGAGGAAATGACCTCTGAACAGTAGAATTCAGCCTTCTTGCTGTTATTGGAAGACTTCAAGAAGGTGGTGGATGAAACAAGTATTCAAGGGGAAGATTTGTATGACACGTGGATGAACCAGTGAAGAAAAAGAAGTATATAAGGAGATGAGAGAGGAAAGAGAGAGAGATCTGCACTTTCTGCTGAGAAAAATAAGAACTAAGAATTGTAAATTTTGGCATAGAAAGAGAATATATATACAAATCGTCCTTGGCTTACGTTCGAGGAGGTCTCTTTGTCATATTTGTTTATCATTTGCACAGATTGTGGCACTCTAGCCTGTTAATCAAACTTCCAACATCCCGAACTTAGATTTCAAATCCATATTCTACAAATTTTATTGTATAAAGCTCATTGGGCCTGAGCCCAACACTTGTTTTTTTATTCGGGTACAATTGTGCACTTACAAGACCATTCTAAATTTCATTAATTTTGTTAATATATTTTACTACTAATATTTATTATTAAATGTTAACAACCTAACTTTAAAAAGTAACCATACTTATGGTCATACTATGATGAATCAAATTTTGAAAATAAGTTTATTGAATTTTTGACCCCAAAAAAAAAAAAAAAAACCTTAATGGCATTTTTTTATATGGGTTTCATATTATTTAAATTTATAATATTTGCTCTATAATGATAATTTTTTTTTACCATGAGGTCACAAAACCAACTATTACTGGACCTTTGGGCAAGATTAAATTTAAGCTTTAACATAAAAACAAGTAATATTGTTAATGGACTATGAGGTTAAAATGATTTTTTGGTATTTTCAACAAAAATATATTATATTTGAATTTCAACTCCCATTAAAAATATATAAAAGTGTGACATATATATTTATTTTTAAAATTAATTTTTATTAATGGTAAATACTAATTTCAAAGACAAGGAAAAACTATTGTATTAATGAGTAATGGCCGAAATGAAGCCGCCTACTAATTAGGCAAAATACGTACATGACACTATGATAGTGATTATACATGCCAAAGAAAAGCATACATACCCAAAAGTAAATATAGTAGAATCCTAGGGGTATCATTGCAAATAACCGCGAAATAGAATATTAAAATATCCTGAATGAAAAATATCGCGAAATTTCCACAAGTCTCGCACATTCCGCATCTTTTCCCTCCTTCAAAAAACACTATAAATACATAGCTCGAGTGAAGCTAGGTTTGCCGAATTAGACAGCCAAACACGGCTTACAAAGAAACACAAAACCCTCTCTCTCTTTTTCATTCTTTCTCTCTCTAGAAACTCTCTCTCTCTCTTCTGATACCAAAAAAAAAAAAATGGCGGTATCTACTAGAAAAACCTCGAGCGGACCAGCTATCCGGTCACTCTCACCGTCCGGCAGATTCTCCGGCGGCTACTCTCACTCACCTTCTTCGTCTTCCTCTGCCTTCGCTTATTCAACTTCAAGCTTCTCGTCCAGATCGACGACCTTCTTCAACAACCACCACCGCTCCGCCTCTCCGCCACGCGTCAACATGTACGGAGCCTCGCATCCGTCGTCTCCTTCGGTGCGATTCTCCATCGACCACCACCGCTCGATCTCTCCCAACAGATCCATCTCCGTCTCCCCACGCGGCGGCGCGTCCGGCGCCGTCAGCAACCCTCACCACCACCACCAGATCGTGAAGCGCACCACCGCTCAGAAACGAACCTGTATGTGCTCTCCTACCACTCACCCCGGCTCCTTCCGCTGCAGCTTGCACAAGGGCTTCGGCTCCCACTCGCACTCACAGTCGTCGGCTCCGCCGAACAGACTCAACGCTCGCAGATCGGCGATGACCAACTCCCTCGTCCGAATCGGCGGCGTGGAAGGCGATCTCGTGAAGCGAGCCCTGGCGGCCTTGATTCGACCCTCCTCTCACCAACAGCGGCGGCGTGCCGACTTTCAGCCCCGGCCGAGCCGGCTCTCGGTGATGACGAAAGCAGCCGATGAGTGATTTTTGGTGCGTTGACCGTTAAATCTCTTAGTTTGACTGTCATCTTACGGTAACGGCGACGACAGAGGCGTCAGAGACTTCTAAAGCTGCTTCAGGTTACGAAGTGAGGTGATTAAGAAGAGCTTGGCGACTTGGAAAGCAGCGGAATTGGATTGAGTATTTTTTTGGTGTAATCCGGTGACCGAAATTTCCATATATACCCCTCTACCTGTATATATAAAAATCATATATAATCTCTCTTATCCGAGCCAGCTACTGATACTGAAGGACCTTAATTAATTTCATCAAAATTTTCCAACTAAAATCAAACAGACTAAACTAAATTAATTAATTAATTGATTAATTCCATTCAGATTTCAGACCCAGATTCCTTTGCAGTGCATTTTGAACTCGTGTTGTGAATTTTGTGTGTCCCATTCAGTGTTCGCCGTTATAATTGACGTCTCCGTTTCACGTGTCGTTACCATCTCTGCGTGGTATTTGCGTGCGTCGTTTGAGGTCCTTGTACGTACCGTTAAGTTCGTCCGTGTTTTTGTTTCTCGGCGATGAGGTATTTTTCTTTTTCTCTTATTTATTTATTATATTTATTTTGTTTATTTGTTGTTATTATTTAATTTGTTATTTGTTTTTGTATTTGCAGGATTGAATTGGTTTGGAACTTGATGCGAAAAGAGACCAAAAGTTCGGTAAGGAAAATGAAATTTGAAGTTACAGCTGGAGCCCGTTGGGAGGGAGAGAGGAAATGGACTAATTATGGAAATTAATAATGACTTAGAAATAATGGAAAATTTTATTAAGGGAAACAACTGGACTGCAGGAGTACTGGACCCCTTGGGGAAAGATGGGATGACTGGACTAATTATGAACTCACTTAATGCCAATTTACAACTGAAATTGGACTTCTCAAATTTTAAAAATAAAACTAAATTTAAAAAAAAAAATTATTGTAAAGAGGTAATAATGAACTTCTGTAACTATCAGCACCTATAAATAAAATAAATATAAATATAAATAGTGGTTAATTGCAAATATAATTTAATTATGGTATCTTCATGTATATGGTATTGCGAATTAGTTTTAGCTGATAAGCATGGAATTACTAATTTATAGTTCTAAAGGAATAGATGTGAAAGTTGAAATAAAATATTTGAGAGTGCTTTCTAAACCAACTTAAACAATCTTATCAATTACTAATAGACATGAAAGTCTTCATCCCAACTATGCCGGGGTGACTAAAACAATTGTTAGATATATGTTTGTTCTATAATGAATGTGGATATTATCATCATCTAGGTGGACGTTGATAACCTGAATAATTTCTTGTCACAAATTTTCATATAGTTGAACAACCATCAAAATAATATTATATCTCGATGTCAATTAGGATCAATAATAATATATCATTAAAAAAACACTAACCTTTCTTGAGATTGAAGATACTCTCCTAAAATTTATCTGAAATAATAATCAATCTCAAAATTAATCAAGAAAAGATTTTAGAAATGGAAAAATTATCGTGTGTTTTGACTTTTAAGTGCATGCGACAAAACTCTCATAGTTTGTGGACTCCATATTTTAGTAGGACTTACAATCTGTTAATATCTCATTGCATACATACACATGATACTTTATTTAAGAAACGAGATTTTTCTAAAATTTATTAAAAATAATAATTCATCCCAAAATTGAATTACTAATTAGTTGTGAGTGGGCGTAGCCACATGTAACAAAATTTTTGAGTATCTCTAGTTTGTTATCAATGAGCATGCGAGTATTTTCAGACTTCAGAAATTGGGATGGAAACTCTAACAGCGTGCACCACCATCAAAGATTGGTTTTTGTGTTTTCAATTTGTGGAGGAAAGCAAAATGAGTGATTTGGGGAGGGGGAGGGATCCTAATGCTCAGGAAGATTAAAGAAAAGTGAAGAGTTGACAGAGAGGGTGGCAATCTTTACGGGCCTATGGCAACATGGCATGGCAATACGATTAAACATTAGTATTGATACACCATATTGAATATGCTAGTATGAATGCGAAAGTAAAAACATAAAGTATAGAACACAATAACATACGAGAGTTACGTGTGGTTCAGCCTAACGGCCTACATCCACGTAGAAAACCTTAAAGGGTTATATCAATAATACATTAAAGTGTAGTACAAATCCTGTATTACAATAAACCATAATTTGTGTATATATAGTAGACTAAACCCTAAACTAATAGACTTATAGTACAAGTAAGAGACTTGGCTTGCACACAAAGTAGAATTAGGATTGGGTTTATACTAATGGGCTAATATATCTTTAACAGCCCCTCTTAAATTCAAGATGGAAGCTTGATGAAATCTTGAGATTTGATAAGGTTGAGAAGATCCATTGAATGAAGTTTGGCTCTATGATGGTGGTTTGAGGAAGGCAATGGTCTTGCAGTATTGATGCGACTTCTATCAGTGGCATGACTATACCGAATAGATTTGACAGCAGTAGCGGGAAGCCAAAGAAAATGAATGCAGTGAAGAAACACCGAGGAAAACAAAGATTGCTCTTAATACACCATAAGAACAAAAAACCATAACCATAGGAATTTGGCTCTGATACCATGTTAAATATTAGCATTGATACACCATGTTGAATATACTAGTATGGATACGGAAGCGAAAATATAAAGTATAGAACACAATAACACACAAGAGTTACGTAATTCAGCTTAATGGCCTACATCTACGGAGAAAACCCTAAATGACTACATCAATAATATATTAAAGTATAGTACAAATCCTGTGTTACAATGAACCATAATATGTGTATATATAGTAAACTAAACCCTAGACTAATAGACTTATGGTATAAGTAGGAGACTTGGTTTGTATACAAAGTAGAATTAGACTTTGACTTATACTAATGGGCTGATATATCTCTAACAAAAGGGAGATATATACCAACGTACTCATTAGTAGAGATCAGGGGAACTTGAATTCAAGACAAAAGTCTTGTTGCCTCAAAGATTATGTTGCACTATCATGGCATACATTCACACGGCATATTTTTTGATTTATTTGGAACTCAATTTAAGTATGCTATAGATAATATACACTTAGAGTAAATAAATAGATTAAATAATTAATAAAATTAATATCATTCAACTTCTCCAATCAATTAAGAAAATGCTAAGATATTCTAGAAGTGGTATCTAACTTCAATAAACAGGATAAAAATTTGGAGAAATTATTAGAGATGTTCTTAGTCTCTAACTTCAACAATGTTTGCAAAAGACGAAAAAGTGTCAAGGAATCGTCTCTATCCAACTAAAGGAGGCCCCATGGCCTACCATTTACAGCATAGAAATCGACTTCCGGGAAGATAAGGTTGATGAGGTTATGAAAGCGAAATTTTCGGCTTTAATTTGATTCTTCTCAACCTTAATCTTACGCCATAAGTCAAACCAAAAGGCCACTTCACGTCGGCCCAAAATAAAAGGGAAGAAATAAAAATTTTCGTAAAAGGTAAATATTAGTATATGATAATTATTTATATTTAGTTTGATTAATTAATTAGAGTTCATAAAATTTGAAAAGAAAAATTATAAAAGATATACATTAAGTATCAATAAATATTAATGAAAAATAATTAAGGCATTGCAGCCCAATATTAGTGCGTGCTCTTCTTTACCAGAAGAATTAGAGTTTTGCTTTCAAAAAAAAGTAATGAAAAGTAAAAGCTGATAAATAGATATAAGTATATAACTACTAGCTTTTTTGTTAAGCCCATATAGTTGATTTAATTTATTTTAGATATGTATAAAATCTAAAGCTTTAAAGCAATAGTATTAGTGGTACTAAAAAGCCAAATTACTATTGTTAACACCACAAACAACAATATACATGCTACATCAATGGTGCAGTAAGGGTGCAGTTTGGATTCTAAGCCCAAAAGATAAAGGAATTAAGGCCCAAAGAGCCCAATACAATAAATTTGTAGAGTGGGCTTGAAACTAGATTTTAATGAGTTGAACAACAATCACAATGGGTTAAAGGTGGCAAAAAACAAAGATAAACAAATTTTGTGCAAAGTAAATCTTCCGAGGAGAATAGCTCTGGTATAAATTTATTTTAAACTTAATTACAATTATAGTTCTTGTTGCTACAATGTTTTTCTCTATAGATTCCCAAATGATCTCAATATAATGGTGTCTCTCTTCCTTATATTTATTTATTTTGCTTCATCTTCACCCTTCACGTGTAGGTCAAGTTGCTTGATTTGATCCCTGTCCAATCAGCACATTCTTGAAGTTTTTGGAGGTAGCTATAAGGCTATATATCATTGTTCAGGTGTTACCTCCACATTAATGCGGCTAGAGAGTTAGTTACAGAACATTTAATGCGGTGGTAGCAGCTTTCTCTTAGATATTTCTTAGTTTTCCCTTGTCCTATTCCCCCATGATGTTTATCCTTACTAGTAAATCGTTCGGAGTGTTGCTCTTAATAGCAGACCAAACCATCTGACCTCTGTTTTGCTTAGCCGATGAGGCATTTCTCCTCGGACTACCTTCCCAAACCTTTATAGCTAGAATCCTTTCATACCCTACTAATTGTATGTCTTAGCTAATATCTAACTGTCCTTGGACTGTTGAACATCCTCGGACAAGGCTCACGGCCCAATATACGCTCTTGGGCCTTTTATCCCTAAAATAGCCTCTTGAAATTCCCTCTTTTGCTCCTGGAAAAAAAGGAGGATCTTGATATTATAATAATAATTCTGCTCTTCCCTTACATCATCTCTGTCTGTGCAGGTGTCTTTTCAACTGTCTAAAAGCACGTTCCTGACGTTTCAGCAGCCGGGACGCGTTTGCAATCAATTTCTGTGGCTCCATGTTCCCTACGTTCTGCGGTACAATGGAAATCCAACGGTTGGAGATTTTATGGGAACTTCAACAAGAGTTTTCCCTCTTGCTTTTCTCTCTCTCATATATATATCGCTTAAAAGCTTCAACTATTTCACTTTTTGTACTCTCAAAACTCAAGAGCTAGTCCGATGAGCCTTTCTTCTCTCCCATAAGTTGTCTCTAGCAATTTCTTCTTCCTTTCTTCTCTTTGGTCTCTTTTGTCTTTCTTTTTATTTAGAGCCCTTTCTTCCTTGGTCTGTCTAATTTCACCTTGTCCATCTATTATCTTCTCCTTTTCTCTCCTATGGGTAGATTTGCTTACCTAGTGAAGGTATAGAGAGCTTTAAAGCTCAATATCGAATCCCACCAAGAGTCTCTATTAGGTATTGCAAACAGGGGGAGTGGCATACCATGAGACAGGAAGGAGAAATAGTAATCCCTATGATCGCCTTTATAGAGGGAGAGATGAGAATCCCTATGGGTAGAGTTACTAGGGATTATCTAATAGCTCATAGGCTTTCACCCACCTAGTATACTTCTAATATGTTTAGGATTTTAGGTAGCGTAGACTCTCTCAATGAGAAGATGGGCGTGGACCTCACCCACCATGACGTCAATTGGGTTTACAATTGTCACAAATTAACAAGGCAGGGGTACTATCTAAAAACTAGGGTTCCCAAGGCTAGGCTCATATCGTGCCTCCTTGAATCCAATAAAGGTATGAATAAGGATTATCTAATTGTCTTAGGGGAGTGGCACGATGTCCTTCATTGTTCAACAAGAGAAGGGACATGAGGTGGGGTTCTTAGGTCTAGGTTTATTATTCTAACAACACCCTTTTTTTCTCACTAACATTTTCAGTACTTATTCTTCCTATTTGTACTTGTAATTTCAGGCTTTCTAACAGTGTTTTATGTTTTTGATGGGTTTGTAGACAAGTACTTTGCTATCCCAAACTTCAACCTTGTCAATGAGGTAGATTTGAACAAAGTACTCGAGGCCCAGATTTTCGTCTATAAGGATAGGCAATTAAGAGCAGCCCATCTCATCCTCGGCTACGATCCAATATCAACCAGCTTCCAGGCGCCCAAGTATGTGATCAAGCCAAAAGACCAGCGCCTGCATCTGATAAACGTTGCCATACCGAGTTTCCTTAACCTAGACCTTACTCCAGAAGGTGTACAGTAAGTAGAGCTACCCTTCCAGTTCACAGCCAAGGAAAAAGCAACTCCTTCCCTACCAGCAATCAAGGAAGAAAAAGAAGAAGTAATCAAAGTCTCAAACTTTGAGGACGACTTCGAGGTCTTCAACTAGCCCCAGTCCCTAAAAGTCCCAGCTGGTGATCTTGGCTAGCTTCCCTTGGCCCAATTAAGCCATACCCAGGAAGCTTCCACCATTCCTGACGCCATGGTGCTACAGTGTAAAACAAGATCAAGCCTCCATGACTTGTGAGTCCCACGCTGGGGGCAATGTGCCAGAAAAGGAAACCCAGACCAAGCCTCCCACTCCTCCACCCACTTAAGCTCTTCAACCCGATCCTGCTGACAAGAAAAGGAAGAGGGATCAAAAGGGCAAGGAGGTGGTGGAAGAAGGAAAAGGTCATCCCTCCAAGGGAACCGACCCCAAAAGGGGGCCAAACAAGCTAGGATAACGTAGACAAGGTCCTCCAGCGAAGGAACCATTGTGGACAGGAAGAGTGACCACCAAGCCAAAGTTCCAGCCTGGACTCCTTCTATAGTGTTGGACGGAGCTCCCATACCCACCAATACTTCCATTAGGAACTTCTAGCATGGGAAGTCTGGATACATGGCCAACGCCATGGAATAGGCTTTACTACTGCTTGGGGATATGGTCGACCTGAGTTCAATGAGGAAACACGAAGTGTTCCTCAGCTTGAAGAGGGACCTCGCGCTAGTAAGTGTATTAACTAATTTTCTTATATTCAAAATTCTAACTGTTTTCTCTAACCGTTATACTTCTTTCCTTGAAAGGCTATTCAAACTGCACACAAAGTCGAGGAGTTAATGAATAGCTCCTACAGGTAGATGAAGGACGAGGAGGGCAGGCGTATCGCTGCTGTGGACGCCTTCAATGTGGCAGAGAAGATGATTCAAGAGCTAAATACCAAGTTAACAGAGGCTGACCGAGACAAAAAGAGCATCGAGGCTGCCCTGGAAGGAGCTGAGAGGCAGGCGGACAGTCAACGCAAACAGCTCCTCCAGACCAAAAACAGCTAGCTGCTGCTAAGGATCAAGTAAAGACCTTGAAGACAAAGCTGGATAAGGCAGAGAAGGCTGTGGAGAAGGCAGAGCAAGATGGCTACGACATTGGGGTATTAAAGACTGAGGAGGCTCTCAGGGCTAAACTCTTTGAGGTATGTAGGATTTACTGCCTACATGTGTGGAATGAGGCCCTCAACCAGGCTGGGGTTGAGGCCTCCTTTGCCCTTAGGAGAGTAGAGAATGTCTACTACCCCCCAGCTATCCATGCATCAAGCTCCTCGAGCTCCAAAGAGACAAATATTGGCAAGGACAGCCCTGCCAAGGTCCTCCCCTCTTCCAACAGTCCTCCTAAGGAAGCATAACAAGTTAAGGCCATTGAGAAAGAAAAAGATATAACCAAAGGAATAGTTCCTAAAGCTACCAAGCCTCCAGCTGCGCTCCAAGACCCTTTTAAGGGTAAAGAGGCCTCTAAAAACCTTGAGATTGTTCTAGCTACCCTTCCCATGCCTGCCAGGGAGGACCCCAAGGGCAAAGGTTTAGCCTCCACAACTGCTGAAACTGCGAAGTCCACCAAGACCACGGGGAAGGACAACCCTTCATTGAAGATCAAATAGGGCTTAGGCTAAAATCTATAGACTTTTGTTTTCATGTAAATGTAGTTTATATCTTCAAAGCTTGTCCTTATTTTGCCTTTTCCAAGGCCTAATTTAATGACAGTTATGAATTTTCTCCTATACATGTGGTGCTTGTGTAAATTCTAACGTAACCTTTGCTTTACCTTACACTTAATTGATATAAGAATGAGATTCAATTTCATCTGATTTAAAACATGCCTATATCCTTGATCTTAAATCTCTTTTGTACACGTGATAGTATAACTCCTACAACTTACATAATCAACCACAGAACAAGCTAAGCCTTCCAAGTCTACAATCTTCAACGAAAAGCAATTTTGACTTCAAAGACATTCCTTACATGCTCGAAACAAGTAACTGATTTAACAACATGTACTTTAGGTTTCTCTTTTCAACCTTAACTAATGGTAACCCATATACTTACTTACAGTTTTATGTGCTCATCCACTTGACAACATATCATAACAGTGATAGATGTTAATTTTCCCATAACATATGGTCTGAGGAATCAAACGTGACTAGATTCTGTTTAATACATGAACATTTGCTTAGGAAGTATTAATTTACCCAAGGTATGTGGTTTGAGGAGCCAAGCATGACTATGGTTTTGTTTAATACTCAAACAAATAATAAGAAATATCAATTTACCTAAAGTATGTGGTTAAAGGAACCAGACATGACCAAGGTACTGTTTGATACTTACACAAATAATCAAGAATACGAATTTACCCAAGATATGTGGTCCGAGAAATCAGACATTGCCGAGGTTCTATTTAATATTGAAACAAATAATAAGAAATATCAATTTACCCAAGGTATGTAGTTTGAGGAACTAGGCATGGTCAAGGTTCTGTTTGATACTCAAACAAATAATAAGAAAAAGGTATGTGATTTGAGGAGCCAGGCATGCCAAGGTTCTGTTTGATACTTAAACAAATAATAAGAAATATCAATTTACTCAAGGTATGCGATCCGAGGAACCAAGCATAACCTAGATTTTGTTTGATACTTAAACAAATAATAAGAAATATCAAATATTAATTGATAGGCCAAAAATGTATTAACCCCTTGTAATATATTAATTGATTAATTAGTCAAGTTTATTAATTAATCAAATTAACATGCAATGTATGTGGCAGCAGAAACAAATCACCAATTAAAATAAAGTGAAGCGGAAAATAAAGTTGACACGGTGATTTTTTTAAGAATGGAGAAAACCTCTGAGGCAAAACCCCACCGAGTGAATTTAAGGTCACCACTCCCAAGAATCCACTATTATCAAAACAAGTGGTTACAAGTAAAGAAATCCCAGTAACTTATACCAACCTACAATTAAAACCTTACCTCAATACATAATTGGACTTGTTCTGTAGTAACAATCTTTCCTTTTCCTTGCACGGCTCCCAGTACGTGACTAACCAATCGATGCGCAGATCCCAGTATGTAGCTTACTCATTTGCACGAATCCCAGTACGTGACTAACTCCACAGCAACCCTTTGATTATTGTAGTTGATTTACAACAGCTTCACATAGAAACACCAATAAGATCTTCAATGATGGTGTGATAGACTTTGCTTGATTACAGAACTTAAAGACGTACAAGAAACGCAGCAAGAACTCTTTCTTCTGTAGGAGGAGGCTAGAGTTTTAAAAAGAAAACCTTATAAAACTCTCTAGGGTTAGGTTTTCTTTTTCCACCTCTTTTAAATAGGAGCTTAATGGGCTCTCTTATTCCAAATAGGTTTACACAAACCTTGGGCTTTCCTAGTCCAATAAGGATTATACAAACCCACAAACTTTGAGTTTTCCTAGTCCTATGAGGATTATATAAACCCATAAACAAATAGCCTTTTAGAATAAAATATTGCTGGTTATAGTCTGAATCTCGTAAACTCGATAGATTGAGACATGTGTCGAGCTTTAATGAATCTCGACAAATCGAGGAGGTATCGAGACTTGCAGATTGCACTTTTCTTGAGCAGTTCTTAAATAATCTTCATGTCTTTAATTTAACTACTTGTAATGATCATCTTGAACCTACTTAAATTTACCTAAATACAAGTAGAGTGCGTTCTGTTAAAGGATATGCCAATTAAATAAAAATATGTTCCTAACAGTCTCCCCCTTTGGCAATCCGTGACAAAACCACAGGAGTACATTGAATGTCTTAGAATACATTCTACTCAAAATTACACAATAAATATACCTAGTCTAAAATATCTGAACCTTGGAAGTTGCTGCAAGAAGAAGATTCAAAATCTTGACTTGGCTTTAACTTGTCTTTCCTGAAAGACACTAAACAAAACACATCAAGTTACCATGTGGAAAATAATGACAAGTTAAATAAACAAGAAACATGTGTATAAAGAGAAAAAAGAAACAACACACGTGAGATAAAGAGTGAAACACATACATCATCATCAAATATAGAAATAACACATGATGTATGTAAATGGTTACAAAACCAAAAGATACACAACACAAAAAATATATCAGTATCAATGTGTATCAAACTAACTGTCCCCCTAAGTTAGTTACATCAAAAACTTTCTTCCCTTTAATATGAAGTTCTCCCTCTAAGTCTATTACTCCCTTTGAGGAATGACATTTAGACTTGACCGGAGATAGACAGAAAACTAATATTTAGAGAACGAGGAGAACAAGGAACCATAGACTTACATGAAAAAGAAAAACAAGATGATATGGACACAAAGGAAAAAAAATGCAAAACAAAGAAAAATAAAATGCATGCAAGGGTATCTTGATCGATTGAGAGGTGTCGAAAATCTATAGAGAAGAAGCCAACCTCGATGGATTGAGAATCTGTCGAGGATCTATCGGCCAGATAGAAAGTTTCTCAATGGATTGAGAATTTGTCAAGAAGCTATCGAGATTGTGATAAAAAGAAGCTGAAGAGCTTGATAGATAGCTTAGCTGTTGAGAGGTATCAAGAAGTTGTTGAGATTGCTTAAATATAGTTTTTCAAAGAGGAGTAAAACATAGACATGAGTGCAATCAAACATGCTACTCAACCAAAGACCCAAACAACAATTTAGCTCTCAAAAACATCTCTTAACCAAGAAAAATGTCATGCATTTAGATCCAAAACACACACACATACTATACACGTCTAACCAATTTTATATTTCAAAAACAAGTCAAGACAGTTTAGTGGACATATACTAACACAAGTATACCTCGTGATGGCCAAATCACATTGTACCTGCACATGTATCAAAAGCAGCAAAAAATATTACGTGTTGTGTGTGAAAAATATCGCAAGATTGCATAAGTGTCTACATATTATAACGATTTGAGATATGAGTAAATCACTTCAACTTACACACGATCATAACTGCTTGATGGGGACTATCACCTTCGAGGTACATCCTATAACTCTCACATCTCCTAGAATACATGCTTGCAATCATATTTTAAAGCATTTTGATTCTTTTTGCTTTAATTTTTTTTTTTTGTATATTTTTTAAGCATATCATGCATGGGCATATAAAAGAGAGAAAATAAATACCCAATTATGTTATGCTTTTAACATTGCACTTTTGCTATACCAAAGCATACTGATGTCATTCCATGATTGGTGGGTAACAGTGGTAAGACGGTTATTTATGCCTTTCTTTTAGGATTTTTTAGTCCTTCCTGTCAAAAAGAGTGATATGAGTGTTAAGTACAAGAGATAACTTAATCTTACTTATCACAAACAAAAGCCACAAAGCTCACTTGCTTAGATGTGCATAAAGATGCTCATCTAAGTTACAAGAGATTCAAAATTTAGAAAACTTTGTTTCATTGGCTATTCAAGATACACAAATACCAATGTACACAAACACACACTGTTTTTGTATTTTTCTGATTTTTTTATTATTTATTTTGAAAAAAAGAAAAATAAAGACTAAACAACTAAACAAAAACAGACAACCAATATGAAAACATGAAAGAAAGATGCAGATGCAAGAAAGCATGATTCCAAAAGCAGATAAGAAATCAAGCAAAGAGAGTCATACTTTAGATAGAAAGAATTAAAGTAGAGTGTAATAGAAAAGACAATTAAGTCTTAGGTTTCTTTCTCACCTATACAGCACGAGTCTTTGGCCGTGAAGATGAAAAGACATGTGTCCTAGTATGTCTACTAAAAGACATAAAAGAATTAGAATTTTCCTAAGATTGAGTTAAAAAGCTCAAGACTTTTAATAACTCTTCAAATAAAGGCGTAGTTCCTTGAGAGGAAACTTGTGACCGTTTGTATACATACTGTTGAGGATACAACATAAAGCAATTAGGACGAATGTGTCCAAAAACTCCACAATGGTTACAACCATGAGCAATTTTAGGACTACTTAGCTTCCTAGAAGGAGGTTTAACCTTAGAGGTTGACAGAGACCTCAATTTAGGACAATTTGGCCTAATATGACCACCAATATGACAATGATGACAAATTGGGACAAATTTAGATTTTTCTTTCATCCTAGGAGGAGTTTTAGACATAGGTTTAGAAATTTTAGCGTTAACATCATAATTTTTATCTTTGTCTATCCTAGCAATATTAGCCTTCAACTCTTCATTATTTCTTTTAAATGGGGGAATATAAAAATATTTTTTTTGAGTTAGGCTCAATAATAAGTTTGGGACTAGTTAAATTTTCAACTTCAGTTTTAAATTCAACTAATTGCTCTTTCAAACTCTTAATTTTGTCCACCTGAGATGAAATTTGATTTTTAAAATTCTCATTCAAATTATTGGCTTCATCCAATTTTGCAATCAAATCATTTTTTTCTTCAAGTTTAACCTTTTTAAATTTAGCTTTTAATTTTGTAGAACATTCAAGAGATTTCATACAAAAATTATAAAGTTTGCATTAGGTATCTTGAATATCATCATCATCATTCAACACAAGATCATGCAAATCAAAACAATCGAGAGTTTCCATTACAACAGGGGTCAATAGATCACACAGCAAAGATTAAACCTAATCAGAGTGTGTCTGCTCTGATACCACTTAATAGGCCAAAAATGTATTGACCCCTTGCGATATATTAATTGATTAATTAGC
The DNA here is from genome assembly GCF_040712315.1 of Castanea sativa. NCBI lineage: Eukaryota > Viridiplantae > Streptophyta > Magnoliopsida > Fagales > Fagaceae > Castanea > Castanea sativa. The sequence continues at coordinate 79,516,314 of NC_134013.1, read as the reverse complement.
CAAGTTTATTAATTAATCAAATTAATATGCAATGTACGTGGTAGCACAAACAAATTACCAACTAAAATAAAGTGCAGCGAAAAATAAAGTTGACACGGTGATTTGTTTACTAATGGGAAAACCTCCAAGGCAAAATCCCATCGGGTGAATTTAAGATCACCACTCCCAAGAGTCCACTATTATCAAAACAAGCGGTTACAAGTAAAAGAATCCTAGTACCTTAGACCAACTTACAATTGAACCATTACCTCAATACACAATTGAACTTGTTCTGTAGTGACAATCTCTCATTTTCAATGCACGGCTCCCAGTACGTGACTAAACAATCGATGCGCGGATCCCAGTACGTGGCTTACTCCTTTGCATGAATCCCACTACGTGACTAACTTCATAGCAATCCTTTGATAGTTGTAGTTGATTTGCAATAGCTTCACAGAGAAACACCAATAAGATCTTCAATGATGGTGTGAGAGATTTTGCTTGGTTACAGAACCCAAAGGCGTACAAGAAACGCTGCAAGAACTCTTTCTTTTGTAGGAGGAGGCTAGGGTTTCAAAAAGAAAATCTTATGAAACTCTCTAGGGTTAGGTTTTTCTTTTTCCACCTCTTTAAAATAGGAACTTAATGGGCTCTCCTATTCTAAATAGGTTTACACAAACCTTGGACTTTCCTAGTCCAATAAGGATTATACAAACCCACAAATTTAGGGTTTTCCTAGTCCTATGAGGATTATAAAAACCCATAAACAAATAGCCTTTTAGAATAAAAATGTTGCTGGCTATAGTTTGAATCCCGTAAGCTTGATAGATCGAGACATGTGTCGAGCTTTAATGAATCTTGACAGATCGAATTCTGTCGAGAAGGTATCGAGACCTGCAGATTGCACTTTTCTTGAGTAGTTCTTGAGTAATCTCCATGTCTTCAATTTAACCACTTGTAATGATTATCTTGAACCTACTTAGATTTATTAAAATACAAGTAAAATGTGTTTTATTAAAAGATATGCTAATTATATAAAAATATGTCCCTAACACAAATAATCTTTTCACTGGACACAACAAATAACGAAATACGATAGATGGTATGTTTTACTGCAATTTACAAAGAAAGAAAGCGATAGTGTCCTGATTCATAGGAGAGCAATTTGTGTGGCATTACAACATGGGGTCCTTGAAAGCCTATGACCTTAACAAGTAACAAGTGGGAGCCCATTCCACATTAACTCGAGGAGGTGGAAAAATCTTTGCTGGCTGGTGACTCATACTAGCATATTAGACCAATATATATATATATATATATATATATATATATTAATGTGGAAAAATCTTTGCTGGCTGGTGACTCATACTAGCATATTAGACCAATATATATATATATATATATATATATATATATATATATATATATATATCATCTTTCTCATGAGACCAACACTAAGTTCACTAATTTTTTACAATTTTGTGTTGATAGACATACTCAGTCGTTATCAAAACATTGTCACTAGTAGTTTCATGTGAATCTGCTGTTCACACTACTTTGATTATATACCAATTACAACAAGACACGATTTTCGCTAGCTTCTTCTATTTTTATTTCTTTGGGCCTGTGGTGCTTAAGCTAACATTGTTGGGGCCCTCAAGGCATGGTAATTCCAAGTGACAGCAGTACCTTCTGTGATATTATCTTGAGCTGGTGGGGAGGTCCACATTGCGTGTTATTTTAACATTATCTACCATAGTGATAAAGAGGGATCTTCTAGTATCTAATTTCCAGTAAGTTCAATAGCACAATAACTTCCCTAATTTGTTTCATAGTTACACTCTAAAGTGAGCATCACAGTATCATGTACTAGTACCCATCGAATAGAAATTAGGCCTGGCTCCAAAATTAGAACAAAATTGTGGTTTTGAGTCAGATTTCTGCATAGCTGAGTCAGAAAGTAGTGTTGAAACGGTCAGAAAATTGACCTAATCTTGAAAATCTTTGGATGATGTGAAAAAGTTTTAAAAGAGTGGCTCAGGTGGGGTCCCATGTGTGTAGATAGTGGGCCCCGGTGTATAACTCTTGGCCTTATGGGCTGAGTTTGTGACAGCCCATGTGCATGTACCAACCTCTCTCACACACACATATACATAGAGAGAGATGTTTTGTTTAGATGAGATGATGATGTTGATACTGTTTATTTTTCCCATATAGAGGATAAGGATAAGATGAGAGCTTGGGTTTTAATATTTTATCTTTTATGTCAAATCGATTTGTACAAACAAAACAAACAATTTTGTGTGAGTTGTCAATGAGACTATAAAAAAGTTTGGTACTATATTATGTTTGTCAATATGTAATGAAAGTGATTTAGAGGAATTTTAGGGCAGAACTTTAGTGTGACTAAGGTTGTAATTCAAAACTTTCAAACTCACTCTCAAAAAATATATGTATGCATTATTGTATTTGTGTATTCTATTGAAATTTGAGAAGGGAAGAATTAAAAGCGGATAACAATTAAGATAAACCTGAGTCAGATAAAGCCAATGGCCAAACAAGAAGAAAAAAAAAAATTTTCCGGAAGTTGCCACGTTTCTTTGTGCTTCTGACTTGTTTGGGTTTCGTTTCATTCTATTTTATTTGTTGTGATTTAAAGTATGATGATAAATTGAGTTGACCTGAGACCACACACACAAGGTGTGTTAACTGTTAAGTTAGAAGTCTTTAGTGGAATATGTGTGTACATGGTGCTTAGCTATGCTACAGAATATGATATGCGCAATTTGGCTTTTATTCCGGGAAGATATTAATATACTTATTAATCATACACTATTAATAGTGTATGATTTGCATCTCTAGGAGCTCATTTAAATTGGATCTTCCATGGAGATACAATAAATAGTCCATTAATAACATCTATATAAATCTTTGCATCACTTTCAACAATAGCTTGACTAATAAGTACTCAGGTTTTATTCTTGGTTTTGCCCCTTCTGTTTTTTGTGATACATATTAGCTTTTGAGCAAGCTAATATTTTGGTTTCTAGTTTGCAGTTTCTGTTCTTTTGTTAATAAAATTTGTTGCTTATCAAAAAAACGAATCAATCATACACTATTGTTTTGCACAAGAGGAAACCAGAGCGATTGAATTCTCCGAAGTGACAGGACAGTGACGCTGCTATTAGTGCTGTAGTACCCTTCTTTGTTTTTTCTGTTAACTTAGGTGTAGGCAGTAAAATAAAATGAATATACGGACAAGTTCAAAACCATAGCATAAGGACATCAAGCTACCAGGTCTCAGAGGATAATTTATTTTTAGGCACAGCTGAATATTGATTGTACTAGCAAAAATCTAATGGGGAGATTGTTGGACCCCCTATATTGGAGCATCAGTCACTTTGCAAGGACTTGGTCTTGGTGTCCACAACTGGCATATGTTCCGCTAAAATTAACATGGTGTTTGGTAACTGAATTCAAACAACAATTTTTAGTTTTTAAATAGTATTACAAGTATTTTCACACTATTTTTTACCAACACCTATTTTCAAAAAAACATTTTAATCTTAAAAACTGTTGTTTAAACACACATATCAAACGGACCCGAAACCATTTGAAATTGACATATTTTGCACCTGCAAGATATTCAATTGGGTGGGCATTCAATCAATTTTTATTTATTTTTTTCTTTTTTAAGAGAGAATTTCAACATATGGCGTCCGCATTTGATGATAGCTCTTTATCATCAGACCAAGTCGCCAATCAGTTTTTGGTGTAGGCATGGATTGAATCCTAGATTTCTTATTCAACTATCAGAGGTTTTACTAATTTAGCTATCAATTTTTGCATGGATTGAATCTCAAATTTCTTATTGACATATTTTGCACCCGCAAGATATTCAATTGGGTGGGCATTCAATCAATTTTTATTTATTTTTTCTTTTTTAAGAGAGAAGTTCAACCTATAGGGTCCGTATTTGATGATAACTCTTTATCATCAGACTAAGATGCCAATCAATTTTTGGTATAGACATGAATTGAATCTCAAATTTCTTATTCAACTATTAGAGATTTTATTAGTTTAGCTATCGAGAACCCAGGCATTCGAACAATTGAGTTCTGTTATCTAGCGATTCTACTGGTCACGAGACTCGTTCCTCTATTGCAAATATTAAAATTTTGCTTTATGTATAGGCATTGGTTATTTTAATCTGGCCCAATAATGATTTATATGGGCCTTCTTTATTTGGACCGCATAAAAAGAATCCATGCAAGTAAAAAAAAATGCCTGTAACCACTACCACAACGAGATGAGCTTGTGAAATCCTAGGGTCCAACTAGAAAATTAGTAGTAATCATGTCTGGCGAAATGGTTGGGCTTGATTTTGATCGAAAACCCTTGAGAAAACACAATACATGTAAAAAAGCCCATCAACACAAAAACCTGTAAACACAAAAATATGTAAAATTAACTTTTCTCTAATATTCCGAGTAATGATTAGCAGAGAATTAGTTGACGGGTCCCTGGTGTCACGGCCCTTGAGTCATATGTCAGTATATATAGAGATTATATAATCCGAGCAAGCCCATCGTTAAAGTTAGGCCTAGTGGGCCCACGGTTGAGCCCCGAATGGCCCTTGAGTCACATGTCAATATCGACCCACAAGCCCTAGGATTGGACCCAATGGGACACCCACCCCAACTCGAGGGCAATCAGAACCGAGCACCATTGTGATTTCACGAACTGCCTTGGAGCAAGACCAAGAGGAACAAGAACAACTCCTATCAAGCTCGAAAGCAGGGATCATTCCTGCCAGAATCTCAGTTTCTGAGAATAAGCACTTCAAGGTTCGTGCTCAACGAATATGAATGAGAAATTATTATTATAGTCTTTTTTTTTTTGACAAACATCATGTTTGAGAATAATAATTATGCATAAGAGGCTCAGTCCACACATGCTTAAGCTCAACTTAATATCCAGTCCATGAGTATATAAACTCATATAATCTCTTTCCTTTTCTACGTGAGACTCAAGATTTTTCATCACTTTAATACTATATTCAAATAGACACATTATGAGTTAATTTTTTATTCGATCGATATTTTTCTAACCATCTCATCCCTCGTTATAAAAACTCACCAATTTTACTAGTCAATGTATGCCATCTCTTATTAATGTAACTCTGAGAGTTTGGATTTAAAAACATTTTTGTGATGATTTATTTATGCAGGTATCTTTGTCCTGAGAGGTATTTTCTTCATTACAGGAAGGTGACACCTCAGATAGTTCTAACTGCTAATATCGTAACATGTTCAATAAAGTCAGACAATTTCATTGGAATTCCATCCCTTTTTTTAAACTACCGCCACCTACAGCTTTAAAATTAAATTGTGCTCCACAAAATTCAAGATCAACTGAGCAACCCATTCGGAGCCTCGATCCTCACTCAATCCCAAATGTACACTACAATATATCCTAACGAAAGATTGTCACGTGCATAAGTAGGATCCCTTGATCCACAAACCGAAATAAACAAAACTTTTCCTTTTATATGTAAAGGGCATGGGTGATATATTGATATGACAAAAATTAAACAATTATTTGTATTGCATTGGCTTTAGAAAACTAGTGTATCAGAGCTAAGCCGTATTTTTTGATAGAGGTGGAGTCGGGGGGTCAAGAGAGGCAATTGCCCCCCTTGGGCCCCCAAAAAAACAGTAAGGTAGCTTTTAAATTTTAAGTAAGGAGAATCTCAAAGTTGCATCTCTTTCTTTTTGTTAGAAAAAGTTGCATCTCTTAAGTCTTAAGAGTAAAATAATAGCCACGTAGCTTTGGCTAGGTTGGTCATGCATATGATAGCCAAGTAGCTTTGATTTCACCATGTGGATCCTTATCAATCCTAATATAAAAACTTTTTCTATTAAATGATAATTTTATCATCTTATAGTTAAAAACAAAATTCTTTCTTATGCCAAACTCCTTTTAAAAAAGAAAGAAAATCTTTCATGTTTTATCTATGATTTAAGATTCAAAATCAATAGGAGGAAAAATAAATTCGAGGAGAACAATGAAATTAGAGCTTTGTTTTGTTTTGTTTTGTTTTTTAAGGAACACAATTAGAGTTTTAATTGAAGGGGAAAAAATTATTGTTATCTCTCATAAGTGGCATAGAAAAAAATATTAAAACTTTAAATTGTTTATGTAATAATTATTTTACTTCATAAAATTTTCTATAATAAACCAAAATTTTGAGATAATTATATAATAACACAAAATTAAGTTAGTTGTATTTGGTGTCTACTACTCTACTTAATTATTAAAAATCTTTTCATTCATAAATGGAATTTTTACTAAAAAAATAATTTAAAAAAAAAAAAAACAGAAAATGACTTATTTATGCCAAAAAAAAAAAAAATCCTTTACAACTACCTAACATATGTGTGTGTTTCAATGTACATGTATAGTGAATATAAATTTTGCCCCCTTTGAAGTCAAATCTTGACTCTTGGTAATAGCCTCATCCAAGAAAAATCCAATCTTAATTGAAATTAATAAAAAAAAAACTGAAGAGCTAAAAAGGAAGCTAGATTTAGAATTAGTTTTGGGTTTTCTTGGTATTTTTTTTTTAAAATTTTAAAAATCTTTCTGTGTTAACTGTTAATTCTTTGTTGGGTTTAATGTTATAGTGCTTGCTGTTTTGGTGCTGAAAATTTTGAGGGAAAGAAGAATATTGGAATTGGGAATTCTCTAAGGCAAAGGTGATCACTTTGAAACAGAACTTGGGCGTACCAAATGTTAAATGGTATAAGTATACAAATGTGAATTGTCCAATCATGTGTCTATCGATCTACTCAGATGGAAGAAGAGCAAATTCAATTTCATTGGTGGGTTATTTTCCTTTTGTTTCCAAACACATTGCTCTTCACCAAAAAAACACAGCTATCAAATAAAAACAAATACAAGTCTCTAGAGCCCAATGCGAAAGAACTTGCTATAGTTACTTGATTTGTCTTTCACACATGCCTGAAAATTTCCAAGAAGAAGCACCTAAATTCCAACACTAAAGAAATGCCAATTGAAACCGCATTATCAAACAGACACAAATCAGTATTCAGTGGCCACAAGACTCAAAGTCATTTTAGTTTCTTCTTGTCACTTTTCTTATTTTTACTTTTAAATTCACGTGTGATTTCCTTCAAGGCATTGGGGGTGTCGTAGACATTGTCACACTCGGGCACTCAATGCCATATGAGAACAGTTTCTACAAGCATGCCTGCTCTTGAGTCCATACCTTTAGGGTACAAAATGAGTATGCCTATTGTTATAGTAGATAGTGCGGTATCTTTTGATGTCAAATTTGCGATTTTCCACATTGAAGAGGGAGATGAAATAGTAGTTGTATTTTTACAATGGTGGCCATTATTCCAAATCCATTGTTGAAGTGGCTAGTGACTGCTGGACAGGTACAAAGCTCATAGTAGAAATTGGAAAACAAACATGAATTCGAGTTACTTTTAAGAAAAAGAAAATATACTATAATTGGAATGAGTTTTGATGCTGTTCTAATGTTATGAATATGAATTTGTAACATGGATTTAGTTTTGGTGGCGTACTTGAAATTTCATTTTCAATGTGTTCCCCATTTTGTGTTCCTGAAATGTCTAATTGGATTTTTTTTTTTCCCCTAGCCCTTCAAAAATATCTCCATTTGAAAGCAAAACAATTTTTGGTCGCTAAATTTTTTTTTTGTAAAAACTGTTTTTGAGTAATATAATAATATTATACCGAACACATTTTTAATTCTGAAATTAACCAAAAAGAAAAAAAATTTCCATCTAAAAGACATTTTAAGAAAAAATAAAGTTTATAAAAGCACAAACCAAACTAATCCCAATGTCTCGCATGAAATAAGAAATAGCTAGCTAATGAACCCTAACCTCCTCCAAAAAAAAAAAAAAAAAATTGACCATCCCTTTCAGTTTGCAGGGTCAATTATTTGCAATTGGGGAAATTCTATCGAATATGTACCTTTTTCATATATCCTTTTACTACCCAATTCACCTTACAATTGACATGGTGATACCATAAGTAATTTATATGTAATTTGTCAATTTTAGAGATATTATGGTTTAAGAGACCAAAACATATTGTAATGCAGTGCATGTATTATAACCTTAATATTAGTCTAGTGTTAACTATTATACATAGTACATACCCTAAATTGGGCTTGATTACTCGATTGTAAATACATATATAACAAAGATGTAATTATAATTATTTTGTAGAGCAAACAAAATAACTATAATCCTACATTTTTTTTTGAGGAAATTTATAATCCATGCAAAGTGTACCGTGTCATTTTGCATCATAAACTAAATTTATTTTAAATCAATTTTTTTGGTAGCAGAATAACCTATAACTTCACAATTTTGCACCCATAATGAAATATGGGTTAAAATGTTTACTAGAATGACTACCTTCTCTTCTCATCAAGTCATTTATTGATGTCAAATTGCACAGTAATTATTTTAGCAGCTACTTATTCTTTTTATTTATTTATTTCTTAATTCAATAATGTGGGAGGATTTAAACCTTAGACATTTTTATTAGAAATAGCAAGAGGTGTCTTATAACTTAATCAAGTTATAAGGTGCTTCCTTCTCAAAAAAAAAAGTTATAAGATGCTTAACTTTGTTTGTTTTAGTTTAAGATGACAGTTTATATTTTTTGTTCTTGTTTTTTGTTTTTATAAACAATTCATTTTTGCTGTTAGTCTATTTATAACTTTTTAATAACATCTCATACCCTTTATAAAGACAATAATACTTTTGAAAAATTATTAAAAATTCTTGTAGTAAGACAAGTGGCATTTATTTGATTTTGCTTGGTTTACTTGGGTTTTGTTAATACCATTGGAATTATTATTTTTTAAATATTACATATCTTACATTTGAATTAAAATTGGAGAAAAATTCAAGAATTTAAATTGAGGGAATCTTTCCAATTTGTAAACAAAATCCAATAAAATTAAGTTCATCCAAAAACCCTTCTAGCCCTATTATATGTCATATAAAAACAAATTCAAGAGGTAATGTTCATCATTGTATAGTAAACAAATTCAAGAGGTAAATTAAGGTATTGTTCATCATTGTATAGTAAACAATAACACTAACTTATAAGGATCCCTTTTGAGTCATCTATTTCAAAGTAGATACATTATGGATCCTTATATGTGTGGTTCCAATTAAGGCATTTATAAGCCACAAAACAAAACTCAAAACGTGGCTCAAAGGCAGATGACTTGTTTTGTTTGAGTTCTTTCTAAGAAAATTTCTATGCCAAGACACTTCCCTTTTCTGGTCAAATTGATAAAGTAGTACTAGCCACCAGGTCGGTACTCGGTAGGTCCTAAGTTAAATGAATTATTAGGTTTAGGTCACGGGTGGGGGTTCAATGTCCTGTAAAAATACTAAAATGGGGCGGAAATTTCTCATACAATTCAGAAGGACCCACAATGGAAAGGTCCTAAATCAACTGGGTCTAATCACGCTTAATTAGAAACCACAATCAACTCGTCTAATCACGCTTAATTAGAAACCAAAAGATTCCTTCCATAAAAAAAAAAAGAAAAAAAGAAACTACATGATCCCACAGTAATAATTTAATATATATGGGTCGATTGGTGTTACGATACAAAAAGTTGACATGAGAAAGATCAATGAATAAAATATGAGGAAAATATTAAATGTTTCACTTGTTATAAATTTAATTAATAAGATTCATAATAAATATGAAAGGCGAAAGCATCATGTTACTATATTCTATGAATATATAATAATTACTCTTAATTATCCTTTATATATATGTGTGTGTATATATATATATATATATATAGCTAAACTACGTATTTAGTTCCTATCATTTATACTATATTTTAATTTTGTTCTTAACATTTCAATTGTGTTAATTTGGTTCCTTATTTTTTAGTGTCATGTCAATTTAGTTTCTACTGTTATTTTCTATATGGAAATTGTTGACTTGATAAACGGCCAAAATAAAAAATTAGTTTATAACCATGTCAACAAAAACTAATTTTTTTATTTTGGTCATTAGTCATGTCATTCATTGCTATCCAAAAGATAGTGATAAAAACTAAATTAATACATTAAAAGATTAAGGACTAAATTGACATAATTGAAATAATAAGAATCAAATTGAAATATGATGTAAAGTATAGGAACTAAATACATAATTCACCCTATATATATAAACGCACACTGTCATTCTCAAATATGTTAGTAAAATTGATTAAAAATATCAAAAAAAAATTTTAAAAGTTTCTAATTCATTTTTTAAAAATTGCAGTGACAATATATTAATTTTCAAAAATAACACATCATTTGGGAAGTAGAAAACTTAGAAACTTTTCTAACCCACATAAACAAGGAAAACCTTCAGAAAAAAGTAGAGCAAAATTGCGACCAAGGACGATCTACATTTTGCGTAGAGAGAGAGAGAGAGAGAGAGAGAGTTGTCAATGGTGATGATCATTAGTATGGTAGTACACATTGAGGAGAAGGAAATGACGCAGATAGTGGCAACGGATGGCGATGCACAAATGGTATTATTGCCGCTAAGATCTGCCAACCCGTCCTCATATTATCTATCATCCCTTTCATTTTTCTAGAACCATTCAAATCACAAGCATCTCCGAAATCAATCAGTCTATTCCAATAGAGCTTTGTCTTATCAAATGCCAGCATTCTTTCCAGCTTCCACCACATGTGGTCTGACAGACCACATGTACAACAAAACAAAAAGATTGAGAAGCTTCAAGTTTACCTAAATCATTTGCACCTGATTGGTTTCACGATAGATATGATCAATAATCTTTGTCAGGAACCATCTTTTGTAGTCAATAAGAATTGGGGTTCCATTAAAGTTTGGTATAAATACTGCTTTTCAAAAGATTAACAACATATTTAGCATCTAGTTCAATGCGTAATAATTGGGTAACCCCAATAACAAGCCATCTTTTAATATGCATAACTTTAACCAACACATTGGTAGTGTTCACCCTATAGGTTTTGAAAATTTCATCACCCAATTAATTTCCTCCCACATTGTCTCAAATTACCATCCACCTCTGGCAGGACTTGGATTTCCAAAATGATCCATTGGTGTTAAGTTTGAACCTTCCTTCCAAGGCCATACCTTTGTTGCAGTAGATTTCGTGGAGTGGATTTTATTTATTTATTTTTATATTAGCACTAGGTGCCTAAGACTTTATCCTTACTAATCCTAAGAGTACATAGACCTTCTGCAATGAATTTTCTGCAAGTACTCGAGTAATTTAAGGAGTAATTAAATTCTTCCAATCTAATGGTCCTAAGAGAGTGAATGCACGCACAGCTGCTCAAACCCAAACTTAAGCCATCAAATTTTACTACTCATTCTAGAGTTTGCTTGACCAATACACCACATCCCTTGGAGATTGTGGAGTAAATTTAGATCAATGCTATTGCACCATGAAAATGTATAGAAAAAAAAAAAAAAAAAAGTTAAAAAAGACTTGAGAAGGTAAAAAGTAAAAGATTAAAAATTTTATTAATCTAAGAATTTTTTTTTTTTTTTTTTTGAAGCCAATCTAAGAACTGATATTAAAAAAGTGAATATTTTATTTTCTTAAAAAAAAAGAGTAAATATTTTAATTTATAATTTCTATATTTAAAAAATTATTAGACGGTCGGCATTGTGATTGTCGAGGAATACAATCATTACTTCATAGGCATTAAAGTTGAATGATTTCTCCCTATTTGCTTTTGTACCAGCGAGACGTCTGGACTCAAGGCTCAAATATACCTATCCAAAAGGTTGGTAAAGATGAATAAATTTACTTTATCATTATTTCAACATTATTAAAAGCACTTGCAGTAGTAGAGCTAAATAGCTATATAGCTATTTTAGCTCTACCAAAACACCAAAAAGAAGCATGCAGCAGTAGAGCTAAATCTATATTTTTTTAGCTCATTACTACAGTACACATCTATATATAGATGTGCACTATTCATGAGAGCTAAAAAAAATTAATTTTTTATTTTGTGTTCACATTACCTTTTTATTGGGGTATTTTTATTGTAGTGAGATGTATTATTTTATTATGGTAGATATATTATTTTATTGTGATGTTTATATTATTTTATTTTATTGAAAGCTAAAATAGATCCACTGTTGCAGCATGTGTGTAGGTAAAATAGATAAAATAACTTTTGGTGGAGTTAAATTGCTAAATTTTTAGCTCCACTGCTGTGGATGCTCTAATATCATTATCTGAACTGAAACTGAACCACTGAACTAGATTTATTAACAATGAAAGATACAAGGCATTAGCAAACACAGAAAAGTCTTTTGGGTGAGCCAGATCAACAGATTATAGATCGCTTCAACTTCCAACTAAATTGTATCCATTGTTGCATGTAAAAAGCTTTGCGCAACATCGTGTCCCTTCCAATTGAACGCCTACACGTGTCAAGACTCTACACAGCCTCTCCAACTAACAAGGAAGAATAATTCTCCTCTAAAAAACCAAGGAAGAATAATACTCCTATTAATAAATTAATTAGTCTAAGTATAGGACAAATTTCATATTCAAAACTGTGCATGAGACTTTTATTCCGTATTGGCTTCTAAATTATAAGAAAAAAGAATGACTCGTCTTCTTTAATTTTTTTTTTATTTATTTATTTTTGCAATTATAGAAGTAGTAGATTGTGATATCTGTGTCAATGAAAATGATATTTGATTCCTAATCAATTTTACAATTATCTTAATTGACAATTTTTTATATATAGGGATATATCAAACTTTATTCAATATGAAAAACAATTATTACACCATATTGAATAATTGTAGCTTATTTTAGAAAATAAGGATTATTTTCAATTCAAACAAAAAAAAAAATCATCAATGATTAAAACATTTTTAGTTAACAAATTAGTTGAGCAATTGTATTGTTTACCTACATGGGAGATATCAGATATGAGCCCCACGAAATTCATCCATAAAGGACAACATATCATAAACAATTGGAGCAATCGAAACAAAAGAAGGGTAAAATGCCTGGAAGATAATAAGAGAGTCATCTTTTATAATGAAATCATGAATATACTCATATAAAAATCTAGAATAGATCTATACGAAAATCAATAATAATTTTGTGAAATTTGTTGCGAAAGCTATTGTCTTTATTCTTCTTATTATATTTATCACAGTTCTTTAACTCAATAATCTTGAACAAAAAGTTGTGAACTTTTATTTATTTATTTTGTATGTGGGTAAGATTGTTAAATATAAAATATAGCAAAGAAAAAGAAACAGCCGTTTGATAATTGATATTGAGGAAACTCAACTGCAGAGAAGTCCAAACATTTAGGCAAAAGCAAAGTCATTGCTGACTACACCCAAAATATTAGTATATTAAATAATTACATGTAAGAGTAGAGTACGATGAATAAAGTCAATAAACAACCAGACATTTCACAAAAAATAAATAAATAAACAACCAGACAGACAACGTTGTTAGACCATTCTTTGTTCTCCTTCTCTGCCTCACTTTCCTCTGTGTCTGCCATACATTCCCTCAAACTGAAGACAAGCCCATAAGATTAAGCTCTCTCACTAGCTCCTGAGCATAGTAGCTATGGCGGTACTGAAAGCAGGAACAAGGCCTCCATGGGTGGGGCTAGGAGCCGCAGTTTGGGTTGAAATTGCATCAGGCAATGCATACACTTTTCCACTTTACTCTCATTCCTTGAAATCGGTTCTGGGTTTTAACCAGCACCAGCTTACCATGATCGGTGTGGCCAACGATATTGGTGAAAACGTTGGCCTTCTTCCAGGCGTAGTTTGTGACAAGTTTCCTCCTTGGGTTGTTCTCATCATTGGTTCTGTCTTCTGTTTCTTTGGTTATGGGGTTCTCTTTCTCGCTGTCAGCCGTACTGTTCTTTCCCTTCCTTATTGGTTGGTAAGTAAGTTCGTGTTTTATTTATTTATTTGGCATACCCTTTTGTTAATTTTGGTTCCTGGATAATTTCAATTAATGAGTTCTTCGTGGGTTCTCTTGGATACTTTTTTTAAATGATTAATTGGATTAGGAGTTCAAAAATGTTATCTGAGTATGTGTTGTGTGGATGGGATTAATGCTTTTCCCTTTTTTGGGTAGTAGATTTTATTGATGTCAACTAATTTAATCGGTTCAATATATGTACATAGTTTCATTCTAATCTTGTTTCCTAATGGAATGATAGGTATAATTATAAAATGCTATAAAGTTTCCTAAGGTAGTGGTGAATGAATCCTATATAATTAATATATGAGATAGGAGTAGGACTCATCTGAAACCTGTACCATCTGAGGTTGTCTTCTTTTCTTCATCCTTAGTTCTCAAACTCACGATCCTTTAATTCATGACTCAGAAATGGGGATACTTTGTGTATGTGTGTGTGTGTGTGGAGGAAATTGCAAACTGAGGTGTCATATTTCTGGCTCAAAGGGGCATCCTCTATTAGTTACCCTTCAAATGAGTGAATCAACCAGAAGTTACTACTGGTGGAAATAGGATTCTTACCTCTTCTGTAACTAAAATAAACTTCCATTTGTTGAAAATTTTAAATAATGAGTCATAAGTCTAACTGTTTATCTGGCATGGAGAAATATTATTCCCTTGGGTTTCATTTGGATTTGAGGATAATGGCTTGAATATGGATCTGAACAACACACCATGAGTCTGAGCTTATATGATTCTGCTCAAAAGCACTTGTGATGTTATTGATTTGAATAATATCATACTCATACACCCGTTCATTTCAAATGAACATATTAATAAAGCTTAAACCCATCCATGAATTTTATCAATAGAATCTTTTTTCCCTTTCATGCTTTATTGAAGTTATTTGAACCAAAAATTGAAATCCAAATTATTTCTTCAAAGACTTCCATCCACTTGAACTGTAAAGAAATTCAAGTTTCTCAGTCATATGTGAGCATATAGGTAGCTTCTTTTGGCACATCAATTTTGTGGAGATTTATTTTGGGAAATGTGGTTGTTGGTGCATTTAGTTAGCTCAAATAAGATACTTTTCGCCAACAGATCTAAATGTAATCTTCTTCCTTTTATGATATCACAGTTATGGCTTGCTCTTTGTGTTGCTGCTAATAGTAATGCTTGGTTTAGCACTGCTGTTATTGTGACCAACATGAGAAACTTCCCTCTCAGTCGAGGAACTGTTGCAGGTATTCTCAAAGGTTATGTGGGGCTCAGTGCTGCGGTTTTTACAGAAATTTACAGTGTGCTGCTTCATAGTTCCTCTTCTAACCTTTTGTTGTTCCTTGCAATTGGGATTCCTGTTCTATGTTTCATTATGATGTACTTTGTCAGGCCATGTGCTCCAGCTTCTGGTGATGACTCTGAGGAGCATTGCCATTTTCTTTTCATCCAAGCTTCAAGTATTGTGCTTGGCTTATATCTTCTGACGACCACGATAATGGCTGATACATATTCTTTAACTCCTCTAATTTCCTATACTTTTGTTTTTATAATGATTCTACTTCTCATGGCTCCACTTGCAATTCCTGTAAAAATGACACTGAACCCCATGAGAACAAGCAAATCAGGGACACTAGACCAATTAATTGGGTCTTCAGACGGTCTGGTTCAAGGAGAAAGCAATTCAGACAAAACTGAAGCACTGCTGACACCATCTTCATCAGCAAAAAACCTAGGAAGTTTTCATGAAAATGAGGATGTGTCTGAGGTGGCTATGCTTCTTGCTGAGGGTGAGGGGGCAGTGAAGAAGAAGAGGAGGCCCAAAAGGGGGGAAGATTTTAAATTTAGTGAAGCTGTAGTCAAGGCAGACTTCTGGCTTCTGTTCTTGGTTTATTTTGTTGGGGTTGGTTCTGGGGTGACTGTTCTTAATAATCTAGCACAGATAGGGATTGCACAAGGTGTTCATGAGACCAAAATCTTGGTGTCTCTCTTCAGCTTTTGCAATTTTGTGGGTCGTCTTGGTGGTGGAGTTGTCTCTGAACATTTTGTCAGGTCAGTACCATCTATCTTCATGGTTTGTCACAGAGATTATTGACTGAAGCAGGGTGCTTACTATTAGGTTTGCTTACCGTACATGTCTCTGATCTAAATCAATTATTAAGCTGAAGAGTTCTATATTAAAATCAACAAAAAATTGTCGATAATTAGGCACATTAATGATTTTACAATGCATGGAATCTTCTCAAGAAAAATGACTCTTTTATGGATGTTACATATATCTCCTCCTATCAAATTTATAGATTGGTCATTGAATATCAGCAATAAAGTTATATTTACACTTTCAGTTAAACCTTGCTAACTCCTCGCAAGAAAATATGGCTTGTGCTTTCTATAAACCTTGCATAGTCGACTCAGCTAATTGTCTCCAATAATTTGCTGTTACAGGAAATTAGTATCAGCATGTTGTTGTAAGTGCTGCAAAGTACTCCCTACATCCCTATTATTCCAATTGGTTGTCATTGTAATTTATTGCAGCGCTCTATTCATTGCAGGTCAAGGACACTTCCTCGGACAGTTTGGATGACCTTTACTCAAATAATCATGATTATCACATACCTTATGTTTGCTTCTGCAATGGATGGCACTCTTTATATTGCAACTGCACTTCTTGGGATCTGCTTTGGCGTTCAATTTTCTGTCATGCTCCCAACTGTCTCTGAGCTATTTGGCTTGAAGCATTTCGGTTTACTAAGCAATTTCATGGCCCTAGGGAATCCTATTGGTGCTTTCCTTTTTTCAGGTCTGCTAGCAGGGTATATATATGATAACGAGGCAGCTAAACAGCATGGACTTAATCGGATTGGTTCAAGTCTCACCTGCTTGGGTCCAAATTGTTTTAGACTCACCTTCCTGGTTCTGGCTGCTGTCTGTGGTGTGGGCACTTTCTTAAGCATTATTTTGACTAAAAGGATAAAGCCTGTTTACCAAATGCTTTATTCAGGGGGCTCCTTCCGGCTACCACAGAGCACAAGTCATTGAGGTTAATGGGGTTGAGCATATATCCATTCGGTAGCCATTGTTGCCGAAGCACATCTTTGGATGCTACTTTCGGGCTTATTGAACACTCATCAAATGCAGTGCATGTTTGAGCGCCAGTCAGCAGTCCAACTCACATATCAGCTCAAATGATATATTTAAAGCATATGCTTGTTATAATATAAAATGCAATTTTTCATTACTATATATTAATAAATAACTCTACATGTGTGTTGTGCTTAGTGTCATATATTTTCTCTCACAGCCGATTCCAAATCTGGAAAAAGGAGGAGGGTTGTGATAGATTAATAATATGTAAAATATAATCACTTTATTATGAATGGAACTGCTATAGATAATTGTTGGGCTGTCTCCTAATACATATAGCCAACCCCATCTAATCTACTGAGGGGGTCTATATAACCGATTTTAAACATTTGGGTTTGAGACTTTATTGTTGTTGTATATTTCAATGGAATGTTGTTTTGAGTGCATGACATGGTTGAAACTTATCTCCTTAGTGCATCCCAGCATGGTAATTGAGCTGGTTATGTAATCTGGCTGTTAAAAATAGTGCTGTTGATGGTTTGATACATGGAATGAAAACAAAGGAACACAAAATAAACTATAGACAAGATTTTCCTTGCTTTAAAATTTGAGAACTTTAGCTTAAATCATAGGCAAGTGAACGTGAAATTACAACTATATTAGTGACTAGTATTATGCTTGTGCGTTACACAGTTTTAGTTAAAAACTTTTAGTATAATTTTGTTAAGAA
Organism: Castanea sativa; assembly: GCF_040712315.1. Lineage (NCBI taxonomy): Eukaryota > Viridiplantae > Streptophyta > Magnoliopsida > Fagales > Fagaceae > Castanea > Castanea sativa. Next base: position 79,498,477 of record NC_134013.1, on the reverse strand, counting down.
ATAATAAATTAATAATCTCTTGAATCTAGAGAATATAAATTGCCTATAAATTATTGTTCTTAAAAGTATGCAATCACACAACATATTTATATGAAAAAAAATTCCTAAATTTAATAATTAAAACCTATGGAAACTTAACCAAAGGTATTTCATTTGCCAAAAAAATAAACATAATTCTCTTCTAACTTATTAGTTGTCTTATAATGACATTTTGCAGCGCACACATATAATATTACTAACAACAAAAATAAAAATGAAAAATAGTAACATAAAAATTTTACTATTCAAGAAAATTAATTTAATTCAATAATGCACATATAAGCATAACTCAAATACAATCTAGAAATAAAAAAGATGAAACTCTTGGTGTAGAAGGAAATACAAAATTTGATAACTCTTAAATAATTAATAGATAAAGCCTATGAGGGGGGGGGGGGGGGGAAAGATGAGTAAAAATAATTCATAAATGCAAAACCAAAAAAGAAGAAGAAGAAAAAAACTAAACATATTTTTGTAGGATAAAAAGGAAGAATAGTATAGCAATAAAAGGATAAATCTCCATAACTTTAAGTTTAACTCAAATAATAATTGATGCGGACAAATCATGTAGGTGAAATATTTATAGAGGTTTATATAATATATTTCATGCTTTTAATGACTCATAAGAAAAACCATAAATTAAAAAAACACAAACACAAAAATAACAAAGAAGAGAAACATACCTATAATAATATGGATGGTGACTTTGCTAAAGCATTCTACTACAAACAAAGCCAACTCAAATAATAACTAATGACAAATCATAAATGTGAAATATTTATATAGGCTTATATAATGAATTTCATAGATTTAAAATTGACTTTATAACTCATAAATAGAACCATAGAAAACAAAAATAAAGAGAATAAAGACACCTGTAATAGAGTGGATAGTGGTTTTGATAAAACATTCTACAAAAAAAAAAACTCAAATAATAATTGATGCCTGAAAAATGATGTAAGGACACGTTTTGCTTGAAAAGCCCAAAAGTGAAAAGGACTAAGGCCTAATGAGCCAAAAACAATGAATTTATAGAAAGTAGGCTAGCAACTGAACTCCAAGGTGTAGGCTAGCAACTGAACTCCAAGGTGTTGAACAGTAATCACAGTAGGCTAAATGATATTTGAAAGTAAGGAAAAAAAGTTCAATGCAAAGAAAATCCTCCTTGGCAAAGTCCAAAGATGGTAGTTCTTATATATTTATCGCAGATTTAAGCATAATTACAGTTTTTGAGTATACAATTATTTCTCTCCATTTCTAGATTATCTGATAATCCCTTTGTAACGGGGATTTCCTTCTTTATATTCACCTTCACCACTTCATCTCAACCCTCCACGTGTAGACCAGATTGTTGGCTTTGATACTTGTCCCATCAGCACTTCCCTAAAGTCTTCATGAGTAGTTCTAAGGCTGGAGGTTACTGTTCAGGTATTACTTCCACATTAATGCGGTCAGAGAGTTAGCTGCAAAGAATTCAATGCGGTGTTAGCAGCTTTCCTCTCAGATATTTCTCATCGTTCCTTTGTCTTATCCCCATCTGATGCTTATCCCTACCAACATGAACGTCTAGTGCCTCATCCTTGATGAAAGGCCGGATTGTTGACCCCTACTCTGCTTAGCGTAGGAGGTATTTCTCCTCGGACCTCATTCTCACTCCTTTACGACCAGATCTCTTCCATAGCTTACTAATTTGTATGTCCTCGTTAATGTCAATTTGCCCTCAGACGACCTAATATCCTCAAATACAGCCCACGACTCAATATTCTTTTCTAGGCCCTTTACCCCTACAAATCATAAAGGTGAAATATTTATAGAAGTTGATATAATTGATTTCATGGATTATAATTGTATTTATGACTCATAAGCAAAACATAAAAAATAAAAATAGAAACATACCACGTAATAGTGTGGTTTTAATAAAACATTCTACTAAAAACAAAAAGAATACAACTTATTATTAATAATTGGGAGAGAAAAAATCAATTAGAACAATAAGTAGTGTTTCTATCTCCAAAAAATTTATAATAAAAAAAAAAAAAAAAAAAAGAGAAAGAAAGAAGCCGTATATGAAGAAGTTGTACATATAAATATATAAGAATACAGTAAAAAAATCGTATATATAGAGAATTTTCAATTGTGAAGATGCTAGATTTCTAATCAATTTAGAAATTATAAGAGAAATAGAATTATTAGGAATAAGATATGTATTAAAAAATTATCACAATTAACATTTTAAAAAAAAGAACAAAACATAAAACTCATCACTTAGGATGAATGTTTATCCAAAAAACTTGGAAGTTAGGACTTGGGAGAGTTCAATTAGACATAGAATTTCAAATTATATTGAAGTTAAATTATAAGAGAAATTATTAGATGGTTTGGAATTAAAGAAACACCAATTCTATGTGAAATTCTAATAAACAGCTTGTATTTTTTTCCAAAATTATTTTTTATCTATAATTTTTAATTTTTAATTTTAAATAAAATACTAATGATTACACAATCCTAATCTAAGTAAATTATTCATCTTATCCATTTTCCAAGGTTTTTTTTTTTTTTTTCCTTTTTTTAATGTGTCTTATCAATTTAAATCTGAAAAAAAAATTCTTCCTAAAAAAAAATCTGCAATATGGTTAGACCTTTTTTTTAGTGTAGTAATTAAAAAAAAAGAAGAAGAAGAATAAGATTACACTATGTCTCTACGTTTCTGCAATTTAAGATGCATTACACCTCTTTTTTTTAGTGTAATATATGTTGCTGCAATTTAAGATGCATTAGACTCTTATATATATATATATATATATATATATATATATATATTGTGTGTGTGTGTGTGTGTGTGTTTTCTTTTTACGTGTAGTGTAGTAATTAAAAAAATAAGAAAGTTGCTGCATTTTTTATAATACACTACATGTAAAAAATAAGAATTACATAGATAAGATAAAGAATTTGGATTTTAATCAAATTAAGATTTTTATCAACTTAGAAATTATAAGAGAAGAAAAATTATATATATATATTTTTTAAATCTAAAAATCTTTTTTTTTTTTTACAATATGGTGAAGCTAAGTACACATGTTATTAAAAAACAAAGGCTACTTATTTGAGAGAATGTGTTATTATTTATTGTATACGAAAAAGTTTTTTGTTGTTATTTTATGTGGTCCTTTATATTTAAATAAATAAATAAATAAATCATTGAAAAAATGTATATAAAAAAAGTCTACACACCAATTGTTAATAACAAAAATGACATTAGATTTGATGTATAACAAAAACTAAAAAAAGCAATTGTAACTTGTAAGCTTATCTACGGAGAACATCAACAATAATAGAACTCCATCAACATCAAGATAAATGCAGTGAGAAGCTTTGTACCTCTCATTTTATCACTAATTAAAAAGGAAGTTTCCAAATTGTGAGGGTAAAATGAGTCAAGCAGGAGTGTTGAGTTGTGGGCCATCCCCGAGGGCCTATGGGAACCCGAGGATGGTCGAGAGGTTTAACAAGTATCAAGGTCAATAGGCCGAGGAGAAGGAAAAATGATAGCGAGCTAGTGGTGTCTCCCAAGGGGCTAGGCTTCCTCGGGAAGGCATTATGGAAGATTAGAACGCAGATGCTTATAGGATACTGGGCAAGGAGCAACTATACTTCTAAAGATAAGTTTCAGGAGAAGGAGCCTACAATAACCTAGGAAATATCTGAGAATGAAGCTGTTACCACTACATTAAATATTCTGCGCCTAACCAACTAGCCGCATTTATATGGAAATGACCCCTAAGTAAGGATGTCTCAATTCATAGCTACTCAAAAAGCTTACAGGAGGTCTTTGATGGGACAAGCATTGAAAAGATTGCCTATATGATCAACAAGTGGAAGGTTGGGATTGAAGAGGGTAGAACTATATAAGGAAAGGGCCCCCGTGAGAGGGGGCAGGGGAAGAAAAAAACAAAAAAGGAACATCTTGTATTGAAACAACTTGAGTAAATAGAAGTACACTTCTTCCTCTGATACGACCGAGGAAAGCTTACTTTAAATATTGTGTTTATCTTCTTGGCTTGAATCTGAACAGTTAAGGCTCATACTTGATTTACCGAGCTACACTCTTATCTAACCCATTCTCTTACAAATATATTGTGTTGGGTTTGTTGGGCCCTCTTCCACTATTAGTGAATAGGAGGTCTAGTTCTAGCTCTTACAAAACTCCATCAGCATCAAGAGAATGGAAACTTGCGGATTGCATGTCTCTTTTTATCTTGCCTTCAAAAATTTGTTGAATTCCTCCGTTGATCAAGAATTTCGATTTCTTTCTTGGTAAGTTTCTATCTATGAAGAATATTAACAATAATGTTAAAATAAACTATTTTCTATATTTTTATTATTTGTCAAAGAAAATAGAAAATAACTTAAAAAAGGAAAAGAAATTTGATAGAACGTGGAAAGAATAAAAGTTAACAAAACCAATATACCTTTGTCAAAACTCTTTTGTTGCAATTGGAATTCATAGTGTTATGTGTTAATATATAGTGAGATTATAGTTTATTAATAAAATTTAAGGTTTTTATTTTTTTGATTGTTGGAGGAGATGAGTAGGCAAAAGTTACAATTTTTTTAAAAAAAAAATTGTATCCAACGTTTGTAGGGGCTTCAAATATAAGTGATTTTTTTTTATAAAAAGATTATTCTATTTTTTAATTATATATATATTTACTATTCACATTTTAGAATTTGAGAATAAACACATGGTGTAACTCTAAGTAATGTTACACCACTCAATTATTTGTTATAGAATTTATATTTTGAAATCCCACATTTGAATTACATGTTCTATATTTTCTGAATATTCATGCCAATTTTCATGTTAATTGGATGTTATTTATCATTTGACTTATAAACTCATCTTTTATGCATTATTTTTAAACTACAAAATTTTGAATTTAAACAATTGATTGATGACATTGCTATCAATTTTTAATCATCTTGAAATTTTGTAAGTATAGAAAATATACGAAGATAATGTAATCTAGCGGTGAATTTGTCAAATTTCTCATCTAATTAAAAAATATTGAGTGATGTAATATTACTTAAAGTTAAACTAAGTGTAATTTGAACCCAACCTATAAGAGTATTAAATACAAAATATTTATAATATATCATTAATTTAGGATTAAATGTATTGCCACATGTTAAATATAATGTATTATAGACAAATGCTACTTGCAACGCTTGCTATTTGTCCATATCATTATAAATAAATAAAAAATTGGGCCACATGGCCCCCCATCCACTAGGTGTAGGATCTTGTCAACGTACAAAAATATTTAACCTCTTAACAGAAACCAGTCCATGGAGATGGAGTGCTTGTATTTTAGACCTGTACCACCGTATTGCCAAGTACTGAAAACGGTTTATTTACTTAACTATCTATTCAATTTCAGAGACTGGCTTCTAATCCCATTTTCTAGACAAGAAGTAATGTACTCCACCTAAGAATTTAAATCATGCTCCAGTTTTTTGTGTATGTGCCTAAGAAGCGTCGACTACGGAAGCAGATACAAACAGACAAAACGATATGATAATTCTTAAAAAATTAGGTTAAGATATAGTAAGACTACGATAATTGATTAATTCTTTAAAATTTTATATATTATATTATGTTTGTGTGTGCACTCGTCTTTTCCTTTTATTATGATGAGAATGTGTACGCAAAAATATCCTAGAATATCGGTGCACACCAACTACTTTTTTTATTAATCATTATGATATGTTATACTTGGCCAAGATGGTTGAAGATGCATGATTAGAAAGAAAGTGATATATTATAGGCTGCTGATCAAAGGTGTGGTTCAATAAGGCAGTTTGAAAATGATAGAAACGCATGACCAGAAAGAAAACCAATAAAGGGGGCTATCATTTTGAACTGAATCCGAGATTTAACCAAATATTTATAGCTTATGGTAAGCGTGCAGTTGGGATTAAGGCCATTAATCCCTCCACATGCTCTTTTATTTTTATCGTTAGCTTGTGGGGCAAACAAAAAGCTATTAGGTTTATAGTGTACCACTTGAATTAAATGAACGTGACTTTATGGAACCATTATAATAATAAGGTATCAACAATAATAATGTTAGAGAGATAATAAATTTAACCTTTTTTTTTCACAATTTGTTTTTTACAATTTGTTGATTTATTAGATAGATTATGATTACTATAACATCACTTTTATATGAAAACACCACTAACATTATTTCTTTCATTATATTTCAATCATAACATGGCATCTTAACTAATATTTGTGAAAAAAAAATTTGTTATATCATCAACCTTATTTGTAATGCAAAACCAATCAACTACCTCTTCCTAAATTTTCCTATTGTCAAATCATGTGATAACGTCTTTTTTTTTTTTCAAATAAATAATAATATCTTTAATAACGTAACATAACTATTCAAAAAGTCACAAACACATGGGTCAAACTTAAGGAACAAACGTAACAAGGGCTTTTCTTTCTCTATCAACGCATGAGAGTCACAATCTGGAGTATTGATGCAATTTACAAATTACAAATTCAAGATGGGATAAACCAATAATAATGCTCAAACCGTCTTCTTCTATACTAAAAAAGCCAATATATTAGTGCACTCCGAACATATAGTACAAAGGGTAAACAAACCTCAAAAGCCATACAAATTTTGTCCATAACGTGAAGAACCATTAGGAACCATCTCTCACAATTTTAAGAGTAAGAAATAGGGAGAGAGAATAGAAGAGAAAGTAGCCAGAAACATACCCCAAGAAAAAGCACAAAAACTCAAGTGGGTTTCATATCATGAAACAATGTAGCCCATAGTGAATGATCATCATACTCAACATCCAACTTTTCCTGCTTATATTGAATGTTAGCCATTGGACTTGCAACTCTTCCATCCAATGGTCCAGATGACTTTGGACTCCTACTTGTGACCACATACCTGTCTTGTACTCTTCCATCCAAAGGCCCGGATAGCTTTGGATTCTTAGTTGTTTTGACTGTCAACCTCTCAGGCACCCATCCATCAATGGGTCCTGGTAATTTTGGGCTCCTAGCTGTGAACATCATTTTCTCTTGCACCCTTCTATCCATAGGCCCAGACAATCTTGGGCTCTTTGAATTGTACATCAATTTCTCTTGCACCTTTCCATCAAGAGGCCCAGATAATTTCAAGCTTCTGGAATTAGCTATCATCCTCTCTTGCACCCTATCCAGAGGTCCTGATAGAGTTATGCTTCTCTTTGTTAGCACTGGTCTCTCATCCTTGATCTCTTCACTCTTTTGCCTCCTTAAGAATCCACCTTTCCAATATTGCTCTGGATAATGTACCAGCTCATGAGGAGTGGCTTTGAAAGCAACATCCTCACGAAAAACCAACTTGTTAATGCACTTGTTCAAGCACCTCTTGGTCTTGTTGATTGCTAAGAAGAGCCCAGAAAATGTACCTGCGCCACCACTGTTTTCCTTCCTAGCAAGCTTGAGAATCTCTAGCCTGTGTTTAGCCACAGAAATGCCCATGCTCTGAAGAAACTCATGGTTGAAGTAGCTTATATCCTCATATTGGAGTTCGTTGCGAGCAAAAGCAAGGCCATACTCATATATGAGTGAGGGCTCAAGGCTACTCTTGGATAACCAAGAGAACCAATCCATGGCTAAATGCTTTGCCATGTGATCCTCAATTCCTCTCATGTGAGGTGGTGATATAAGTAGATAAGGAGTTGAAGAGAGCAACAAGTAAATGTGGTGGTTAAGTTTCTGTTTGTTTTAATTTGGACACTTTTTTTTCGTCTCTCTCTTTTATTAGATTTGGATGGTAGTTAGAACATGAGAGTGATAAGCAAAAATGTGAAAGTAGAGCATGAGAACTTACCGACTTTATGGACCATAAAATAGGTGCAATGTATTACTATTTATTATTACCTAACAATTACCATCACTTATGTCGCTTCTGGAAATGAACAATAAAGAAGCTTCCATAGGAACCCTTTAATAGGACACATTAATTATAAAGCTTAGAACCATGAATTTGTTATGCAGGATTAAATTACAGTTGGTGTAACATAGAACCGAAAAAACAACTGAATACCCGACAGTGATTAAAATGCATTTAATGTCTTATTAAATAATATTTTTATACATATTTCTAAAAAATAAAGTAAAAAAAGCACATATAATGACAATATATTTTTGTGTGGGTAAGCAAATGAATCATTAACCATGTGTATTTTTTTTTTTTTAAGTATGCATTACAACTCATAGTTGAGCTTTTATTATTATGCCCTTTGGAGCACTAGTTATCTTGAAATTTGCAAACATGAATGATTGAGGGAGAAATATGTAATCTATTAAGAGTTTGACTTACCTCCAGTATTTTTTTAACTAGACATGTCCTTTTGTTTTAAATATACAATAACAAGTAATAGTGAGTTTTGATCTCTGCATTTTATTTAGTTAGTGAATGACGTGACAATCTTTCATTAAAGCAAAATGAGATTCCAGTTAAAAAAATACTAGAAATAAGCAAATTCATCCATTTATAAATTTGTCACATAAAATTCAACAAAATGTTAATTGAGTAGTGGATATGTGGTTAAGGTGGTTGGTAATATATGAAAGTATGTTTCAAAATTCTTGTAGTTTAGTGATTGTAGAAATTTGGGTTCAAATTTTCTCTTCCCCTCTACCGCAATGGTTGGAGTGTGAAGGTAATTACACTAGTAAAAAGACTAGCAATTTAGAAACTGAGTGCCTAAAAAGATGATGCCTTGAAGCCATATTGGCATTAAATAAGGCTATTATTGCGTAGTTCCAGACTATATTTCTTTTACAGAGACTGGGTCACACTCACCATAAGATCCACATCTATGCAAAAGAGAGTGAATATAGTCCGAAACTATACAATACTTTTCCATCAAATATGACAGAAGGATTGTACCATGGGCTAGTGGTGCTACCTCTATGATAATTGCGGTTGGTGTACCTACTCTGATAGGTTAGGCACTTTTGCAGTCTTTACTTCCCAAAATCACTGTGGACTATGGTTGCCGGACCCGAATATTAGCCAGGCCCACGCCACTGACATATCAAGGCAAAGTCAGGCTGGGCGAGTCTTTTGGCTAAAAATTGTAAAAAACGGAGTTTATTATTGTTATATGTACTGTTCAAAGTTATTTAGCAAAATGAGGAGAGAGATTAAATTTCGGCAACGGTATTGCCGAAATTGCAAGAAAAAGTAGAATGTGTCAGGGGAGAGAGGAAAATTGAATTTCGGTAATGAGATTACCGAAATTCTTGTCCGGCCCTTACTTGCGAGCCTGCCCGTGAAGTGCCCAAAATGCTGAAATGAAAAACCAATTGTGGCAATGGCATTGCCGAAAATGGGAGGAAAAAAAAAATTTGTAGCAACCAAGTTGCCGAAAATGGAGGGGGGGAAAAAAATTCTACATCCACAACATTTTTCACAACAAATTACAGGTGGTTAGTTGTTATTGGTTCAAATTTGAACCTAACACTAAGATAACTTTTTTGCTCCAATAATAATAATAAGTAACAACTTGTCATTTATGATTTGTTGTAAAAATATTGTGAAAATGTTGTGAACATATCATTTCTAAAAAAAATTGTGGTGCCGAAATAGAAGGAAAAGGAAAAAAAAAAAAGTGGCAATGTGGCAATGCCATTGCCGAAATAGAGGGAATTTTTTTTTTCCCTCTATTTCGGCAATGGCATTGCCACATTGCCACTTTTTTTTTCTTTTCCTTCTATTTCGGCTCCACGATTTTTTTTGAAATGATACATCAACAACATTTTCACAATATTTTTATAACAAATCATAAATAGCAAGTTGTTACTTATTGTTATTATTGGGGCAAAAAAGTTATCTTAGTGTTAGGTTCAAATTTGAACCAATAACAACTAACCACCTGTAATTTATTGTGAAAAATATTGTGGACGTAGCATCTTTTTTTTTTTTTTCCCTCCATTTTCGGCAACTTGGTTGCCACAATTCTTTTTTTTTTCCTCCCATTTTCGGCAATGCCATTGCCACAATTGGTTTTCCATTTCAGTATTTTGGGCACTTCACGGGCAGGCAGGGTAGGACAAGAATTTCGGTAATGTTATTACCGAAATTCAATTTTCTCTCTCCCCTGACACATTCTACTTTTTCTTGCAATTTCGGCAATACAGTTGCCGAAATTCAGTCTCTCTCCTCATTTTGCCAAATAACTTTGAACAGTACCTATAACAATAATAAACTTCGTTTTTTGCAATTTTTAGCCAAAAGACTCCAGGCTGAGCTCTAATTCTATTTAAGGTCGGTTGGGAGAGCCTTATAAATACAGAAACATAAATTAATACTCTCTATCAGTATTAATCAATAAAATGATAAAATTTTAAAGAAAATATAAATGTTGCCATCAATAAGATATAGTATCAAACCTAATCCTTTTTATAAGTGGCATTGTAGCTCCAAATCTGTACTACAAAATCAACTTTACAGTGTGAGAGTGGGCAGGTAATAAATCCTTTAGTCTAAGGCTTAAAAGTCAGGGGGCCCAATTTCAAGGGAGTAGTTAAGACTTATTGAATTAAATAACCGAGTAGTAGTGGGCAAAAAAAAAATCAACTACCAAATTAGTAGCCCATGCTATTGCCCTAAGCCCCGTTGGTTGGTCTTTGACCTAATATCTCATAACAGAGAAAAGAAAAATTATTCAACTACCCTTGCTTTTACATTTATTTCCTAGATCTTTTTTTTTTTCCCTTTTCTATTAATTTTTTTTTCCTAAATAAATTGAAGAAAGGGAAAAAAGGTAGCTGGACTATATGCATTCTATGCCACATTTATTTGAGTTCCCACCCCATATATTGGATTATATTTTCTTCTTAAAAATAAGATTGGTTTATTTTTGTTGATAGTGATCTAGAAATAGGGTCTTGCTAATGAGTTCTTTTAGGACAATTATTAACGAATTATTTTAAGAAAATTTTGACACTATTTTTATGAGAAATAGAAAAAATAGTCAAAACATTTTTTTTCTTATAAATACTTTTCTAAAATAGTTCACTAATATATGTTCTTAAGGCATCCTTAATGTTACCCTTAAAAAAAGGTAAGCTAGGTATGAAAAAATAATCTTCTAAAAAAAAGTATGAAAAAATAAAAGCTTTTTATTGGGAAAAAAAAAAAACCTGACTTATTTGCTTGTTGTTGGGTGGCTTTATTTTTTCAAGTTGGCACAAAATAAAGGACATCTGACAAAAAAGCATAGGAAAAAAAAGCAACCTCTCAATAGGTATGCACATGAAAAAAAAACTGCACAGTGCAAACGGTTGAAAAAGCTCACGACAAAATTAGCATTTCAAGAAGCAAGATAACATTTAAAAACACGACAAAAATACTATTTTGGTTTTTATATTTTGAGGTCATAGTTAATTTAGTCCCTATATTTTGGTAATAGTTAATTTTGTCCTTATTATTTTTAGCTTGCAATCAAATTAGTCTCTACCGTTAATTCACTAACAGAAAATGCCTACATGACAAACAGTGTGCATCATTGGCGCACATGTGGCTAATAAAATATTAAAAAATGATTTAATTGCTCCTTAAAAAAAAAGCTACATCAGCAACTTTATAAATAAAAAAGTACACATCAGAAAGGAAAAAATAATTGTATGATGAGTTTTTTTTTTTTTAAAAGCCATCAAGTTTTTCTTACACTTTCTTGATTGTTGGGGTCCGCAATGGTTGTCAAAAAGCAATTTAGGATTTCAAAATTTCTAGGGCTTCAGTTTTTATTTATTTATTTATAATAATTTGAGATAATTATTGTCGGTATAAGTAAGGAACAATTGTTGAATAATAACCTTATGTTTATGAATTGTGAATTAATCAATTGATTGTGTTAGTGCAAAATGAGGAGCAGTTGTTGAGTATTGTATGATTGTTTGTGTTCATGTGGCATGGGATTTGCTACTTTTGTGTTGCTGAATACATATTCAAAGGGTCAGTAAGTGATAATGATAAGTATTATTGCAAGATAATGAATGCATTTTCTGGGTTTAGCTTGATTTTTGTGTTTCCAGTTGCTCTGTTTGGCTAATAAGAAAGTCCAAGAAAAGCTTGATTATTTGTTTTTAAAAGCTAATCCTTTCAAAAAAAAAAAAAAATTCTAATGTTGATTTTTTTATTCTTAAAAATTGCTGATGTGGCTTTTTAAATAGAAATTAAATATTATTTTAATATTTTATTAGCCACACGTGCGCCAAATATGTACACCATTTACCCGTTAGTGAATTAATCATAAGGACCAATTTGACTGCAAGTTGAAAATAACAGGGATTAAATTGACTATTACCAAAATGTAGGGACCAAATTGATCTCCAAAATGTAGGGACCATAATGGTGTTTTCGTCTAAAAACAATTGCCAATATGGCCTGTAGGCCATCTGATATATACATCAATGATCCATCTAGTCTTGGTCGAATTCCATCAAAACCTTTTACCTAGCAAACAAAAATTATGGAAGGTCCACTAATTAATCCATTACCAGTTAGCTAGTTTAATTGGTAGAATAATATTTTGACCTTCACTGGGTATAAGGAATCCAATGAATAGTGGAGGCCCAGTAATCCATTATCTCCGATTCTCCATTGATCACAAATCAGTGAAAGCAAGTTTATGAATTACAACTCCATATTGGAAAAAGTTATTACAATAAAAAATTATAACAATCATATTGGAAAAATTTATAACAATCAAATTAAGTAATGGTTAATTTGTGGATTACAATTAACTCAACTGGTAAAGTTTATTGTTGTCGAATAAGAGATCTAAAATTCAATCTTCACCTACATTAAAAACCAATCGGTGTCTTAGTATGATGCTAAAAAAACTATTATCAAGTTGAAATTCACTCAAAAAAAAAGTATTGCTTTATATGATCCGCAGGTATAACTATTTGTGTGATTAATATATTTATTGTAGTACAATTGAATTTACCTATCATGACAGAGAGCCTGTTAAACCTATTTCATGAAAAGTGGCATCCAATTTGGTCATGCAATAGATGGCCAAATAATCTTCTACGATAATATGTCCAACCTATTTCAAGAATTGTGACCTCCAACTTAAGCATAGTCGAACTACCACCATGGCTTTCAATTTTTGTTGCAAATCATGTTAGTTGAACTTGGATTTGGACAAGGTACCAGCGTCAAGTTAAGGTCAAATTGAATTTCTTCAAGGTATATAGGTGATACAGATCAATCATCTCATCTACCTTACATCCATGTTTTCTCTATAATGAATTTTATAACTTCTTAGAATGCGTTTATGAAAAATGAGTAACATATGTTTCTATCTCACATAATATAATAAAAGAAAAGACTTCATCTTCTTTTTTAGGGTTTGAGAGATAATTGGCAAGTCTGAAATATGTGATTGGTAAGTAGGATTATCCGCAATTATTTTTTAAGAGATTGATTCCTAACTTAAATCCACAACACGAGCTTTGAATATAAGATACTTGCCATCACACCTAGATTTGATCTCTCTTTTATAACATAAAATAAAAGATTTTGCATGTATAATTACCTAAAAAGAGTGAAACATCAACAAAAAAAAAAAAAAACTGTAAACAAACTTGCCAATAGAATTAGTCTATGAATGTTAAGCCTTCTGTCCAATACTTCTATGCACAGAATGGGATACAAATTAATGTCTAATCATTTTAGAACACATGTCTGTCCATGTTACAGTGTATTGATAACTATGTGCAAACCAGGATTCGGATTTGGTGCAATAGGTAAGGCTATTACACCATGTAGGCATGTCCACTGGTCGGTTCAAGTCAGGTTTGCGCCCAACCTGGAATCGACTTGCCAAATTCGGGTGGCAAAGATGCTGACCCGCCGTCAATCGCCGGAATCTACAGGTCGAATCGATTTCGGTTCGGGTCGGCAGCAATTTTTTTCAAGTTGAAATTGACAGATCTCAACGATGGAGGTCTTGGCGCTGGCGATGGAGATCTGGTTGGATCTCGACAGATTTGTGTCTAGAGAGAGGAGTCTGGTCGAGTCAGTTGGACTCGGTTTTTCATGCAAAGAACTGTCAATCGACCCATTGAAGTTGGTTTTTGAAAATGGCAATCCACCGCCGACCGTCGCTGGTGGCAGGTCAGGGGGGTTTCAGTATGGGTGGAACGGCTTGGGCGGGTGGGTCAGGTCTCAGGTTTGGATAGAGGGCCCTAACACAATGCAATTATGAAAGAAAAGTGTTGAGAAGGTAAGGTGGAAAAAATGTTAAAACTTTTGATCTAAAGGTTGATATTAAAAGTAAGTTTTTGAACCTTTAATCTTTGACCATCAAAAGTGGTGTTGCATGGGCAACACCTATAAAAGACCCACGTGACATAAGTGTTTGGCTAATCGGCCATAACAGTTAACTAACTTTCAAAAAAAAAAAAAAAACCGTTAACAAGCTAATCTCAGTCATTAACAACCTCCATTTTTCCCGCTCTAAACCTTAAGGCACATAATCTCCGTCAAATCCGTACCAATACTAGAATGTTTCTCTCTTTATTATTGTATCCTCTTTGTCTCTCTTTTCTTAACCTTACTCACAACACAAACACTCTCAACGATACTATGTTGTCTTGTTCATCTCTAAGAAAATCCTCGCCGTCCATCCACCAAGTTGTTGCTCTTCAACGCTTCAATACTCGCCATCTATTCAACCAATCACAACCCTTCACCTCATCATCATCGTCTTCGTTGTCATCGTCACCGAGCTCGTTTCGTGGGTCGGCCTACGATGACAGCAAGAGTAGAGGCTCGGGTTATAGTTTGTTTATGAGATCAGTCGTCTCTGCTGGGATTGTGATTGTTGGATCCAGCTTAGGATTTTGCCAATGGTTTTCTTCTCCTTCTTCTTTGAATACGAATTCCTTTCTATCTTTTTCCGATTGGCCTAAAGATACGACATGGGCACCAAATCATGATGAACCTTTTCGACATTCAAAGTCTGAAAAAAAATCCAAGTTTCTCTTTGGAGGTACGTACCTCTTAATTGATATTCATTTGCTTAAACAATTTTTTATTTTTTATTTTTAGATCATAATTTTATTTATATTGGATTTGTGCATTTTAATCACAGGGTAGTCTTATGGGCATGTCATTTTGCAATGCATGCAGCACTTTGATTTGTTCATGAATCATGATACCCTTACACCCACAATGTGAATGACTACAGGCCAATGTGAGGAGTACATGGTGATGCTCACAGTAAATATCATTAAAGTTTTCAGTTTGTAATACCAGTTTGGATTGTTTTATAAAAATAAAATATAATAAAAAAATTCTTTTCTTTCAAACTAATCTTACAAAATTTTCGTTTAATGGTGTTGGAGTTTTATATTCACGAGTAAGGCATGTTATCATATGAAGCTATTTTTTATTTTAGATGTACTCTTAAGGCCATGCCACACATTCTCTAATTTCACATGTAAATAGATATACTATGAGTTAATAATGTACTCTTTTTTTAGACATATCTATTTACAGTAATAAAGCTATCCATACTTATTGGATTTGTCTGTTATTTCAGATGCGTATCGGAGAAGAGTTTTCTTTAAGTATGAAAAACGAATAAGGTTGCGAAGTCCCCCTATAAAGGCATGGCATCTTTAAGAAAGTTTTTACAATTGTTGGCCAGGTGCTTATGTGCACTGCATTCATATTTCCATCCTGCAAGCCCACAGAGAAAGTTATGGTGACTAGTTATCTAACCGGAAACAACACCTAGTTACAACTGACTTCTTTTATTTGTTTAACTGAAGTAGCTTGTCACAATCAATCATTTTTTAGTTATAAGCAAGATTTATATACTAGATTGCAATAACATATAGATTATTGTTGCATGACAAATGCTATTCTTGTAGTTGTAATGTATTAATTATTTATAGTACAAATGTATGATAGAAGAGAATCTGTGATATAGGATATCAGGAGGCGGTCTTCAAATCTTGAGTACAACTGACTGTAACAGGGTTTTCATTGAGGTAGTTCCTGTCACACTTTTTGATATAGGAAATGAATAGAAACCAAGTTTTACACTGATGAGGTTGCCTGGTTGAACCAGGATGTAAATCTTAGAAAGGAAGAACCACATCTGAGGAGAATCAGTGGCCATTTCACAGGCTATATGGAAAGATATAAAGGTTCTAATGTCTTCCGTCTGGTTACATTAAAATTGTTGAAGCAACAAAACACAAACTTCTTCAAAATTGTGTGGTCATTGAAGTTACCACAACTTTAAACATAATTTCTGAGGAGATGCATGCCAAGTTTTCAATGAGTATCCAATTCATGGCAGTCCACACATTTCCAATGAAAGAACAACTACCAGAAAGTTGGAAGTGCCACATATTAATAAAATAAAATTGGGTACAGTACCTTTGGGTACAGTACCTTAATTAAAGTACATTAAGTTCCCCAAATATATTTAGAAATCTGGTTGCATTGACCAATAAAACACAAAAAAAAAAGTTATTATTTCCAAGGACAATAAAAT
Source organism: Castanea sativa (assembly GCF_040712315.1). Classification (NCBI taxonomy): domain Eukaryota; kingdom Viridiplantae; phylum Streptophyta; class Magnoliopsida; order Fagales; family Fagaceae; genus Castanea; species Castanea sativa. Next base: position 79,481,833 of record NC_134013.1, on the reverse strand, counting down.
TCAATGCAACTGTGTTTGAATTTAATTGGGAAATCTAAAGTATTGTACCTCTGTTTTTCCCCTATGAATATCAGTTAAGATTAACTCACTGTACAAATGTTAATCTTCTGTCTTCTTTGCTAGGCAATAGCGTAGCTTCTACTTGATATGAATGGTAGATGTGAATCATATTATGTTTTTGTTTACACAAAATGTTCACTTATGGCCTCATGCACCATGTTTGCCTCCCAGGTCTTTGAGTACTTTGCATCCGTTAGAACACCTTCAGGAGAGACTTTTATGACACCAGCTGACTTGATGCGAGCCATTGTTCCAGTTTTTCCTCCATCTGAATCAAATCGTGTTAGGGAGGGATATTTGAGAGGGGAGCGGGTTCCTGGAGAGTTACATTGTGCACCTTCAAAATTTTTTATGCTTTTTGACACAAACAATGATGGACTCATTTCTTTTGCAGAGTGAGTCAATACCCTTTAATAGTTAGTTTGCTTTGAAGTTGTGTGTGATTAATGTTTTTTTCCCCCATTAATGGAGGTGTATGAACCAAAATAACTTAAACAAAATATGTATCAACAAACATTGTTTATTTGAATCGAAATGCAGCATATTGAGCTTTAAAATTGAAGAGAGATCTAAAGCACTCTGTTCATTCCTAATGCCAGGTACATTTTTTTTGTTACACTACTCAGCATCCCTGAGTCCAGCTTTACAGTGGCATTTAAAATGTTTGATCTTGACAATAACGGGTAGGTATCTTGTGTTTCCATTAAACACCATGTCAAGAGGCTAATTTTTCATTAGTGCCTACAATGTGTTTTCTCTATTTAATATTTTTTTTCACTGAAATTATGAGTGCATGCAGCATGTTAGTCGATCTGCTTAGATGTTAATCTCACTTCTCATTTCCATGTGATCTTTATTGTTCTTTAATTATGAGCACTCTATCATAATCCAAAAAACGTACTAAAAGATGGAGCTTCTCCATTTTTGTGGCATAATAGAAACTTAGGAGTAATGAAGGCTGTCTTCAATTGTTATACTGTTTTTAGTTTCTCTTGAACATTAATATTAGCAGAGTGGTCAAAGATAGGTCAGGTGACCTGCGTTGTGCTGTCCTCCCTTGAGACTTTGACACCATTTATCTCAGCCTCGAAGTGGTCTTACAAAATTTGCAAGATATCCCAAAAGAATTAGTCACAATTAAAGCGCCCTAGAATCACTTATATAACTCAGATCAACCTATAATATGCCTAATGCAGAGCTAAGAACCTGTACATGCCTTTACATTTTCAAATCATCAGTGAATCATATTCTAAATCTTTGGTGTGGGATACCACATATCGCACTCTAGATATAATTAAAACCATGATATGCCAAAGGAAAGAAATAAATTGAACTCTACAAACTCTTGAATCTTGAACTTGAGCGGTTGCCAGCTAGAAAAATCTACTGTGCCTTTTAGTTTTATGAAGAGCCATCTCCTCTACTGGCTTATAGAGCAATATGGCTAGTCTCACTGTTTCAATAATTTCTTTTGGTCTCTTCCTTGTTCTTGCACATGATTTGACCTAGCTGTGATGAAATTCCATATTCTTTTTCAATTGGTGTATTAATTCTACCTATAACTTTTTCATGAATGCATCCATTCTTATCCTATATTTTCTTTCACAGGGGTCTTTTGATCTCAAAATCCTTAATTTTGCTGCAATCAGATAGGGATGTGCTTGAGTGCTTGGTATTTTGTAACACACTGAATTATTGGCCTTATAATGTTCATAAATTTTCTAAAACTTGAATGGTGGTATTCTACACAATCAAATAGCACATAACAGGTAATGCACCAATAATTATTCCCTACTAATTTTACGGGTGAATTTGACAAAAAGAGAAGGGAATGAAGTCTGAATTTTATGATCAAGATAACAAATTACCAAAACTGCAAGAAATTTACCTTGTTCCATTCTTGAGTGACTTCAATAGCCATATTGGATTTGTCTAAAATCAACAAAATAAAAAGAATCACCTCCTTTGTGATGAAAGAGCCTGTGTTGCTGATGATTGTACTAGGGAAGAGGGTATAATAAATAGTGTCTCCAGATATTTAGTCTAACAACATACTTCAAAGGAAGATGGTTGTAAAGTTGCTCTACACATTATGATCCAACTGTGAAGATAGTTTTTTATATTGTCTAACCACTATTACTTCTGCTATTTAACTTATAGATTGTTATGACCTTCTTAATTCTTTTATAGAACTTTGCACCATTCTTGAGTACAGTAAACAAGAAATATTCACGTATCATTCATAATTTATAGTTAGCATCTATATGTGTTAGCATTGTTGAGTTATATTTGACCTAAATTTGGTATCAACAGAGGCAAGTCTTTTAGGTATGCTAAATGGTATTGAATTACTGCAAGATAGTTTTCTCCATTGGCATTTATATAAATAGGTGCTGCTAACATTTTTCTATTTACTGATTTTTGAATACTAACTTACAAAAGCCCATCAACAGAGAAATTGACAGGGAGGAATTCAAGAAAGTGATGGCCTTGTTGCGATCTCAAAATAGACAAGGAGCTCAGTCCAGGGACAGTTGGCGACTTGGTCTCAAAGTTTCTGTAGAAAATGGGGGGCTGTTGGAGTACTTTTTTGGCACAGATGGCAAAGCTTGCCTACAACATGGAAGATTTGTTCAATTCTTAAGGGACTTACATGATGAAGTAAGAGGTTCTTCCCCTCTCTCTTACATGGTTCTGGCATTTCCATACTGTGGTTTCTTTTTTGCCAAAGATAGTGTCACAGTGAATTGCAAATAATTAAGCTTTTTTCAAATTCTGATTGTTTTATACTATTTAGAGATTTGGCATATTCTGCTGCATCTATCTGTGTTTTGATATCTGATTGGACATGATCTTGGAATGCTAGTCATTGCATTTTGTTTAATGCCAAATATGAGATTAAAAAAATGGCTTACAAAACCACACCAAGGGTTCAGCAATAGCTAGCTTATCTTGAATCTATCGTCACGTTTCTGTGCAATGTGAAATTCTCTTGGACAATGATCTTGAACTGAAATCATATGTTTATCAAGCAAACACTGGCATATTTATCAAAAGTTATCCATTCTTTTTGGTTGATATTACCTAATGTGGCACTTTATTTGTATATAGTTGCAAGAATTCTCTGAAGATGATACTTTGAAGCATATGATCTCCTAATAGGTTAGACACAGTTCTTGTGGCCATTAGGAGGCCTTTTTCCTAGAAAAAATATTCCTACCATATTGATGGTATCTCTTTTTTTAATGCTCAAAACTTAAATTAAAGTGACTAAGGAAATATAGTCCAAGGCACAACCTTTCCAACTTATACTTTATTATCATATCATATTCCTGCTAATTCATTCAGTCATTTCCTCGCTTCATGTTGATTTGTCATTTGGGATTTGTGGATATTGAAAATACGTATATTTATAATTTTACAGATCTTGCAGTTGGAGTTCTGCCACTATGACTATAGTTCACGAGGAACCATATCAGCCAAAGATTTTGCCTTGTCCTTAGTTGCATCAGTTGACATCAACCACATAAACAGGATGCTTGATCGGGTTGATGAATTGGACAATGAGCTGCATCTTAGAGACATAAGAATTACATTTGAAGAATTTAAAGCTTTCGCAGAACTGCGTAAAGAGTTGCAGCCCCTCTCTCTGGCCATTTTCAGTTATGGAAAAGTAAATGGCTCGTTGACGAAAAACGATTTCCAGAGAGCTGCATCCCAAGTACATTTACCTAAAACTATCCTTACTTTTTCACTAGTAGCTTCCCAAGTATAGTCTCTTTTTCTAATGATGTTATTCAATTTATGATAGGTATGCGGCATCTCTATTACAGATAATGTGGTTGACATAATATTCCATGTGTTTGACTCAAATCGTGATGGGAATTTAAGCTCAAGTGAGTTTGTAAGAGCTTTACAAAGAAGGGAAACTGACAATCTGTGCTCTGGCTCCGAGGGATTGTAATCTTGCTGGATGAACTGTACAACCAATTGTTCTTCTACAAAGATGCTCCGTTAATTTGTTGAATGCAAGAAGAATCCTTTGTAAGTGTTAATACGTAGGGCACTGATAATGTTGAAGACCAAGAAACTATTGTACAGCTGGGGATCTTGAATATCCTCTCCTTCGTTTCTTGCTCAGCCAAAAAATAGGATGGGGATCATGTACAGTTTTTTTTTTTTAGAATTTCAAGCTATGATGTCCGCTTTTGATAATAGCTCTTTATCATTAAATCAAGATACCAATTGGTTTTTGGTGTAATCGGGAATCATGTACAGCCCTAGTTGAAGCATTTTGGGGTATTAAAATCTCAAGCAGGCTAGTCATACTGATTTTAGCAGTGCTAGTACACTGATTTTGGCGAATTTTGATATGGGGTAAGGTGGTTCATGATTGTGCATGCACTGCCTTAATATGCAATGGCAAAATCCCGTGTTTATTATTGAACCATTTTGCCAACGACATACCCTTTCTAATTCATGAACGACAGCCAGCATACGACAATCTTTAGGCAGACGACTTGACATTTGTCACACTTCAATAAAAATGCCCTTTCAAATAATTTCTTTTATTAAGAGAAGCAACTTGTTAATGTGGTTGATGCAGTTCATTGTCCAAGTCAAATGTAATTTTTTATTAAAAGAAATGAAATTCTTTTATTATAGATGGGGGGTTTTTTTTTTTTTTTTTGATAGGATAGAATGAGGGCCTCTATAAATGTTATATGTATTATTTTTATTCCTATTGTATGAGTAAAGTTTGAAATTTGTTAGGGCTTATTCAAATAAGATAGATTAAATTAGGAATTTGTTATGATATATTCAAATAAGTTAATGTATAACGACGGATGAGTTATAATTATTCTATTTTTAGATTGTAGAAAATTAGAATTTATGTTTTTATATATAGTTATAAATTTAGATGTGGATAATGAATAAATTGTTAACTAATCTAACTTGGAGGTTGAGGTTTGTCAAAGTAGTAAATGGATTGATAGAGGTAAGAGCAAAGAAAATAAGAAATCATCAAATGACAAGTCTGTAAGCTAAACGACAGCATAGTGTTATAGCAGATAGTGTAAAACGGCTAGTAGTTCAATATTTGTATATAAGTGTTGAGTGTGTGATTGGCACGTGTGAGTGTTTGTTAGTTTGTTATTATTGGAGGGAAAGTTAGTTACTCCTCCTCTGCTATATATATATATATATATATATATATATATATATATATATATATATATATATATATATCAGTGTATACCCTTGTACAGAATTAATTCAATATAGAACTTTTTCTCTAGAAGTTTCTCTGTTTTCCAATAAGGTTTCTATCAAACAAATTATTACTTTTTTTTTCTTAATCAAAAAGAGAATTATCCAAAAAATTAATCATCATTCACAAACCAATTTACTACTCAATTAGGTAATACATAGGAGTATTTGGCATGATTGATCTACGGTATTTGCTTCTTACTAGTAGGGTTTTTTTTTTTTTTAATATTTAAAATGCAACTTCCAAGTTCTTACCAACGGTTAAAGATATTGCTGAATTATTAAAGGGAATATACTTCCACTTCTTTTGTTCCCTCTATTTAAGCAAACATATGACCCTCATAGTGGTAGGTAGAAACACACCACTAACATAAAATAAAATTTAAAAAAGGATATTCCACAGTCATTTTTGATTAAACACCAATTCTTTAGCCTGTGGCTGATCCTGCGGTTCTTCTCAAGTAATAATGCGTGTTCGATGACACCAATCCCTATCATTTGTAGAAATGTGTGCTAAATAAAGATTAAAAATATCAGAAAAGTTGATATTCAAGATGAAACAGGCCAGTGTAAAGAATTAGAATCCATTAGTCCTTTGCAGAAATATAATATTAATGATGATTAAGTGGAGAATTTTTTTTTTTGTCATATTAACTTTATCAATGGGTCAGTTTTCCGTTATGATTATTATTTATCATCAAATCAAGACACCAATTAATTTTTAGTGTAAGCAGGATTTAAGTCTTAGATCTTTTATTCGATGGCAAAAGATATTACCAGTTAAGAATGCAACTTTGCGGAATTGGTGGACCTTCTTAACTCAGATAGGATTTGCTCCTTGAAGTGGCTTGGATTTTGAAGAATGTTAAGCTAATTTGTAAACAATTTGTTAATATATCATTTGTCTCTATTCCTTTAAAATTTAATCGTACTGCTCTAACTCTTTCTATTGTTGCAAAAAAGAATGAGGAGACCATTATTTGGATAAAAGAATGCCTATCTTTTTTCTATTCCATTGTACAACATGATATTGAATAAAATCTACTATAGATTCCTTTCAAAAAAGAAGAAGAGAAGAACACTGAAACTAAAAGTCTTAATCAATCATTTTCTCACTTATACAAACTCGAATATTCGATAGAGTTTTTTTTTTTTTTGAGGGGGAATATTCGATAGAGTTAGTGATATAGTAGTTGTGGTGGATAATTTCCAACTTTTAAAGTCAAGTTAATAAATAGTTAATACGTGTTGTGGTTGCTTGAATCAATAATCCAACCTAGTAACTAAATATATTCGCCGTTTTTAATACGCCGTTTTTATAGTTGTCACTTGCCTAAAAAGTTCTTTGGTAATACAAAGAAAAAGAAGATAGAAAAGAAAGGAATGTTAAAAGTTTTCATTGTTTGGTAGAGTCGAAATAAGAAGGATCGAAGGAAAGTAAAATGATGCAAATTTACGTTCAGGCCCACTAATAGCCATTTACCAAATTTATTATTTTGTACAATTATTACATGTAATAGGCATGAGTTATATTCCACTGGTCTGTTTGGATCCCTTAAATTTGGATTTGGATTTGAGCGGGCTTAAATCCAAATCTTTTGTTTAGAAAGTTTAAAAAAAGTTAAGAATTTAGATTTGACAAATTCACCAAGAATTTTACATATCTAAAATGCTTGGATTTGAAATAACTTCTAAAATCAATGGATTTAAAATTCCTTGATTTCAAATCTATTAATTTCAAATCCAAATTCAAGTTCCCAAACACAACCCACAAGTGTGGATCCAACCCCATGTGATGGCCATGGAGATATAACAAACACACATAATTATACCACCTCCACCAAAGATAGGGAGAAATTTGGAGGCAACGAGGGACAAGTTATAAGGAATGTTTGAATTTACCGTTTTAATCCCCATTTAATTTTTTTTTGGGTAAAAAAAACTATTTGACATTTTTTAGTTTCTTTCGGCCGTTAACAATATAAATATTATAGAAAAAAAAGTTTATTAAGAGCATGACTGGAGCATCTCAATAATTAGTAATGTGCAAATAAATAGAGATGTTTTAACATAATTTTTTTTGAAAAAAAAAAATTAACTAAGTTTTAAAAAACGAAATAACAGTATAGATTAAGTCAAAATATAATATTTAAATTCTATGTTTTAAAGCATAAAATAAAAAATTAATGAATATCTAGAATATAATAGTTATATACATATCATTTTTTTTATAGATACAATAGTATTTCAATTTTTTTTTTTTTAAAGTATTTCAAATCTATGACATTCGTTCCATGATAATTACTCTTCAACATCAAGCTAAAATACCAATTGATTTTTAGTGTAAGCGAAGATTAAATCTCAGATATCTTTTTCAACCACAAGAACTTTACTAATTAAGTTAATTGGAACTCACTGTATATCATTTTTATACAAGGGTAAAATAATAATTATAATCTAAAATTCTTCCTTCTATGTATTTGTGGGGGTAAAATGGTCAAAACACGCATTTGGGCCTTGAGCCTGATTTAGAGGTGTGAGCCTGTCCGAGCAGAGCCTTTAACTCCTACAAGCCAACTCTTGCTAGAAAGATTGGTGAGGTTGGCTAAGGAGAGGCATCTCCTCGGCTAAGTCAAATGAAGATCGTATGACACGTCATGATGTTTGGGGAGAGGATTCTAGAAAGCTTGTTGGGTAAAGATGTGTTCCACACAGTTATAGAGAAGGGGAACATATAAGAAATATCAAGGGAAAATGTTGCTACTACCGCATTAAAGGCCCTGCACCTACCTCTCTGGCCGCATTAATGGGGAAATGACCTCTGAACAGTAAATGTTCAGCCTTCCTGCTATTGTCTGAAGACTTCAAGAAAGAAAGAAAGGCAATACAAACCATCCTCGGCTTATATCCGAGGAGACTTTTTGTTATTCTTATTTATTGATTGTGTAGATAGTGACAATCTAGCCCGCCTATCTTTTGTCCAATATCCATAAAACCTAGGTTTCAAGCCCACGCTTTACAAATTTCATTGTAAAGTTCTTTGGGCCTGAGTTCATCTAGTGATTGGACCAGATACAAATTGTGCTCTTACATTATCTTTTCAGCCAAACATTTGCCATTAAAGATATCAATCACTTCTTCTTTTTATCCTTCTGTTCTAACTTCTTTTCTTTTTTCATCTTTCCATTTTCCTATAATCCTTATTAAATGGATAATACTTAGAAAACAAAAGATCGTTGATGAAAGGAAAGGAAATTTTTTTATTATAGATTAAAAGGGGAGGAAACACTTTGGGGAGGATTTTTTCTTTCTTTCTTTCTTGAATTGTATGATTTTCTAATTAGAAACAATAAAGGATGGTGACTAAACTATTGGTACAAGGAGAAATTAAGGTGGTTAAGAAAGTGTAGCCTTCCAAGTAAAAGTTGAGAATGCGTGTATAAGTGGCAGCCTTTCAAACATTTATTTATTAAATTTTATAGCATGTTCTTTACAACTAACATAACAATGAATGTAATTGGTTAATTAAAAAATATAATAAATAAATATTTAAATCTTTTTTTTTTTGTGATTTGTGAGTTCATAGGATCTGATAGCCTATTTAAACTTAAAACCACCTACATTCAAAATCTCAAAGATGGTTGGAAAAAACCCTTAAAATCTTGTTGTCAAAGAAAATTAGGAAACAAAAATTCAATGAAGTTGGGGTGTTTTTGGTGGTGGGTGGTTTTAGTTTTGGTTCAATCATGCAGTAATGGGTGCTTCGGTTGTTTGGAGCAAGAGAGATTAGCTCTCTTGCAACTAAAAGCTTCAATCAATGATCCAAATGGTAATAATTTGCCAACATGGAACTCAGTCAACAAAGATAGTGAGTGTTGTAATTGGGAGAGAGTGAACTGCAGTAACATTACAGGTCGTGTAGTTCAAATTCTTCTTGGTACAATGTGGACTAAGGCAGATGGGTACCTTAATGCTTCTTTGTTTCTTCCCTTTGAAGAGATGAAGCACCTAGATTTGAGTTTTAATTTGTTTCGTGGATGGGTCCCAAATGAAGGTTTGATAATGTTTTAATAACTCTATATATAGTTGGTAGAATTTGTGGAATTTTGTTTTTTCTTTATTTATTTTTCATAGTTGGAAATTAATTAAAAGTTCTAACTTGTAGGATTTGAAAGACTCTCTATGTTAAGCAAGCTGGAGGTGCTTGACTTGCACTATAATCGCTTCCATGACAACATCCTGTCATACTCCACTGAAATTGCTTCACTCAAGAAACTAGATTTGAGTTACAACAATTTTAGTGGATCAATCCATATTCAAGGTAAGCTTCATGCTTCAATGTTTTCTCAAAAAAAGAAAAAAAGATAAAAAGGTAAGCTTTAATGGTAAAATTCTCAAAAGTTTATAACGGAAATCAAGGTGGTGTTTTGGAAAATTATAGAATAGGTTCGGATTTGATATAACTTCAAAAAATGGCAAATTTGAACTAATATGATTTATAGACCTGGATTGAAAGCACTTTGATGGGAATAGGCACGTAAAAATGTCAAATTTAGAATTAGGTTTTTTATGGGAATATATTGTTTGATTTAAAACTAGTATTTTTCAACCAATAACTTTACTAAATTGATAAGTGATAGCAATTAAAATCAGTTATATTCTTACTATATAGGTAGTATGGCATATCAAACACCCCCTAATGCTTAGGCCTTTTGGTTTGAGTGAGTCTCTTTCTTACAAATGAAGTAATGATAATCAACAAGATTTATGCGACTGAAATCTCACTTTTTGCTCCCTTTGAAATATTCTAGACATAATATTTGATGATTTAGTGTTCTTCTTTTCCTTTGCATTGGTTCTTTCAATTTCTACTACTTTTCCCTTTGTCTTTGATGCAGATTTCAAAATATTTAGCAATCTGGAGGAGCTCTACTTGGGGGGAAATAAGTTCGATGACTTCGTGACAATGGAAGGTATGAGAGGTTGTAAACATGCATGTTCATAAATTCAAGTTCTTTTAATATATGGTATGTTAAAAGAATACAAGCTCGGTTATGAGATATGTCACTTTGGCTTATAGGTTCAAAGAGCTTAAGCAAGCTAAAAATTCTAGACTTGAGTTCAAACAACTTCAGTGCACGAATTCTTGAGTCAATGGCTGTGTTCCCATCATTGAAGATTTTAAACATCGGACATAACAAATTGGAAGGATTGATTACTACTGAAGGTGAGTTATACCATTGATGGATGATCTTCTTCTTTTTCTTTTTTTCTTTTTTAATTAGTTATAAACAATGGGAATGAGAGAATTTAAACCTTAAAATTATCCACAATTTAACTACAAGGCTTTTGGCATGGATTGTCAAATAATCCTTTTAGGTACGGTTGGTTTATATCATTCTTTTCTGCAAATTTTGGTTAGAAATAAAAATTATGATACTCTGTCCCAAGTTGTTAGTCCAACAAAACTATGTAATAATAATGAAAACTAAAATAAAAGATCCGACAAACTAGTTTGACTAAATACTTTTAGTTTTGTTAAATTTCATACCTCTAAAAAAAATTATTGTAAAATATATATTCCCTAATCTATTTTGAAGTTATAAACTTCTTTTTCAAACACCCTAAAGAGCTTCACAATTTAATAAATTACAACAGTTTTCAGGGGTTGTGAAATCTTATGAGCAAACTAGTTCCTAGCTTTTTAATCCATGAAAACTCCTCCATGAATCTTTCTTATAAACAACTTATATGATATGCACAACCACAGACAACCCACCTACCTATATGTTGTAAAATTGCATGACCCTACAGATAAATTCGTCATTTTCAGGAGGAGGTGAAAGAATTTATTTGATAACATCTTATTCTTGTACATGCAGTTAAATTTCATACCTTTAAAACTTTCATTATTGTTCTTAGAGTTGCGCAGATTAAACAACCTAGAGCAATTATTTTTGCACGGTTCATCCATCGACAAAAGCTTCCTTCGTAAAGTCGAAGTTATGACTTCTCTTAATGTACTGACAGTGCATAACTGTGGACTTGATGGAAACTTACCAACCCAAGGTAGCCTTTCTTTCACAACCAAATTGCTTAGGATCAATATCTAAGGCATTAGAACCTAATGATCACTGCTTATTTCATTTTACAGGATGGTGTGAACTTCAAAATCTCCAAGAACTAGACCTCAGTCACAATAACTTTGAAGGGATATTACCTTCATGTTTGGCAAACTTGAAATCACTAAGAGTATTGGATATCTCCTACAATCACTTCAATGGGAACATTGCCCAATCCCAACTATCTAGCTTGACATCACTTGAGTACCTTTCTTTATCAAATAACCACTTGTTGAACCAAATCACATTGTCCTCATTTTCTAACCTCTCAAATCTTAAGGCCATATTAAGTGATAACAACAAAATAGTTTTTGAAACTTGGACTCCAGCCTCCCAATTAAAGGTTTTCAGCATGTCAAAGTGTTCATTTAATGGACTCAATAAAACTCCTCCCAAATTCCTTCACTACCAATATCATTTGCTAGAAATTGATCTCTCCCACAATAATTTGACTGGGAAGTTTCCCACTTGGTTGTTAGAGAACAATCCAAAATTAGAGGTTCTTAGTTTAAGAAATAACTCTTTTGTTGGGCCTTTCCTGATGCCATATCATTTTCATCCTAGCATTACAAGTATAGATATTTCGGATAATATTTTAACAGGTCCAATTCCCACAAACTTTGGTATAATTTTTCCCAATTTGGAGAATTTGAACATGTCTAGAAATGAATTTCAAGGTAGTATTCCTACTTCCTTTGAGAATTTAGTCTCCCTAAAGGCTTTAGACTTGTCTAACAATTGTTTGTCAGGAACAATACTAGAGCATTTCTCGATGAGCTGGACCTCCTTGACGTACCTAAAATTGTCATATAATAATTTTAGCGGCCAAATATTTCCTTCCAATTTTAATCTGACTAAGCTGCAATTTTTACTTTTGGACAACAATAACTTCTCTGGAAAATTCCCAAGTAGCTTCTCTAGCAATGATTTCTTATCCATTGATTTTAGTAATAACACTTTGTTTGGCATGCTTCCAAGATGGATGGGGAATATGTCAAATCTAGGTGAAATTTCTCTGGCAAAAAATCAACTTGAAGGTCCTATTCCAATGGAGTTATGCAAACTCGTAGGGATTACCTTTCTTGACCTTTCTGAGAACAATCTGTCTGGGTCTATTCCATCTTGCTTCAATTCTTCAGGCATCAAACATGTTCATTTGAATAATAATAGACTAAGTGGTCCCATTGCAAGTGCTTTCCGAAATAGCTCTTCTCTAGTTACACTAAATCTCCGAGATAACAACCTTACTGGCAACATTCCAGATTGGATCGATAGCCTCTCGTCATTGAGCATTCTTCTCTTAAAAGCAAATCATTTAGAGGGTAGAATTCCAGTTCAGTTATGCCTTTTACACAACTTAAGCATGTTGGATCTTTCTTACAATGAGTTTTCTGGTCCAATTCCTCCTTGCTTGAGTAACATTTCTTTTATGGCAACCAACCACATATCTGATTTTGGTGGTATCTCCATTTTTAAAAATAATTTCAAGAAGAAGTCACCATTTGCATATTTGGAGACAAAGTTAGCAAATATACGAGATGAGGAACTGGGTAACTTTTATTCCTTCCTACTTGTCGATGCTAAACAAGAAGTGGAGTTCACTACAAAGGGTAGAACTTACTCTTATCAGGGTGACATCCTCAATTATATGTCTGGAATTGACCTCTCATGCAACAGACTAGCTGGTGAAATCCCGTCTGAGCTCGGAAGCATAAGTAATATCCATGCACTTAACCTATCACACAACAATCTGATAGGATCAATCCCTACAACATTTTCAAACTTGAAGAAGATAGAGAGTCTTGATCTTTCCTGCAACAACTTGGGGGGAAGAATCCCTCCTCAACTAACTGAATTGACCTCTTTGGAAGTCTTCAAGGTGGCACATAATAACTTATCAGGTCCAACTCCAGATAGAAAGGCTCAATTTGGAACATTTGATGAGAGTAGTTATGAAGGGAATCCTCTTTTGTGTGGAGCTCCATTACATAAAGAATGCACCGAACCTACAATGCTAGCAGCAGATTATGGGGGAGAAGAAGCTGACAGTTTCATTGACATGGATATCTTCTACATAACTTTTGCAGTTGCTTACACAACAGTGTTGGGAACTATTTCACTTCTTTGCATGAATCCATATTGGCGTCAGGTATGGTTAAGATTCATTGAAGTTTGCTTTGATATTTGCTATGGTTTTGTTGTGGACCTTGTGGTCCGTTGCGGTGAGCTGGTCAATTTCAGAATTGCATAGCCTTGCATTTTGATGTTGACATGTTTAGTGTCTCTTCTTGTTGTTGATAAAAGTTTGATTTGCAAGCCTTTATGAGTTGTGTAATTCTAGCTGACCAAGATTGTGTCTTTGCATTTTAAGTTTCAGTTGTAAATGCTAGTATGATGTATGGGGTGAGCAAAGACTCAAAGACGAACACAGATTATCCATTCAAGCGTTCTTGCCTACCCATCAGCCATGGGCATATATATAATTGTGTATCTCTCTCTTAAGTCCCGTCCATGTGTGAATAATTTAGAGGTTTTCTGGTTTGTTTGGGAATCCCACATTGGCTAGAAAAATATTAATAAAATGTGTTAATTCCCATTAGCAGTGCCCCATATTGATAAGAAAGAAGTAATGAGGTGTAATAGTCCCAAATCATTAAGTTGTGATGTAGCTTTTGGTGTATCTGTGTGTGAGTTACAACACTTGAACAATCATGCTGTAATTGATGGAACATAAAGATTGAGTGGAAAATCCCCCCGTCAAATGACCTCCCTTATTGCAGACTGACAACTTATAGGACACATTACTTGAGAGCAAAGTTGGGAGCTTTTAAGTGGCTATGAGCCGAATCCTATTCTTTGTGGACCTCCATTACATAAATGGTCCCTCTCCAAACCTGAAATTTCAGGTTATATAACAGTGTTCTTGTGAATTACAGTAGTTCTATGTACAAATCCTCACTAGCATTAGGTGTGGTTTAACTTCATTGAAGCGTGGTCAATTCCCATAAGATTGCAATGCCTTGCTCTCTCTTTCTTTTTTTTTTTCTTTTTTTTTTTTTTTTTTTTCTTTTTTTTTTTTTTTTTTGTGTGTGTGGCTACGTGGATGTTCAGAACTACTCAAGAGCACGACTACCTAAGGATGTACAGTTCTCCCATCCCACCACACAAACAAGGTTACATGAAGGAATCCCTTGGGACCAGTGATCCCAAGATACTGACCAGGAGTTTTGAACTTAGGATCTCATAAGGCCTTAGGAACCACTAAATCAAACTCTTGCAGTTAAAGCACATGTATGTTCTAGTTTTTCAAATCCAAAGTTCTAATTTTTAATAAATTTCTATCAACCAATGAGAAGCACCAACATATTGCATTCTACAACAGCATGGCCACTTGGATATTAAACTTAACGAGGTGAGAGAAAAAATTAAAATAATGAAAAATACAAAGCTGCTTTACACGGTTAGTGTAGCAAAAATGAATTTTTTGCACAACTTTACATTGGTTGATGTATTAGGTTTTGGGGGTTAGTTGGGTAAAACATAGGGCTTTTTATATTTTACATAGACTGATGCAAATGTTTTTTCCATTTAGTTTTACTCATTGGCGGGTTAAAACATGAAGTCATCCTCCCTTCGCTTATCTCTACCTGTCCACGCTTCAGTATAGAACAGGCTCTAACATCTGGCACGTGTAGCACATCAAATTCATCCGCCTTATTCCCGAATTCAACGCTTTTCAGGTTTTTAAGGTCTTCAAGGCCCATTGGCAGCCTCTTTAGCAATTGACAGTCAATAATTTGGACCACTTCAACACTTGGCAGTGACCTGATGTAACGGAAGCCTGAAGAAAATGCTTTCTTTGATAGACAGAAACTAAACTGTTAGTTCCTAGGTAGTAAATCTCGAATCTACGAGGGGTTCCTTGAATTTACGAGGGGGTCCTTGAATCCACAAGGTGATAAAACTGGAATCCACCAGAGAAGAAACTTGACAAAAGTCTGTATTTATTGATAATAATCTATTAACTGCATTGCTTTTAGAGGCTACAATGCATTTAAATATTAAAAACAAAACCTAGGTGTAGACACCGCTTTTTGTACCCCTTACGACTCGGGCCCCCGTTCTCCAATAATGCTGAATTCTAAGACCCAAAGTTGGTTTAGGGCCAAATCAGAAGTTAAATTGATTTGAGAAATGTTAAAATGAAAAATATAACTTTAATGAGAAAATAAATCTATTTTTGGAAAAATAAGGCCAAGGAAAACCTCGCTATGCACATGCAAGAATTAGACTGTGCACGTAGCTTTCTGCATGTATACACAGACCCGATCTTGCACACACATAGCAAATTTCAGAAACTATGAAAGGAAAGTTTTCTGCATTAAAACTGAGTTTTGGAACAAATCTCACATTGTCTAGGAGTCGTCCCAAACCCCTATTTTCACACTATAAGTAAACTTACATGGTATATTTTCAAAAGACACAGAAATCCCACGAAAAAACACTAAGATTTACTAGAAATAGTTATTCAAAGAGGAAATTTTTCACAAAATATCCTCAACTCAATTTTCCTTTGATTAGGGCATTTTCTAGCCTTAATATTTGAGTTTAATATTACTAATCACTTTTTTATTGGTTTATAAATAGATTTGACTAAGGGGAACGGTCAAAAATCAAGCTTGAAGAGCTTTTCTTTGAGGTATTAGTTCAAACTTTGCCTTTTCCTTTTCTTTTCTTTTTATGCTTTTAATCCTTTTATTTGTGTTGTTTTCTTGTTGTAATTTGCTTTAACATGTTTATCTAGCTTAGGTTTACGTTTTTGTATGTTTAAAATGCATATTAGGGTATTAGATTTAGCGTTTTAAGCTTGGTTGTGTTTTTAGGGTTTTTTGGGCACAAACCTACGCATGCATAATCATGACTGTGCACGCAGGCTTGATTATGGGCACACAGGTGCATGAACTTGCCCGAAAATCCTTATTTTATTTTATTTATTTTACTTCTACTTTTACATGTATGTTTCTATATAGTATCTTTCTCATATTTTAATGTTTCCAAAGTCTATGTTTCACATGTCTAACTGCTTGGTTTGTCTCAAATGTTAGAATTAGGGTTTTATGGTTTCAATACTATGAACATGCATTTACATGCTTATGCATAATATCATAGGTGCTGAGTTGCTGCAAGGTAAGTAAAGGTAAGTCATGCATTTGTAATGTTCATACATTTGTGGTTTGATCTTGCTTTGATGATAGAGATGAATATGCTTGTTTGGACGAGTTATGCTTAACCACATGTTTGCTTGGATATTTCCTTATGTTTGAGTTTCTGCCTTGGTTTAGTGTTATATGTTGTTTCCTTTGAAATGACATGATGCCATGCTAGATGAATTCTAGGATGATGTGATGAGATGTATGTTAGGATATGCTACAATGTAATATGATTTGTGGTGAAGCATGTTTAGATGTATGATGATTAGGGCTTATGATATGATGAGATGCTATGGTAGAGGTATGATAGGGATGCCATGTTAGATGTGTGCTAGGCTTTGTTTGTAAGCACAATAGGTGTATGGTTAGGGATGTTTGATACCATAATTGATTGTTAAATGTATGTTAGTGTGTGTGTGTGAGTTAGATACAAATGTTGAGTGTGCCTTTAATAGGGTTAAGACATAAGACACAATGATGAGAAGCCAACTTTAGGGTTTGGCGATTTTGGGTGCCTAACACCTTCTCGAAATTGTATCTTAACTCCAAACTCATATCTCTAGTAGTAAGATCAAAAAGTCATTCCTCGAAAGGAAGTTATATATATGGTTCCTAGACTATTGCAAAAATTAGGCGGCAACTTCCCGTTGTGTCCAAACTAGGGCAACTAGAAACCCTAAGGTAACTACAAAAGCATATAAAATCTGAATTTGACTAAACAACATTAAAAGCAACTAAAAAAATGAAATAAATAACCTAAACCTAAAATTACATAAATTACATAAAAATACTGTAATTAAATAATATTAAATATTAAACCCGAATTCAACGCTTTTCAGGTTTTGAAGGTCTTCAAAGCCCACCAGCATCTGCCTCTTTAGCAATTGACAATCGATAATCTGGACCACTTCAAGGCTTGGCAATGACCCCTTCTTAGCTGTAATGAACCTTAATCCTGGTAAACTGTAGAGCAACAATTTCCTAAGCCTTTGAAAACCCCCAGCCCGAAAATGCAATGCTTGGCCTTCATATGCTTCATAGAATTTAAGTTCAACTAGATTAGGCAAAGGGTGAAGGGATTCAGATGGATCATCCGGTAGTTGACTCCGACATAACTGTACTTTGGCCAAGTTAGGAAGGGGAGATATCCACTGTGGTAACTTGTCTAAACGTCCTTCCAAGTGCAACCACTAAAGAGATGGGGGTGGTGAAGACAAATATTGTAAATCAATGATCTCATTGGAGACAAGAAACAAAGAGAAAAGATTGGTTACCTTTTGGACTGTAGAACAAACAGCATTTCCATCTTCTCTTTTGAAATCCGAAATCCTCAAACTTCTTAATTGCTTCAACTCTCCTAACTCTCTGATCAAGTCACTGCCTTGATTTGCCTTAATACAACTAAGCTTCTGTAGAGATAACAAGCCCCCAATTCCCACAGGTGCCTTGAAACCACGTTGCCTGATATAGAAATGCGAATATTTTACATTTTCATAACAATAACCAAGTAGGTGGTAGTTCAGTCACATTAGCTCCTCTGAGATCCAACGTCTCTAGGTTTTGAAGCTTGCCAATTGAGTTTGGAATCATTTTCACCTTAGTATCTCTCAAGAAATTATCTTAAATGATACAACTTGACAATCTTCTTTGGAAACATTTAGAGGTACAACTTGCAGATCCAACACCTTGAGCAGCTTCAATCAGGCATGAAATAATTTTGAAATGGAGAAGTTAGATGGTAGAATATCCACTCCAAACACAAGCAATGAACAAAGATGAGATATATCCATGTTGGTATTTATGTTTTTTAAACTTTGGTGGATTGTCAGCCGGCAGACAATATGAGGACCTCGTGCATCTTCTAGGCATGCTTCCATTGCAAAATTTTCATGCCTAGACTTGGAAACAATGATATCTCCTAGAAGGGGTCATGTATGCGGTATTTCATGACTCTTTGGTCAATGGTTGTTGAAGCTATATGTAGCAAGTGTCAGACCGTGAGATATGTCATTCCACCTCAAAACAAATTGGTGATGAGGAAAACACATTCAAAATTTTTTATGGCCTTTAACATCACACCACGCGGACCTGTTTTTAGAATGATTGTAGGGAGTCAAATTATGGTCCCCTAACAAGCCCTCTCTCACAATGATACTCCCGTGACTCAAACTCATGACCTTGGCTCTGATACCATTTGTCGGACCGTGAGTTATGTCATTTCATCTCAAAACCAATTAGTGATGAGGAAAACATACTCAAATCTTTTATGGCCTTCGACATCACACCACGAGGGCCTTTTTTAGAGTGATTGTAGGAAGTAAAATTGTAGTCCCCCAACTTCTTCAAGCGTTCTTCCTTTTTTTTTCTCCACAAAGCCTTCTGCAATCCAAAGTTGGATCAACCTCATGCGCTCCATCAAATGCTCTTGGGGAAAAATGCTAGCATACAAGAGACAAGACTATAGATAGTGTGGCAGGTCATTGTAGGTGAGTGAAAGTATTTTGATCATGTCACTGCCTTAATTCTGCACTAAAACTACGGTGAACCATTTCCCACGGTTCAATTCTGATGTCTGTAGCCAACATGCCACTAATTGTTGCAACTGCTAAAGGTAGTCCCTCACATCTTTCTAATATTCTTCCAGATACATCTTCAAAAATAGGAGGGCAGACTTCCTTGTGAAATATCTTCCTACAAAAAGGAGTCGAAGAATCTGTTGGAGACAAGGGCATCTTATGGTAAATTCTTCCTTCGAACTCTGTAGCAGTGCACATGGCGACCCTATTATCACGTGTTATGAGCATTAATCGACTACCACATGTATTACCAGGAAATTAAAGTTTGAAAGCATTCAATCCATTTGTTTCCCACACATCATCCAACACAATCATGTATCTTTTGTCCCCAAGGAAATCTTTGATGAATTCTTTTAACGTTTGAACGTTTGTGCTCTTTACTCCTTTAGGAACCGGTTCCTCACTTGCCGCCAACAATTGTTCTATCACATCTTTTAGGAGCTCCACTGTCTAGAATGATTGAGAAAAACAGTGATTCAAGCACGGTATGAGAATTCTTTCTTCACTCGACCATTAGCATAGACTTTCTTCACCAAGGTGGTTTTCCCAAGTCCACCCATGCCAACCATTGAGATGGCTTTAAGTTTGGAGTCACCATCAAGGAACCACTCAATTATTTCTTTTTTTTTTTGGCTCTTCAATGCCGACAAGTTAAGCTTCTTCTAGTAGAATTGCATCCAGACGAGAGTCATTTCATCTATCAGTATCAGTTACAGGAGTGGGGCTAAATAGGACATCTAATTTTCCGCTGGGATATATCTCGTATCCTGAAAAAATATCCTTAACCTTGGACTTGATACCTTGTAATTCGGTTGCAATTTGATGGCGAGCTTTCAAGTTCTTAATCAAGTGAGCAATGTTATTAGAAATCCACAAACTCCATGCCCTTGATGATGTCCAAGACGACTAATAAATTCATCAAGCACGTCTTCTGTCTCATAAGCAATATTTCTCAGTTGATTAATCAATACTTGGAGTTGCAAGTTATTCTCTTCTTTTGCATCAGTAGTTCTCAAAAAGGCCTTCACACGCTCCAATTCATTCCTGATGTACTCAAAATCTTTTCAAACCCCTCCCAAGAGTATCACTTCTTCCTTAAGGTTGAGCGACAACTTCTGAAGTAGAAAGGTCACTTCAATCTCCAACATTCTCTCCAACCTTAACCTTAATGTGTTTTTGTATAAAATAAAAAAGAATTAACAAATAAACATGAAATGGATGAAGCCATGATTTGTTGCTTGGGGGAGCAAGATTTTAATATCAGAAATAAAATTATATACATATAATCACACATATAACTAGATATGTACACATGCATGTTTGTAAAAAATATCATGATTTCTAATAAATAAATTTCTTTTAAAAAAAACAGCACCATTATTGAATCAAATATTCAATATTTCTTTTGAACTTATTAATTTGATGTCCTTCTTTTGATAAATAAAGTTTTACCATTTTTAGTTTTAATTAAATATCATTCTTTCATAAAAGATGGTGTAAAACTCGATAGAAAAATGTCATCCAAAGCTGAGCGTTTTAATGACTTAACTTTTTTAATAAAAAAATGATTAAAATTATACATTTCTCTATGATATACATAGTTTTATTCTTAGGCTAAAGTGCAAACTACCTTCTAAATTTTGTGGGTCCTTAGATTTTACACTCATAAATTTTATAATTTAAATTTTACCTCCTAAAATTATGTTAAATAATTAAAGTTGTTTTTACTACAAAAATGAAAATTTTATTTATTGGACAAACTAAGCTGCTACAGAATGTGAATTTTGTCCTTCTCTAAATGGTTGTGGCTGTGATGAAATGTAATATTAAGAAGAAAGAAAACTAGAGAAAGTAATTATAAATGCTAACACTAATAAAATAAAACTGAACAGAGTAATAATTGTGACTAATGAGCTTACTGGTGGGCAAGGAATCAGGATGGTCAACATTTGAAGTAACCAATTTGAAAATGTTCTCGGCTACAGCGTGAGTTGTGATCCGGTTCAAACTCTTGGAGATTGAAGGATGGAATACCGAGTTAGCTAGCTTCTCTGAATCGAGAAGAGTTTCTGAGAGAAAGGGTCAAGATTTTTACGATGGACAGTGGATCATTTGATCAAACTAGAAGAGGAGGATTGCGCTTTATGTATATGTAGTAGAAGCAAAGTCAAGCGTGGCAACTTGATAAAGTATGAGTATTCTTTCATGTAAATTTCGTCAACACAGACTAAGATATCCTTTCATGTTGAAATCTTTGAATGACTCGGTCCCATACTACATGTTAGATTGGTAGTGCTTCAGTTCTGGGCTGATTTTTGGCAACTTGATACTGTATGAGTATCCTTTCATGTAGATTTTGTCAACATAGAATAAGATTTCCTTTCATGTTGAAATCTTCGAATGACTCAATCCCATACTACATGTTAAATTGGTAGCGCTTCAGTTCTAGGCTTATTTTTGGCAACTTGATACTATATGAGTATCCTTTCATGTAGATTTTGTCAACACAAACTAAGATATCCTTTCATGTTGAAATCTTTGAATGTCTCTATCCCATACTACATGTTAGATTAGTAGCGCTTCAGTTCTGGGCTGATTTTTGGCAAATTGATACTGTATGAGTATTCTTTCATGTAGATTTTGTCAACTCAGACTAAGATATCCTTTCATATTGAAATCTTTGAATGTCTCAATCTCATACTACATGTTAGATTGGTAGCGCTTCAGTTATGGGCTGATTATTGGCAAATTGATACTGTATGAGTATCCTTTCATGTAGATTTTGTCAACACAAACTAAGATATCCTTTCATGTTGAAATCTACATATGTAACATATCATGCATTCTGGATTAGATGTATGGATCAACCGCTCACGTAGATATCTTGGGATGAATCCCAACACACATATACTCTCATCATTTTTACTCTTTTATTTTTTATTTTTTCCCTCTCTTCTTCTTCTTCTTCTAGGCAGGTCCCATTTTTTTTATTTTTTATACAAGATACAAATTCTACTCTAGCATAATCTAAGTGCATATGTGTATAAAACTCCTTCCTGGAAACTTGAACCTCAGCCTTTGCCCCCCCCTCCCACAAGCACTTATACTTATAAAGCTAACATATGATTTATGGCTTTTGTTATTCATAAATACTCATAAATTTTATAAATGATGGGATTTATATTTATATCCCCACTATAAATCCCATCATTTATTTATAAAATTATGGGTATTTAAGAATTTCTAGTTGGGATTTATATCCCCAATATTAACAAACACACACACACACACATATATACTAGTATGTAACCTATGCTATGCTTACTTACGGGAATGATAAATTGAAGCGGTGCGATTGATGTTAACTTGAGTTATTAAACATATAGGATATTAATTCGATTAGGACATTTAGAAGTACTAAAATGGTTTTTCCTTGCAATTTTCATGATATTAATTATGCCATGTTTCTCATTACATAACTATTATGCATATTGTAAGGACACAATTCAAATTCCCAAACCACGACTAGGAGGAAAATGGGCTTGAAAGGCCTTTCTTCACAATGAATTTGTAGAGGATGGGTTTCTAATTTAGATTTTATGGCGCTTTAGACAATCACAAAAAGAACGGGCTTTGGGCCCAATGGAACAAAACAAAGAATCGTTTGCAAAGAGTAATATAGAGAATTCCTCCTCGGACTGTTTCCGAGGACAGTTTCTAATAGTATTTCTCAAGTGTGGATACAAATAATGTTTATCATACACTTTTTCTTTCTCAAAAGGCCTCTTTCTCTTCGTATGCCTTCCCTCCTATTTATACTCCTCCTCCTCTCTTCATCATCTTCCACTTTCTGGCCGCGACCCTTATTTTTTGGATACTTGTCCCATCCATTCTTCCCTAAAGCCCGCTGGGACTTGGGACCAAGTTCCAAGCTCTATGCTCAGGTCCCATCCTTCCATCTCTATTGTCAGCGTATCAATTACAGGGTCTTTAATATATGGGCGGTGGTAGCACACTTTTACTTTAGACATTCCACCGCTCTTTCGATGTCCTCCACGTATACCGTGTATCCTGCTTAACATTCCGAGGACAAATCTACCTCTGACGGTACGGGACACTTAAACACTCCACGATCATTTTGATGTTTTCGGATTTGGGTTTCTAGCCCAAAGACCTTGTCGTCGTCCATTATAAATTATTGGGCCCAATACCCCTACAATAGCCCCTCGAGATTCTTTATTTTTCTCTCACCTCGGGAGGAAAATAGGATCTCGATTTAAAAGACCTTTTCACCCCGCAGATCCTGGAATATTTACTAACGGAAATAACTTCTGAATTACCCACCGCGTGTTCCCGATGCTTCGGTATGTGAAACGCCCCCGAATTTATTATTGGCGCTTCTATGTCCCCCACGTTTCATTGATATGACATATATCCAACGGTCGAGAGCGATTCCCGTGTTGAGGCGGGAATTTGCCCGCTTCAAAACACCTTTTGACATATAAATACTAATTTTCTTCAAACTTCCTCACACTACAGAAACCTGATAACGTACCTGCCACACTTTCCATCTCCCCGTACTCTCTCTTTCTATCAAGTACTCTGTCCGAGGTGACGTGCTTTCTTCTTTTAAAAGTAAGTTCTATCAGCTTTTTGTTTCTTTTGTTTCTTTTCCTTCCTGTCTTCTCCTTTCACTGTGTCTTTCATCCTCGGCGTAGTTAGTTTTCTTCCCACCTCCCTTTTTTTCAAAAAAGAATGGGTAGGTTCGCGTCCCTGGTAGATTCGAACGAAAAAATAGAGCAGTTTAAGGCTAAGTACAAAATTCCCTCGGATGTATCCATTACGTACTGTAACGAGGAAGAGTATTATACAAAAAGAAAAACGGGGGAAGTCGTAATCCCGATGATTGCGTTCATCGAAGGGGGAATGAAAATCCCCATGGGAACCGTGACTAGGGATTATTTTAGGGCCTTTAGATTAGCTCCCACCCAGTGCGCCCCAAATGTCTTTAGGATCCTAGGTTCCATAGATGCCTTAAATGAGAAGATGGACTTAGGGCTCACTCACCACGACGTGAACTGGGTTTACAACCTCCATTACCTAAGCAAAAAAGATGAGTATTACCTAAAATCTAGATACCCCGAGGTTAGGCTAATTCAATGTCTCGCTCGAATCAAATAAGGGCCTAAAAAACGACTCGATCATATCGGAAATTGGCACGACGGCCTCCCCCGTCCGACAAGGGAAGGGACCTGTGTGAAATTTCTTTTACATACTATTATCCTCTCGTCTTTTACTTATTCTTACCCTCTCTTATTTGGACAACTCTACGTATCCACACGCCGGATCGTCATCCTAATCTCGTTGACTTCGGACGGCTGGATAGGATCCTACAAGCCGAGGTATTTGTGCATTACCGACGGTCAACTCCGAGCAAACTCATCCGATCCTCGGCTACAATCCAATATCCAAAGCCTTCGTGCACCGAAGTGCATGATCAAAGCCCACGATCCTCGTCTTCCCTGGACGCGTTGCGAGCCGTCGTCGAGGGTTTTTTGCTACCCAGGGGACCGCCATTCCTCAAGGCACCTTGGTCACCCAACCAATCCAACCACCACCATTCGTTCCAGCTTGGGATTCCCACGCTTCCTCTCTCCACAAATTTAACATTCTGGGGAAGCCGCGCCCTCTCGCTCCATTGTAAAGGAAGAAGAAGAAGAAGTAGCCGAGGTATCGCATTCCGAGGACGATTTTGAGGTTTTTAATCAACCCTACTCTCCCGAAGATTCAACTTCCATTCTCGCACCTCAACCCATATCTCAAAGGCTACCACCGAAGAACTTGACACTACGGGCATCCAACGAAAGACTAAGCCCGCCTTTGAAGGATGTCCCCGAGGCACCGATAAGCCCCCAAGTCCAAGAACCACCAAAAGAGGTGCGCCCTGACTCAAGAAAAGGGTGTGCCGACAAAGGCCCCGAAGCTAGGCTTCCTCCTCCTCCCCCATCCTCCCAAACCCAACGCACCAACATAGCCGATCTCAAAAGAAAAAGAGATCGGGCCGAAAGGAAAGGAAGTATGAGGCAGAGGAAGGGCTCTGGCTCCAAGGAGACCGAGGTGGAAAAGGGTGCAAAGCAGGCCCGCACTATACGTACTAGGTCGGAGAGAAGAACCGACCAACAGTGGCCGTGCGCGCCCCTTTATGGCTCCCCGATATGTCTATGGATGACGAGGCCATTACCGTGGATGCATCCATTAGAAATTCCGATGAAGGGATACCGCATGCGTCGCGGATGCTTTGGAGCGTGCGCCGTTACTCCCCGAGGATATCGAGCCGAGAAAGAAAAGGGACCATACCGTCTTCATGACTTTGAAGAAGGAGCTTGCAATGGTAAGTTTTCTTCTCTAAAATCTTGGCCTTTGTTTTTATTTCCTATATATATATGTCTGATTTTTATATGTTTTTGTTCGTAGGCCGTTCAATCCGCCCATAGGCGAGAGATTGCCATCAACTCCTATAAATCTTCGAGGGCCGAGGAACTGTGCGTGAAACCGCACAAAAGATCTCGGACCTTCATAAGAAGAAACTGCAGGAGGTCACAGCAAAGTTGGCCAAGGCAGAGTGATAAGGCGTGCTTGGAGGCTGATCTCGAAGACCACGACTAATCAAGCCGAGGATCGCCGCCTAAAGCTCCGTGAAGCCGACAACAACCTCCTGCGCACGCAAGCTCCGCAGGATCTCGAAGAGAGATCCGGACGAGTGTGCGAAGGCCAAAGAGGAAGCCATTAAGGGGCAAAGAGGAAGCCATTGAGGAGAAGAAAAAGGCCGAGAAAGCAAAAGAAGAGGCCGAGATCTCAAGGGACCAAGCCGAACAAGACTGCTATGACATAGGCGTGAAGGAGGTCACCGAAACCTTCAAGGCTCGTGTTCCCGAGGTATGTAGGCATTATCGCCTCCAAGTGTGGAATGAGGCACCTCCCAAGCCGGGGTTGATGCCTCTTCCACTCTTTGGAAAGCAGAGTGTCTACTATCCTCCCGCAATCGCGCTTCTTCCATTCCCGAAGCTGCCCAAGAAGCCGCCGTGATCATCCGAGGATAAGGGGGCTGATTTGGCCGAGGATTCAACTTTTCCCGAAGATGCTTCTAAGCAAGTCGATCCAGTACAAGAAAAGGCGCTTGAAGACATACAACCCTCAAGTGACCTTCAGGTATCTTCGAAGGATGAGTTGGGTGATCAAGCTAATCCAATACCCTTGATAGATGATCCCAAAGGCAAAGGAATTGCCATTGAGTCCTTGGTCCAACTTCCATCTCCTAAAGACCCCAAAGGCCCTCTGAAGATCAAGCTGAAACAATAAATGCCTGCTGTCTTCCTTCCTCCTTTTTTTTTTTTTTATTTTGTTTTATCTCTAAGTGTAATTTCTAAAATGTGATTGAAAAAAAGTACTTACTTTGAATTTAATATAAGCACGAATGTTTGTTTTACTTGTTTGGATGATTCTTACTTTTTACTCTGTTCTGAGCATATCATTCCATAAATATCATCTCTTTATCTTCTACCAAAGTTATTAACAACAGCTTGAATTGAAATTGATACTCCTAGGAAGGCTTAATTATGCCGAGAACTGCATTAAGTGATGCAATTTGAGCATTTGTTTCTTCGTTTTGGATCTCTAGTTTGAACTATGTAAAGATAAGGCATAGGGTCTATGCAAATATCTAATGTATTGATTTTTCTCAAGTAAATGATTCGAGGATCCAACAATACCAAGCTTCTGCTTGATACTTAGACGAATAAATTTAAAAATGTTAATTTTCCCAAAGTAGGTGATCCGAGGACCAGACGTAACTTAGGTTCTGTTTAACACTTTGTAAAGAATATCAATTTAGACGAGGTAATGTGGTCCGAGGATCCAGGCATACCAAGTTTCAAACCTTGATACTTAGGCGAATAAATTTAAAATGTTAATTTTCCCAAAGTAGGTGATCCGAGGACCAGACGTAACTTAGGTCTCCGTTTTAACACTTTGTAAAGAATATCAATTTAGACGAGGCATGTGGTCCGAGGATCCGTGCATACCAAGTTTCACTTGATACTTAGGTGAATAAATTTAAAATGTTAATTTTCCCAAAGTAGGTGATCCGAGGACCGACGTAACTTAGGTTCTCCGTTTTAACAATTTGTAAAGAATATCAATTTAGACGAGGTACGTGGTCCGAGGATCCGTGCATACCAAGTTTCACTTGATACTTAGGCGAATAAATTTAAAATGTTAATTTTCCCAAAGTAGGTGATCCGAGGACCGTACGTAACTTAGGTTCTCGTTTAACACTTTGTAAAGAATATCAATTTAGACGAGGTACGTGGTCCGAGGATCCGTGCATACCAAGTTTCAGCCTTGATAATTAGTTGAATAAATTTAAAATGTTAATTTTCCCAAAGTAGGTGATCCGAGGACCGACGTAACTTAGGTTATGTTTAACACTTTGTAAAGAATATCAATTTAAACGAGGTACGTGGTCCGAGGGTCCTGCATACCAAGTTTCAAATTGATACTTAGGTGAATAAATTTAAAATGTTAATTTTCCCAAAGTAGGTGATCCGAGGACCGACGTAACTTAGGTTCCCGTTTAACACTTTGTAAAGAATATCAATTTAGACGAGGTATGTGGTCCGAGGATCCGTGCATACCAAGTTTCAAACTTGATACTTAGGTGAATAAATTTAAAATGTTAATTTTCCCAAAGTAGGTGATCCGAGGACCGTACGTAACTTAGGTTCCGTTTAACACTTTGTAAAGAATATCAATTTAGACGAGGTACGTGGTCCGAGGATCCAGCATACCAAGTTTCAGCCTTGATATTTCGACGAATGAAGATAACGAATATAATGTAGTTTACAACAAAGAACGACCGAAGTGCCTTTTATTTAGTAATAGTACCTTCATAGATTATTTACATTCCAGGGACGTTGTACAACATTTTCGTCCAAATCCTCCGCATTGTAGGCCCCTATTCCCGCTACCGAAGTAATACGATAAGGTCCTTCCCGCTGGGTCCCAATTTTCCCCACGTTGTGGTTCTTCATCGTGCCCAAAACTTTCCTTAGTACTAAGTCACTCGGTCCAAGAGGTCGAAGTTTCATACGAGAATCATACCCCGGCTTGAGCTTATGTTGATAATAAGCTAGTTGAACCATGGCGCTTTCTCGCCGTTCCTCAACTAAGTCTAAGTTTCTCATTAACATCATCATTGCTATCCGGAATAAAGGAGTTTTTCTTCGGTGGTCGGGAACCCGCTCTAAGTGGATTACCGCCTCGGCCCCATAAGTCATGGCGAAGGGTGTTTCTCCCCGTGGATCTTCGTGGTGTAGTTCTATACGTCCACAAGACATGTGCGCTTCTTCCACCCACCTCCCCTTGGCGTCACCCAACCTCTTTTGAGTCCGCTTACTATTACTTTGTTCACAAACTCGGCTTGCCCATTTCCTCGGGGATAAGCCGGAGTGGAATATCTATTCGTAATGCCAAGATCACAGCCAGATTTCCGAAAGGCTTTGCTATCAAATTGTAAACCGTTATCCGAAATGAGAGTACGAGGAATGCCGAACCCGGTAACGATATTCTTCCATACAAACTTTTTGCTTCCGTGTCTCCGATGTTTGATAATGGCTCGCCTTCAACCCATTTGGTGAAGTAATCCGTTCCCACGAGAAGCCACCGTCTCGTTTCCTTTGCTTTGGGGAAGGGTCCAACAATGTCCAAGCCCCATCGGGCAAAAGGCCATGGGCTAGATGAGGATTCAGACTCCACCCGGTTGATGTATATTTGGAGCGAACCTTTGACATTGGTCACATTTCTTTGCATAATTTTGCGCTTCTCTCGCATATTTGGCCACCAATAGCCCCGAGTAAGGGCCCCGTGAGCTAAAGACCTTCCTCCCGTGTGACTTCCACAAATCCCTTCGTGTAACTCTTCCAAAAGTAGCTCCGTTGCCTCCTGGGTGTATGCATAGCAAGTATGGTCCCGAAAAGGAACGTTTGTACAATTTTCGGTCCTCTGATAACTGCAAACGAAAGTGGCTTTCCCGCGAACTTTATCCGCTTCCGGCCTTTTCTCCAGCAGATGTCATTCCCGAGAAATGTTACTATTTGATCCATCCAACTAGGCCCCGTCCTAATTTGAAGAATTCCGAGTGGAGTTACTATCCGTCCTGGGTTTCAACGCATCTTCAACGAGGATAACTCGTGGTAGACTTTGTGCCGAGGACGTCGCGAGCGTGGCTAATGAGCTCCGCATGGGTGTTGCCACATCCGGATACATGCAATAGTAGAAATGACTCAAATTTAGATTGCATATACCTAACTCCGGGTTAGGTATTCTCGCATTCCGGAATCCCTTGCTTCTAGCTTGCCTTCTACTTGGCCTACCACCAATAGTGAATCCGAGAACATCCGCACCGTCTTTCCTCCCATTTTATGAACCATGTTCATCCCCGCGAGGATCGGCTTCATACTCGCTTCGTTGTCAGGCCGAGAATCCCAATCTCAAAGATTTCTCAAAAGTAATTCCCTCCGGGGATATCAAAACTAGTCCGATACCCGATCCCCTTCCGATTTGCCGCTCCATCAACATGGACTTTCCATAATGGAGGCCCTTCACACGAAATCATGCCTACCGATTTTTTACCCATGCCTTCTTGATAGTCTTCCAACGAAGGCTCAAAGAATTCCGCCACAAGGTCCGCGATGACCGTCCCCTTTATAGAGGTGCGGGGCATATACTTGATATCGAAAGCTCCTAGGACAGCTTCCCCATTTGGCAATTCTTCCAATATAATCTGCACTACGCAGAATGGATTTAAGAGGGAGCTGTGTAAGAATAACAACCGTATGAGACTGGAAGTAATGGGGAAGTCTTCGTGTAGCATGTACCACCGCCAAGATAGCTATCTCCAAAGGGCAAATAACTCGCCCGGCCTCATGCAGAGATTTGCTTACATAATAAACCGGTCTCTCGGATGTTATTGTCATCTCGGATAAGAACCAAACTAACAAGGCATGGCTAGCCACCGCAATATATGCAAACGTAAAATCTCATCAACCTCCGGTCGAGACATAACGGTGGTCGCGAGAGATATTCTTTTAGCCGTTGGAAAGCTATCCGCGCACTCCTCGGTCCATTCAAAACCCTTCCATTTATTTAATAATTGAAAGAAAGGCTCGCATCCGTCCGCGGACCGAGATATAAATCTATTGAGAGCAAGATATACTCGTTAGCCTTTGCACTTCTTTAGGATTCCGAGGTGGGTGTAAGCCGTTTATCGCCTTAACCCGAGCAGATTCACTTCAATTCCCCGAGTCACCATATATCCTAGAAACTTGCCCGACCCCACACCGAAAGAGCATTTAGAGGCATCGAGCCGCAATTTATACTCTCTTAGCTTCGAAAAGTGTTGCTCGATCTTCCGCATGTGCGTAAACTTCTTTACTCTTTACCACCATATCGTCCACGTATACCTCAATATTTTTTCCTAGCCGTGCCTCAAACATCCTCGTCATCATCCTTTGGTAGGTAGCCCCCGCGTTTTTCAAACCAAAAGGCATTACCTTATAGTGATAATTTCCCGCAGGAAAGTGACAAATGCGCCTTCTCCCCGGTCCTCAACGGCTAAAGGTATCCGGTGATAACCTTGGAAAGCATCAAGAAAACTCATCCGAGGATGTCCAACAAGAGCGTCAACCAATTGATCAATTCGAGGCATCGGAATGAGTCCTTTGGGCAAGCTTTGTTTAAATCCGTGAAGTCTACACAAACTCTCCACTTCCCATTCTTCTTTTTCACCACCACCGTACGGGCTAACCATTCAAAGATAGAACACTTCTTTGATAGCCCCCGCCGCTTCGAGTTCGAGCACTTCCTCCTTTACGGCTTCGGAATGTTCTTTTCGAGGACCTCCGAGGAGGTTGCCTCTGCACTACAGTTGGATTGACCCCTTAAATGATGGCATATGAAGTTCGGATCAACCCCCGGGGCCTCATACGCGTTCCAAGCGAACACATCCATATTTTTCTTTAAAAATAAAATCGGCTCGCCTTCTCTTCCCCGTGGCAATTGAACTCCAACCCGGAAGAACTTTTCAGGATCATTGTCTATGATAATTTTCTCCAATTCTTCACATATCGCCTCATCTACCTCGGCCATGGGAAGAGACTTTGATTGCTATGCTTCATCGATAGTCGAGGACGGGGAGTCCGGTTCTCGGTCGACGCAATTGCGCCCGTGACACACCGTCGAGCCACGACCGACTCCCAAGTAACTCCACCACCCGGTCTCCCGAAATGAAATTTGATTTTGACATGCAAGGTCGAGGAAACAAACCCTAACGCATGCAGCCAAGGTCTTGCCACAATAGCCGTATAGGGAGAATAAGCATCGACCACGATGAAATCTACGTCTACCACCTCCGACTCCGATTGCACAGCCTAATCCGTCCTTTGGAACGACAGCCTCTCCCTTCGAAGCTTATCAAGGGTGAGTCATATGGCATAAGATCTTCAACTCTTAACTTCAAGCCTCTAAATAGGTCGTGTACATGATATCTCGCACCACTACCTTGATCAACCATTACCCTCTTTACATCATAGTTCCCTATTCCGAGGGTTACCACTAAGGCATCATCATGAGGTCGGATGGTCCCCATCTTGTCCTCTTCGCAGAAACTTAGGATCCGTGTGATACTTGCCTTAATCCTCTTCGGCCGATCCCGTGACTCCTCGCAAATGTTCGAGCAACCGACATTACCCCGAAAGGAGCCGAGCCCCCTACTGTGTGCTGCAAAAATGACATTGATAGTACCTAGAGGAGGTCCGGATGAAGGACCATCGTGGTTTGCCACTCCCGATTGGTTTCCTCGCCCGTTGGGTTGGTACAGAACCGCCGCCTTTCCCTCTTTAACCAATTGTTCCAGATGATTCCACAAAGTGCGACAAGCCTCGGTGGTATGACTCTCTCCCCGGTGATAATGGCGTGGAGATTTTGGTTGCGTCTCAAAGTGGTCTCCCGCCATTTTATTCGGACATTTGAAAAAAGGCTCATGCCTTATTTTCTCCAACAAAATGACCGGCCCGAAGATCGTGTTGACCACTGGTGCATGTGACCGCCCGCCCGGAAAAATCCCGCGTAGGCCTCCGTTGTTGTTGTATCGGTCCGACCCGAAATCCCTCATTTCTTGTGGATAACCTTTGCCTTGCCTTTTCCCCGCTCGCCGATCTTCCTCAACCCTTTTGTACTCGTCGATGCGATCCATCGCCGACGTACGCTTCTTACAGCTTCTTCGTCAAGGATTTCCTCAAGTCATGCTCCGTTGGTAGGCCGACCTTGAAGGTCCTTATGGCTACATCGTCAAAGTCTTCGTCGATTTCTTTGAACATTTCCCAATATCGGTCCGAATACGTTTTCGTGGTTTCCCCTTCCCTCATGGCCATGGATAGTAAGGAATCCAATGGACGAGGAACTCTCATCGCACGTGATGAAGCGAGAACCGAATGCTCTAGTAAGCTCTTTGAAAGAATCAATGGAGCTCGCCCTTAAGCCGTCAAACCATCTCATGGCTACGGGCCCTAGGCTAGAAGGAAAAATCTTGCATAACAAAGTTTCATTCCCGGAATGCACCGCCATTCTCTCGGCGTCGAAATGACTTACGTGCTCCACAGATCCGTCCGACCATTGTAAAGAGTGAAGGCCGGTTCGTGTGAAGCGCCGAGGTAACCTCCCTTCCTCCACCGCGCGCGAAGGGTGATCTCGGAGATTTGGTGTAACGCTCTTCCCATCGTGTCATTTCCCAAGCCCCTGAGGGGTAGTCTCCGCCACGCCTTCCATGCAGGTTGTCTTCCTCGGAAGAGACATATTCACCGGGGGAGTTCTCGGATCTCCGCTCGTAATTGTCATCCTCGGATCCCTCCAAAGAGGGCTCGAGGAGACCTGAGGAGTTCTCCTTCTCCTCTCGTGACGCAGCCTTCCTCTTAGGCCGTCAATCTCTTCTCGCATGGCCCCGGCATTCCTCTCATAAGGAACTCTACTTCCTCCTTGCGAATGACTAGCACTTCCGATGGTGTGTGTAGTATGTACACTTCCTTCTGCCTTCGCATGATCAGAAGACGTAAGGAGTGATCCTCACGCCGGGAGCCAACGGACTCGCACCGCGTGGTGGTTCCGATCCTACCATGATGCCCAAAACTTCCTTAAAAACTAAATCCCACAGACGGCGCCAATTGTAAGGACACAATTCAAATTCTCAAACCACGACTAGGAGGAAAATGGGCTTGAAAGGCCTTTCTTCACAATGAATTTGTAGAGGATGGGTTTCTAATTTAGATTTTATGGCGCTTTAGACAATCACAAAAAGAACGGGCTTTGGGCCCAATGGAACAAAACAAAGAATCGTTTGCAAAGAGTAATATTGAGAATTCCTCCTCGGACTGTTTTCGAGGACAGTTTCTAATAGTATTTCTCAAGTGTGGATACAAATAATGTTTATCATACACTTTTTCTTTCTCAAAAGGCCTCTTTCTCTTCGTATGCCTTCCCTCCTATTTATACTCCTCCTCCTCTCTTCATCATCTTCCACTTTCTGGCCGCGACCCTTATTTTTTGGATACTTGTCCCATCCATTCTTCCCTAAAGCCCGCTGGGACTTGGGACCAAGTTCCAAGCTCTATGCTCAGGTCCCAACCTACCATCTCTATTGTCGCCGTATCAATTACAAGGGTCTTTAATATATGGGCGGTGGTAGCAGCTTTACTTTAGACATTCCACCGCTCTTTCTGATGTCCTCCACGTATACTGTGTATCCTCGGCTTAACATTCCGAGGACAAATCTACTCCTCGGACGGTATGGGACACTTAAACACTCCACGATCATTTTGATGTTTTCGGATTTGGGTTTCTAGCCCAAAAGACCTTGTTGGGCCGTCCATTATAAATTACTGGGCCCAATACCCCTACACATATAATTTTGAAAATCATTATACTAAATATACAATATCAATTCACAATTATTGTACGTGAAATTCTACTAAATATAACACAAAATAAAAAAGAATAAATTAGTCCAATATTATCTCTTAAATTGACTGGGATAAGTGCATGAGATTATTCAGCTCAATTACAATTTTTTAGGTTCCAAATCTTCACATACAAAATATCTGAATAAAAATAATATAAAAAATATGCTCATTAGTTTAGAGAAAATATAATAGCAAAAATCTAAACAATTTAATTTTTATAGAAAGCTAATAAAAGCAAAATCCAATTTTGATTCTAATTAAATTTTCTTTAACCTTTAGTTTTATATATATATAGACACACACATTATTTAATTAGTAATGGACCGTACATAGTCATGGTATATTACATAAATAACTTATGGTACATTTGGTATACAGTAATAGGCACTATAATATAATAGTGATTCTTATTGTTTAACTATTCAGTAGTTGATTATATTTTTATTCAATAGAATAGTCATTCCTTATGTCATCTCTAAAAGGATTGTAATAACTATTCCTTAATATGTGTATAAATTTTTAAAATTAATATATTTTCAAATAAACAAACTTTTCATATGCACATAACAATTATGAAAATAAAAAACCATAAAAAAATAACTAATCTCTCTTTCAAATTTGAAAAAAAAAATTAGGAAATATAATTATATGAGTAAGATATTTTCTAAAATATATCTTAAGTTTGATTTAAAATACTTTCATTTCATTTTCTTTAAGGTTCTATTATTGTGTTGTCACTAAATAAATGAATAGTAATAAATATTACATTACAACATTTTGTATTCCTTGTAATACCCACTCCTAATCCTATGTAATTACTGTTACAGTCTACCAAACTTACCCTTATAAATTTGAATTACTTTTAGTTACACAAAAAATGGCCCATAAATATAAAAAAATCATCTAAACTCTTTTTTCCTCTAATTTTATATAAAGGGTTAAATATATGATTAAGTTTTTTTATGATTTAGTATTTATATTGGATTCCTCGTTTTCTATATTGAATTAACTCACTTGGTACAAAAATTTAAAAACTTAGATTAGTTGGGACACGTGGAGCAAAATTAAACTCTAATTGAAATCCAATTTTTACATCGAATTAACTTCCTTGGCACAAAAATTTAAAAGCTTAGATTAGATAGGATACATAGCGCAAAATTAGACTCTAATCCAATTTAAAATCTAATTGGATTTTCTCTCAGCTTTACTTATTAACATATACTAGTTTGTAACCTTATGCATATGCATGAATACACTTAAAAAGATATAATAAGATGCATAATATAATTCCTATATATATAATTTAAATAATATTGATAGTCTTTTTTATATTTTGTTAATTCTTTAAAAAAAAATTGTAAGGATATTATTAGGTATAAAAGGTAAATTGTTCAATTTTTTTTTTTTGTTACTTATTGTGAAGCACTTTTTTTTTTTTACGATTTATTTATTCTAGACTCTTTGATATTTGTACTTAATAACTCACTTTAATGAATATTTATGATGTGGTCCTATATTTGATTCTAAAATTAAGAAATAAAACTCTTTAAGAATAAATAATTTAGGACACATAGCACAAAATTGGAACTCTAATTTGGAATTTTAATTTAAGTTTCTCTTAGCTTCACCTATTTTGTAGTTTAAAATTATGCATAAAATATAAGTTTATAGATCACATAGTATATAATATCCGACTAATATAAAATTTGACATGTGTATTAAGAGCGTAAAAAACATGTAATCCAATAGTTAGATTTTTAAAATATGTAGTAATATTAATGTTATTAAGTAAAGTTGTAACCTTAGGTTACAACCAATTTTGTAACTAAATTTTGTCCATTTATATTTTCCTCTTCATACTGTGTACCTTGTTTAGCCTTCTTTACCCTGCAAATTTTTTTTTTACCAAAACCTATATGCAATGATAGCCACTTTGGATGCATTTACCACACAAAATTTTGAATATATAAAATCATGATACATGAAAGTGTACAAGGAAAATTGGCATTAAAAGTGAATCGGAGACCAAAGGAGATGATAACTCCAGAAAGAAGGGGCAAAAGCCTCATTACGGTAGGATGGTAGCAAACAAGATTTCAAATCTCACTCTATGCTTGATACACCAACTCACTACATCAAGAAAAGAGAATATTATTCTTTAATTTTTTTTTTAAATGAGGAAAATTGGTATTTTTGTTAAGGAATGTGTCTCTGTTGTTACTTAACGTTGTTAAATGGAGAACCAAAGGGATATATTATCCTACAAGGGGATTGAGATAAGGTAACTCTCTCTCCTTTACCTTTCTCTTCTTTGTGCAGAGGGGACTACACGCATTTGCATCAAGTGAGGATTGAAAAAAGTTTGCATGCAGTGGTCATTTGCATTAGAGCTCCAAAAATTACTCACACTTTCTTTGTGTATAACAAGTCTTTAGCTGAACATCCATGAATGAGGGCATAAAAATCCAAGATATCATTAGACATTATGAAGACACCTCATGTCAAAAATTAAGCCGTAAGAAAAAAAAAAAAATTTCTTTAGTGAAAATATATTAGTTGAGGGATCGAATTTGGCTACAAACTTGGTTGTAGCCTAATGCTATAATTAACAATATGAAGATGACATGTGTTCACTTACTAAAACACACTGAAGTGATTGTATACAATTATTTTAAGTGAGTCATGTGTATTGTACATGAAAAAGACACAGGTCATTTTCCTATTATTTGGTTGTTGCAGGCTACAACCATATTTGTATCCAAACTTTGTTCTTAATTGAGAGGCAAGAGGAAATCAAAATCTTGCTAGAAGTTCCAACAATGAAGTGGTATGAAAAATACCTTGATTTTTCCTTTAGAATTTGACGATAAAAAAACAAGCATTTATTGAAATAAGAGAAAGGGTATGGTCATCTGAAGAAGCTTCAAAAGTGGAAAAAGAAGCTGCTATCTCAAGTGAAATTCTAATCAATGTAGTGGCCTAAGCCATTTCTACATTCGCTATTAGTTGTTTTAAACTCTAAAAGGGACTAGTCGCGGACTTGCGCGTTTTGCGTGATTATTATTATTATTATTATTATTATTATTATTATTATTATTATTATTATTATTATTATTATTATTATTATTATTATTTCGTAATTTGAACTAATTTAATGAAAAGTAATGCATTTCATAATCATATTTATCACAAAATAAATTTTTATTATTGTAGAATTGTTTTATTTAAAATTTGAAACCTTAATTCTACCATAGCCGGTTGACTAATTTTTACATCTCTAAGTCAATTAAACATGTTTTGCATGCTACATGTAAACCTTCTTTTCCATAAGGGCTGAAATAATGTGGGTAATATTTCTTTCTACAGAAGTTAAAAAAATTAAAATTCACCTTGTCTTGATGTTTTCTAAAAAATAAATTCGGCGATTCTCTTTCAATAATTGTGAAAATTCCAAGCAATAATTCAGAAGGTAATACATGTTCATGCTTTGATTGTGCAATTGTATGATTTTTTTTTTTTAAAAGAAGTTCAACCTATGGCATCCATTCCTAATGATAGTTCTTTATCATCAGACCAAGACACTAATCAATTTTTGGTATAGACGGGAATTGAACCTCAGATCTCTTATACAACTATCAGAGACTTTACCAGTTGAGTTAACTGGTGGTGTATATCCAAAATGGTCTAACTTTATTGTTTAGGATATTGAATATAGTGTTGTGTGTGATTTATAGAGTAGCAAATGGTTGTAATAATTGAAAATTGGTTTTTCATTGTCTTTTGAGTTAATAAAAACCTTACATATACTTTTTTTTTTTTCAAAAAAACCTTTACATATTTTTTTAACATGAATCTTTACATATACCTTAATAAGTAAACTCTCTACATTTCATTTTCTTAGATGCATAAAAAAAGACATCTATTCTGTAATAATAGTGACTATATAGTTTTTTCATGTCCTCATTTATAACGTTTCTTACAATTATCATATTTTACTATCTTTTGATTTTTATAATAGAGGCATTAAATGAGAGTTAAATTCTTAAAACCGTTCATTAGATTTTAAAAGTCATGGTGTGTGAAGAATATAAGCATTTAAGTACTTTTTTATATTTTATTATTTATAAATAATTATTTATAAATAATGTTAAATGAAATGTCAAAAAAAGGATTTTGAAAATTTTCATCTTTATTTCTTATATATTTCTATTATTATTGAAGAACGTCTTCTTTTAGTTTTGATAATAAATATGATTTTCTAGATTAGAGTCTGATTAGTTTCAAGTTTAAATTTTGTATGATTTTATTTTATTGTTGATTATATGATTTAATTAAGTAAATTTTATAGTATGGAATAAGAGAGGG
The DNA here is from genome assembly GCF_040712315.1 of Castanea sativa. Classification (NCBI taxonomy): domain Eukaryota; kingdom Viridiplantae; phylum Streptophyta; class Magnoliopsida; order Fagales; family Fagaceae; genus Castanea; species Castanea sativa. Next base: position 79,443,161 of record NC_134013.1, on the reverse strand, counting down.
AATGACAATTTTATAGTATGAGGATAAGAATAAGAAGAGTCAAAAATTAAGGAAGATAGTGGGTCCTGATTAGCTCAACTGGTAACGTCTCTGATGGTTGAATAAGAGATCTAGGTTCAATCCCTACCTACACCAAAAACTGATCGGTGTCTTGGTCTAATGATAAAGGGCTACTATAATAGTAAATAGTAATTATCTCAAAAACGATCTCAAAAAAAAAATAAAGGAAGATAAAAAGATAGAATAATAGTAATTAAGATACAGAGTCGTGGGGATATGAAAAGTTAAAATGGAATTGAAAATTTAATAATAAGTAAGAATAGTTAAAAATAAGATAAATTAAATATGATATTTTGATTGTAATATAATAGAGTTTTTAATTCACTTTAAATGTAAAAAAATTGGGTCTCATTGATAGTAGTCATGGTCCTTTAGGTTGTGTTTGGATACTTGAATTTGAATTTTAAAGTGATGGATTTGAAATGCCTTGATTCCATATTTATAAATATTTAAGTATGTCATATGGATTTTTAAAATTCTATTAATTGGTTTAGGACATATTTCAAATTCAAGAATTTTAAGGTTTAAAATCCTTGGTGGATTTTTTCAATCTAAATCCTTGACCCTTTGAAACTATCCAAACAAGGTATTTTGATTTCAATCACCCAAATATAAATCCATGTGCTCAAATCCTGCCATCCAGACACACAATTAGAGCATTCACATCATCTCGTGCAAAATTTATGTTTATTTTAGTATAAGAATCTACTTTTTCTATTTTATATACTCGTTTTTTTTAAAACACCCCACATTAGATTATTTATTTTACATCATTCTAAAAAAAAAAAAAAGATTATCTATTTTACATTACATTTCATTAAAATATCATTTTTTCTTAATTTTTTTAATTATTTCTCTTTTTACACACAACAATCATCCTTCACTCTCTTCCTTCATTCTCGATATACGTAAAGAAAGAATAAACAACTGAATGTAAATAAATAGTATCAATGTAAATTTACACAATTACTGTAGCAAACTTGTAAATTTACACAATTATACACAAATTAAAGTGAGTCATTTTTAGACAAAAATGTGTAATTACACATTCTTCTATTATACACACAAAGTTATGTGAATACTCATTTAAGGAACCACGCATGTAATTGCAAAGAGGACCAAGCTCACCTAGCCCCAATCATTGGTGCTCTTATAAACTTGAAGTCAAGGTCCTATCATTGTCAAATAAAATATTGCGCCTCCTATTTGCTCTCTGTTCCCTTTGCGATATATGAGACGTATCAATCTTCTTCCTTCGTGCTGCCTGCATTCTGGTCTTTCCGACTATTTTGACCATTGAAAAAGTTCAAATTAGGCTCCTAAACTCAATCATGTTTTCTATGGCTACACAAAGTTCGTCATAATAAGACCACCATTTACCACTTACGTAATAGCTCTATCTTTTTCCAATGGCTTCAGCAATTGCTCTTTTTTACTATCATTTGCTTGTCTTTGTCATCACCCTCCTGGTTCCTGCAATAGCTCAAGTTAATAACAACGTAAGTGTGGGTTCAGCTCTCTTTGCCACTGATGATAACTCCATGTGGACTTCACCATCTGGTGATTTTTCATTTGGATTCCGTCGCTTTCCAGGTCAACAAGATCAGTTCCTTCTTGCTATCTGGTTCGCTAAGATACCAGATGAAACTATAGTTTGGTCTGCAAACGGAGATTACCCAGCAGAGAGAGAATCAAAAGTAGAGCTTAACACAGCTGGACAACTTGTACTCAAAGCTCCTGGTGGATGGGAGTTGTGGAGGTCCAGCAACAATGAGAATCCTCGAGTATCAAATGGGGCTATGCTAGACACTGGGAATTTTGTTACAACAAGCACAAACTCAAGCATCTTATGGAATAGCTTTGATGAACCAACCAATACCATGTTACCAACCCAAGTATTGGGTTTTGGGAGCAACCTTTTCTCTAGCATGTCCACAGAAAACTATGGAGTGGGTAAATTTCAGCTCCGTTTCAATGTCCCACAGCAAATTATATCAAATTCCTCATACATTCTGATGCTAAATCAAATAGATGTCTACACCCAAAATCCTTATGGAGCTTATTATGCTAAACAAGATGTTTCAGAGCTAAGCTTGGATAAGTCGGGCTACCTTCAAGTCAAGAACTCACTGGGAGACATATCCAACCTTTCATCAAAGGATGAGGTCTTGAGGGCAGAGTCAGACTCCTACTATAGGGCAACACTTGACTTTGATGGTGTTTTCAGACTCTATACTCATCCAAAGAATTTTATCGGAAACCAAACCTGGTCTGCAACTTGGTATGTTCCTGAAAACATCTGCCTGGATATTTTTGACACTTTTGGAAGTGGTCCTTGTGGTTATAATAGCATATGTTTACTGACAGCTTATGGTAAGCCAGAGTGCCAATGCGCCCCAGGCTTCTCTCTCTTGGATGTAAATAACAAATATAGTGGCTGCAAACAAGATGATGTAAGCTACATGAATGAATGTAATGAGATGGGTACTGTGATTTCGGAAGATCAATTTGAAATCTTGGAGATGGAGAATGCTGATTGGCCTTTAACTGCCTATGAACTACTTCAACCCACAACAGAATTTGAATGCAAGAAATCTTGTCTGCACGATTGTTATTGTGCAGTTGCCATTTTCCAGGATCCGAAATATAATAATGGCACAGGAAGATGTTGGAAGAAGAGATTACCGCTTTCTAATGGGAGGTACAACCGCAATGCCGTTGATAGAAAAGCTCTATTCAAAATATTGAAATTGAATAGCCCTTCACAAAATCCTACAAATCCAGATCCAGGCCAAGGAAAGCAGGATCAAGCAATATCGATCCTTGCAGTCCTCCTAGGTACTTCTGTATTTTTTAACTTCTTTTCTGTTGCTGCAATTTCTCTTCTTGTCTTTTGCTTGTGGCAAAGAAAACTACCAAATTTCTATAGAATCTTACATACAAAAGACCTTGATATGAATCTGCGTTCATTTACATACAAAGACCTTGAAGAAGCTACTAGTGGGTTCAAAGAAGAATTGGGTAGGGGTTCTTTTGGCACTGTTTATAAAGGGGTAATAGTATCAAGTTATAGCAAAGATGTTGCTGTCAAGAAGGTAGACAAACTGATAAAGGAAGGTGAGAGGGCATTCAAAACTGAAGTAACAATGATTGGCCAAACTCACCATAAGAATTTGGTACAGTTACTTGGCTATTGTGATGAAGGTGAACACCGAATTTTGGTGTATGAGTTTATGTACAATGGTTCATTGTCGAATTTCCTCTTTGGAGCAATAAGACCAAGTTGGAAACAGAGAACTCAGATTGCATTAGGAATTGCCAGAGGACTAATGTACTTGCATGAAGAATGCAGCATGCAAATCATTCATTGTGACATAAAGCCTCAAAACATACTCTTGGATGATTTTTTTACAGCCAAAATTTCTGATTTTGGATTGGCAAAGCTTTTGATGAACCACCAAACCCGTACTCTCACTGGCATCAAGGGGACTAAAGGTTATGTTGCACCTGAATGGTTCAAGAACACACCAGTCACAGTAAAGGTGGATGTATATAGTTTTGGTGTCATGTTGTTGGAGATCATTTGCTGCAGGAGATGTGTGGAAGTTGAGATGGAGAGAGCAACAATACTTACAGAATGGGCTTATGATTGCTATAGTAGAGGGAAAGTTGAAAGATTGGTGGAAAATGATGAAGAGGCTATTAGTGATATGAATTGGGTGAAGAAGCTAGTAATGGTGGCAATTTGGTGTGTACAGGCTGTGCCATTATTCAGGCCTTCCATGAGAGAAGTCACTCATATGCTAGAAGGCATTCTTGAGATTTCTGCACCCCCATGTCCTTTTCTCTACAGTTCAACTTTTGAAGTTGAAAAGTCATCCATGGGTTTTTCAAATAATAGTATGAAGAAATGAACCTCCCAATATTGGGAGGCTCATTACTTCAACTAGTCTCTGTGTAGTGTCTAAGTGAAGTGGTGTCATAACAAGCCAAATAAGCTTTTCCATGATATCCTTTGAAAGTTTAGTCATTTGGAAAGATTGTCTTAATCAATAGTTCTTGTCATGAATTTAAGCCTAGTACTACTAGTTAAATGGATTAAAATGCTATGCTAATGTGGCTCTATGGGGTTGTTGGTGTATATAGTCCATATATAGTGTGGAGACGTATGAATTTTTTTTTTTTTTTTTTTTTTTTGAGATAAGGAGATTTATGAATTTAAACTACTATAAGTCTTTCATATTGATTATATTGAATGGTATCAGTGTGTCTGAAAATGAATCCCTTTCATCTATGTCATGGTTGAGCATAGCTTCCACTTTTCAATCTCCTTCTGCTTCAAAACTTAATAATCATGCACTTCCTCCCTAATCTAATTATTATCTGAATAATACTCTACAGTTTCCATAATGATGATTTTTATAATAATTTTAAAGACAGAAAAGAAGCAGTTTCTATCAAATAATGAAGATAAAGAATTGATTATTTTATTACTAATCAATTATATAGGAATTTGACAATCATTTTGGGTGAGCATTTGCTTGCCTTACACATGATTGGGAGCAACGCTTTGTCATCCACAGTTATGATGAAAAAAATGCAATGTAAATCATCAAAAATTATGATCCTATGCTAACTGGTTTTGAAGTTTCGTATTGATAATGTCAGCCTTTAAAGCAGATTTCTTAATTAACCAAGAAACTCTAGTAATATTAGGAATTTCAGTGCTTCATTTTTTTAGATAGATTCTGGGTTTCTTTTCATTTGCAACAAGAAAAAATGACCAAGGAATCCGGGTAAAAAGGACATTCGTATCTCTACAATAAATATTCGTATCTTCACAAAAAGAAAACGTTTGACATAGATCATACTTAACCAAGCATCTAAGGAAATCAATATCAGCAAATAATACCAAAATGCCATAAGAAGAGAGTTTAACACTAATCCGGTAAAAAGAATAAACTAATACAGACTTATGAGCAGTTCAGTCAGAGTGAGCTGTGGCAAAATACATTGCATCTTAAGTTGCTCCGTGAAGGAAGCACAACTGTAATCAAGAAGGCAGGCTATCCAAATCTTGGGAAATCCTCAAATTCTAATCACTTTTTAATTATTGATGAACAAGACAATTGTTAATCAGAAAAAAAAAAAAAAAAAAAAAAAAAAAAAAAAAAAGGTCTTAGGTTGCCGTGAGCAAGTGCAAGCATTTGAAGTCTTTTTTATAATTCAAAAGGTAGAAAAAGAGAAAACACATAATGAATATCAACTCCTAAAGGGAAGAATATCCATGACTGAACAATTCTCTTTCAAATAAAATTCTTACTTTACAAAAACAAATATCCAAGTATTAACCACCGTTTCCAAGAACCCACTTAGATAAGAGACCCGTGCGATGCGTGGAAAAAATTGATATAATTATTTTTTATTGGATAATTATTGAATTAATATATTAGATTGTATATTTTTTTAAATTCAATGTGTTATTTGAAATTATGTTTTAAATTAGAAGTTTTTTGTAGTGTAACAAAATATATTTTGTAGTCAGGTGTTATATAGAGAGAGAATGTATGAAAACACAATGCAACAATGAGAAAATCTAAGTAGTTTCAATATTGCAACAAAGAGATTTGTATAATATTACACCTAAGTTGAGCTTTATAATACTAATATAATCAAGGAACTTTCAGTCCCATTTCATTATAAAATAACAAAAAGTCAAGGAACTTATAGCAAAAAGGTTTTATACAAAATTCTAGTAGATGGGAGACTAATAGGCTCTCCACTTTTTTTAAGACATGGAGAATTATGAAAGATCATGCATCCTTTGTCTACCCTGTTCTCTTTCTCAAATTCACATTACCAAATAAGTATATGAAGCTAAAAACATTGTAAATAAATCTCTATTTAATGGAAGTTCATTGGTAGGCACATTCAAATTTGTAGCCATGTATATTTTGTTTTGATATAAACTCAAATTTCTATTTTAAAAAAAAATTATGTATTAACTCAAACTAAAATTCAACCAAAGCTATAAGACTGATTTGTGATGGGAAAATTTTAAGAATACAACAAAAAATTAAATAAAAAACCATAACCTAAATTAGTTATAAAAAAAGAACAAAAATCAAGAGAGAGAGAGAGAGAGAGAGAGAGAGAGAGAGAGAGAGAGTACTCACAAATTTGTATGGAAAAAATATGAATTGAACGGAATAAATTATATCAAATTTATACAAAATAAGATGGAGAGAAGGAGAGTCAAAATATAACAAAGATGAAATGATTAAGGAAGTTTAATGGTAAAGTAAAGAGTAGTAGGGAGATAAAGAGGCAAAGAGAGGGGAAAGGTTGGAGGAAGAGAAGAAGAGTTTTTTTTTAGAATAAGAAGACGACAAGTTTAAATATTTAATTTTAACTATTACTTGAAATTAGAAAGAAGAAAATGAAAAGTTGAAATTAATTTGGGTAGATGAATATAGTCAAACATTTGTATCTAATAAATAGAAATGTTTGTAATGAAAAGTCAAACATGTGCATATATCCACTAAAAAGATAATGAATTATTCAATTTTAACAATTACTTGAAATTAGAAAGAAGAAAATGAAAAGTTGAAATCAATTTGGGTAACTGAATAGTTAAATATTTGCATTTAAAACAAATGAATAGTAACATGTTGAATAATAATGGAGTGTATTAACAAGTTTGTCCATGAATTATATTTAATTATTTTATATAAAATAAAATAGAAAAATAATAAAGGAATTTTTTTATAATAAAAAAAAGTGTGATGTGGCTGATAAGGTGGCTCAACAAGAGTATAGCAACATTAAATTCTACGTCTCAGTTTTTAGATATATATAAATATAGATATAGATAGGTAGCTTGGCTATAATTTTTGTAGAAATTTAGAAATAAGTATTATTAATAATAATAATAATTCATTTTTACAAAAGTGGCATAATCTACTCAACAAAACCCATATACTCTCTCTCATATCGGACAGCCATGTCCACACCTACAGTAATAGAAAAGGCTGGTAAATGGGCTACTAAACTGATACAAGAAGTTTCTCAAAAGAAAAAGAAAAAAAACTGATACAAGACTTTGATTGAGCAAAAGATTGTAACCAAAGAGAGCACTCCTGTATAAGTCCAGTGGCCAAAAAACAGAATGTCTTTTCTTGTTCATTAAATCCTGTTAAGTGATGAAGATGTCATACCAAGTGCAATTGAGCTAAAACTCATTTCCTTAGCAAATCTTAGAGTTCACACCAAGGCACAAATTATGGTATGCTGCTTAGTTAAAAACCAACCACCCATTTGTGTTGCAGTTGCAGCAATTCTTCATTGTGAATCCAAAATTAGAATTCCAATACCCACATCCTTCCCATTAGCACAAACACCACATCCCATAGTAGCAAAAATTTAAAATTTCCAGGACCTAATGATAGAATGAGGCACCAAAGTCGAATCTTGCATTTTTGCGAACGCCTAATAGGCTAATACACCCACTCAAATCACGTTGTCAGAGTGTAAAAGACTACTAATTTTATGGCCCATGTACCATCAACACAATCAGTTAATCACTTCGAATGAACACAAATCCCAATAATTATAAGAAAAAATGTCTAAAAATCTCATTCAACCATGGCTGGAACTTATATGATAGAAACTCAACAACAAAAATAAGTGAAAACGGCAAAAATGATTTACTTTGAAAATCATTCTGATCCAAAATGTCCATTCAAAACATAAAGGCCATTTAGAAAAAATTTCCCCCTGACATGGTCTGCAAATACCCAATTAGAACAAATCTTGCATGTGCAAGAAAGCTAAACCATTTCATCATACAAGTTTCATAAATAAAGAATCAACACCAAAATAAAGAAAAGAAATACAATCATCTACGTAATCAAACATAATTGCAAGGCAGGAGACTTACCTTTTGAGTACCTGTGGGGAAGTAAAGAATTTCAGGGTTTATAATGTAGACTTACCATTCAAGCGAATATCTAGTTTTGAAATCTGAAGTGTATGGGATAAAGAGAGACCAGATGGCTAGGATCACTGTAAATAATGATTTGGGTTGGTCATGCTTGAAACCTGAAGAAGGCAATCTCGACCTGGTGCCCTTGAAAGAAAATTTTGTGTTTTACCAAATTTATCAAAGTATGCTTATTTTGACAGGATTTGAAGCCAGAATTTGTGACCCACAAATCCCATGATAAATCCCCCCCCCCCCTTCCCCCCCCTTAATTTGCAATATTTTAGCTCATCAAGCCAAACGAAGGAATTTTTAAAATTTCATTCCCCAAAGTCCAGCAACAAATTATCTAGCCAAACACACGTTCAAGGAAGCATTAAATACCCACTTGTAGGGGGAGTAGGAAAAAAGCTGACAATTGCAAGGTATGTCTCAAGATAGCATGGAGGAAAATCAAAACCATTTTGTTATAAGATCAAATTTTCCTTTATGACAAACTGACAATCTTTTTTCACCTTCCCTTTCCACTAATTTCACCTTTTCATCTCTCTCTCAACCTTCCACTTGGATACATTAAACTTGTCTTTCTGCTAGCGATACCTCGTTGCCTTAAATATCCTTACTATTGATAATAGTATCAGGAAGCTTCTTAACTTTATGATTTTCTCCCATATTAGATCAGTCCATACTTCTTATGAAACAATCTGTCCTGCAGCAACCCAATGACAGATTTTTCCTAAAATTGGAAAATTAAGCATGATACTTGCTCTAAACCTTCACACTACCGTCACAGAAGACCAATAAGAATCACACTTTTTAAGCTAAATGGAAAATTTTAAGCTAGCTATTAAGTCACCAAGTTTGTGCAATATCAAAATCTTTTCCCTTTTTTTGTGTCAAATAATGAAGGGCAAGTACTGTATAAGACATCTTCAAATTTGTGTATCCAAGCTCCACGTGTATTAATGCACACAAACATCTTATACGCATGGCATGTGCTTAATATGCTGTTCATTGTTAATGAATGAATTTCAACAATTAAGGTAAACATTAACACCGGCATAATGTGTGTATGCATCATGCATACCCAAAAACCCAGTTCAATTAAAGCAGATCATGTCTAGATTCCATTCAATTTCCAAGTCATCCAATTTCACTCAAAATCCAACATACATTGTTAGTTAGTATTTACAAAAAGGCATAGCAATTACAAGCATAACCAAAGCATTCATCTTCTCAGGCTTACCCGGCTCAAATGAGAGGCAAGCACATCCCTGATCCTTTGTGCACTCTCATCCAACTCTCCCTCAGGAACAGGAAGCTCCCTCTCCCTTAAGCACCTCACATTTTCATCCGGCATTGGCTCACTACACTTGATCAGAAAATTATGCAGCAGACACCCCGTAACAATAACAAACGGCATAAACTCAACACACTCCTCCTTCCATTGCTTCCCTAAAAGCTGCCACCGAGCCCGAAGCCTCCCAAATGCTATGCCAACCAACCCCATAGCGCGACTATGCACAGAATTAAATTCCCGTTCCGATGAACCAAAACTATCCTCCTCATTTGCTCTAATATAAGGAGTCAAAAGCCATGGCAATAAAGGGAAGCAAGATTCACCCAATATGTATTGAGGAACCGAATTTCCATCACTAAGCTCATACCTTGGCCCATTCAACAACTCCCTCGATTCCTCTACTCCCAAATACAGCTTACTCTGTTGCAAAATGGTATCGGCCTTCATCGAGCTTGGCCACCCCGCTGAGACATCCAAGAACCTCCCTTCAGAGTCCACCAATGCCTGAACCAAAACTGACTCATTTTCCCCTAACACTTCACCTTCAACACCAAACCTCCCAAACCCCAAAACCCCACAACAATTCGGCAAAGAAATCCACCCAAACCCTACTATAATTCTATCTATATCAGCTTTAAACACAAACAAATCACCTAGTTTCTCATTCACAGCCTTACACACAGTGTAAAAGGCCCGGCAGGCCTCTGCGGAACCAGAACTGAACCCGAACCGGCGTGCCACCGCCTTGTAAGGCGCAGCGTGAGCCATGCGGTAAAGCGTGGCAGCAAGAGCGTAACTGGGAGAGATGGAAGGAAGAGAGGCGGAGAGAAGAGGGGAGAGAAGGGAAAGGAGGAGAGAGAAAGAGGGTTTGGAGATGTGGAAGAAGTGGGACCAACGAGGGTCGTAGTCGGTGGAGGAAGTAGCGGAGAGGAAGCGGTGGAACCAGCATTGTTGTTGTTGTTGTTGTTGTTGAGGTGGTGGAGGTGGTAATGAAGAAGAAGGAAGAGAGAGAGGCTTGGAGGGTTGGAGGAGAGAGAGGAGGGAAGAGAGGGAAAGGGAAGAAGAGGAAAGGAGAGATTCGAGAGCGAGGGATTGGGAAGGGAGGAGGAGGAGGTCGTGGTGGGAGAGGAAGGAGTGAGTGGCGGAGGTGGCGGTGGAAATGAGAGCTAGGAGGTCCTGTTGGTTGAGGCTCTTGTTTTGGGGTTTCTGGGTTTTACGTTTTGTGGTGGCGGTGGCGATTTTGGTGGTGGACTTTCTAGCTCCGCCCCCTCCACTGCCTCCGGCAGCCATGGGTCTCTGTCTTGATTGGGGATTTGGAGTTCGCTGATGTACGTTGCTGTTGGTTCCTAGTACTTGCTATTCTAGTAGTGTGTGCGTGTGTGTGTTGACTGTTGAGAGTGAAATTTTGTTGTCTTTTTTTTTTTTAATTTGGATAAGTATGGGTTTTTCTTTTTTCCTTCTTCCAAGTAATTAAAGGAAACATAGATAAGGTTATTGAATTTAGTATAATCATGGCAAAGTGTACTCTAAATATGGTTTTTCTTTTCTTCTCAAAAAAATAAATAAATATGGTTTTTTTTTTTTTAGAATCGTGTAAATGACCCTTTTTTTTATCAATTGTGTTTGTGCCATAATTGATCAAGCAATTGTACAATGTGGTATTTTTGCAATGACTACACAAAATAATACAATAATAAATCTAATTTTACATTTTATAGCCCTTACTTGTCTTCTGGAAATTGAACTCTTTTTTTTTTATTAATCGTGATTGTATATTTATCTAATGGTGTGGGGTAAATAGTTTTTTTTTTTTTTTTTGGGGTAAAGATTCTAAAGAAACATTATTTTTTATGTCCAACTAAAATGAAATTAAAGAAAAGTTATTAAAATGAACCAAAAGAAGAATTTGTCACACTTTGTTGTTCAACTAGTTTGCAAGGATCCCCTCAAAAAAAAAAAAAAAACTAGTTCGCAAGGCACTTTTTTTTTTTTTTTTTTGAGAAAAGTTTGCAAGGCACTTGAATGTTATAGTTTGTCACACTTTTTTTTTTTTGAGTTAATTGCACTTCCCTAAATTATTGGGTCTATATTAATAGCCCCTAAACTTCCAAATCAAGCAATGCCCCATAATTGATTGATGATATGCAAATTACCGCATAACCTTAAATTATTACATTAAATTCACATTTACTAACAGCATTTCACAATTTGCATTCAAGACTCACATGCACCATGAAAATATCCAATTTATCAAAGTGTAATCTCCCTGAGGTCTCCCATAAGGCATTGTGACACCGGAGTAAAGTGGCAGCTACAAACATGGTGGCATGTGGAGTATCAATATAAACCTACAACTCAATCCAATCAGTTTCTTAAGCCCAATCATGTTGATTTTCAAGTCCAGCAAATAAATTTATTATTTGCCCAACAATTCATATGATATTTGAAGTCATTTTCTCTAGGAAGTCAAAGAGTATTTGATGTTGATTTCTTAGGAAATATTCAACCATTATGTTTTATTCCTCCTGACAACGGAGTGTCTCAAGTTCCATCCGGAGTATCCCAAGATTCAACAAGTCCAATCTGATGTTAGTCGGGCCTAAAAGTTTTCCTTAAAAATTAGAATAACAACCCATTATTTTGAACATTTTTTGTTATTAATAAAGTCAAATAATTACAAAATTTATTCATTGGGACAATCTATCAAACAATTGGAATGCAAAAGGAACAAATTTAAGTTGTGAACTCAATTGACTATGGAATCCTAAAGACCCAATACAAAAGTCAATTAATCTACATCGATAACCATCAAAATCTAAACATAATCATCATAGAAATCCACATGGGTGTCAAGGATACAAAAATATAAATAAATAAAAAGTGACTCACCCCCATTCATTACTTGAAATGATTTGTGATTATTTGGTTGTTGAAGCAAAACTTGATCATCCTTTGTTGAAGGAACAACATACTTCTTAATATTTGTCTTGGTAGTATCAATGAGAATATGAGGTTGGCTTTCAAAGAACATTGAACCTATTTCCAAATAATTAGAGTTGAATTTCAAGAGCATCAGGAGGTCATACCTCTTGATCTCTCTTTTTATTTGTCTTTATCTCCTCCACCCCCTATTCTATTTAATCTTTCCTCTCTAGTAAAACACACAATTGTTAATGTGTATTTGTATTTTTCCCCTAAAGACTAACTTTAACATTTAGTTTGGCTGACAACAATTTGGATTCCCCCTCAAAAAACAACAACAACAACAATTAGGATTCAATTGTTGGCTTTTAAATGAGGTGGCATATTCCAAGCCCTTAATTTCTTTCATTTAAATCCTAGTCTTTAAATGGACCATCTCCATTTCAAAGTGATATGGAGAAGATATGGATTTTGAGATAAAATGTTAAATAAAGAAAAAAAAATTAAGGAAATGCAATTTTAATCTACAACGGTAAATGATCATGAATATGATGCAAACAAAATGGATTCATTGGTTTATTACCTCATGGCTAGATCCAAAATAAACATGTATATAATCACTTCATGAATTATTCCTAAACTTATTTATCACGTAAGACCATAGTATGACATTCAAAATGACATGCTTCTTATTTAAACACACACACACACACACACACACACACACACACACACACAGAGAGAGAGAGAGAGAGAGAGAGAGAGAGAGAGAGAGAGAGAGAGAGAGAGAGAGAGAGAGAGAGAGAGAGAGAGAGACTTAAGTATCGAATAAGTTTAGACGGGCACCACATTAGTGTCACTTCGTCTTAGAGTTCTTGCATTTGCAAGTCTTCCAAAACTTAGTTTGGAAAAGTAGCCCCTTTTGCATCATCAACCTCTAAGTTAACATTTCATAAAAGCACATTTCATAAAAACAAAACAAAACCTCTAAGTTAATATTGTCAATGTCCCACTCGGGCCTCGGCTCAAGGTTTAATATGTTGCAAGTTTGAAAATTTTAGACTTTAAATTGTTACTTTTAAAATTAAGGTTTAATTTAAATTTTCACTAAAAGGTTAAAACTATAAAGTTAAAAAAAAATGTAATTTTCATAAAAGTAAACAGTTATTCAAAAGAGATTATTATGAAATATTATAATTCAAAAAATAATTAGAATGACCATTTTTGTTACAATAAAATTTATATAAATTAATATAATTAATAAGATTAGTGAAAATATTATTTAAATTATTTTTAATCAATAAAAATTGCCAACACAAAAATAATATGTTGCACAATAAAATTACTTTTTTTGTTTGTAATTCATCTAATTTATAAATATTTGTAGACCTTTGATTATGATATATATGGCTTTTTGTGCCTTTTTTTTTTTTTTTTGGTTGTCTTGGAGGACGGACAAAGCAAAAGGAAAACAGAAGCAAAATTGATTCTTACTTTCTTGGCGGCTAATGACTGGTGCGTTGTGACACATCACAAACACTGTATAAACTAGTAAAAAGCAAAACCATAGTTTTCCAAATGCACAGCTATCAACTTAACTTAATCCCCAAGCAAATTCCTTTTAGCTTTGTTCTCTCAACGACTCACATATAAGGCTAAGGCCTATCCAAACACACACTAAATCCTCGTTAACTGTATGTCTTTCTCGATGGCGAAACTGAAGATTGCAGGCACATGGGCAGGCATTCTAGAGGTTGAATTGGAGGAATGGACTGTACCCATGTTAAGAGAAGAGGTGGCAAAGCGATCAAGCTGTGGGGCTGCGTCGATCAATCTCATATGCGCAGGCAAGGTCTTGAAAGATGGCGATGGGACTGAGAAGTTGACCCAGTTGGGTGTCAAGAACAACTCTAAGATACTTGCCAGTCGGGTCAGTGTTGAGGAGGGAAAGTCGTTGGGGGTGGAGTTGATGGCTGAGGAGGAACGCTCTAACAGACTCAGCCGAGTCAAGTGAGTATTTTCCAAGCTATTGTGATTGCTTTTTTTTGATCATGGGTTTTCTTAATTTTGACGAGAATGTGTGTTGTTTGAGTTTTTGTGGGTGCTTGGCTTGCGTTTGGGTTGCGTTTTGTGATCATGGGTTTTGTTGATTTTGATGAAAAGGGAGATGTTCTTATGCTTTTGTGTTTGTAGGAAATGATTTTGATTTTGACGAGAATGTATGTTGTTTTGATTGTTTTGTGGTTGCTTCGCAATGCGTTTAGATTGTGCTTTGTGATCATGAATTTGTTGATTTTGATGCAAATAGAATGTTTTTCTGCTTTTGTGTTTTTGTAGGTAATGTGTTCTGGTTATTGCATCTGATAGAGAGAGAGTAAATGTTTATAAATATTTTATATTGGTGATTAACTCACACTCTCTATCTTTAATTTGTTTTCTTGGTATAATGGATTTCTGGTTTTTCAATGAGCAAGTGTTCCTTGTTTAGGATTTAGCTGGCAACTTAAGTTCTAATTCGGGTTTTATCTATTTGTTGGGTTTATAGGGGTTGCAGTGTTTCTCTCCACTATTTGTTTTGTTGTCTTTCGGATTGTTAGTTTCAATGGATTAATGAGTTTTAAATTACTCTGTAACTTGGGAATTGAATTGCTTAAAGAAAATTGAGTTATAGTGCATAACTGTTTTATGGTTGTTCTCAATTTAAGGACTAAAATTTCTGAACAAACATTGTAAAATTTCAGTGAACTTGGAGATTTTGTATTGGTATTTTCATAATTGTCGGGTGCTGTAGAATTTGTTGAAAATAAGTATAGTTTTGAATGTTCTTTTTTATGTTGTTTTGGTATAAAAGCATAAGAATCTTTTCATTACTGGGCCTAATTGTTTTATTATGCACAGTTGAGTGAAAGTTGTCATTTATACTGTTTAATTTGTAAAATAATGAAAATCTTATTTTTCCCTCACCTTTGCTTTGGAGCCAAACTCAAAGGTGCTACTTTTATGCTCTAAATTTAACATCATATGCTCCTGTTAATATGGTTTACAAAGCGTTACCTTAGGTGGATAGGTAGGTTGTTATGTATCTTGATATACCTGGTCGTTGGACCTAGTACAATAGTTCAATTTTTTAATTTGCCTTCGATTAAACCTAATGCAATAGTATGTATTCCATGAACCTGTTAATTGCCATCGTAGTAACTGGAAAATATTTTTTAAGACTTGATAATTTGTGCAAATGCTTTGGAAAACATCAGAGAAAGCTGGTTGGTTGACCACTCTAGTGCACTATTACCTTATATATTTCTCCCTGACTTGCCAAGCATGGCCCAATATTTTTAATCAATTGCCACATGTGTAAGTTTCTTCATAGGGTACTCTTCATCTGCAGCATTGCCTCGTGCCTTAAATTAACGACATACTCTTGACTAAAGGACCAAAAATAGGACACATAGACATAATGGGCCTTTCCATTCCTTGCTTTCCCCCCTCCCCCCCTTCCTTGATATGATTTTAATCCTCTTATTTACTGCATTTTCTCTCTATTGAGGAAAACTTTTGCTTCCCTGTCTTAGATTTTAGGGATTAGGAAGTGAACATAAATATAGAGTATGGAGAATGATGAAAAAAGTAGCAAAGATCCTGGACACTGTTGTTTGTCCAATCTTCTTACTTGGGTGCTTTTTACATATGATGCAAATTGGTTGAGGGAGAAGAAAATATTTTAGTATTCTATGTTGTTTTCTCTTTCTAATGGAATTAGGATTTAATAATGATTCAGATTGGTTGAGGGAGAAGAAAATATTTTCTTCTCCCTCAACCAATCTGCATCAGCATATCTCTCAATGAGATAGCAATTCATTTACAGACTTGTATTATCTAAAAGATTGTGTACCGCGCAAAAGTCTCCTGCTTCTGTAAGTGTCTAGGAGAGGTGATCAGTAAACATTCTTTCCTCCAATTTTGGAAAGGCCGATACTTGGCTCAAACCCACAACACATGGCTTGGACAGAGGGCACATTCCATTGCAACAAGGTCCAACTATAATTGGATTGCATTATCTGTAACATGATAGTAACACCTAATCTTTTAGGTTTATATTGGTGGGCATACATAATTTGATTTTTCCTTGTTGATGGCCAAAGGAAATGATGATGCACACTGAACAAGCAAAAATAAGAATTTAAATAAATAACTGTAGACTTCATTTCACTACCTGAGGGTGCTTGGAATCGCCACCAAGCTATAGAGAAACATCTCTGAACAGAAATACTGTTCAAAATTCACTACTCAAACCTATTCCTGGAGCCTCTTTTTAAAAACCTTCAAGAGTTCATTGAGTCAAAATTACATTCCATAAAATCCTCAACAACATGAAGGTCCAATTTCAAATTTTCAAATATGACATCAGGTATCTCAAATAAGTAACATTTGAGACAATAAAATTTGAACTAATTCTGGCTTCTTTCTCTGCATCATTCTCCCCTTATTGAAGAAAACTTTACCTTGAATTTTGATGTGTTTAAGAATTTGAACTTTTGCACTTGAAACTTGCACCAACTATTGAAGAACTTCTAGTTGTGGTAAGAACAAAAAAGCTTTCTGTTCCACCATATTAAATTTAAATGGATTGATAAAATCAATGGATGGAACATATGATACAGCCTTATCTTGATCTATTGAAAGCATCATCATATTAGGCTATTTGACTCCATGCAAGTCAAAAATTTAAATATGAGATCAGGTATCTCAAATAAGTAAAAATCTGAGATAATAAAATTTGAGATAATTTTCGCTGCTCTCCCTGCATCATAGAGATCCATCTGTTGTTTATTTTATTGCTTTGTGTGCAACTTTTCTTCTTTCTAACTTGTTGGCGGCTCCTTTTTATTTACATATTTTTTGGTTGGTGTCTCTATCACAACAGGGCAGCTGCCACAGCACTAGCCAAAAGGCATGCAGATGGTTCATTACCAATTGAAGACTTCAATATAGAACTTGAAGATCAAAGTGGAAAGACAGTACATTTGGGATCTGAAACCGATCAGCGGTATGATAAATAATTAGATTTGGCTTGTAATATTTTGAAAGTGCTGCTAGATCTGATCAAGTAATTCCTTTGTTGAGGTATTTAAAGGGTCTATGATCCCATTCTCGATGCTGAAGATTTGGGCTATTATGTTACAGGGCAGTCATGATGGGCCTGATGCTTCACACAAATGCAAAGCAACTAATTAGGAGGGAGAATTACAAAGACGCATTAGAAGTGCTTAACATGGGAGAGGTCAGTTGCGGTTGTATTTTTGTAAATGGTTAATGCGTTTGAATTAGTTGCATAGTAGATTTTTTAACATGGTAGAATCTTGTAAGGAATAATAAAAAGAATCTGACATGCTTTCCATGATTTTGAATTTACGATTTTTAAAACCTGAAAAGGGTTACCTCTCTCTCTCTCTCTTTCTTAAAGGGACTAAAAAATGCAATGCTGTATATTCTTTGACTACCTAAGACTACCCCCAACAGTTGTCAATTTGATGCATCTCTTTAGATCTATGTCAAAAGGAACTAATCAAATGCAATTTTTTGTAAGTACTTCAGTTTATGACCATGGGGGACATGTATTGGCTCTAAAGTTTAAACCCTTTCTAAGGTTTTCGCCCCTTATCAGTTGTTTGTGATTTTTTTCAGTAATCATATATTATCATGCATACCTATCTTCATCATTGACAATCCCCTCTCTTTCCTTTTTTTTTTTTCCCCTGAATCTTGATTAAATGATAAATTTTAATCTTACACTAACCACTTTTTGTCCTGTTTGCGTGGGAAGTTGGTTATGGCAATGTTCAGTAAAGTATTTTCTTGTGAATAATCCCAGTTGGCTAAATTCTTTCTTGTAGGAGGCTTTCTCTCTGTGCAATTCAAAGGTCATTGAGGCGAGTGAGCTGTTCTTTCTTCTATATTAATAAGGTCTATTAATAGAATTAAAATTATTGATGACAAATGACTTGGTGAGCCATTTGTGGTGCGGTGTCTTTTGTCATTTAGTTATAAGAGCTGAAAGTTGCTCTGAGTTACTGCATTTTAAAGGAAACCATTTGGTTGAGCTGCTTGCAGAACACGCATTTTTGTATATAAATTGCTTGTGACCATCAGAGTCAAAGTTGAGTTTTTGAAAATTCAAGGAAATGTGTTTGCTTGGGTATTTAAGCAAGCAAAAATAAATGTATTTCTTCTTATTTGTCTTTACATTTGATTATGCACCAGTTGTAAATGGCTGAATGCCTAAGCTTTCATGAGCTAATTCTCAAATTTCACTCAACAAGACCTAAGTTACTTTGTGCATCTTAGAATTTGAAAATACTTAAAGCTACCCTAAGTAAATTATGGCATGTTGAATTCTTTGTAGAGTCTGTAAATGTAACATCGTCAATTTCATGTTGTTGACATTCAAAACTGTTGAGAAAATTTCAGTTTCTTTGTTGTTATAGAATATCCTCTGTTTTATGTTGATGTCTTGTTTGCTGTTCAGCTGATTGACAATGTCCCAATACTGCAAATAGACATGGTGTGGTGCTATTTCATGCTTCGAGACATCAGATGGCTCTCGGTGGCAGGAGCACGCCTGGAAAAGGCTAGAGAAGGAATTGAACGTGCTCATGGGAAGGACTCCTCTCGTGTCACACTCCTCCAAGCTGGTCGCCATCCAGAGCTTGCAATGTGAGTATTCATATGTATGCTTTTACTTTTTAGGGTAAATTACAGTGACCTACCCTGAGGTTAGGGGTAATACCAATCACATCCAAAGGTTAAAAAATGACCAATTTGGTCCTTAAACACTAACACTATGTAATGCCGTTTGTTAACTCTCTCCCAAACAATTTTCTAGTTCATTTATATTCTTCATTTCTTCATTTTCTCTCTTCTTTTTCCAGAACATAAACACCTCTCTCTCCCTCACTCTCAAGCTCAAATCAGTATCCCAAAGTTATACATGGCCATGTATTTCAGAAACATTCAAAAAAAAAATCTCACTAAACTTGTACTCATTTTCCAAAACCATACATAGTCTCATTTGGGAAAAAATTTATAGAGCATTCAAAAAAAAAAAAATTCTCACTACAATGATCAAACCAAGATCAACCCAATTAGATCCAGCATCACATAAGCCAATCAAACATAGATCAACTCAACCAATCAATCATCCAACATCCCCAAACAAACCAAAATCAAAAAAATTTCAAAACAAAACCCAGACCCACAATGGCGAGCATCATGTGACCCAACAACCACCGTCCACCATGGCACCACCTATCACTACCCATTTATCCTCCTCAAACCCAACCATCCAATATCACATGATTCATATCTATCAAAAATAAAAATCACATGATTCATAGCTCAAACCCAAATCATATCTTATTAAAAAAATAAAAAATAAAAACCATACCCACGATGGCGAGCTCCAAATTGTGATCCTGCAACCGCCACCCACCACTCATCTCAACCCATCAACCACCACCCACCACTCATCTTGACCTAGAAACCGCCGTCCACCATCCTCCTAGATTGCAACCCAGCCACCATACTCGTAGATCGGAACCCAACTGCCCAACTTTAAATGGCAGTGTATGGCATGAGTTTTTTGGGTAAACTAGATCTGAAACCGTTCCAGTGGCAGAGTTGTTGGTCCTTTACTGAGTCTGAAACCCTTATGGCTTGAGCTTGCGAGAGAGAGAGAGATTTTCTGGAGTGAAGACTGAAGAGAAAGAGAGAAGAAAAGGAAAAACAAAAAATAAATAAAATGGTTTAATAGACGGTGCACAAATGGCGTTAGTGTTTAAAGACCAAATTGGTCATTTTTAAAAACCTTTGGATGTGCTTGGTATTACCCCAAACCTCAGGATAGTTTATTGTAATTTACTTTACTTTTTAATCTGTGAGATTCTTGAATATGCAGTGTGAGCTAATTTATTTTAATTTTCTGTTTATAGACATTTAAGACTGGAGTTGCTGGAAGGGGTGGTGGCATATCACAGTGGTCAGTTTGATAAATCAAGGAAGGCATTGACCTCGGCACAAGCAAAATTCTCCCAGGTTAGTTGAATGCTTAAATAGTGCTTTTGGATTTGTAATAAATCATTTTGAAATGTTCACTGCATTTACAACATCCATATGCATAATACTTATGATTTTTATACAAAAATTTGGTCACTTACCATATTTGTTAAAATTTTGTGTATAACTAACTATAGATATTGCTTTAGCTGTATCTGGATCATTATTAAATTACTTTTTGGTTATTGCCTAAGCTGATCATTTTCCATGCTCCCAATGTTTGATCTCTAGCAGACCACTCAATAAGATTCAAACCTAGATGAAGCAGCCCACTCCCCTCAAATCTAACCTCCTCACCTTTTCAGATTCTGATATTTACCTTCTTTTTATGTTTCTCCCATCTCAATTCCAGTCTTCTGTTGTTGATTTCAGTTACAGGTGCCTGATGAAGCCTTATCACTTGTTATGAGCATGGGGTTTAAAGAACGTGATTCAAAAAGAGCGCTGAGAATGAGCAATCAAGATATTGGAAGTGCTGTTGATTTTCTGGTTGAGGAAAAGGCAAAGAGAGCACGAAAACGAGAGGAGGATTTGAAGCGACAAAACGATTTAAAGTGGGTGTGACTTGTTAAAATCTAACTCTGGTCTTCTTCTTTTTTCCTGTCAGTATTTTTTATTAGAGCTCAAAAGTTTTGCAGGGAGCAAAAAAAGTATGGAATGACACCCTCAAAGAAAGCTGTGGATCTCAAGATATTGAATGAATTGGTTTCCATTGGGTAAGATGCCAGCCAGAATTACTTTTAGAGTTCAGGGTTTAGGTATAGGAATGTTACACTATTTTATTTTTTAATTTTTTTACTATCAAAAAATAATAGTGTAAAATAAGGATAGCTTGTTGCTGTTTGATTTTAAGGGAACTTTATTAAACTGCAGCTTCAGTGTGATGCCTACTGTCCATAACCAAATAGGTGCATAGCAGGAACACCCTTATAGTCACTAGTCAAGCTAACAATCGCTTGATTTGGCAGGTTTGAGAAGGAGCTTGCTGCTGAAGCCCTTCGAAGAAATGAAAATGACTTTCAGCAGGCACTGGATAATTTGACAAATCCAGAAACTAATTCTGCCATGCAGGTCACCTTGCAGTTTCCACGAAATAATTTTGGTTTCAAGTTATCTCATTCGTTTATCAGTGCTAACATTCTTCCCTGCCAGGTGGATATTGAATCAAGGAAAAGGAAAAGGCAGCAACGAGCATCAGAAGCTGCAATTGAACAGCTTGTACTTATGGGCTTTGAAAGATCAAGAGGTAACTTATTGAAGAGCTACGTATTGCAGTACCACTTACAGTAGTATTTTTAACGTTTATTTTCCCTAGGTCATTGATTGTACCCCTGTTTTTAGAAGACCTGTTACTTTTGGAAGTAAAGTCACACTGCCTTCATTAAATTCCCTCTTACTGATTCTTCTAGCCCTATACAAGATAATACCATAAATTTTACTGTTGATTTTAATCCCCCAAAATTTAATATATTTGTGGAATTGAAACAAGTGGAAAACTCCTGCAATTTCCACCAAATTGATTGATTCCTTTAACGCTGGGTGAGAATTAATTCTCTGCATTGAAACAAATGTTATCGAAAGCTTTAGTTAATTTCCTGCATTGAAACCACTCCCACAGGGTTAATGGTTAGCCATTCTTTTGGGCAAGCAGCAAACTGATATTGTTTCTTGTGTGCAGTGGTTGCAGCTGTTCAGGTTGGTGGCACTATGGAGCAAGCAATGCATCTACTTCTCTCACAATCTGAGTCGAACCCCTCAGTTGCTGCAAACAGCAATCTAGAATCTGAGCCAAACCCAACGATTTCTGCTGATAACAATGCGAATTCTTCCATTCCAATAATTCCTGATGCTGGAGGTCCTTCAATTGTCAGTGAAGTAGAAGAGCGGGATGTAGAGATGGAAGATGAACTTGCTGATGAATTAGCAAAAGGAGATGCTTTAACAGACTATGACATTGAAGTCACTAAAGAAGGTGAGGCCATATCTGAGTACTTGGCTATTCTGGAGTCAGCAGGCAATAGTGAGAAGGCACCATGCTGCTAATGAGAAGATAACTCTAGGCAATTCTGCGTACTAGTGTCTACGTGTATAGTGGGATGGTAGATATCGAATCTGCTTAGATGTCTAAAGTTGTAGTCATGGTACATTAGAATTCTACTAACATCAAAGTTCAAATTGTCATGACATGATCATTTTTCTGTCAATGCATTATATTTTTTCCTGATGTGATGGTGCCCTGTTATTTTCTTTTTCCTTTTATTTTTAGGTGTGAGTAGTGGTTTTATATTTTATCTGATAAGCTTATATGGTCCAAGGCATCCTTACTTAAAAGCAATGAGTTCTTCAATAATAAAAATTTGTTATTTTTATTTATTACATCCAATGGAGGCTGCAAGGATTGTAAGTCTTCTGCTTGAACTGAAAAACTACCCTTGTAAAGCTGTATTTACAACTTAAATAGCTCGAAGTCATCAGTTTTCTATCTATTCACATGATACTTGAGGGGAGTGGGCAATCATACTTCGCCCTTTGAACCTTTTAAGTTGTAAAATGAACTAAATGAAAAAAAACAGGACAGGCTTCCATCACAAACAAGAGCACAAGAAGGGGCTTGTTCTGCAAGTATTTTCTCTGTTGAGATTCAATATCCCAGGAATAATCTTTATTTAATGGCACACTGCTCGTGCTCATAAAGCAAGCATCATGAGCTGGGTGATTATAGTTGCTTCTGCTTAAAAATCAAGCTTCAGGAGTCTGGGTTTTGAGGGTGCAATATTGAGACTTAGCTTTCCCTGTAACCGTAATATAGCCTGCAACTGCAGATCACAGATTAGTTTCTTTCAGAATTTTGAGCAGGTCACAAACTAGCTAATACAAAGTTTCTTCCTCTGTAATAACATCAGGCAGATAGCTAAGAACTCAGCCATGCTTGTCTCATAAACAATCTCAGTAAGCACTTTTTTTTTTTTTGGATGAATAAGCAGCTTTATTCAAACCAATAGAACAAACACCCTAAGCAGGAGATACATTCAGTTACAAAACAAGACTCATCCACCTAAACTACTTATCTCAGGATAATTGTAGGAAGTGAAGGTTTAGTTGTAGAGCATTAGTGGTGAAGAGCTTTAAAGCTTTTTTAGCGCATTCCTGATGCAATGCCAGACATGCCTTCAATTGACCTACATTTTGACCTCTTCCTGCTCATGACAGCATAAGCATTTCATACTATACAAAGCTAAGAAACTACTTCGTAGAATCAAACATCAATCGAATCCCATGACCATTTATGCATAAAAATTATGCCCTTTCATATCTTCCTAGGCGTATAACAAATGCTATTTGGCTGCAAAGGAAATACACCGTTCTAAGGTCAGAACACAGAATTGAACCAAAGTATACTTGTTTGAAGAAAATTGTATTGTATTATGCATTATTAGTTCCAGCTGGTTTCCAATTCTTAGAAAATTGAGGGGGGGAGAGAGAGAGAGAGAGAGGAGAATCTTCTTGGAGAGCTATCCACAAGTATGATGAACTTTTTTTTAATTGGAAAGTATGATGAACTTAAACAAAAACCAGGAAGGATCGATTATCTTCTAAAAAAGAAAAAAACCTATCTATCTACTGCATTTATATGCAAAAGAAAGCAGAGAGCCATACAACAGTCATTCTTTTGACTCATTTAATTTGTATCGACAAAGCTCTATGTATCAATGTCTGTCACTCTTTTGAATCATAATTAGAAGGAGCTTCATCATCTGTGACCATAAGAATCTGCTTTTCTTTGGCTTCTTCCCCCACTTTTGTATCCTTGTAGTCTTTAGGGAGCACATTACAGTGAATGGTGTGCCACACTGGTCTCTCTTCTTGGAACAATCTGCCAGGTCAAAGGTGATCATCAGACCATGTAGAACACCGGGCAATTTTTAGCACCATAAAATGATATGCTTCCATCAGAAAAGAAAACACTCCTATTTTTCTCTCATTTAATTTGCACATTATATGGAGAGAGAGAGAGAGAGAGACACTTACGGGTGCTTGCAAAGCGTTGGGCATTGAACCGTAAGCGCATACTTGCAAGTGGACAGCTCTGTAATAGAACTAATCATAGCTCTGGTCTCTGCACATACAAATCTCACCTGCAAATGAAAAGAAGAAAAGATTGAGCAAAAGTGAGATGGGAAGGAAAATTGAAAGTCACTTGATTTTCAATTACTTCATACCTCAGTCTCTCGTGGCTGATTGGTAAGATCACACATGGTTCCATTTGTATACTGATGAGCATGATACCTACATGAACCAATTAATACAATAATCAGTATCATCTCTTCCTCCTCTTTTAGTTTTCTAGGCCAAAGCCCCTTTCTAATTAAAAACAAGCTTTCCCTTGAACCTAACCTATCAATTATCATATTAATAAAATCATACCTTTGGGATGCATCTTTTGAGTGGGGATCTTTCAATTCAGAAATATCAGAGAGATTCTGGTTGAAAGCAGCTGTGGCCTCCGCATCGTACTGACCTAAGACAAACTCCTGAACCTCCTGTAATGAAATAAAAACTTATCTGATTAGCACATGATTCTAAGAATTTTCAGGTCTTCAACACTCAAATAATTTCAATAGATGAATCATGATAACTGAAATTTACAACCAGCTAGTGCCATTGCTACTACAACTGCTGCTGCTAAGAATGATACTGCTACTACAACAATTATCACTACAAGGATGGTGGTTACAAAATGAAATCTTGAACAGATCTGGACAGATACGAATCCAATCTATTTGAAGCTTTAGCAATTAATTCATTAAGTGGGATCCACCAAAACTACAGTCATAGCCCAAAAACCACCAACCAAAAGTTTATTAAGATACAGTTTATTTGATTCATCATATGCATATTACTGTATTAGAGCACTTCCTCCCATAAAACCATCATGCTCTGATTTAATAACATATTACCAAAAACACATCAGTGACAAAAGCAACTAACAAATAATGGCCTAGTATAACAGAAGAGAATCTATTTTTTGGCTAAGTAATTAAGGAGGAGGAGAGAAGTAGATGAACGCCTTATAGGCGTAAGCCCCAAGCCCACCACAGAAGGAGTACTCTAGGAGAAGAGAACCTTAGAGCCACTTTTGGAATACCTTTTCATCCTCCAAATGAACTTGACGTAACTTTTTCTGATAGCAAAATTCATATGACCACCAGCCTTCTTGCTGCATAAAGGATTTGGTAACATTAGAGGATAATTCAGGTAGATGCGGGATTATTAAAGCAGGCATAATTCACAGAAACAAGTATTGCAACTTAATGCGAGCTACATAATTCCCACAAAGAAACAAGTATTTTTAATTTAGGTAACTTTAAAAAGTATCAGTCAACCAAGGCACACAATCAAGATAGTTTTTGGGTTACAGATACTAACTCTGATCAAGCATCGGTCCTTCAGTGCTTCAAGCAGCTCATCTGGTGTCTTTAATTTAATTCGTTTTTCGCTTTCCACTATCATGTTGCTTGTGTTGTGCTGAGTAACTGGCTTTCCACTCTTGGCTTTCTCCACCTTAGGCAAAAAACATAAAAAATTCTCCCCATTTTTATTGGGCATAACGACAGACTCCTGATCATCATCCTGGCAAATAAAACGGGCCCAATTATTAGATCAAACTTTCTCAGTTTGTACTTTCTCTTCTTCAATTAACATAGAAACAATAAATTTTGGGCACAAAGAACTTGGAAGGAAACCAAATATGGATTAAAAAGTAATCAGTGGACCAAAAATGTGATCCCAAGGTCATCTGCTAACACCATCTTTATGAGAAACTGACCAAGGCAATCTCATATAGCAAAACTTGACAAAATCACTGACTAATAAAAAGCCAAGCCAGTAATAACTGCGGAGGGAAAGCACTTTTACCATGTTCAATAAGGTTGAGCACCTTATGGCCTGTTTGGATGTTTAAAAAAGGAGGGGGAGTAGAGTAGAGGGAAGGGGAGTAATTCAATTACCTTGTTTGGGAGTTTTTTAAGGAAGGAGAGGGAGGGGTTTGGAGGGGTTTGAAGGGGTTTCAACTACTTCCAACCCCTCATTTTTAATTCCCCCAAATTGGAGAGATTTGGAGGGAGAGTAGAGCACATAAAATTATTGATAAAGTAAATTACCTAATTTACCCTTATTATATTTATAAAATTACAATGTTAAAAACAAAGGGAAGGGCTAATTACTCCCTTCCCCCTTACTAATTAAAAAAAAACATCCAAACAAGGTGGAGGGTAATCATTCTCCTCTACTCTCCTCCCCACTACTCCCCTCCCCTCTACTCCCCTCTACTCTCCTCCTTCTCTAAACTCCCAAACAGGCCATTAAAGAGTAACAATGGCTCTCTGTTCAAACTTACTATTGCAAGAAAAGAACAAAGCCACCTCACTTTCATGTCTCACAAATATTTCTGCTTTCATGATAAAAATTATTGTCCTAAGGTTTATCGTAGCAGAAAAGAGCACTAATTGGGCTTCTGTTAATAAGATATTTTCTATTGCAATAAATTAGAAGAAAAAACAAGCAGTACACGTCAATTAAATTAAGCATTGTCCAAAATCAACTTTAACTACTCAAAAAGGTGACAAAAATGCCTCGTATTTTCTACTGGAATAAATTCAAAGAAAATACAAGAAGTACATGTCAATTAGATCAAGCATCATGCACAATCAACTTAATTCCTCAAAAAGTGACATCCAAGTAACAAAAAATGCTTCTTAGATTAAGTTTAAACAGTCAAAGAAAAAGGGGAATCTCCAAAGGCAGACCACAAACCCAAAATGGCTTCTTCTTCTTTTTTTTAAAATGTATCTGGAGCATCCATCTAGCTAGGACCAAACAACAAATAAATTTAAAAGGCTTTTAAACTACTTACAGGATGAAAAGGTGAATCTTCTGGATGGAATTCAATCTTATACTTTGGTTCACGGAAGCTGCGACCAAATGTGCCACCTGCTGATCAAAAGTTATGGTTGTAGAGATAAGAACATTAACTTGGAGTGCTAGAAAGAAATTACAAGAAACCAGACTTTCTAATTATAGCCAATAACAGAGACAAGAAAAAGTCGTTGGAGACAAAACTTCCACATGAAGACCTGGCTTGTACACCAAGTAGGAAAGAAACACATATAACAATCTAACTGATACATCCACATGAATCATTAGGCCCTTGAAGCCATTGGGACTGTAACTGCCACTTCAATACATAGTCAGCACCTACCACAGCCTTTCTACGGCTGAAACACTCCATAATGTTCCCAAAAGTCCTTTTTACAGCTCAAAAATATTGATCCTAGATAGTTTATTCCACTCGTTAACACCTTGTCATCATAGTTGCACTATCTATGATTTTACTGGTCTTGGATTAAATAAGCATGCATAAGCAGAAGCAGCTAGCCATGTCTTAACATTTGGGGCTTCTATATGGATCAAAATATGATCCATCATTCTATTCCAGCTCTCAGATTGATGCAAAATTCCTACTGAGCCGATTGGTGTCTTGTGAGGGATCATCAATAAAACTTGGCCCTATTTAGTAGACCATTTAAACACTAAACAAGATTGTAAACCCCTTGGAACTGTAAAACACCATACTTTGAACCACTAGGTCAATATTATAAACAATAAGTGCCAAATATAGTTAAGTTAAAGCCCTAGAATCGATTAAGCCTTCAAACAAGGCCCTCCAAAGCACAAATCATTCTCTAATCAGCACGACACCTATTATAATTAAATTCTGAAACGCTCTAAATACCCATTAGTTACTATGAAAGATTTTCTCTCTAGTCTACATCCCTTGCTCACAAGCCATATGACTCCTTCAGCGAGTCAAATAATAGATGAACTGTCCTACTCTCTTCTTTTTTATTAAGGACAAAACATAAGTACTGTTCCTTAGATGCAGTACATTAGGTTTCCCAATTAAATTCAAACACGCAATTGGATTGAAATTAATTCTCTTCGGGAAAGATAATACTGTTTGTGCTGTATTGATCAATGCAGATAAGTGTGTGAATTTAATTGGGGAACCTAATATAATGTACCTAAGTTTTTCCCTTTGAAGCCAATAGGATTATTTTGAAGCAAAGCAAAGGAACTTGTTTTGCAATCATTAATCACCACAAATATCCCTATCAACCCTCTAAATGAGAAAATAGTATGTGCCTCACTTACTTTAACCCAAATACACAACACCCTATGAGACTTTCCATAGACCCAGAAACGCATTAACCCATAAAAGCCTGAATTAGCATTTACATAATCTTGTTGAACCCAATTCCTCTTAACTTGAATTTCTACCAAAGCAATTAAAAAAAAAAAAAACCACCCATCAAACTAAATTAAATAAAAAGACAGTCTTTGTAGCTAATCGATGAAAAGTGAACCAAAAAATTTAGAATTTTTATAGAACAAGTTAAAACAGAAACGAAATCAAATTCAGGATTTACCAACTTGGGCTGGGAAGATCTGTTCGGCTAACACATGGTGGCACAGAGTGTATGAAAGTAGGATCACCCACAACACCTTCATCTTCTTTTCTCTCTCTCTCTCTCTCTCTCTCTCTCTTTTTTATTTGTGATGTTTTGGATTTTCTTTTTCTGTAATGTTAAAAACCCAGAAGAAGTACTAGGAAGAAGAGGAAGGCCTTTGCACTTGAAGATGATCTGGTTGAAGGTGCAATTTTAACTCCACGCAGACAAACCAATCATAACCCGACACGTCAGAAACTTTTATGAGTCGTACTAAGTACTAAGTCACGTGTTGTCTCTGTTTTAATACAACTCTTCTTCTTGAATACTAGTTTTTTTGAATTCATTGGGCTTGTTGGAGACCCAATGTCATGTAGTACGGTCCATTAATGTAACTGGACTTGGGCTTAATTGAATAAATAACAATAACATGGCCTTTTTTTTGAGTTTTAAATAACAATAACATGTCAAGTAAATAGTGTTGCTCACTACTCACACGTGCTATAAAGGATGCAAAAACACCCCCACCCCACATAATCTGCTCTGCCCCGCTTCTCCCCGCCACAAAATGGTTACGGGGCAAGGACAGGTTTTGTTCACCCTGCCTCGTCTTTGCCACGATCCATATGAAAATTTATATATACATATAATTTATAATATACTTTTCTCTATACATATGTTAGTTATAATTTATCTCTATATATTAAGAGGATTCAAAAATTTAGTTATGATTAAAAAGTCAATAATACCTCCAGTCTAATTAGATATTCCTTATTTTAAAAAAATAAAAATTGGGGTTAAAATTGTAATTCAACAAAAAAAAAAATTTTAAAAACTTCTAGAGAATTTTTTTTCCTAAAAATTAGCACACTTTCTATTTAAATATATCTTATGCACTTTTGATACATTTTTTCCAAAAAAAATAGCACACTAAACCCAGCAGTTTACTTCATTTGAAATCCTAAATTATAGTTTCTAAAAAATTTCTTTCTATGTAACCTCACTAATAATAGATAAATTCAAATTGAAAAATTACATTTAACTTAAAATATAAAATAAAAAAAAGCCTCATTGCACGTGTAAAGTATGTGTGATGAGGCTAGTTTATTTTATACATACTCTACTACTATTTTCAAAATATTTGTCATTCCTTCTCTTTTAGTTTTTTTTTTTTTTTTAAAGAAGGATTTTTAGTATTTTCATGGTTGTATTTTTCCTTATGTTTTATCTTGATTTCATCACTCTCATTAGGTTAGTAAAACATTTCCAACCCACCCTAAAAAGGGGATAGAGCGTGGACGGGGCAATCATGATCCAGCCTTATCTCGCCTTATTGCCATCCTTTTACGTGCATGTTTAGAAGCTCTTATTATTTAAATATAAAAATATATAACATTTTTAGTTGTAACTGTAAGTAGTAGGTATAATTAAATTATACAATGTGTGTTATAATTTTATGGAACTTATGTTTTAAATTTCTAAAATTTGCTTTTATAGCCTTAATTTTTCTTGTCATTAAATCATCTTCACTTAGATATAAAGGTTATTTTTAAATATATAAAAAGTGAAATAAATGTTCTATTCTAATTATATACAAACAAAGGTTCATGCTTATCTTTATCATATATTTGTTGTGCATATTAACCATTTAAATTTTAAAATGGTTTGAGTAACGAAGGGATACCTCCAATTGCAAAATTTTAGATAAATTGTAAATGATGGGCATAAATACAAGATCGTTAGCCTATATTGGGTATGTGTGGATCAGGTTGGGTTTAGGGTGTTTTTGATTCAAAACAGCTACTCCACCGCATTCTTGCTTAATATTATTGTTGGGTTGGATTTTTATTCAAAACAGCCAGTCCACTAAACTCTTGCTTTATATTATTGTTCGTGTTGTTTCGTTATGCTCATTACATTTCACTCCACTTCACGATGCTCAATCAATAAGGTTTTTTGACTAGTGGCCTAATAACAAATAAAAGCCAACTCCAACAAAAATCTTGGGCCATATGTATCCATTTTCATGATTCTATTGAAGTAAACCTGTTGCAATTGAATAAGCTATGCATATAGTTGCTAAGGAAAACTACCGCTCATCACAGGGATGACCCATTATATTTTGAGGCCTAAGGTAAAAAAAATTTAATGGTTTTTTTAATATTTAAATTTAAATTAAATATTAGTAGTTATTCAACTTTATATATATATATGTGTGTGTGTGTGTGTTCTACAACCATTCTTGTTTTCTTGAGATGTAAAATTGTTAATTAAGTTATTATATTTAGGATTTATTAGCATCTCTTTTACAAGCTGTCAAGATAATTAATGGTCATTCATTATGCACACTCATTACATTTTTCTTGTCTAGAGAAATAATTTATAGTTTTAATTATGTTGGACTTCAATTGACTCAATATTAAGGGGGCCCTCTTGGAGGTGGAGGAAAAATGCAAAACTCATCTATAATTTTTTTTTTTTTTTTAAAAAAACTTCAATTATCAATTCACAATTTTAAGGGCCTTTTGTTTATGCAATGGGAGACTTGAGACTTTGTTTTGAAAAATTGGGACAAGTGGGGCCTTAGACACCCTTGAGCCAACCATGACTCGTCCTTGTGGAGGGAGATGCCAAATTATGGTTTGTTGCGACTTGAATAGAGCCAAAATACTTGTTGTTTGAATAATTCAACTTTGCTTAGAACTTAAATATTTTATATTTGTTTGTTAGTTGTTTTTGTTGGGTTAAGAGAGAGTTAAACTCTGCAGCGATGTAGCCCATGTCATGGCTAAGAGTACAGAATTTGTAATAAAGGTTCCCTTCCTTCTTCAATTTGAGATGCTTGGAAGTTGATGTTGCATCCTTCTTCTTTTCTTTTTCTTTTTTTCTTTTTTAAAAATTAAAGAAAGTCATGTTCTTTTTTTTGCTGAATAGAAAGTCATGTTCTTTTTTTTTTGCCTCCAAGACTTTTCATCTTTTCACATTCCACATAAACTTATGACCGTCCGATTGAGCTGAATGGAAAAGCCCACGATTTGGTCAGATAAAATCTGGCTACTGTATTAGCTTACCAAGTAGGTTGTTTATGCAATACTTTTAGCTTAACCATCTGTTAATAAAATCTAAAAAAAAACACTTTTTAGGTGTTCGTTTGAGATCCGCTTATTTTGCTGAAATTAAAATTTTTTTACTTAAAGTACTATAGATAAAGGATAAAATTAACTGAAATAGTACAGTGGGATCTATGAATAGTACTAAAAAGTATAGTGAGGCCCAAAATAATAGCAAAAATAAGCTAAATAATAAAATAAGTTGGCAAAAATAATCCATACTAAACACACAATATATAGAAAATGGCAATATTTAAGTTATATTTCTTAGGTTTTTCTCTTAAGATTTAGCATATGACATTTTTGTTATATGATGAAAGTACATTTTTAGTTAAGTACGTACTTAGCTAAGTTTTAGAAGTAGAATTTAAGAAATGGAATCTAAGTACTGTATTAAGTTTTGATCATAAAAAAAAAAAATCATGCTAACGAGTGTCTTTAGGGCAATGGCTAACAATCAATTTTAAGAAAGTTTTGATAGCACTTTTATGATAAATGAAAAAAATTGTCAAAAAATTAATTATTTTTTTCTCCTTCCATACAAATTTTCTTTCAATGGACCGTTGATCATTTCTTAAATACATCTCTCAGCATTTCCTTAAAAAATACATGAAACAAGAGATTCAACTTAAAACGTAAGCAAGAGGGCAACTATTTGATGGCCTTGAAGGCTTTTCATCTTTCCAAACCCAGAACCGTAGATTGAGCTGAACAAAAAGTCAAAGATTTGACAGATAAAAATCTAGCTGTTGTTTTTGCTTGTCTACTTGTCTATAAAATGCAAATACAATTCAAGGGCTGTGGCCGGCGTCTGCGGTTAACTTGTGAAGTATGCAATTAAGCTGCTTGTAAATTTGTGATTTGCAGTTGAAGTGAAGAGGGCCCCACCATAGGAGTTCGTTACTATACTTTAACCTTTTCTTCACATGGCTTGTGGACATGTCAGTGGCAGACAAATGAGAGTGGGTCCCATGATCTTCCAATGTATTTTACTTGTACCGCTAAATTGGTCATAGAAAGAAAACAGAAACAATGGCTGTCCACATAAAATAATAAGTAATTTTAAAAATAAATAAATAAAAGAAAAGAAAAAAGGATGACATGTAATTAACGAGGCACGTGGATACTGTAAAAGCAACTTGGTAAGAATTATTATTTTATTCTATTCGTGATCACCACTCCCACTTGTACTTCTTTAATGATTTTTTTGTATTAACGAAAGTGGCTGGCTGTGTGACCAAGACTCTTTCCAACCTGTGTTCCCATCTTGGACTACTTCTCCACGGAATAGTTAAGGCAAGATTCTTACGTTGTTTCCTTCTTCTTGAACTTAATACAATAATAAATAAAACATGAATTAGTAAAATAATATTTTTTTTCTTAAAATTTAAGGGTCTCATGGGTTTTATCCCACGTTATTAAGAATAATAAAATGATCGTTTTATAAATGTTTAAGCAATGTTTAAGTTAGTTTGAGAAAGTACATTTGAGGTAAATTTGAAACTTACAGTTAAAAGACACTTGTTTACTTCTCTCATTATGCTTACTTATTACTAAGAAAATTACTATATTCTTCATTGTTATTTGCTTTTAGACTAATTATCTCAATTTACTTTATTTACTTTTGTAATGATTGTGTTTTCCATTAACTTACTTGAAGAACATATATCCCAAAACCCAAATTCCATTATTTCAATTGAAGAAAATTTAGCATATATGTGATGTGTGAATGTTAAAAGTTAATGCTATAATTGGTAACTAGATATGGTTAAGGAAGCATCAAATAGATATGATGAGCAATAAAAATGGTTAAAGAATCTAACATGACTAGGTTAATAAATAATTGTTGACCACTTGATTGATCTACTTACTCATATTATGCTAATCTTAATCATTACTATGGGAAAACTGATTCTTATTTATAATGACAATTATATGTCTCATGATCATGATCAATGATATTTAATATTTTTGTTTGTATGATTTTTTTTTCAATACTTCAACGTTGGGAAGTTTTTAATTTGTTATGATTTGATTTTTTTGGGGACAAAGTTTCTTAATTCTTTATTATCAAACTAAAACACCAACCGATTTTTGGTGTAGACAAGAATTGAACCTAAAATCTTTTATTCAATTATAAAAAAATTTTACCAATTAAGCTAATTGTAACTCATAAAAAAATTTTGAATGTTAAAAACTAGAATTTAAGTAATAGTTAAGTGATAATGATATTACAAATCCCATATCTATGGTTCAACTCTCACCTCTCTCTCCTCACCATCTATCTATCTTAAAAAAAAATTATAAAAACTTATTTCATTGTATGATACCACGGGCAGGAAAAAAAATTTGATAATAGATATTGTAACCATAAATTTTTTTTTTTTTTTGGGGATGAATTGTGCCCATAAATTAGTACATGTAAGAAAAGTGCAATGACACAATTAATGTACATTAACTCTTATATAAACTAGTCACATGTTTGGTGTGATATTTTTCACAAAGATCATTTGGATATCATTAATATTCATTAATAAACAGTTTAAGTGCATTAATAAACAGTTTAAGTTGAATTGAATCTAGCTGAAGACAAATAAATTCAAGTAAACAATCCAATGAAAAAAACAAAAGAAAAAGTGGTAACATAATAATTAGATATAAGCAGACAAATGGCTGTGGCAATAGTAATTTGATAAAATGTCTTTTGCTTTTCATCAAAACCTCCCCCAGGAACTTGGAATCAACGGAAACGTGGGGCCCACACAATATTATTTCCTTGTCCAAAAATTATACCATAGTAATATTAAAACTAGAAAACCATAATATTATCAAACTAAAAAAAGTCAGAAAATTTTAGAGTAATCAGATATTTCAGTGCTTTTTGTGGCGTTTACGTCAAGCTGTGAAAATCTTACACATTTGTACATTACAGAACACCAAGCCAACGAACATTGGTCGGTCTTTCCTTCCATTCCTCACATCCCATTTTCCCACAAACTTTCTCTGCAGTTTCTTGCCTCTGAGTTTTTTTTTTTCCCGGAAAGTTTCAAGCTTCAGAAGAATTTTCATTTTCCCAGATAAGTTTCCTCTCCATATTCTCTGATTCTTTCTGAACAGATAAGAAAAGAACATCAAGAATTTCTGTTTTGGAAAAAAAGGGGTATCTGTTAGCTGTGTTGAAGTGGTGCTTTTTTTTTTTTTTTTTTTTTTTTTAAATCTTTATCTGAATTGGGGTTTGTTAATTCATAAATAAGTAGTAGCAAATCCTGGTTTGGAGTGGAATGCTGGCTTTGTTTGTGTTTTGAGCTTACGGTGTATTACATTCATTTCTGAGATTAAACAAAAGGAAAAACCAAAAAAAAAAAAAAAAAAACATTTGAGTTTGAAGAGAAGAACTTAGGATTTTGAAGTTCTTTTGTAGCAATTGACACCCAATTGAAGGTTTTGTGTGGAATTGGTTTCTGGGATTTGGTGGGTACTTTTGAATAAGAGCTTGGTTTTTGACATTCTTATGTGTTTAGGATTTGTAATGTGTATTTTATTATAGAATTATACTCTAAGGATCTGATTTTGGAGTAAAATTGGAAGTTCTTCCCAAAATACTTTGTTACTTTGTTGGAAGTTCCATTTACAATTGGTGGTTGGGTTTGGATTGGTTATTGATTTCTGTGAACTTAAGCTTGTTGGATTCAAATGGGGAGGCAAAGTGGAAAGAAAAAGAAACAGGCAGGAGAAACATCATCTGATGCTAGTCCAAAGCAAAGCAAAATTGGGGATAAAAGCCCAAAGGGGTATGATAAAGATACAGCAGTTTTCATTTCTATGTCTCAAGCATTGAAGGAGGAGGGGAACAAATTGTTTCAAAAGAGAGACCATGAAGGAGCTATGTTGAAATATGAGAAAGCCCTCAAATTGCTTCCTAGAAATCATATAGATGTGTCCTATCTTCGGAGTAACATGGCTGCTTGCTATATGCAGATGGGGCTCAGTGAGTACCCCAGGGCAGTCCATGAGTGCAATTTGGCTCTTGAAGTCACACCGAGGTACAGTAAAGCACTGTTGAAGAGGGCAAGGTGTTATGAAGCTTTGAACAGGCTGGATCTGGCTCTGAGAGATGTCAGTACAGTATTGGACATAGAGCCAAATAATCTCATGGCATTAGAGATTGCAGAAAGGGTGAAGCAGGCACTTGAGAAGAAAGGTTTAAAGGTGAATGATGCAGTAATTGAATTACCTCTGAATTATGTTGAACAACAATATTCTTTACCTCCACCAAAGGTAATGAAAGTGAAGGCACGAAAGAAGAAGATCAACAAAATAGAGGAGAAGAAGGCTGTGGAAGTAACTGAGGAGAAGGCTGTGGAAGTAACTGAGGAGAAGGCTGAGGAAGTAACTGAGGAGAAGGTGGCTGAGGAAAACATTGAGGACAAGAAGGCTGACGTTAAGGTGGTTGTGGAGGAGAAAATTAGTAGCAAAGAGGAAGAAGTGCCTAAGAAAACTGTGAAATTGGTTTTAGGGGAGGACATAAGGTGGGCTCAGTTGCCAGTTGATTGCAGCCTCTTGCAACTAAGGGAGGTTGTCCAAGACCGGTTTCCAAGCTCGAGAGCAGTTCTTATCAAATACAGGGACCAAGAAGATGATTTGGTCACAATCACTACTGATGAAGAACTGAGGTGGGCTGAAGCATCAGCAGAATCACAGGGTTCTGTAAGGCTGTACATAGTAGAAGTTAGTCCTGAGAAGGATCCATTCTTTGAGAGGCTGAATGGGAAGGCGGTGCAGAATCATAGTATAAAATGTAATAATATAGCTACAAATGGTGATGTGGTAAAGTGCAAGAAATTAGAAGTGACATCTTGCATTGAGGACTGGATAATCCAATTTGCTCAGCTGTTCAAGAACCATGCTGGATTTGAATCTGACACATGCTTGGATCTTCATGAACTTGGGATGAAGCTCTATTCTGAGGTCATGGAGGAAGCAGTTACAAGTGAGGAAGCACAAGACCTTTTCGACATAGCAGGGGATAAGTTCCAAGAGATGGCAGCTTTAGCATTGTTCAACTGGGGAAATGTTCACATGTCAAGGGCAAGGAAGAGGGTGTATTTTACAGAAGATGCTTCAAAAGAATCTATACTTACACAGATCAAAACTGCCTATGATTGGGCACAAAAAGAATATATAACGGCAGGAAAGAGATAT
Source organism: Castanea sativa (assembly GCF_040712315.1). NCBI lineage: Eukaryota > Viridiplantae > Streptophyta > Magnoliopsida > Fagales > Fagaceae > Castanea > Castanea sativa. Next base: position 79,405,967 of record NC_134013.1, on the reverse strand, counting down.
GAAGAAGCACTGAAAATTAAACCAGATTTCTATGAAGGCTTTCTTGCTCTAGGGCAGCAGCAGTTTGAGCTTGCAAAACTTTCTTGGTATTATGCAATTGGAAACAATGATGATTTGCAAACATGGCCTTCGACAGATGTTCTACAACTATTTAACAATGCCGAGGACAACATGGAGAAAGGTATGCAAATTTGGGAGGAATTAGAAGAGCAACGCCGAAGTGAACTTTCTAAACCTAAGAATATTGAAACGCTGTTGCAGAAGATGGGATTGGATGGGCTATTTAAAGATATATCACTGCATGAAGCTATGGAGCAGGCTACAAACATGAGGTCTCAGATAAACATCTTATGGGGCACCATGCTTTATGAGCGATCAATTGTGGAATTCAAATTAGATATACCAGTATGGAATGAGTGTTTGGAAGTTGCAGTTGAGAAGTTTGAACTTGCTGGAGCTTCTCCAACAGATATAGCCGTTATGGTGAAGAACCACTGTTCAAATGATAATGCATCGGAAGGTAGCATATATATACTAATTCAAATTTTTGCGTTAGAAATTGTTATTATTTTTTAAATTGGTTTTAAGTTTCTTAGAAATAATCTGCTCTTTACAGGTCTAGGGTTCAAAATTGATGAGATAGTACAGGCATGGAATGAGATGTGTGAAGCTAAAAAGTGGCAGAGTGAAATTCCATCATTTCGGCTGGAACCATTGTTTCGGCGGCGAGTTTCAAAAATATATCATGCCTTGGAGCATGCATGAGTTCCATTTGTTACATAGGTTGTTGAGTATTAACAGTGAAATGACTCACTTTTACTGCTCCATTGCCTGGAAGATATAGTCTAGCATACTGAGGTATGTGATGCTCATACTTACAACATTGTTTTAACTTAAATCTCAATGTGGAATATTATGAGATCCCTGCCCACTGTATGATGCAACAATTTGCATAATTTGATATCTTGCTTGCTACCTACAATTATGTAAAAGTAGAACCCCTGAATTATGTCATGCGCAAAATTCTAATAGCATGGTAAAACTGATAGAAAAAATTTCCTCCTAGTATTTTCTTTGCCACATGCAGCCTCATGCAGATGTCTCACCAGTAAATTATAACTAATCGTAGCATTTACTTGGTCAATATTGATCATTCAATTCCTGTGTGAGTCCAAATGAAATATGTGAGAGTCTGAAAGCACCAGAAGTTTTCTTGCTATCCTTTCATCTTCATATATGAAGTTCTATATTATTTGTTTATCTACCTCCCTTAAATAATACCAGAGCATCCATTGTAGCTCTAACCTTTGCAGTGAATGCTTTCAGATTAATGAACCACTAGAAACTGCTCATTTCCTGAGTCCTTGGATGTGGTTGCTTAAATCCACAACTTTGCCTTCCACCTTGTTATTGAAGGGCTAGGAGGTATATTTTGAGACGCCTAAACACTTGCCCCCTTGCTATTTATTCGAGTACTAGTATTGGCTGTTCAACTAAATATCATAGTCTGCTGAACTGATAGAGGATATCTTATTTGTCCACATTAAAGAAAAAAAAATGAGTGTATAAATATATATCTTATATTTGTTGATTTTTTTTCCCAACTTCCTTTTGTCATGTCACGATATGAAATTCAATATGATGTCTTTATAGCATCAATTGCTTGGCTGTAACCTTTTGGTTGATTTATTCTGCAGGTTCCAGCTACTTATTTAAGGTTCAGCATCAGCCTTGTTCTTTTTTTTAGAAACAAAAAAGGAGAGTTCCAAGTATAGAAGAATTGTATTGCATGTAGTTTTTCTAAGAAGACGAGTTCCAACATCTTTACACATTGGGGATGAGATGGAGTTGCAGGAAGTTGCATTTTAGTTAGTTTCTGCATTCAACGTCATTGCTCCCCATTTACAGTAGTTTCTGACAGTGAGTAAAATATTTGTATTTGTAATTTAAACAGCTGCAATTCTTATTATTTGTATGCCCCACAAGTCTGAAATTTATGGTTTTTGCAATTTTTGAGTCTGTTTCTCATTTGTAGTTGTTAGTTATGTTTTCTTAGAATTTTCAGGTTTCTTATCCTTGTATTGATTTAATGGACCTGTTGGTTATTATTAAGACCATCATTGGAAAGAAACTTTTTAAGTTTAATTGCAAACTCATATAGCTAGTTACTTCATAATTTTAGCCTGGTTTTATTAAGTGCAGACTTGTTTAATGGTACTGACATTCTGATAAAACACCGTTTAATGCTTTGCCCTGCAAGTCCTCATGGTTTATAAAAGTTTAACTAGAAGAGGAAGAAAGACCATATGCTTACATGGACGAGTACAGTTAAAGGATGGCTGCACTACCAAGTTGTCGATGTTGGTGAGCACTGATATATATGCATTAAGCCTCCGGATTATACAGTGCTCATTGTAAGCTTGGTACTCTCTTTATTATTCATCAGGCAAAAGGCCAGTGGCATTTGGGTCCAGCAAGGGATGAAGTATCAAATGATTCGAATGGATGCAACATCAAACTCACAGCATGTTGATCTATGAAACCCATGTGTTGTGAGCGTGATGCTACATGCATCCGAAACACAAGATAGTGAAGATACCACCTCCTCACAAGGGGGTCTCAAGTAAGACCACAACTTCCAGGAAGTTAAATGAGAAGAAATAAATTTTTAACATGAGGAAATGATATTGGTTATGATAAATGGGGTAAGGTGTGTATGAAGCATGAATACCATAAATTGTAAAGTGCAACAAGGACAGATATCGCCAATGTCAACAACTTACAAGAAAAATCAATCCAAACCAATCGGTTTAAGTCCTAATGGAAGGAAACAAATAATTACTTAGTTGTAGCATGAGGAAATGATATTGGTTAGGGGTGTATGAAGCATATATACCATAAGATGCAAAGAACAACAAGGACATTTCACAAATGTCTACAACTTATGAGAAAAATCAATCCATCACAAATGTTTACAACTTATGAGAAAAATCAATCCAAGAATAGTCTTCTTTAATCCATTTAAAAATATTTTCAATACAGATACTTCTAATATTGCAAATGTTAAGCCAAGTAAGTGCACGGAGTTGCTATGGAACATCTGATTGAGAACTTATTGTTTTGAAATTGTTTGAATCCATGTGACAACAAGCTCCTACCAACTCATTATCATATTTGAGAATGACTTCATTCTCAGCATAAATAAATAAATAATAACCTGCTGAAATTGTAAACGCGTTGCTAATATAGTCAAGAAATTGCACCATAAGTTAAAGACTGTTAATCGTATCTTAAAGTATAGACATACTATTATGTTCATGATTTTATAATCACAAGAATCACAAATTAACTATGTGATATTTAATTGGTTGAATATTGTAATTTGTGATGCTGGTGTTAGGCACTCTTATACCCCTATACTTGGAAGCTTTTTGCATTAATAAAGATTATTACCAATAAAAAAAAACTATGTGATATTTAAACAGGTTGGAAAAGTAGTAATAATAAGTAACCTAAATAACCCCTTGTAATAACAAGTTGTTGCACTCTTATACCCCTATACTTGGAAGTTTTTGCATTAATAAAGATTATTACCAATAAAAAAAAACTATGTGATATTTAAACAGGTTGGAAAAGTAGTAATAATAAGTAACCTAAATAACCCCTAGTAATAACAAGTTGTTGCACTCTTTTATACCCCTATACTTGGAAGTTTTTGCATTAATAAAGATTATTACCAATAAAAAAAAACTATGTGATATTTAAACAGGTTGGAAAAGTAGTAATAATAAGTAACCTAATAGATATCTAGAGTACAAATAGTACCTTGGAGCGTTGCCATGTTTGCTTGTTGCAAAAATTAAATAAAAGAAAATTAATAAATTATAAAAATGTAAATAAAAACAGTAGGCTTACAAGTTTATTTTTTGTTGGGAATAAAAACTTTGAGACTATTTATTAAGATAACTTAGCTAAATCAGACATTCTAGCATAATTATAGAATGTCTGACCAAATTATGAGCTAACCTATTCCCACCCCTTTTAGTATGAGAAAAATTCAACCATCTAAAATAATTAGAGAACGAAATTGCATCCCTAATATAGTTTCCAACGCCAGCCAAGCATAAGGTTTCATCATCAAGAGCCTGAATAACAAGCATAGAGTTCCCTTTTAGAACAACTTGATTAATTCCAACTTCTAGGGCAAACTCCAAAGCTCTGGCAGCAGCTACAGCTTCAATTTCGACAGCAGTGAGGAGTTGAGGAATTTGTTGAGACATTGAAGCGATGACTTAACCATGAGAATCCTGAATTACTACATCAATCCCAATTTACAAGTAGGTCATATAAATTTCAGCCCTTTGTCTACCCATGAAAGCTTTATAGCCAATAAGTGCAAGAGAATTCAAAATCTAACGAAGTTTGATTAATAAGAAAGGAGTCCTACTCTATTAATTTTGCAAATCAAGGGAAAAAAGACTGCCTCACAACCAAATATACTTAAGATTGCAATGACAACTTATAGGGTCCTAGAGTAATAGATGGCGTGAGGCCAAATATTTGGAAGCCTGCAGCCATTGTCAAAAGAAGATTGATGAACAATAAATATGTGTGTGTGTATATATATATATATATATATATATATATATATATATATATATATATATATATATAAGAATAAAAGACAACCAAGTATACTAGAAATATACCACAGTGGCAAAAATGAGCAAAACATTTCTTCTTATAAGAAGCATACAAGGAACATAACAAAATGCATACTTATACCAACATAATGCATAATATTATAGGTAACCCTATTTTAAGAGGATCTCTACTCTTTATTTGATGTGAAAAAAATTCTTCAGATCATTTCCATGTGGCTGGTGAAACTCTAATTGGATCTCAACAAATGAAATTTCATTAGTAGATGTACAGACCATATTACATCAAAGATTATATGTTTGGATCAGAGATGGATTTTTTTTTTTTATCACCATCCTTAATAAAAAAGTGAAACAATTCTTGAGGAGGGGGCGTGTTAATGAATCATCTGAGGTTTACACCAAATCATTTCCAAAAATACAGAACATTCTATAAATATCTCATGTGTAGCAATCTAATTAGAAAATCGTATAAAAACATGTTTCATGCACTTTCTCAAGATTGCAAATTCTAAATGTATAAACGCCGTAAGATTCTTGTTAACAGCTAGCTTTTTGTCATTTTTTTAGTAGCCGTATAAGCTATGGGGGCAGTTTCATAGGGAGAAAGAAATATTAACATAGGTTGGGGGCTAGTTTTATGTATTTTTCTTCCATTTATCCAATTTTTTTTATTAAGTGAGACCCACATTAGTCTAACTTTAACAAGTATCGCATGGTGCTTGTTAACATTTGCTTATAAAAATAAAGCGGTAAGAAAGTTAATTCTAGTTTTAGAAAGAATTATTTTTAAAAAATCCGAAAAGAAGAGTATTGACACTTATTGCCCGTTTGGATCCAGATTATTAGAGCTGCCTTTTTGCATTTTGCATTTTGTGTTTTCTCTTTTTTTTTTTTTTTTTTTCATTTCTGCTGCGGGGACAAAATGCGCAGTGCACGCACTATGCGCATACTGTGCTTGTACTGTTCACGTACTTTTTCAGTAATTTTTTTATTAAAAATGAGTTTCGTAATACTATTCACACATTTAAAAATTATTTTGTTACAATATTGTTAGTTTTCAGTTGTCAGCAATAAGTTCTATCTAAACAGACCCTTAGTATAATTTTTGTTTCCTCAGATCACCAATTTCAAATTTTCAAAACTAAAAATTAAAGTAAGTAAATTTCAATCTTGAAACTTTTCAATCAGGCGTAAGAGGCCATGCTCATGAACATCTCTATGTCTCGCTCATTTCTCTTTCTCTTCTCTCTTTGTTCTTTCTCACTCTCTGCGGTTGTCTCGTCTTTTTTCTCTTGAGAGTAAAAAAGATGAGTTTTGATGATAAAGAAACTAATACCAGACGGTGCGTATTGCTCACCACCTAACTAAAATCAAAGTACTATTTTAGGAAGTTAATTATGACTTCAAAAAATGTCAAAAATACTTCTAATTTAATTAGATAATTCTTATTCTTAAAAAATAAAAATTGGATTAAAATTGTAATTCAACAAAATTCAAAAAGAAAAAACTACTTGAGAAATCTTTTTCTTAAAAATTAGCACACTCTCTATTTATCTCACACACCTTTAATACATTTTTTCCTAAAAATTAGCACACATAAAACCCAATAGTTTACTCATTTTCAAAATTCAAAATTTTAGTTTCTTAAAAATCTCTTCGTGTGTAATGTCATTAACAATAGACTTAGTACCCGTTTAGGTACTGATGAAATGGGATGCATCTGCGTTTTTTTTTTTTTTTTTTTTTTTTAGCGTTTTGTGGCTGTGGTGGCATTTCCAATGGATTCCGTGCACTGTTCACGAGACCTACAAACTTCTTTTTTCAACAAAACATTCATTAAAAATGGGTCACACGGCACTATTCACACAATTTAAATTTATTTTACTACGGTGTTTTCAGTTTAGATATACATGAGTTCTAAGAGAATTGTACGAACTGGGGTTCAACAAGGAAAACCGGACTAACCGTAGGCCGGTTCAACCGATCATGGAATAAGGGAAAATTAAAGAAAAATGCAACTGCCAAGATCAAAGTACTACTTTAGGAAGTTAATTATGACTTCAAAAAATGTCAAAAATACTTCTAATCTAATTAAATCATTCTTATTCTTAAAAAATAAAAATTGAGTTAAAATTGTAATTCAACAAAAATAAAAAACAAAAAACTACTTGAGAAATTTTTTCCTAAAAATTAGCACACTCTCTATTTATCTCACACACCTTTAATACATTTTTTTTCTAAAAGTTAGCACACATAAAACCCAACGGTTTACTCCTTTTCAAAATTCTAAAATTTCGCTTCTTAAAAATCTCTTTGTGTGTAATGTCATTAACAATAGACTTAGTTTACTTTTTTTTTTAAGCGTTTTGTGGCTATGGTATCCTTTTCTCTCACACCTTGTAAGTAAGGTTGAAGCCATGACCAACGGACCAAGTGCTTTTCTTAGGAGCTAATATGCAATATTATTAAATTTATATTAAATTTACGTGATTTATAGTTTCTAAACTTCTATATCATCTTTCTCAACATATTAAATATTACTAAATTAAATTTTTATTTAAGAATAATACCTATGCAATTTATGAATTTATTTTAAAAGTCGTTTTTAGTTAATTGAAAATTTGAAATGATTTTTCTTTTTATGAATATTTATGTTTGTACTATTTTTTTTAACCTTATAATGTACTGTAAGGACCAAAAGCTCGTATAACCAACTTCAAAACGTTACCGCTGCTTTATTCACTTAAGAGTCCTTATACAATACATTTGGTAGAGAGGGTTCAACAACAAAAAGCCCCCTCTTCGTAGTTTCTTCATTCCTATTTATATTATTCTCTGTTTTCATCGTAGCCTTACACCTTGCAATCTGCGGTCTTTTCCCCGTGACACTTGTCCGTCGGCAATGGAACAAGATTCCCCTTTGCATCCCGCACTGTTCAGGTCATGTCCACATTAATGCGACGGATAGAGGAAATGCTTGCTAATTAATGCGGCCAGAATGGTTGTTGCCAAGCATTTAATGCAACCTTCCAAACCAGCCTATTATAACCAGATATTTGTAACATGCCCTTTATGTAATTATCGTCCACGCCACCTCATCTTCGGGCATACCCGGAGAGATCTCATCTTTCACTTTAAATGTTGGCCTTCCTTTCTTCGGGTCCTCGGGTTCTTAGGTCCTCGGGCCCTCACAACAGCCCCTTTAATACTTGAGTTATGAATCATGTATTAATAACTAAGTTTTAACTTCTTATACACGCTTCTTACCCTTTTTATGCTTTCACACGTACAGACGTCTCTTCACTGCCCCATGATCCGCACCTGGCGCCTCGTATCCCACGATGAGGCATTTATGGCGCCTGACGCTTCCTTTCCCGCGCACGTTCTACGGTTGGATGAGAAATATACGGTTCAGATTTTGCTCTTAATTATGAGCGGGAAAGTTACCGCTCTTATTCTTTTACCCCATTACTTCCACTTCCCCCACCCCTATAAAAGCAACTTTTTACGCTGGATAAAGCTCATTTTGCCATTTCGAAGGATTGAAAGAAAAGTGAGCTCCCGAGGACCATCCTTAAGCGATCTTCAGAGGTGTGTTCATTTTCCTTTCATTTTTTCTCTTCTTGCTTGCTTTTCTCCTCTTGCAGCGGGGGTTAATGGGTAGATACGCTAAGTTAGTGAATACAGATGAGGCGAAGGCCGCTTTTAAGGACCGATATCGGATCCCCAATGACGTAGATATTACGTATTGTGAGGAAGAAGATATTCCACTGGTGTCTCGGCCACCTGAATCCATTTTGATTCCTATGATTGCATTTATTGAGGGGGGTATGGAAATTCCTATGGGTAGAGTAACTAGAGATTTTCTAATAAATTATAGGCTTACCCCTTCGCAATGCTCCCCAAATGTCCTTAGAATTTTAGGATGCGCGGATGCCCTTAATCGAAAACTGGGAACCAACTTGACCTGGCAGGATGTAAATTGGGTATATAATTGCCAAAAAGGGGACAGGACTAAATACTACATGAAGTGTAGAATCCCTTCTGTTAGGCTGATTTCCTGTTTACCCGATTCAAGCAAAGGGATGGATGAAGATTATCTCGTCATCTCGGGCAATTGGCATGACGGATTGCATTGCCCTACCCGAGAAGGGGTACCAGGTAGGGTTCCCGAGGACTAACCTAGCACTTAGGACTAACCATATTCTTTTCTGTGCTATACCCCACACCACGTATTTGTTTAAATGCCTTCACTTTTTATTGCAGACGACTACCATACTGCCCCGAATTTGTCTGCTGTGAACCGTGCTGATTTGAACAGGATTCTTCAATCGGAGATATTCGTACATAGGGACGGACAGCTCCGAGCAGCCCACCTCATCCTCGGATACACCCCTTCTACTAAACGCTTCCAAAGCCCGAAGAACGTGATAAGAGCAAGAGATTTAAGGCTAGCTCAAATTGACGTTGCCGCCCCGGGATTCTTATTAGCCGCACCTCCCCCTGCAGGAATTCAGGACGCACAACTCCCTGCCCCACTCGCCGCCCAACTGATCTATCCTCCTTTGGAACAAGCTGCTAATCCTGCCGTTGAGGAAAGAGCTGCCACGCCCGAGCTCCCTTCTCTCGAGGCGACAGAGAAAGACTTTGAGGTGTTCTACCGCTCAGACGCTCCCTCCAGTTCCCAACCGTCCAGCAGTCAAATGGGTTTCCAAGAAAAAGAGCCCGACCTGTTGGCCCTACTACAGGCACATGCAGGCAGTTCTTCACCAGCCGTGTCGATTCCTCCTCGTCCCGTTACTCCAGCTGTTACTCAGGCACCCCCCTCGGAGGCGACAGATAAAAAGCGCAAAAGGGGTCAGAGTAGCAAACAAGTTATAGACATCGAAGAAGGGGAAAACCTTGACCCCTCTGTTAAAGATACCAGGGCTGCAAAGGCCCTTTCCAAGAAAGTTGCTCCCACTGGTTCTTCGAAAGACCCCAGTGGTGAATCTACAAGGAAAGCATCGACCTGGCGGCCCAACTTCACTCTCAGCTCGGGCAGCCCTGTTTTGGATGACGCCAACCTGCGGGATCCGAAGAAGGGAAGCTCGAGCCTGGTGGCCGAGTGTCTAGAGAAGGCTCTATGCCTTCCCGAAGATATGGCAGAATTGCGGTCCTTCCGCAAGAGTGAGGTTTTCTTATCTTTGAAGCAGGACTTAGCCAAGGTACTTTCGAAGTTTTTGTGCATTCTAAGTATGAGTTTAATTATTTATTATGACTAACCTTATTAACTCAAATATGTCATAGGCGGTCCAGGCTTCATTCATGGCTGAGGAGTGGGTAGATCATTCCCTAGATCTTGCCCGAAAAGCTGATCAAAATGCCGAGGCGGCAACGAATGCATAAAAAGAAGCTGAGCTGAACTTAAAAGAGACCCTCACTCGCCTGTCTGAGGTAGAAAAAGCTCACAAGAATGCTGAGTCGGCCCTGAAAAGCTATGAGTCGCAAGCCAATCTTGCTCTTGAGGCCCAGAAGCAGGCTCAAAGCAGGCTCGCCCTCACTGTTGTCGAGCTCAAACAAACGAAAGAACTGCTGGCCAAGAAGGAGCAAGAGCAGGCTGTTGCCGAGCAAGCGGCGTATGACGCTGGGATGAAAAAAGCTTCTGACAGCTTAACTGCCCAACTTAGAGGAGTTGCCAGAGCGTTCTGCTCGGAAGTGTGGGGCCGCGCTTTGGACGCTGCGGGAGTGGATGCTGACGCAGTACTTCGTATTCCCGACAACATCTATTATCCCCCTGCGTTACGCTTAGCCCCTACTTCCCCAGCGCCGACAACTGATCTTGTAGTGCCTACCCCTGCCTCTGCTCCTTCTGATGCCCCAATCTCAAAGGACCCTTCTCCCCCGGCTCAGCCCGTGGACGAAGTAGCTGAGGGTGAATTGGCTGAAGAGCCAAAAAAGAAGAAAAAAGAAAAAGACCCAGAGAAAAGAAAAGACAAGCAACCTGTTGCGTAGTCCTTTCGTAGTTTTTGCCTTATTTTTGCTTTATTGTTTTTTGTTTTTACGGATGTAAGGGGCCATATGATTGCCCCGGTTTTGTAACAGACATTTGCTGAGAAATGAATACTTAGCTCTTTTCTTCTATTTCATATACACGTCTTACTATAATATGCTGTCATTTATTTGTCATTTTGTATGTGTCCAGATAAAAGCTTACTTGAAATAACAATCATGATTCCACTACGAAGTAATTCATTATACTTGTGATTTTAAGAAACACAAAAAGTTTGACCTGAGCACCATAATTTCACCACTTGACCTTCTTTGACGTTTGAAACGGCAAGTTTGAGGTTCAATATGCTATTGAACAACAAGGCTTAATGATTTGTTTTATGTTAGCGCTTTACATATTTGAGATTTCTTTAGCCGTGATCTTGTTGGACTTACAATTCCTGTGTGATGGTTTGCAAGTGATTAATTTTTCTTAGACTTGTGGCCCGAGAAGCCGAACAAGCACTAAGGTCAGTTTAACACTTATGCTTTTGCAAGTGATTAATTTCTCTTAGACTTGTGGCCCGAGGAGCCGAACAAGCACTAAGGTCAGTTTAACACTTATGCTTTTGCAAGTGATTAATTTCTCTTAGACTTGTGGCCCGAGGAGCCGAACAAGCACTAAGGTCAGTTTAACACTTATGCTTTTGCAAGCGATTAATTTCTCTTAGACTTGTGGCCCGAGGAGCCGAACAAGCACTAAGGTCAGTTTAACACTTATGCTTTTTTGCCGATACAGGATTGAAACGAACAGAAGCCTCACACAAAAGAAGATTCTTTTCTTAATAATAATATCGTCGTAAGTTATTTACATTCCACGGGCGAGGAATCACCCTTCCATCCAGATCCTCTAGACGATAAGCCCCTACTCCTGCCATTGAGGTAATTCTATATGGCCCCTCCCAGTTAGGACCCAATTTTCCCCAGGCGGGATTCTTTGCAACCCCCACTACCTTTCTTAGTACCAAATCTCCTAGTACCAAGGGCCTGGCCCTAACTCCCTTGTCATATGTCTGCTTGAGCTTCTGCTGATAGTTGCCCATCTTCACATTGGCTATTTCTCTACTTTCCTCAATAGTATTCAAACAATCATTCATCAGATCATGATTGCTCGCTTCGTCATACTGGTCGGACTTCAGGGTGGGAAAACCTGACTCTAGTGGTATTATAGCTTCCATCCCATACGTCATTGAAAAGGGAGTCTCGCCTGTTGATCTTCGGGGTGTAGTGCGATAAGCCCATAATACATGAGGTAATTCTTCTACCCAGCCTCCTTTAGCGTCATCCAATCGTCTCTTCAAACCTGCCAAGATGACTTTATTTGTTGCTTCGGCCTGTCCATTCCCTTGGGGATAGTACGGTGTGGAATATCCATTTCTTATTCCCATTTCTGCGCAGTACCGCCGGAAAACCTTGCTATCAAATTGAAGACCATTATCAGATATCAAGGTGTGTGGGACCCCGAAGCGAGTTATGATATTTTTCCAGATGAATCTTTTTGCATCCACATCTCTAATGTTGGCTAATGGCTCGGCCTCCACCCATTTCGTGAAGTAATCCGTGCCGACGATGAGCCATCTCCTATTACCCGTTGCCCGAGGAAACGGCCCGACGATATCTAAACCCCACTTAGCAAAGGGCCATGGGCTGGACAACGGATTTAAGTTACCTCCTGGTTGATGCAAATTGGGCGCAAACCTTTGACATTGATCACACTTCTTGGCATACTCTTGAGAGGTTCTCTGCATGCTTGGCCACCAATACCCTTGGGTCATGGCTCTATGAGCTAATGATCTTCCTCCAGTGTGGCTCCCACACACACCCTCATGCAATTCTTCCAGCAAAGGTTCCACGGCTTCAGGATGTACGCAAAGGAGGTAAGGACCTGCATAGGAACGCCTATAGAGTTTTTTCTCCTCCGATAGCCAGTAACGGGGTGCGCTTCTTCGTATCGTCTCGGCCATTTTCCTATCTTCAGGTAATATTCCGTGCTGCAAGAAAGCTATAATCGGGTCCATCCAGCTTGGGCCTACATGAATGCTGTGAACCCGTACTGCCGGGATGCTAGTCAAGCTCGAGGACAACAAATCTTCCACAATAACCATACGCGGTAACTTCGATCCTAGCGATGTGGCTAACATTGCTAATGAATCAGCATGAGAGTTATGTCCCCTTGGGACTTGCTGTACCTTGAAACTGTCAAACAAACCCAACACCCCTTGGACTCGTTTCAGATAGCTTTTCATACGCTCATCTTTTGCCTCAAACTCCCCATTAACTTGCCCAACCACCAATCGGGAATCACAGAACACCCTCACTACTTTTCCTCCCAAATGTTTAACCATCTGGGAGCCCACTAAGAGAGCCTCGTACTCCGCCTCATTATTAGTTGCTGGGAATCCCAATCTCAAAGACTTTTCAATGACTAGTTTCTCGGGGGATATTAACACAACTCCAACCCCGGCTCCCTTTCGATTTGATGCCCCATCCGTGTAGACTTCCCATGGAGTAAAGTTTTCCGTTCCAATGGACATTACTGTCATCACGGCATCTTCGGGGTAAGCCTGACCGTCCGTGAACTCGGCCACGAAGTCGGCAAGGATTTGCCCTTTGATAGCCGTCCGAGGCATGTACTTGATATCATAAGCTCCCAGCTTAGTTCCCCACTTTGCTACACGACCCGTATAATCCGATTTCCGCGTGATAGCTTGTAGAGGCAACTGAGTGAGTATTACCACGGTGTGAGCTTGGAAATAATGAGGCAATTTCCTTGTTGCATGCACCACGGCTAGAAGCGCTTTTTCCAGCAGTAGGTATCGCTGTTCGACTTCTTGCAAGGACTTGCTGACATAGTATATTGGTTTCTGGACCCCGTCATCATTCCGTATTAAGACAAGACTTACGGAGTGATTTGTGACCGCTAGATAAGCATATAGCACTTCTTCCTTCTCGGGCGTTGATAGAATCGGCGGTCTAGATAGGTATTGCTTTAAATCCTCAAAAGCCAAACTGCATTCATTAGACCACTTGAAATCTTTCCACCTGTGCAAAAGGCGATAAAATGGGCGGCACCTGTCTGCGGACCGCGAAATGAACCTGTTCAAGGCTGCAATCATGCCAGCTAACCTCTGCACCTCTTTCGGGTTCCGAGGAGGATGCAATCCTAAGACAGCCTTAATTTGGTCAGGATTAACTTCAATGCCCCGATGGGTAATCATGTACCCCAAAAATTTTCCCGAGCCCACTCCGAAAGAACACTTTGATGCATTCAAGCGTAACTTATACTTTCTTAACACCGTGAAGGTCTCCTGCAAATCTGTCAAATGGTCTTCTGTCTTCTTACTTTTGATTACCATATCATCGATATAAGCTTCCATGTTACGTCCCAACTGCGCATCGAACATTCTGGTCACCATTCGTTGATAAGTGGACCCTGCATTCTTTAGACCAAAGGGCATTACTCGGTAATGGTAATTACCATTCGGGGCACGAAAAGCCGTCTTCTCCTGATCATTCAGTGACAACGGGATTTGGTGATACCCTTGGAACGCATCCAAGAAGCTCATTCGGGGGTGCCCCACAGTTGCATCCACCAATTGGTCAATTCTAGGAATAGGGAAAGGATCCTTGGGACATGCCCTATTCAGATCTGTAAAGTCAATACAGACTCTCCATTTCCCATTCTTCTTTTTTACTACGACAGTATTGGCCAGCCACTCAGGATAGAAGATCTCCTTGATCGCACCGGCTTGCTTTAGCTTCCCAACTTCCTCTTTAACTGCCTCGGCGTGCTCTTGAGATGCTCGCCGAGGAGGCTGCTGTCTAGGCGTCGCATGAGGGTTAACATTCAAATGGTGACAGATAACCTCTGGATTAATTCCTGGCACATCATAAGTCGTCCATGCAAAAACATCAATGTTATCTCGCAGGAATTGAATCAACTCTTCTCTTTCCTGTGTCGGCAGCTTGGATCCGACTTGAAAAAACTTCTCTTTATCTTCCCCAATAATTACCTTGGTTAACTTCTCGGCAGACCCTTCATCTTCAACTGGGCAGACTTCCTGAGCAGCCCTCTTTAATTGCTATGATGTCTCAGGAACTTCCCCTTCGAACGAACCTCGGCCTGTACGAATAGTGGCAGACATTAGACATTGCCTAACCACCGTTTGACTGCCATGTAAAACTCCCACGCTTCCCCCTGTGGGGTACTTCACCATCACATGTAAAGTTGATGAAACTGCCTCCATTGCATGCAACCACGGTCTGGCCAAAATGGCCGTGTATGGAGAATATGCCATAACAACTATGAAGTTTACCTGTACCTCGGAACCCTCCACCTGCATGGGCAGCCTAATCATTCCTCGTGGGATCACCTGGTTTCCATCAAAACCGACCAAGGGATGGTCGTATTTTTCTAAGTCCTCCTCTTTCAACTTTAATCCATTGAATAGGTCCGGATACATAATCTCGGCACCACTTCCATCATCCACCAAGACTCGTCTTACATCATATCCCCCGATACGGACTGTGACGACCAAGGCATCGTCGTGGGGTTGAAACGTTCCCTCTTTATCCTTATCAGAAAAACCCAAAGTAAGCGTCACCGAGGATCTGAGTCTTTTATTTGTTTGGTGATTCTCTTCCACGTCCTCAGTCCCACACTTGTTTTGAATGGACATGACCCGAGAAGGGTTCCCAAATTCTCCTCTCGGCTGGGTCAAGATGACGTTAATAGTGCCTAAAGATGGTTGAGGGGCCTGACCCCAAAATTTCCGAGTATCCAGTTGTTCCTGATTCCCATTTGGCTTGGCCAATAAGTGGTTGATCTACCCGGCCCTAATCAATTGATTTAAATGGTCGCGCAACGTCCTACACTTCTCCGTGGTATGCCCCTTATCCTGGTGGTAATGACAGTGGAGGTTTTGGTTCCTCAGGGATGCATCTCCACTCATTTTGTTTGGTGGCCTAAAGTATGGCTCATGCCGAATTTTCTCCAGGATGTGATGCACAGGCTCCTTAAACAGTGAGTTAACTAGAGGAGACTCGGCGGTCCTCGGATGGCTTGTAAAGTCTCGTTTGGGCCGAATACCTTGAAACCCCCCTTCCCGAAGATCCTTCCTCTCTAGATACCCTTTCATTTTGCCTTTGCTGTGCATCTGATCCTCCTCTACCCGTTTATATTTATCTATTCGGTCCATAAGCTGACGCATATCTATCGCGGCCTTCATTGCCAAAGACTTCCTTAACCCATGCTCCGTGGGAAGACCCACCTTGAAAGTTCTCACGGCTACATTCTCCACATCCCCATCAATTTCATTATACGTTTCCCAGTATCGGTCAGAATAGGTTTTGAGTGTTTCACCTTCCCTCATGGACATAGACAGTAGAGCATCCAAAGGTTTTGGAATCCTTGTACAAGTTATGAACCTTGCTCCAAATGCCCTAGTCAATTCCTCAAAAGACCTCAGGGAACCTTCGGCCAAAGCATCAAACCACCTCATAGCCACGGGCCCCAAACTGGAGGGAAAAACTCTACACATCAATGCCTCATTATTCGAATAAACAGCCATCTTCTGACTAAAATGACTAACATGCTCTACAGGGTCAGTCCTCCCATTATACACAGTAAAGATGGGTTGAGAAAACCTACGAGGTAGCTTTGCCCTGTTTATCCTTGCCACAAAAGGGGATTTGGCAATTTGTCTCAGGGCTTTACCCATTGCATCACTCCCGTCCTCGCGATATATTCCATCAGTATCGGGCATCTTCGTCACTTTCAGCTGCTTTGCCCTAACGCCCGAAGACACACTAGCACGGGTCATACTTCGAGTAGGCTCAAACACTGGGGGATGAATTCCTCCTGGGTTCGCTTCCGAACTATCACTGGAAGAGCTAGCATTATCCTTACGTCTCCGCTTCTTACTATCCACGCGCTTGCGTAAGTACGCTATCTCAAATTGCATCTGTCGCAACAAATCGTCGCGAGACATATGCCCCTCAGTTAATGATCGTTGTTCAGCCCTATGATCGCCATCATATGCCTTCACCACCCCCGAAGCATGCCCTTTCCCCTTATCACGCTGGAGACTTACAGCTACGTCCCTGCTTCGTGAGCTTACTGATTCTTCCCCTTCCAAATACACCTCCGCCATACACTTCTAAATGGAATATGCTACGCTGTTGTTGTTCCCACAGACGGCGCCAATTGTAAGGACCAAAAGCTCGTATAACCAACTTCAAAACGTTACCGCTGCTTTATTCACTTAAGAGTCCTTATACAATACATTTGGTAGAGAGGGTTCAACAACAAAAAGCCCCCTCTTCGTAGTTTCTTCATTCCTATTTATACTATTCTCTGTTTTCATCGTAGCCTTACACCTTGCAATCTGCGGTCTTTTCCCCGTGACACTTGTCCGTCGGCAATGGAACAAGATTCCCCTTTGCATCCCGCACTGTTCAGGTCATGTCCACATTAATGCGACGGATAGAGGAAATGCTTGCTAATTAATGCGGCCAGAATGGTTGTTGCCAAGCATTTAATGCAACCTTCCAAACCAGCCTATTATAACCAGATATTTGTAACATGCCCTTTATGTAATTATTGTCCACGCCACCTCATCTTCGGGCATACCCGGAGAGATCTCATCTTTCACTTTAAATGTTGGCCTTCCTTTCTTCGGGTCCTCGGGTTCTTAGGTCCTCGGGCCCTCACATGTACTATTTTATGTATTTTTGTTTCAATTTTTAAGATATTTTTAGTAAATTTTGCTAATATTTACAAATTTAATATATTTATTTATATATAAATAATTATTAAATTAATTATGACGTCATTACAGTTTGATTCTGATTCAACTTCAGTTCGACCTAAAAAAATCTTGAACCTTTTCCCTTTTACAGTTCAATGAATAATCCAAACACACCCTTCATCAAATTTAAAATTATGACATTATACTCAAAATAAAAAGGGCGATTCATCCCATGTGTATAGCGGTGTAATGAGTTTCGGCACGTGCAATGAAGCAAGAATGTAGTCGGTAGAAATTAACATATACTCCACTCCGTATATAAATTTGAAAACTTATAGAAGCCCAAATATTTCCCCCCCTCGCCTGCAGCTGCTTCCAAGTTCCAACTTTTCCACACTTCCCTCCCCACTCCCCAGCTTCAACCTCTTAAAAATAAGAATTCCTTTTTGGGGTTTCAGTTTTCAATTCAACCCAGGAGTTTCAACAGGTTCAGATCTCTCTCTCTCTCACACATTTTGGATTTATCAGATTGGTTGTGTTTGGGTAGGCGAGGGTTTACTTTGTATCGAACTCTGATCTGAGCAAATCTGGTTGG
Organism: Castanea sativa; assembly: GCF_040712315.1. Classification (NCBI taxonomy): domain Eukaryota; kingdom Viridiplantae; phylum Streptophyta; class Magnoliopsida; order Fagales; family Fagaceae; genus Castanea; species Castanea sativa. The sequence continues at coordinate 79,387,929 of NC_134013.1, read as the reverse complement.
GTTTCTTTTGTAGAAAAACCTTTGTTCGGTTAGAATGAAAATCGATTTATTTTTCTAGGGTTTCTTTTGGTTTCTTTCAACTTTTTTCCTTACTAGGGTGCTCTAATTTGATCCTTTGTTTGCCTAAAACCCCAGATTCTTGTTGAGTGAAAAAAGAAGAAGAAGAAGTTTGTGAGTTGAGTTATTCTTATTGTTTATTAAATAAAATTAATGTAGGGCTAGTGATATAAGCAAAAAAAAAAAAAAATGGTTTGAATTTTTCTTTTTTGATAAGTAAAAATTGCTTTGAACTTAATGAAACTAAGCAAATAGTTTTTGTAGAATTGGATTGTGATTTGCTTTATCTTTCACCTTTCTTATCGCCCCCTCTAACCTTGTCTCTGCCTCTTAATTTATATGTATGTGTTGCTGTTAAAGAATGGATCAAAGCACATGTCCAGAAAAATCAACTGCTGTGTCTCCTGCTCCTGTGCAAAAGCTAGGAATTATTCCAAACCAGAATTTGGAACTTAAGCCAGCATGTCAGACGCCAGAGAAGACTAATGAGCTTTCACACAAAATCAAGGAGGGAGAAGTAAAACTTCCAGACAAGTGGGCACCTCAAATTCAATGGATGCATGTCTTTATTTTCTTCTATTATTGTTTTAATGATTTTTTTTTTTTTTTGGGTTCTAATATTAGGCATCTTTCCTCTATTTTCAGATATAAGAACATATCGGAGTTCTTTGATCGAATGGTTTGTTCATTTAGGTTGCTCACTCTGTGTAAAAAATTGCCTACTTTTCAAAATATCTCTGCCCAGGTGGAAGTTCTTACTAAAAGGTAATTAATTTACAACCTTATCACGTTGATATGTAAGTTTTGGGCCCCAGAGGATGGGGATGGGGATTTGAACTAGTGACTTCTGCTTCATGAGGTGTGGTAATCTAAACCACAATGGATTGATGACGTCTTACATGGGTGAGATAGAGTAAAGCTATAAATGAGATGATTGGTCTTGTGTGTGGAGTCTTACAGGAGTTTTATTAGTAGCATTTCAATTTTAGATTTCACTGAATCGCTTCATTCTTGTGCGTAATTATTTTGTAATTCTTTTAGGTTACGTTGTGTTCATCATTGTGAACATAAAGTAGTATTTTCTCCTAATAAAACATATTTACTTATATATCAAGAAAAAAAAAATTCACATGCATTTTTGTTGTGTCATATTGAAGATAGATAATCAACATTTTTCTCAATTTATTCTTCTAGAATTAGTTATATGTTGGATCTGAATGTGGTTAGAGCTATTTAAGTCATATATATGCGTACATGGTCCCCCTTATGATAGTGTAATGAGATTAGGCCCTGAAGGGTGGAATGTATTTTGGATTTTCTTTAAGTAAAATGATTCACATTTATGTTCCTGTAGTATCTGATTCCTTATTTTTATTACAGAAAATTAGAGGGAAGATTCATTACTTAACGGATCATTTAACTTATTGGGCCAGATCATTTTCTGTTGTCTGCCAACTTTAGTGTAAAGAGTGAGTCCCTAATGGGCCAAGAGGGTTTATTATACATTTTACCTACATTAAAGTAGTTAATATTTCTGGTTTCTAGCTTAAAGGAACATTTTATGGTTACCTATATTTTTATGTAAAAAAGGAGTACTTGAAAGGATCATGGTGGCATGGCCACTTGTTCCTATGTCTCAAGATGATGAGGGAAAATTCTTAAAAATTGTGAATGTTTAAGATTATTTAACAGAAAATATCCTAACTGTAGTAGAGTCAAATTCATTATTTGATTCATTTGTCCATGTTTATGTATTTGCATTTATTGCCTAATGCAAACAGATGAAGGCAGAAGGCACTGCAATCTCATGTCCATTGAGCACTAAAAATGAGGTTTATATTAAATGGATAAAAGACAAAATGAAGCTCCCTCACTTATTAGAAGAAAATGCTTTTTAATTATAAAGTGTGAAATATAAGTTTTTTTATTATGAAATATTAAATATATCATTTATCCATCCACATGTTTGGAACCCCATTTAAGGGCTATTTTCACAAAGGAGGATGTTATGCTTGCCTAGTAAACAGTTTCGTCATCTTGACTAGCCAATAAAGATGTATTATTCCAAGCTTATAAGAATATATCAGGTCACTCTGAAAGTTTCTTGTATGTCACCGGAACCAATAATATGTTATTGCTGTATTTTTTTTGTCATTTAGAATAGGCATGTGGTTTTAAACTTGGGAGTGTAGTTTATGCTGTTCCTAAGCACAGATAACCCTCAGAGTTTCACTTTTTACAAGGAAATCTGTGTAGCACTTAGTTTCCTGATCTCATTTAGATGAATAAAACTTTTACTGTTTCCTTTTCAGAAAATTCACATACAGCCATCTTGCTCAGATAAAATATATACTTCCTGAAGCCATTCAGATAGAAAAGATTCTTGTGCATGACAAGAAAACCTTATGCATGAAGCCTGACATGAAGATCTCTTTGCTATTTGATGTTATAGAAGGTCACTGTGAACAATCTGATTTTTTTGCCCTGCATCAACTCTTTGCTTCTAGGCTTATTAGTTTCTTTACCAAGCAACCTAAGGTATTGCTCTGACTCTATATTCTAGATTAGTATTGATGTTTGTCATGCTGATAATACTAGAGGTTTGAAATGAGAATCTAAGAACAAGTTGACAAATTGCTGCTACTTCTTTTTTGGGACTAATATAATTTCTGGAGAATTAAGTTAGTTGATATGACTTTTATGGCGGATGGTAATTGGATTGTACAAAATGGAAGATGTGGAAGTGCACTAATATATAGGCGACAGGCAGGCTGAAAAATTAAGTTCACTACATATAAACGTATCTTTTATGGTTGAGTAATTATTAAATGACTGTGCTGTTGTATCTAGTTTTTGAAATCAACCCTATTGTGGATTTGTTTAAGGGTTTCAGGATCAACTTGTCCAAGATATATGATTTTGTAGAGTGTGTAGTAATTTAAGTGATATATACACTACATATGAGCATATCTTTCATGGCTGAGTAATGATTAAATGATTGTGTTATATAACAAATGTTTGAAATTGGTTTAATTAAGTTGTCCTTAGTATTGTGGTTCTGTTCAATGCGTCAAGATTAACTCTCTGCATGTTTGTTTTTGCTAGCTTATCAATACACGTTTGAGACTTTGAGTTCCATGTTTGTTTTTGATTATTTTATCCAATTTATATTAAAATATACATAATAGAGTGTGTAGCAGTTCATATCGCATTTAAACGTTCAAAGAAATGAGCTGACTTTTTTTTTGGTGGGGGGAGGGGGGGAAGGCTTGTGATGTTCCAGAGGCCATGTTGCCAGAACCTTTTAGCGAAAGAAAACAGACCTTAAGTCCAGAGCAATTGATTGCAGATTCTGTAATAGAATCTCTATCAACTTCCATTGAATGTGAGCCGTTGTCAGAAAACTTTGATGCATATCCATCTTTAAGCAGACACTTCTCTCAGAAGGCTGTTTGTGCTGAAACCGAAAAAACTCAGCTCTTAGAATCTCCAATAGCTCTGTTGCCTGCCAGATCTGATAATTTGATTAACCAAGATAGTACAAGTGTGCAGCAGATGGAAAATTCTGGATTATGTTCCAAATCTGATGGTGTAACTAACCCAAATATCAAAGGTGGGCAGCATGAGGAATCTCCTAGTACCAGCTCCATATCAACCATTTTCAACTCCCCTGCACAACAGACGAACCCTTTAAGTACTCCTCTTGTCAAACTTGCCTCATCTGATGATCCCTTGATTCTAGAAACACCTGCACAGTTGACACCAAAGATATCAATGCCTAGTTGTGAGGACAATCTTAAGACCAGTACCAGCCAAAAGTTGACATCATGTAATAAGCCTGCAAAAAGGGTTCTAGACTTCTCGCACTCGGAAGGTGAAAGGACTGCATTTGATTCCATTGTGGATGAGTCAGGCTGCAACAATGTTGTAATTGATAACATTCATCATACTACAGAAGTAACATTCAAGGGTGCGAATGCCACTGGTTCTCCGCCACTACTGCAAGAGGTATGCTTCTCTCCAACCCTGAAACTTGTTCTTTATGATCTGCTTGAATCTTCTATTTCATAATCTGTGAGCCATATTGTTTGTCTCATATCTCAATGGTGGAATGTGGTATCTTTGACTCATTCAATCTGTTATCTCTTGATAGAAAATAACTGGTTCTAGGTTAATAATAAATGGACTGAGATATAGTGTGACAAAACTAAGTGTGGGGATATGGTGAGTGACAAAACTAAGTGAGTGACAAAACTAAGTGTTTTGGTTGGGATAGTTAATGGTATGCTTCCCCAATGTAATGGCTACTTCTGGACATGGCAAATCATGATTTTTGTACGGTATATAATTTTGTAGAATAATCACTAGTTTACTTGAAAAAAACTTATCAATTGGGTGCAACTTAAAATATTCTGGGCAGTTAGGGTTTAATGTGGTCATAGTCTTAGTAATAACTATAAATATCTAATCAATTTTATTTAATTAGATGGTCTAAAGCTAAGAGGCACTGCAGATCTGTGTGGAGTTGATTTTGAACTTCTATAACCTAATTTTATGATTTTAGAAAAAGATGGGTTTATCTAAATAATATATATAATCCTTTTTGTATAAGCCTAAAGCCTCTGGATAGACTTAAGAATTTTTGGTAAGAATAACTTCTTGTCTTATGCTGTCAATTAAACTTAAGGTCCTAAAAAACACATGAATTAGGAACAAAGGTGATAGAACAATGTAAGGCTTCAGTCAATTAGTTAACAGAAAACAAACTAAAGGGAAAATCAGGGACATAAAGAGTACTATTGTCAATTTTGATCCCACTATTTTGTTAAGAGTACTGTAGTAATCAGGCAATTATTTCCAAACTGTTTGTCCATCTGGCAAGTTTGCTTTTTGTCTCACATTTTTCCAAATAAACAACAAAACTAGCTTTTTTATTTGATAATAAGCTAACTTTTATCTTTTTGTCTCACTTTTAGCAAGTAAGCTACCTAAAGCTACAAGATGCCGTACTCACCTTAGCTGTGAAACTTTTCTCGTAAATCTCATAAACTTGTGAAACATTACTCTGTTGCAAAAATGATTCTACAACAGACTTCCAAATCTTCTTATCAGTCATAAAATTCAACTGTAGTGGTGATGTGGGGTTTTATACTATGCTATAACCATCTTATATTTCAATTACATGTCCGTTTGAGAACAACTTATGTAGCGAAATTGAAAATTTTTTGCTGAAAATATTATAGATAAAGGTAAAAGTTAACTGAATAGTACAGTAGGATCTATGAATAGTACTATAAAATGCAATGGGACTCATGAATAGTAGCAAAAATAAGCTGAAATTTTCAGCTTGTCCCAAATGCACACTAATTTTTCCCATGCAGAAGAAGTGAAGAACTTTCATAGCATGTGCCCAAGCTAAATAATTTAAACCGTTCAAGTTCTTCAAGGTAATCGATTTAGGCATATTATTTAATCAAAGATTTTTTGTCCTCAGCCAGGACACATATTTCTCTTCAGTCATATGGAACTCAAACAACTAAAAATATGACAGTAACCCAAGTCACGTTTAGTAATACACGCGATCAAACCAAAACAATAATCAGATTCAACCAATGAACCACCGACAGCATACTTCTATCATCTTACAGTGATCTCTAGATTGTGTTAGTGCGTTTTATGGTTGGATTGGGGTGCTCTAATACTAAGGTGGTGTAAAATATGAAAGATTAAGGTTAAGAGAGAAGAATGATACAGAGAGAGACATAAAGAGTAGAAAAAAAGGTGTAGGGTTTGATCAATTAGTCCCTCACCTTTGCACGTATCTATATTGGAGTTATAAGACAAGATTACCAGAATGCCTAGATGCTAATATAAGATAACAAGTTAATATAAACTTGAACAAGAGTAACTCTTATAATAATGAATAATCCTCTCTCTTCTACTATTTTTTTTATCCTGTACTTTCAACTAAAGCGTTTTCCTATTATAGGTCAAGAGCCTTGGATTTCTTGATGAGGTTTGCGAGAAGAGTATGGCAGGTGTAACAGCGGTCCAGCAGTTGTCTTCTTCCTTGCCTGACCTAGTTGCTCTGATTTACCAAATATTCAAGTCAGTCAACTGCTGTGCAATAACAAAAGAGGAGCTTGTGCATAAGATAATAATGAATAGTTTTGATATTGTTGAGAGAGGTATGAACAATGGTGCTCCATTAGTAGAGGATTTTATTTCAAAAATTGATTATTGATGAAATTTCTTGTCTTCTTTTCAGGAGAAGTTGAAGAACAGATTGCGCTTCTTGAAAATCTGGTTCCAGATTGGATCTGCAGGAAGTTAACACCTGGTGGAGATATCATGTACAAGTGGGTTAGCATATTTATCTTTTATGACATGTTTTTGTGATGAGAACGTAGTACCTGAATATTGGTGTGACATAGGTCTTAGGACATGAAAGATAAATGAGTATTTTTCATTGGATTGACATAGCCAACTTAAGAGATCCATAACTTAATGTAGGGCTGTAACTGGTGTAAAGAAGTTCCAATTCTTATTAGTAAATTACAATTTGATTGTTCTATAAACTAGGCTCTCCAATGTAATTTCCTTCCCATTAAGTTTGATTATAATCAGATCAAACTTGAACTTAAGCAGATTCATTTGCAAAAGATGAGTCTAATTACAATGATCACTCATATATAAAATATGTGTTTTACTTTATATATCTTTTGTTAATTTAACAGGCCATATATCTTAAATTATAAACCTGACATAATGCCTTATTGGTGTTCTTGATTGAACTTGGATTGACTCTGGGACTTATACTTGATTTTGTAATTTAATTTGTTCATTTGGATTTGGGAGACTTGGATCAAAAACTAAAATCTTCTCACAAAAGGTATAATGATTGGTTGGTAATTCTCTACAAAAGTATTAAGGGCAAGTACATGAGGAAAAACCTTTTTCTGGCTTTGTGGAAAAGTCATTCAGGTAGTGTTGGTGGAAGCCTTTTTCTTGCAGCAAATGTGGTGCAAGGAGCCTTTGGCAAGCCTTTTTCCAGATTTGTTTTCTATACATGAGATAAGAGCACATTGTTAGTGAGTAATATGGTTTTATTTGGGAGGCATGAAGCATTGGAACCTGATATACATGAAATTTATTTAAGATTGGAAGTTGGAACTCTAGATGCTATCTTTTGTTTTTAATATTATGTGTTTGAGTGCGACTTTGTGGATGATGTGATTTGTTAGACACAAAGTAGGATTTTGCAGTCTAGGATGAACTCAAAGTACAAGGTGTTTTGGGTTCTGGAGAGGGTGGATTTCCTTGTAAGAGCATATATGGTGTTGCTATTACTATGGAGGTCTGTTTGAGGCAAAAGTTGAGGGTATGTGGTCAAAAGAGTGCTAAAAGGATACCATTTGTTTTGGAAAAAGAAGATAATTTCTTTGGAGTCTCGTATTAATTGTAGAAGGATTTGTCTTTTGGAAGGTTATATGGATAATAACCTTTTCCATTGTAATGGCAAAGTTCTGTAGGAGCGAATTTTGTTGGAAGTCTGATGATTAATTCAACTATGGAAGGGAGGGATTGTTTTGTTAATAAGAAGTTATAGTTAAAAGAAGTTGTCAGATCTTATGTGAAGATATCGTCCGTAGATGTGGAGATTATGGGTGGTTAGGCTGTTCTAGGAAGAAGTTTTTTGGGCTCTTAGAGATATGGATGGGGATAAAAGTTCATGTGTGAATAGAATTACTAAGTTTTTCTTTTAATGTTGCTGAAGAGGCCAAAGGAAGATGTTATTAGGATTTTGCGTGAATTTCATGAAGGTGGTTGCTGTGTACAACAGTACAAGTTATTGGTATATTGGCTAAGGTGTTGGCTAAGTAGGTAGTAAGGCTGGTAGGTTAAAGGTGGTCTCTGGCCAAGAGTCTTTTAGCTCAATTGGTGGGCATCTCCTGGTGTTTCCAAAGGAGACATCTACGTTCAAATCACCTCACTCTTAACTATTGAATTATATATTTAAAAAAAAGGTCAAAGGTGGTCTCCCTCAAAGGTAGACTAAGACATCTTACCTGTCAAAAAAAAAAAAAAAGTAGACTTAGACATCTTGAGTTTAGTAACATAGCTAGCGAGCATTTGATAGTAGGTCAAAATTCACCTTTTCAAGTTACACATAGTGGACAGAGGAGGCTGTGATTCAGGATAGAAACCAAAAGGATGCTGGATTACTTCTTCAATTCAGGAAGACTAAGAGATTAAAAATACCTTAGGTTTATTTGCTTTGTGTCTAAGTTAAAATTTTATTTCCTTGATTGCTAGTCTATGTTGGAGTTCTGTGGATTCTTTATTCTTTATCTTCTATTCTACCACAACGAGGCTTTGGCACATAAGTCATTTGGAATCCTTTACATTGTGACATGTTTCCTAACACTATGTTTGGAAGGAGTGGAGAGTACAAGGAAAGGAGGGGATGGAGAGGAGAGTAAATGAGACTAGAGGGGAATGGTTACTCCTTCACCTTGTTTGGATGTTCTAAAAATTAAGTAGGGAGAGAGAGTAAATGAGATTGGAGAGGAATGGTTACCCCTTTCACCTTGTTTAGATGTTTAAAAATTCAGTAGGGGGAATGGGGATAGATATCCCTCACTTTTGTTTAGATTTTTTAAAAATTAAGTAGGGAGAGGAGAGGGGAGGGGAATTTCATATAAATTGACAATTATGATTTTATCTTATTAATTTTAAAGGAATAAATATAATTTGATAAATTAAGGGCAAAATTAACATTTTAAATTTTTTAATCCCCTCCACTCCTCCTTTCTTCCCCTCTACTACTCCATCCAAGCAAACTGTAAAACTGGCACTTGTGCTGGATGTTAAAATTTTTTAACTTGTTTTGCACTAGCAATGTGAATTGTTCTCCTCTTATTCCTTGTAATTGAATAGAAGGCTCTTTAATATTTTCATGAAAGGAAAAGATGACCCTTCTCCTTTCTTCCCCCTCTACTACTCTCAGGGCTCCCTCCATCCAAGCAAACTGTAAAACTGGCACTTGTGCTGCATGTTAAAAATTTTTAACTTGTTTTGCACTAGCAATGTGAATTGTTCTTCTCTTATTCCTTGTAATTGAATAGAAGGCTCTTTAATATTTTCATGAATGGAGAAGATGACCTTTGATTTTGCTGTTTTAACATCATTGTGTTCTTACAGCATCAAGAAAGTGCCAGATTTGGATTCAGTTCGGGCAAGGATTATTAGCATATGAAATGTCAGAGGTACACATTCCAATACACATTCCTTACTTTTCTTTATTCCAGTGGTAATAGGATTTATTTATTTATTTATATATATATATTAATTGATAGCTAAGTAGATGGTTGTAACATTATGAAATTTCAATGAACTTTGACAGCTAATGAGATTATTCCCTGAAGGGTGGAATTTATTTTAGATTTTCTATTAAGTAAAATGATTCACATTTCTGTTCCTATAGTATCTGATTCCTTATTTTTATTGCAGAAAATTAGAGGGAAGATTCATTGCTTAACGGATCATTTAACTTATTGGGCCAGACCATTTTCTGTTGTCTGCCAACTTTAGTGTAAAGAGTGAGACCCTAATGGGCCAAGAGGGTCTATTATACATTTCCCCTACATTATAATAGTTAATATTTCTGGCTTCTAGCATCTTGAAGGATCATTTTTTGGTTTCCTATATTTTTATGTTAAAAAGGAGTACTTTAAAGGATCATGGCCAGTATAGACTATAGAGGACCACCCACCTGGACCTGGGCATGTATCAAAGGAAAATTAAACTAGTGAGACCCACATGCTTGGATAATGTTGCCCACGAATGACTGTCATGTCGTCCTAAAAGATAAACTAGTTCTGATATATATTAAAAAAAAAAAAAAAAAACCAAGCTCACAGGATTGCTATACGTCTTTCAATTCATAAACATAACAATTCGTCTGCCTAAATTTGTATCTACATTCTAGCTAATATTTTGTTTGGAGGGGGCGTAAAAAAATTTATTGATATTGTTTGTTATAATTTAAATTCTACAATACAAACCAGCACTCTTCAAATCCGTCGTTTATAAAAAAATAATAATATTAATGAGAGAGAGAGAGAGAGAGAGTTCTATTTTAAGTACTCTACCTTCTTTTTCAAATTTAAAATATAATTTCTGCTATTTAACTAAAAAAAGTTAAAAGATAATAATCAATAGAAGTAGACTTGGATAAAAATAAAAATGTAATGAATTGAAAAGATAGTGATCAAAATATATCCATAAAATAATACTAATGAATCGGAAAAAAAAAAAAAAACCTTATTGACAAACCGCATCTACATTTTTTTAAAAATAAATTATAAAAAATTTGTTTCACTGTTAAAAACTTTTTTTAGTACACGAATAAAGGCTTATTATAAGATATTCTAATTTTATGAATGAAAAATTAAATTGATTTAGAAATTGTGTTAAACACAAATTTGTGTCCGTTTGGTTGGAAAGATAGAAAAGTGTAAAGATAGAAAATAGAGAGAGAGCATGGAAAATAGAGAAGATATAAAAAATTTTAGTTTATCTCATTTGTGTTTAGTTGGGAGATGAAAAAGTGGAAAAATGAAAAATATAGTTTATATAAATTTACTTACAAGCTCCTATTAGATAAAGAAAGTAATAAACTACAGACTATATTTTTATTAAAAAGTTGTATATAGAGTTATGGATGGATATTCCAGTAATATATATAAAAAGAACCCAAAACAGATAAAGTAAAAAAAAAAAAACATTAAAAAAATTGAGGGAAACAGGGAAAAAAAAAAAAATCGGAAGTCAAGTTGGTTGGGAAAGAACCTTGCGCAGTTCCTAACAAAAATAGAACTTTGCACAGTAATAAAAAACAAAGAAGAAAAAAACAAAAATAAAAAGTAAGAAGAAGAAGTGAAGAAGGTTGTAGGGACATTTTTGTCCAAATAACTGGTCCATTTTTTTATTTAGTTTTTTATTTATTTTGAGGAGAAAACTTTGTATTAGGCTGAGGTGAAAACACCTGACCCTATCATCTTTTTTTTCTCTCCCCTCTCAACCAATCACTCTCCAAAAAGTTTTCTCTTCTTATAATCTCTAATTTTTTCTATCCTTCTTAAAATTCACTCTACCAAACACATTCAGGAGAGTAAAGGAAAGAATAGGATATGAATTACAAAATTGAGTTTTAGTTATATTAAAAGTCTCATTAAGGTGTAAGACTTGTAGTGCAATTGAATTTGTGTTCTATACTCTTATATAAAGAGCCATATATATATATATATATATATATATATAATTCACTGATTTTCATGTTCACTCCTCATCAAAATAGAAAAGTAGACTCTTTATTGAAGGTTTAGTTTAGAGAATGATGAACAAATGATTAATTGTTACCACCACACACCTTCGATGGTGTGGTCACTACACAAGTATAAATGTTTATGGGGTGTGGGGGCAAGGGTTGAGGTTCAAGTCTCCAGGAGGGAGCTCACACACATACACACTTAGATTATGGTAGAATAAAAATTTTATCTTATATAATAAAAAATGAGAATTAGTTGTTGCTTTATTATTTCTTGTTTGCTTTATTATTATTATCATTATTATTATATGTACCGGCTTGGTTCTCTAGTTCAAATGTGCTTCTAACATTGCAACTGGATCCCAAATTCAAAGATTTCAGATCTATTATTCAACCAACAGAGACTTTACCAATTCAGCTAACTGGAACCCACTTCTCCTAGTCACCTAATTTTAATTCTTTTTAAGCTATCTTTTCATTGTGTTCAATCTTTTTCAGTTAAATTTTTCATGAGAGAGAGAGAGAGAGGAGTATAACTTAAAAAAAATATCTTGCCAAAAGTAAGATTATAAAAATACTTTATGATTTTAAACTTGGAACTGTATTGCTAATTCTCAAATTGGGTACCTCTATGATTTTCTTTTCCCCTTTCATTAGGATTTTTGGGTAGTGCATTTTTCTTGGAGAATTGATAGTGAGAGTGATTTCTGAGAAGGTATTTATGGAGCTTGATTTGTTCACACAAGGCTCACAGACCCTAGCCCGTGAAGAAGGGGTGAGAAAGAAACAAAGGATCAGACCCAGCCTAGATACTGACAATGTGGGCTGACCAAACATTGTAAGGGAAGAACGTCAAGTTCACTCAAGGTCAAGTCCAATCCAACCATGCCCATGGCAGCATACTAGTATCTAGTTAATGGGACACCAACCTTCGTATACTCAAAGAAGAGTCACCTCCGTATTAAATAGATGTTACACCTACATTAAATAGATGCCCTACCTAATGAAGATTACATTTATTATTGAATGACTGATAATGACAAAATACAAAACCGCATGGTAGGAAATAGAGTTGGGTAGTACTAGTCAGCACCCATCAGGCATGTATCAATGGAAGATTAACAGTGAGACCAACAGGCTTGAATAATGTTGCCCACAAATGACTGTCATCCTAAAAGATAAACTAGTTCTCATATAATTTTTTTTTCTTTTTTAAATAACCCAGCTCTCTGGTTTTGCTATGCGTGTGTTTCAATCCAAAAACATAACAATTCGTTTTCCTAAATTTGTATCCACATCCTAGATAATATTTTGTTTGGAAAGGGCGTAAAAAAAATTATATATATTGTTTGTTATAATTAGAAGTCTGATAAGGATAATTAATACAATACAATCCAACATTCTTTCTAATCTGTCGTGTAAAAAAACAAGAGAGAAACAATTCTATTTCAAGCACTCTACCTTCTTTTTCAAATTTAAAAGATAATTTCTGCTATTCAACTAAAAAAAAGTTAAAAGATAATAATCAATAGAAGATATGGATAAAAATAATAATGAATTGAAAAGAAACAAAAACTTATTGACAAACCGAATCATGGTTAAACACTGAAACAGTCTACTATATAATTTTTTTTTATAAAAAAATTTCTTTTCACGGTTAAAGACTTTTTATTTATTTTAGTACACAGTTAAAGACTTATAACCCATTATCATTATCAATACAATACCTACTTTCATCATCGTCTTTAGAACCATTGTCATCACCACTATCAGCACCAGAACAATCTTTGAGAGAATTATAATGTCATAGTAGTAGTTATTACTTATTAGTGGAGTAGAATATCTTAGTTGTTATATGTGTTCATATTTCAATTGTTTCTTATAGCTATATTTCTCTTGGTCACCTAATTTCAATGTATTTAATATCTTTTCATTGTGTTCAATCTTTTTTCAATTAAATTTCTTCATATTATATATATATATATATATATATATATATGTGTGTGTGTGTGTGTGTGTGTATGTACGGGTTTACCCTCCTTTAAGCCCTTTTGTCTATAAAGGCCCGTTGCACCGACGCCATGTGTAGAACCTTACACTGATCAGACGCACTGGCTCATTCCAGGCAAATTTTGATGCTCATCTAAAGCTTGAAGCCTAGGGGTGGAATCATTCACGGCATGACTAACAAAGGTGAAGTCTCACCACCTCCGATGAATGTCCCCCGAGCAAGTAGAACTCGGAGTGCACGGCATCATCTAAGGAATACCTTTGTCGGGCATCAAATCTATTGGTAGAGCTAGTTTCAATGCCACCGTTACCTTCTCCTACTCACCACCAAAAATCCACTTAAGAGTAATGATATTAGACCTCCCTTTCGTTGCATAGGGAATGCCTCTGCCGGGCAGCAGATCTAACGGTGGAGCTAGTTCTAATGCCATTGTCACCTTCTCCCACTCACAATTAAGCACCCACTTAGAAGAAACAACATTGGACCTTTCCTTCCACTGACCAGGAAAATGATCATGTTAATCCCACTAACTTTGACTATAAATAAGAATGGGAGATTCAGTTATGGGGGTTGGCAATTCTGAAGAGTAGATACTAAGGAAAGGAAGTGATCATCTTGGGAGAAAAGGGGGAGAGTGATCTTGAGAACATAGGGGACTTGGGTATATAGGCTGCCGAGTATAGAACCATCCTTTGTAGGAAATCCGAAAGCTCACAATACAAGTAGACTGTGAGCCTAAATAGATTTTAGGCCCAATAGCCACATTTGAGTGTGCACAATATATATATATATATATATATATATATATATATATATAGAGAGAGAGAGAGAGAGAGAGAGAGAGAGAGAGAGAGAGAGAGAGAGAGAGAGAGAGAGATGTAATGTAATGTAATGTAATGTTGATTCGTCTTAACTTATGAGATAATATTGCCCTTTTCATTGTTGTAACTTAAAAAAAAAATGCCAAAGAGTGAGATTATAAAAATTGGTAATTATCAAATTTTGAGTTTATATTGTTCAATTGTTAAACTATTTTTTTTTGAGAAATAATTACAATATGTTGCTAATTCTGCAGCTCGAACTTTTCCCCCCTAGACCCCCAAACACTTTGTACATGTGGATATGCCAATTCAGCTACATGGCCTTTGGCAATTGTTAAACTATTAGAATATGGTAAATTTAATTATTTAACCACAAAATTCTAACACTTACTCTCACACGTAAAAATTTAAATGGAAAAATTTAAGTCCTTTAGTTTAAGAAAGATTGGTTCTATTTCTTTTTGTTACTATTTCTTAAAAAAAAAAACTTGGGAACAGTATATTCTCAAAGTGTGTACCTCTATGATTTTTATTTTTTTCCCCTTTCATTAGGATTTTTGGATAGTGTGAATTTCTTGGAGAATTGGTAGTTGGAGTGGGATTTCTGAGAAGGTCTTTGTAGAGCCTTGATTTGTTCACACAAGGCTCACAGACCCTTAGCCCATGAAGTAGGGGTGAAAGAAACAAAGGATCAGGCCCCGCCAAGATAATGACAATGTGGGCTGACCAAACATTGTAAAGGAAGAAGGTCAAGTCCACTCAGGGACCTTGGCCTCCAAGGCTCCAACCCAACCATGCCCTTCACTGTCCACTCAGGGACCATGGACTCCAACCCGACCATGCCCTTTGCTGCATACTAGTATCTAGCTGATGGGACACCAATCTCGGCATACCAAGATCTAAAACAAACAAAGGAATCAAAGAAGAACGATGAACCACAGAGGATAGCGCCTAAATCCAACAACTCGCCTATATTTAGCAACATTCACCTTTGCATTATATAGTATCCCGATCTAATAGGGGTTACATTTATTATTGAATGTTGAATGACCGGCCTTAATAAATGACATGGTGCAAAAATGAAGGTGGGTATATAGTCGGCACCCACCTGGGCATGTATCAATGGGAGATTAAACCAGTGAGATCCACATGCTTGGATAATGTTGCCCACGAATGACTGTCATGCATCCTAAAAGATAAACCAGTTCTCATATAAAATTTAAAAAAAAAAAAAAAAAAAAAAAACCAGCTCACAGGTTTATTATGCGTGTTTCAATCCAAAAACATAGCAATTCGTTTTCCTAAATTTGTATCCACATTCTAGCTATTATTTTTTTTATGGAAAGGGTGTAAAAACAATTATTGATATTGTTTGTTATAATTAGAACTCTGATAAGGATAATTAATACAATACAAACTAACACTCATTCTAATCTGTGATTTAAAAAAAAAAAAAAAATTCTACTCTCTACCTTATTTTTCAAATTAATTTAAAAGATAATTTCTGTTATTTAACTAAAAAAAGTTAAAAGATACTGTAATAATCAATAGAAGATATATATGGATAAAAATAATAATGGATTGAAAAAAATAAAAAACTTATTGACAGACCGCATCATGGTTAAACACTAAAACGGGCTACTATACATTTTTTTTAATAAAAAAAATTTTGTTTCACGGTTAATGACTTATAAATTACTATAAAATACTCTATTTTTATGAATGAAAAAATAAATTGATTTCGAAATTGTGTTAAACACAAATTAGTGAATCTTAAAGTCGGGGGAGTAAAGGAGAATCGGATACGAATTAAAAAATTGAGTTTTAGTTATATTAAAAGTCTCATTAAGGTGTACTACTTGTAGTGCAATTGGATTTGGATTTGGATTTGTCTTCTATACTCTATATAAATAGCCATATATATATATATATATATATATATATATATATATATATATATATACATCATTACAATTCACCGATTTTCATATTCACTCATCATCAGAAGAGAAAAAGTAGACTCTCCTTTTTTTTTTTTATAGGGAAAAAGTAGAGTCTTGATTGAAAGTTTATACCTTTGTTTAGACCTAAACCATGATGAACAACAAAGGATTAGTTGTTGCTTTATTTCTTGTTTGCTTAGCCACATGTTTCACATACACACACAGCAAGGCAAGGTGTGTTAAAAGTAGTGATGATCATGAAGACCAACAACAATGGACACCACAACGATCTTACCCATGTTTACATCCTCGGTTCCCTCGATCTCATGTGCACCCTATGGCATTGCAACCATTGGAACCCAAAGTGAAGAAATGCTTTCCAGCTTTTGATGGTGAAGGAAGAACATGCATGCATGAGATATACCATGCTTTTTGGACCCGAAAACATTCTTTCATTTCTTTGAAGCCAGATTATTGTCAAGCTATTCAAGAGTTCGATAAATGTTATGCCTCAACTATGTTTGCGCGCTTCGAAGACCCGTACATCATATGTTGAAGAAATATTGTGCTCGAATACCTCGGCCAAAATGGGCAAATAAAAAAAAAACAGCATTATACCCTATTTCCCAAACTAATTAAGGAAATGCCCCTCTTTTGAAACTCGATTTTCTCAAAATAGAGTTAAGTCCTATAGTGATGTTTTAAGGAGCCTATAGTGATGTTTTTAAGGACCTATAGCGGCGTTTTGTAAGAAACTTGTAAATGGAGCTCGAGTTACAAAACGTTGCTATAGGTCCTTAAAACGTCACTATAGATTCTTTAAAACGTCGCTATAGGGCTTTAGAATTTTTTTTTTTGAAACTCGATTTTGAGAAAATCGAATTTTAAAAGAGGGGTATTTCCCTAATTAGTTTAGGAAATGGGGTATTTGCCCTTTTTTTTTGCGCAAAATAGGCATTTGCCCATTTTCGCCCAAATACCTCGATCTCACACTTGCTTTCATCATCAGCTTTAGAGTCATCACCATTATCACCACCAGAATCATGTTTAGGAGAATTCTAATGTCCCCCTTATTCAGATAGTGGTAGTGGTAGTTATTAGCGGAGTAGAATATCTTTAGTTGCTATATATTTTGTCCCTTGTCTTTCTCCTGCTTACCTAATTGCATTATATTTAAGTTTTTTTTTTTTTTCATTGTGTTCAATCTTTTTCAATTATTTTTTTCATTATATATATATATATAGAGAGAGAGAGAGAGAGAGAGAGAGAGAGAGAGAGAGAGAGAGAGAACATTACACTTTAATTGTAATCCAAGTGTGTTGTAAATAAGATGAAACAAAAACATTGGTATTATTTCTTTAAAAAAAAAAAATTTGGAAACGTATTTCTAATTCTCAAATTGAGTCCCTTTATGTTTTTTCCCCTTTTATTAGGATTTATGGGCATCCAAGATTGAACTCTTGCATTAATTATAACTTCCTTGTTCATAAACAAAACAAATTTGGAATTGTCTTTCATTCCAAGGCAAAACTTGTATTCATGTGTTTCAGATTCGCTTAGAGTTTGTTCTCAGAAATATTGTCATAGTGAATTTTGTGGTTTTAATTTCTTGGAGAATTGATAGATAGAGTGCAATTTCTAGGAAGGTCTCTCATGATCTCATAAAATAGCTCTCTCACTACGTATGGATCTACATGTGTAAGACCCACACATATTGGGAGAAAAATGTCTTACATGACTATCTCACAAGATAAATTTTTTTAAATTATGAGTTGTTAAAAGATGAAGAGAGAGAGAGAGAGAGAGTTATTATGGTGAGTTCCACCCTTCTTAGAATTTTTAAAGAGTTTTTGGGACATGAGAACCTCAATTTTCATGTGGTAAATGATGTGTTTGTATTTTAAAAAATTAGTAAATAATAACCATTTTTGTTAGATTTAAAAAAGAAAAATAAATGGACCCTAGCCTAAAATCAAGGGTCTTGTTTAACAAGTAGGGATGGTAATTTTTCCCTGCCATGTAGTTCTGGTGTGGCGGGGATGGAGCAAGATTTTTTTCCCACATCCTGGGGCTGGGCGGGGATAGGTTTAGGCTTTTTAGCCTTGCCCCACCCCGCTTCATCTAGAATGGGTTTCCCCCACCCTGCCCCGAGCAGGTTTTCCAAGCTTTGCATTAGAAGTGGAGTAGGGAAGGGGCAAGATTTTTTTCCCACTAAAATAGGCCGGGGATAGGCTGAGGCTTTTTAGCCCTACCACACCTCGCTCTATTAGTGTTAAAAACTTAGTTTGTATTACTGTATATTTAAATGCATAAATATTAAGACTTAAAAAAAAAAATTATGTGATATTTTCTTTGTTAAATAATTTGGATAATTAATTGCTAAAAATTAGTTTGATTTGATATAATAAATTTAATTGTAATTTTAAGTATATTTATATTAATGAAACATGTTTTTTTTAATAAAAAAATTGTAATAGGTGCTGGGAGGGTGTGACAAATTAGTGTGAAGTAGCCCCGCGAAATTCTAAGGGGCGAGGATGGGGCACTGGTGGCTCTACGTTCAGTTCAGGGTGGTCACAGGACCACCCTGATCTGAATTTTTTTTTTATATATAAATTTTAAAAATTTATGATTTTTTAATCCTTACAAAATATTTGTGACCATCCAAAATTTTTTAGGCCCAACATAATTAAATTTTGGACAAAATTTGGTAATAAACTTGGTTGTAAACTAAGGTTATAACTCTACTCAATATTTTTTTTAATTGTACATGAATTTTGACAAATCCACAAATAGATACATTTTATTCTTATACCCTCCATATTTGCAAAATTTCAAGAAGATCAAAGATTAATAGCTACGTCATCAATCAAATCTTTAAATTTCAAGTTTTTGTAGTCTAAAATTATACATAAAAAAATAAATTTATGGATCAAAAGTAAAAAACATACGATTGACATGAAATTTGACATGCGTTTCAAGAATATAAAAATTAAAGAACATGCAATTTAACAATTAGATTTTTAAAATTGACCATGTTAATTTATTTAATGAGAGTTGTAGCCTTAGGGTATAATTAAGTTTGTAACCAAACTATATAAAAACTTTAGTTCTCTTAACAATATATTAGGTCCTTGTAAACATATATATATATCCCAAGAAAATTGTTATGTAACTAAAATTTTGATAAAGATGTAACTTGCAATATTGGTAATGAGGATATCATGCAAAGATTTCAAAATGAAAAACATTTGTAGAAAGAAATTGTAAGACTTTATGTATTTGTGTGAGTGTGTGTGTGTATTTTTTTGGAGTCAATATATGAAGTTTTCTTTCAATTAATTTTTGTGTAATATAAGTTTCTTAATTACCACCCTGAAAAATATTATTGGAGTTGCCACTGGGATGGGGCGAGGCAGTTTGCCCCATCATTTGGGGCAAGGCGGTGATGGGATAAAACTATGTGGGGTAAGGGTGAAAACCCCATCCTTTGACCGCGCCTTGCCCCATTGCTATCCCTACCAACAAGTGCCATAAGGGTACAAGTTTTTGATCAATAAATGTTCAATTATGAGTTCTAATGCATATTGTCAAACAATAAAACACACTTAGTAATAATTCATTGGCATGTAAGCACAAATTCATTATTGTTATATGTATTTTTTTCCTGGAAAATGCTAAAACAACAAACTATTTAACGAAAAATTTTACAAATCGCTGATGTGACGAATGATTATTGGTGAGTGAAAAAATAATATTAGTATAACTAGTAAGAATTTGCCACGATAATAATTTATAAAAATATTATTAAATAGGTTGTTGGTGCAACATTATTATTTTTTCAGTATGACTTTATTTATTAAAAATAAAATAAAAATATACTAAGCATCGGCAGTGCGGTTATTTTGTAAATATATAATATATGCATACAGTATGACTTTATTTATTAAAAAGTAAGTAAAAAAAATATTTTTTATAAAAATAAAAAATAATCTAATAAAACATTTAATGCACCTTAACTACGGCATGTTTATGGCATTAGCTTACCTTAAAATAATGAGTTATGCTAGAGATACAAGTTTTTATACCCAAAAAAAATTTGCAAACCAGTGACGTGAAGCGTGATTATTGGTAAATAAAAAAAAAAAGTTAATGATGAGTTTTTTTTTTTTTTGAGAATTATGTTAATGATGAGTCTAGATGAAAATTAATATTTTTTTTTTGAGAAATGATATGTCCACAATATTTTTATAACATTTTTACAACAAATTTTAAGTGGCAAGATGTTACTGGTTGTTATTGTTGGGGCAAAAAAGTAATCTTAGTGTTAGGTTCAAATTTGAACCAATAACAACTAACCACCTATGATTTGTTGTAAAAATGTTGTAAAAATGTTGTGGACGTAACGCTTTTTTTTTTTTTGAGAGAGTTTCATCGTATAACGTCCGAAATGATAGAGCTTTTTAAGACACCAATCAGTTTTTGATGTAGGCGAGAATTGAATCTTAAAAAAACTAATAAGAAGTTAAACACGTCAATAACTTGTAAAAATATTGTAAAATAATTTTTAGCCGCAGCATTATTATTCAATATAATAAAATCAAATATATCATTTAAAAAAAGAAAAAAAAGAAATGTAGCCATGTTATGTAGCCAGTGCTGTATTGTGGTGCCATACTCATCATTCTTGATATTGTCATTTTACGAAGGTTCATAGGTAATTGATCTGCCTTCTCCTCTTATCTCTCTCCCTCTCTCTCTCTCTCTCTCTCTCTCTATCAGTCAAACAGGGAGGCGACGAAGACCCAAATCTCTCTTTCTCTGTAGCATTGCCCAATAGAGAATTCCAAAGTCAACAAAAGCCAATTCCTATATTAATTTGTATCAAATTATTTTTGGGGTTTTGAAGAGAAATGTCGTCGGAGATCGAGGTCGTCGAAGAGGTCGAGTCTCGTGACCAAGCATCATCTTCGGCTTTGGCTTTGTCCGCCGATTCGGGCGGCGGCGGAGGTGTAGCCAATGGAGTTGGAGAAGATAGCTTGCGAAACGATGTGTACACGGCGGCGGCGTACGGGGATTTGGAGAAGCTGCAGAGATTGGTGGAGGAAGAGGGTTGCTCTGTTTCGGACCCCGATTCACTCGGCTACTTCGCTCTTCAGTGGGCTGCCCTCAACAACCGCACTGCCGCTGCTCAGTATATTATCGAGGTTCTCTCTTCTTTTTTTTTTTTTTTTCTTTGCTTAATTTATTTTGTTTCAATGGGTTTGAGCTTTGTTTTGTTAAGCTGTTATCTTTTATGCATGTTCTTTTGGGTGTTTGATGAATTTTCTGAATTGGGTTCTTTTTGTTTCAATGGGTTTGAGCTTTTCTTTATTAATTTTTTTTAAAAATCTTTTATGTATGTTCTTTTGGATGTTTTGATGAATTTTCTGGATTGGGTTCTGTTTGCTTCACTTACTATGACTCGATGCAATGCTATTTTTGGAAAAGTTTATTAGATTGCTGCTGTAAGACCAGCTATGCTATATGGTACGGAATGTTGGGCTGTTAAGAAAAAAAATATATTCATGAAATGAGCGTAGCTGAAATGAAGAAGTTAATATACAAGGAAAGATAGGATTTTGAAGTATGAAATTTGTTTAAAGATAGGGGTGGGCCCTGTTGATGAAAAAGACAAGGGAGTACTGCTTGAGATGGTTTGGTTATGTTTAGAGGGAAGTGACTAATGTACTGATAAGAAAGCTTGAGTTGATTCTAGCTGAGGGAATGAAAAATGGTAGAGGGAGACTAAAAATAAACGTTAGTTGAAGTAGTAAAAAATGACATGTCAATTAAGAAGTAATAATGAATATGACTTTAGATAGAATAGAATGGAGGAAAAGAATACCTGTGGCCAACCTTGATTAATCTGTTGAGGATCCATAGCCAACCTCAAAAAAAAAAAAATCTGAGACTAAGGTTTTGTTGCTATTGTTTTAATTTTTGTTTAGTGCGATTACTGAGGTCTTGTGTTGTGTGTTCTTTTGGTTATTTGATGGGTTTTACGAATTGGGTTTGCTTCACTTGCTATGTTGTTAAGCTTTGTGTATGTGGGTCTTTGTTGAATGGGGTTGTAGTTGATTAGTTTTGGTGTGTAATTGAGCTTGCTTGGTGTATAATAGAAGTAACGTGTTCATTGTTTTTGGTTCTTTGATGGGTTATTGGATTGGTTTTTGGTTATTTTGGATGTTTAATTTTCAGCTGATGAGAAATTGAGGAAATCAAGCAAAGAAATGGAAGCAGATTTGGGGTTAATGTTTTGTGTCTATTGGTGGACAGAAAGTATACTTAGCTCAGCATTATATATTTAATTAAGTCTTGGAAAAAGAAAGCATTTGACTCTTCTAATTTAGATTTTCTTAATTGGCAGCACGGCGGAGATGTAAATGCAACAGATCAAACTGGGCAAACTGCGCTACATTGGAGTGCGGTTCGGGGTGCAATCCAAGCTTCAGAGGTGTTACTCCAAGAGGGTGCACGGGTCGATGTTGCAGATATGAATGGCTATCAGGTTGGTCTTATCTTCTTTCTTTAGATATTAACTATTCTTGTTCTTTCCAAAATATTAATTTTTTTTTATAAATATTTTATCTGGAATTCTGAAGTTAGAATTCATTGTTTATTCCCAAAAAAAAAAAAGAAAGTCCTGGACCTCCTGCTAGAGGATATTATAGATGTAATGATGCATTGACATGGATCCATCAGGGTCCAGTGCATGATAATTTATTGTTGCATGCATGTGTTCCATGAATATATGGGTATGGAAATAATTCAAGGCTTATATGTAAGCCCATCACTCATCAAATGGGCATGCTATTCTGTTTTCTAATAGTCTTTTCTTATTTCTGGTACTGTCGTTTCGGCAGAGGAATCTGATTTAACCCATAGACTTGAGCATTAGAATGCTGCTCTTGATTTTCAAACTTGTATCCTTTGGTAGATGCCTTGTTATCATTGGTAGGGATAATGTCTTGCATAGCATAGGTAAGAGGTAGATCCTGCTTATTTTTTAATTTCTTAAAAAATTTATCATGTGAACTTCCTTAGGACTGTGCTTAATTGTTGTGCTAAAAATAACATGTAGTTTATGATCCAATGTAGCACTTGTCTTACAATAACTTTAAGTGAGTGACATAGTTCCTCATGTATTAGAGTCTTCAATAGAAAGCTTCAGAAATTGCCTTTAGTAACTTCTCAGTATGAGAATTGGTGTTCTACTTATCTTTTCTCTGGAACCAAAAGGAGGAAGCTGTTTTTTCTTGTCTTGGCAGTAGAAAATACATTCTTTATTGGGTTATTTATGCCACTGTGCTGGAAACGTCTATATTTGTTGAAAGCGGAGACCTTACTGAAAAGCACTCTTTCGAGCCTTCCTACCTATTATCTATCTTTGTTCAATATCCCTCAAGCTGTGGCAGATAGATTAGAGCAAATTCAGAGGAATTTTCTATGGGGGTTGTCGGAGGATGTTTTTAAATATCTTTTGATTGCTTGGGACAAGGTATGTTGGCTGGTGGAGGTAGGTGGATTGGGGATCAGGAAGATTGGGTTATTTAACCAAGCTTTGTTTGGTAAGTTTTTATGGCATTTCAGGAGGGAAGTGAATCGTCTATGGCGTTAGGTTATAGCATCCAAATATTGAGAGGCTAGAGGGGGCTGGTGTACTTGAGTTGATAGAGGAACTCATGGATGCAGGATGTTGAAGAACATGTGCTGAAAGCTTTTTAAGAAATGTGGTGTATGAGGTGCGAGAGGGCCATCGTATTCGGTTCTGGCATGATCCTTGGTGAAGGGCCTATTCCCCTAAAGGATCTCTATCTGGATCTGTTTGTGTGTTCTGTATCTAGAGAAGCTAGGATTTCTGATTTGATTTCTCTTGCATCAGATGGGAGAACTAGGAGTTGGAATATATAGTTTCCGTGCTTTTCAGGATTGGAAATTGGAGGGAGTTTTTACTTTTTTTGAGCTCATTTATTCCTAACTATCTAGGGGTGAGGGTGATGATACCTTGAATTGGCAGTTGTCTTGGAAGGGTGTTTTTGAAGTGAGGTTGATGCAGGATGGTTTAAGAAATTCAGCACTATACTAGGTTTCTTGATGAATTCTTGAATAAGGATTATTGTTTAAGAGTTTAGGTTAAAAAAAGAATGAATGTTGACAGCTGCTTGGGGCTTAAACAGGGGATATCAGAAAATAACATAAATAAAACACTAGGCAATCACACCTAGGTCTTCCTAAACATCACACCTAGGGTTCCTTGGCATCACACCTCGGAGAAGTTTGCATCACACAAACAAAGCGTAAATAAGCTGCTGAATTTTATCAATCAAAATATTCTTCCATAACATGACTACAAAAGAGTCTTTATATAGAGACTATAGTTATCCTTTTCCTAGTAGGACTTGAACTCTAAATAACCTATTCCTTGAATGAATAGAAATACTAATAATAATTAAATAAAAGACTTAATAATGTGTAAACATAAAATAAGACTCATGGGCCTTTGGTACGGCCAAGGATAGCCCTTTTCCAGATTTCTGGAGATTACCAAATTTCCTTGAGCTCTTCCTTGTCCTCATCAGAGGTCTTATTAAATTTTTTTACTAAAGCTTCCTTCTGTTTCTTTCCCTTGGAGAGCATATAGTGCATAAAGGTACCCAAAAGGGTGTTTTTCTTTTTATGGACAGCGGTATGAGGAAATATCCTTACTATTGACAATCTTATTAAGAGGGGGCAGACCCTTGTTGATTGGTGTTGTCTGTATCGATGTGATGGAGAAATTGTGGACCATCTTTTGCTCCACTGGAAGTTTGCTCTTGCTTTATGGAGTGAGATTTTGTGTTTGTTTGGGGTTCAGTGGGTAATGCCAAAGAATGTAGCCTCTCTTCTATTTGCTTGGAGGAACTGGTTGGGGAAACATTGTTCAAGTATTTGGAATATGGTACTGGCATGTCTAATGTAGTTAATTTGGCGGGAACATAATACTTGTATTTTTTAAGATGTGGAGAGACCTTTGGATCTAGTGAAGTCTCTATTAGTTGGGACTTTGTTTGATTGGTCTCATATTTTGGGGTTTTGCGCATTGTAACTCTATTTCTGTTTTCCTTCAATCTGTTGGCTTTTCTTTCTGATTTGGCTCTATTTGTTTCACGTATAGTGCGTTCATCATTGTGAACATGTTGTACTTCTTTTTACTCAATCAAGTTTCTATTACCCATAAAAAAAAGATACTGGAAGAATATTTTTTGTAGGAGAAATTCAGATCTATGGGTAAAATATGTGAAATATGGAATGAGCATAAAGTTTATTGTGTTGCAAATATAAGAAAAAGTAAAGAATATCATGTGCATTTAAAATGAATGTCCAAATCGTATGCAATTAAGCACTGAAAGATAAAGATCAGGTGACAAAATTGCATTACAGGAGCATGTTTGAGTCCCCCACTTTCCTCCCATTTCCTAAATTTTAGATTTTAATCATTGCACCGCTGAAAATGGGTGTCTACACCATGGTTCACCTGATTCAATCCATCTATTACAACATCATTTGATGTGGCTTCTCAAAAGCTAGATCCTTTATGTGGTTCCTGAGCACTGGGGTTCGATCCTTTATGTGATTGAGATGCATAATTCTTTAGAATGTGGAGATGGTCCCAGTTTTTGTGTGGTGGAAGGATGGATTAACATGGTCATCTGTTTAAGTTTCTTATACTTTGAATTTCATTTTTTCGATTATTATTATTGTTGTTATTATTATTATCAGTTTGATATGTAACAAATCTTGGACAACTCCATTTACTCTTTATGTAATTTCTGTGTTATTAGTTTGGATTATATTCTAGGTTCACAATTTAAATACATTTTTCGTACAGAGGGGGTGGGGTTTGAACCTGGGAATCTCCCTATGGCATTGAGCCTCTAGGGTCTTGGGCACAGTTTATATACTTTCAACTGGTATATACTTTGGCCCTCAACATTTCTGGACAGGTTTAAATTAAAAAAAAGATCTCTTTTTACTTATCAAAAAATAAACTCTGGACTGTGCATATTAATAGTTATCTTTATCTTTGACTTGAGTGCAGTCAACACATGTTGCAGCTCAATATGGTCAGACAGCTTTCCTCTATCACATTGTTTCCAAATGGAATGCTGACCCTGATGTTCCGGATAATGATGGAAGAAGTCCTTTACACTGGTACTTGAGAATTTTAACTGCATCATCTATTGATGTTGAAATGAAAATTTATTGAATGTCATGCTCTGCTTTTTATTTATTTATTTTATCACACTGATGTAACAGTTCACTTAGTTTGCGAATGTCATATCTAAATGTTAAAATGTCTGTCTATTTTGGTTTTTAACCATATTTAGAGGAGTAAAATTATACTTTTTCTCCTGTTTTTGACTTCTTTCAGTATGTGTTTTCAAATTAATTTTCTTCCTTTTTTTTTCTTCCATGCATGAGTTTGCGCATGACAATTGATCATTGTCAATGGAAAGCTGCTTTATATTATCATAAGTGATTTTACATGATATATCACACATGTTCTACCTTCCATGTATCCTATTAAATTATTTTTTGTTTTTCTACTCTGTATGAAATATTTTTTCTAATATTGTTAAATTGTTCACTGGTGATGTACTGTGATGCTACTAAACATTGCGTGGCAGTACAGTGGATAAGTTTGTTTTATGGTACTTTCACCTTAATTTGTAGTCCTTGCTCAATCATATTATATATTTCCCATGGCAGAAGTTTTTTGTATGTTCTTGCTCAGTTTGAGATTGGAGGAATTTATTATATATTTTCTGGCTGAATTTTAGGGCTGCTTATAAAGGTTTTGCAGACTCTATTCGTCTTCTTTTGTTCCTGGATGCATATAGGGGTCGCCAGGATAGAGAGGGTAAGTTCTCATGCTAAGTTCTAAAGTTCAACACTGGACAGTTTTACTTTTCCAAATAGATAAAGGAGCAATATATACTTTTACAAATCAATCATTATACCTATTACCTTGTTTTCTTGTGGTAATTCTAGGTTGCACTCCTCTCCATTGGGCTGCTATCAGAGGTAACTTAGAGGCATGCACAGTGTTAGTACAGGCTGGCAAGAAGGAAGACTTGATGGTGACTGATAACACTGGACTTACGCCAGCACAGCTCGCTTCTGATAAGAATCACAGACAAGTTGCCTTTTTCCTTGTAGGTGATTCATAACCAAAACACTTTAAGTTTGGTTAGTAATGTTACTTTGACAGATGGTTTTTTTCTCTATACCTTTCTTACATGACTCCGGGTGTTCGTTGTCAACTCATTTTAATGATGAGAATACTTTGTGGCGGAATAAAGGTTGTTTTGGGACCTGAACTTGCATTCAAGTTTCCCTGACAGCTAAACTTCCTTGAGAATTTTCAGCAAGAATTCTACGCGCCAGTGCATGAACAAGTGTTTTTTGAGCAATCAAATTCTGTATGCTCCTTGTTTCTACTGTCTGTCTATCCCAGCGTTTTCAAATGTGTATGGTTGTCTGTCTGTATCACATTGATCCTGTAAACAGTTTAGAACTTGGCTTTAATGTGATACACTCCCTGGCCTGGGTATCTTGGGGAAGTTTTTCATCTCCTGGAAACTTGGCCTGAATGCTTCTATTGACAATTGAACATCCAGGGTATTTCTATATGTATATCAATATTAGATATTCAGATTCTATGCGAAGACATTTTATTATTTTTCTTTGTTACTGTTGCAGACCATGGATTTCTGGCTTTTCTTACTTTGGAATTATTCAAAGAGCTTTAGATATGGAATTGTGAAACACTTAAAACAAACATTTTTATGAACCTTTGTGTATTCAAAGATCTGATTTCCTTGTCAGACACTACTGCCTTCTTTCTTTTTTGATAATGACACCACCGCCTTCTTTCTGCCCTTGATGGGTTGATGTAGGTAATTCTGAATGCATATCTTTGAAGTCTCTAACTTGACACTGACAATTACTGACAGAGAGTTTTACTTGATTCACAATACTAACTTTTGAGGTAGCTTGACTTGGTCTTTTATCTTTTTACCTGTATAATTGTCCTCTTACACAGGCTTTCCTTGCCAAGTTGGGGATTTTTGAAAATGAATGTTTGATTATGCTTATGAGATTTGCTGAAATATACTACATGTTTTATGCTCTGATTTTAAAAGAAAGAAAGAAAAAGAAACAGCAGCTTTATGGTTGATGTATCTTATTTTGCAGGGAAATGCTAGAAGGCTCCTTGACAAACGTTTTGATGGGAATAGCCGCCTTGGAAAAATTTCAAAATTAGGACTTGCCCCTATACTTTGGTGTTTAATATTTCTGCTACTCATGACTTATACTCAATCTATCATCATTGGTATTTACCCTGAGCTTGTGTGAAACAAATTAGAACTATTTGTTTCATGTTATGATTATGCGAACCGTGCTTTGTTTTTTCACGTTGGCTGCAGCATCAAATCTTCCAAAGTTGACTGCTGGCTCGGGTCTCTTTGCATGGTTAGGTGTTTTCTTGGCATCTGCAGGACTAGTTATGCTTTATAGGTGTAGCAGGTATGTTAGTGCTAGAAACTGAATGAGTTGAATCTGTACTGGCTATGTCAAGTTATATCAGTGATTGATGCTGGTCTCCTTTTATTCCCCCCATTTTCACTTGAAATCTTTTAAGTTTCTAATTTTAGTCATGCTTAGTTTTCAAACATGGTGGCTCTCTCTCTCCCTCTCAATTTCTTTGGCGTCAGTTATCTTTCTTTCTTCTAGTCAATTGTTTTTTTTTTGGCCCACCAAACTTTGCATTTAATTGTCCATTGTCCTTCACTTTTCCGAGTGTATTAATTGAAGTGAGATTGGTGTGGTCAACTGTCTGACATCATAATCTTTCTTTTCAGTAATGATTTGATGTTAATAATTGACCCAAGATAATGAATTTGCTCAGCATTAACTCTAGAGTCTGGCTATCCTTTCATTAATAATCACCCAATTTTCATTTTAATAAGAATAATCACACTGAATGTTCATGTCTATGCATGTTATGAAAATTGACCATGTACTAACATGCACCTGCACATCTGCATATAACCCATGGTGATGTGCTGCTAGAATGAGTACTTCACATATCTGCAAGTAGTTTAGACATGGGAAAGGAGCATGGTTTATGTTATATAATTTTTGGTTGATCTCTCTATTTCCTTTGCAGAAAGGATCCTGGTTTCATTAGAATGAATGTGCATGATCCACAAAACATGAAAGATGATGTGAGTATTATTCTATTTTCATTTAGCCTCTTTTAGTTCTTATATCTCTTACTGATTAGACTGCATATTGTTCTTTTTTTCACTCCCCATCTTTCTGTTGTAAATCTCACTGATTGAGTGACATTTATATCATTGTTTTCAGAATCTCTTTATATTCTTTCAGCATTATTTATTTATTTTTTTAAACTGTGTTTAGAATTTTGAGTTTGGATATGGTTTCCAATTTCAACTGATTGTGGATACTTTTATTTTCTTACTTTTGTTAGGAACCATTGTTGAAGATAGAGATAAATAATCCTGCTTTGCTATCAGGGAATTGGTCTCAGCTCTGCGCAACATGCAAGGTGCAATCTCCTGCTGACATTCATAGCCACCGTGTACTTATTGTTTACTTTGAATATTTCCTAACAAGATGTCCCTTTTCACTGTTATTAGATTGTCAGGCCTCTCCGTGCAAAGCATTGTTCCACTTGTGATCGTTGTGTTGAACAATTTGATCATCATTGCCCTTGGGTATCCAATTGTATTGGCAAGGTGGTTCGACATTGATGAGTTATTTAATTTCATGTCTGTCCTTCCTTTTTCCAGTTAAAATTATAATTTATTATGGACACACTAGTATTTTTGGTGTTAATGTTAGCAGAGTTATCATTAACAGCCTTTTCTCCTTTCCTAGGCTGTTCTGAAATATGTTTAATCACAGATAATATCATAATTAATGATTTTGACATGATCTTAATATTGTGCTTTTGGTTGTAACAATTCTTTTCCACTTTGTGTACATGTAGTTCTCCGTATTGATCAATTTTAGTCTGATTTAGCATATATCAATTTCTGTTTCCAGAAAAACAAGTGGGATTTCTTTGCATTCCTTGTTCTAGAAGTTTTGGCAATGTTGATCACTGGTGCAGTTACTCTTACAAGTATGTGTATAAGTTAGTTTTGTCTTCAACTTATTGATCAAGTTACTTTTTCTGGGTTCTTTGGTGGCCTAGTCTGCTGAAAGAAAATAATTTGATGCTTGCAGGACTTTTAACCGATCCACTTGCACCACCTTCTTTTTGGAAGTGGATCAACCATGCTGGTAATCAACATGTTGGTGCTCTATCATTTCTGATTGTGGATATTTTTCTCTTCTTTGGCGTGGCAGTTTTAACACTAGTACAAGCTTCTCAGGTACGTCTATGGGATCTGCTTTACTTTCAATACATTTGCAATGCTGGGACTCTGGTGCTGTTTTACTATTGATTTTAGCTCATTGCCAACCAAAAAAACTATTGGCTTGTATAATAATTGAATTCATAATCCTATGCTGCATCTCTATTCTGCTCAAGGTGTGATGCACTTTTATGTCACATTTTCATTAGGTCTAAGACAATTGGCATTAGCTGTGCAACTTTCAGCCTTTATTTAATGATTAGTCTAGTTTTTTTGGAGTGTCTGGCCTATCTAGGATGACTTTTCTGATCTTGCCATCAGGGATCTTTCTGCTGCTGCAGGATGATTGACTGGATATTGTCCTGCATTTAACCTTTGTATTAGTGACTTTTTCATTGTTCCTTAATTTAAAAAAAAAAAAATAGAAAAGGGGCTATTATTAATATATAGGGCTGATTGCTGTAAACTCACTTGTGGTTTGACCTGAATTCACATTGCCTACCTGTGATTTGAAAAGTGTCACTTTGCCCACCTGAGGTTCAGTCCGTTTGTTCTTGTAACCCATTTCTGTTAAAAACAAGGGGTGAATATGTAATTTTGCTCACCTTTTATGTCTTTCTCCTCCAAAAAACAAAAAAACAAAAACAAGATTAAAAAAAAAAAGTGAAAAAAGAGCTCAATTGCTCATCATTATTATCATTAGCCTGGATGGGTAGAATAATTAATGCATCATGTCATACTCATACTTCTCCTAAAGAAAAATAGAATAACATAAAGTCAATATTATATAAAAAGAAGGGGTGGGAAGGATTCCTTTAACTTGAGTAGCAGCAGTTTCATGGAAACTAAATTTGTGAAAAATATTTTTAAATTCTTCATATATTCAATCATCAAACTCAGCAGGCTTTGGGACATACTCCACTTCAACTTGCAGAAAAGTCTACGAATTTCCAAAATATAAGAGAAATAAACATGGTCAGAACCATGTACCAGAACTTCTTGATTTAAAATTCATCAAACAACGAGAATATGGGTATTACAAGATCTTAATACTCTCTTTTTAAGCTAATGCAAAACCAGCTTAAATTGAAGATGAAATTCATCTATCTTATTCAGTTAGTCTTCTTCTTTGGTAATGTGAAAACATAACTTTCTTCTCTGTTTCCTCTTTTTTCTTCTTTGTACTTTGTGTCTCCTCTGTGTTTTATTGGACTCACAGTGCCTTTAACAATGCAGACTTTTCTTTTTTATCCAAAAAAAGAAAAGAAAAGGGATGGGCAACTATTATATTCCACACTGCATGTTTGCTCTCCTTCCCCCTCTTTGCTAAGCTGTCAGCACATCCGTTGGCCTCACGGTGCCAATACACCATGGGTTGTTAGCCAATTAATAACAAGTTTTGAATCTACTTCTAATATGAGATGCTTATACACTAGTTGCCCTGCTAAGTTTAAACCATATCTAACAGCCCATAATTCAGCAATATTATTTGTAGTAGTGCCAATATGCAACTAAAACCCGTTAACACAATGGCCATACCTAACTCTAATGACACCCCCTCCCACTGCCTTACCTTGATTGCCTACCGTGCTGCCATCTTTATTTAAGGTAATAAAAGTGTCAGTCCATGGTGTCCAAGCAACTATTTGTGTTTTCCTGGGGAAGGATTTGCTTCACGGGGTGGGCAAGGTATTAGTACTCTAATGCTAGGTGTAGGGTTCTATATTTTATTTGATGAATTAAACAATTAATGGATCTAAAAATTGTAGCATTCCTAGATAACCATAACTGCCATAGTCCAAATGCAAACATAACGTTCCAAGGTATATGATGGTCGGGAACCAGAGTATTGTTATCTAAATTTTGATGCAACCAACACGGCAAAGGAAGTTGGAAGAAATCCAATCGTAAGTTGCCTAGGAATGCTATCCAAAACTCTCTTGCCCAGTGGCAGTCTCGAAGAACATGTATGGTGGATTCAGGTTGAATACAATGGGGACAGTCTTGGGAAATTCCATTCTGTATATGGGCTAGATATTTCATTTAGGTTGTCGATTATGGGTGCATTTCCAGATAAAGAAGTGGATTTTATTAAAACATGGGGCTTTCCAGATCCAATCCACTGACCTTTGTCAAAGGTAATAGCCTCACAGTGGTGTAAGTGTTTGGATGCCTCTTTGACTGAACACTGCCTGGTATCACTAGGCTGTGCTAGATGGTCTGGCATTATCTGATATTGAGCTATGGGTGTGCTTCTGAGTCTCCTGAATCGGAGTAGGAAGTTGTCGAGTAAGTAAATCTAAATTCCAGTCTGTATCAGATTGAACTGATGCTACCCTTCTTTGTTCTTGGTTCTTCTTCCAAGGAGATTGTGCCTTTTATCCTTGCCCCAAAAGGGGATCACCAGACAACTAATTTTCCCACCAGAAGCTGATCTGGTTCCCATTACCTAGTTTCCATTGCATACCCTTAATCAGATGGGTGACACCAAAATGTATGCCTTCCAGATATGAAGTGAACATTTTGGAAGTGGTGTGTGGGAAATATTTTGAATAAAAAATAAAAAAAATTTCTTTCAAGTCATTCATGGTTTTTTAGTTTGGGAAAGGTTTTGTTGCATACTTGTATGCAGGAATTCCTGTAAACAGGGGTATGTGGCAGCAAAAAGAAAGAGATGTGTTCAAGGGTCATGTGCTGTGCACATGACCAGGTGGACCTTATACACTTGTCCCTTTCTTTTTGCTGCCACATACACCCTTTTAATATAAGTATGCAGTAAACCTTTCCCTTTTAGTTTCCCTACTAGTGTCTATATTACCAATTTTTTTATTATCTCTTTTATTTAGGATTTGTCTTTGATGGTTTTCTTTTACGTGGCATGTAGTTTTTTCTAGTTTTGTTTGTGGTTTAAAATATAAATTTACGATCTCCTAATAGCTTAAGCTTAAGCTTTTGAGAGAAATGGTAATTTAACATGAAATCAAAGCTGGAAGTTCTAAGGTCGATCATTTTCTCCTTCACACTACCTCCCATTAAAAATCCCACATGTTGGGCCTCACCTATTAAAAGTGAGTTTGATCCCACACTCGAGAGAGAGTGTTATAATTTTGTGGTTAAATGATTAAACCATCTACTAATAGCTTAAGCTTTTGGAAGAATCGATAATTTAACAAGTTTTGTATGGGAGATTTGAGGGTTCTGGGGAATGCTTTGTGGGTCCACCCGCTGGATTCTCAGGGTGGAGAAGTCAATTTTTATGATTTTTGTTTAAAGAAATTTTTAACAGGCTTATCCCCCAAAAACAAAGCTCCTAAAGAATCTTATAAATAAAAAAAAAGCTATGGACAGAAGCACAAGGGAGATTAAGGGTTCTAGGGAATGGTGGTGGGTTTACACTCTGGATTTTCAGGGTGGATAAGTCATTGTTTGTAATCTTCTGCCTAAAAAAGCTTCTAAAAGAAGCGAAAAGAGAGAGAGAAGAGAGAGAGGGAGGGATGGAGAAATTCAGCGACACTCTTTGTCGTTGCTAATTGTGTGGTTTCTTTTGTGGGTTGAAGCAGTGATAAAATTTTGTGTCATGATATACCAAAAAGAAGTGCACACACGAGAGAGATCTTAACGTCTGATAACAGATATAAATTTGGAAGTAGAACATGGTGTAATGATATAAATTTAGTATTGAGTTGGATGCTCCTTTCTCATTCATCCATTTTGCAATCTTTCAGTTCTAATATTTAGCTTTCATCTATATGATATTTTCAACAATTTCTCTATCCTGTTACTAGTATTGAATCCTTTCTTATCTTGCCACAGATATCACGCAACATCACAACAAATGAAATGGCAAATGCAATGCGCTACAGCTACCTAAGGGGTCCGGGTGGTCGGTTCAGAAACCCCTATGATCATGGGATGAAGAAGAACTGTTCTGATTTCTTGATTAATGGCTACAACGAAGATGTGGAGTATATTGAAGAATCAGCTCAATCTGAGGAGATTGGAATGGTGCATATGACAAGGAATTCAAACTTACAAAATGGGGATGCCCAATCTCATCAAACAAATGGCAATAATGGCCATGTTGTCATCAATGTAAATTCTAATAGCACCAATACCCATCACGGGCATGTTCATTCTTCCCATTGCAGCCATAATAACCATGGAAAATCTAAGACTGACAGCATCCCGTTGGGCTTGGGTCTTGGTCTTGGAAGGAACACCGCACGCTCAGTTGTAGCCTCCTGATGTTAATATGTTGTCTGGTTGTAGCTGAAGTTGTGTTTGTATCATAAGGATGTACCTGATTTTTGATCCAACATATTCATTTAAAAAAATATATATATATATATTGCTCTTTTCTCCCCTTGCAAAAAGCTCATTCTTGTAGGTTTGTTTTAATGACTTAACCATAAAAGATTTTAAAAGCTGTATGTCAATGTAGCTCACTGGCCTTGTGTTGTGAAGGCACGTGGGTATGATGGGTTCCAATACCCGATGATTTTTGGTGCTTGAAGAAATATTGGTTGTTAAGCGATGGAAATCTCTCTGTCCCTAGTTGTTGTCTTCTGTAGTTACAACTTACAATATCATTTTTGTGATGATGAAATACATATAATTTTTTCTGATCGCTCTCTGGCTGTGTGAGCCTAAGGAGAATGTCAATATCTTCTATTGCACCTAAAGAGGGAGGTAGGAGTTGGAATGTACTATTCCATTGGGCTTTTCATGACTCAGAATTGGAGAGTGTGTATACCTTTCGAGCATATTGACATCAACATGCTCAGGGTGATGATATTCTGAGTTGGCAATTGACTCGGAAGGGTGTTTTTGATGTGTTCTCTTTTTATATTTCTCTTTTGGATGCTCCTTCTGTTTCTTTCCCTTGGAAGAGTGTTTGGTGTGTAAAGGTATCTAAACAGTGTATTTATTTTTATGAATAAGCAACTAGGGGTGAGATCCTCACAATTGATAACTTTGTTAAGAGGAACTTGTGAATTGGTGTTGTTTGTGTCATTGTGATGAAGAAACTATGGATCATCTTATACTTCATTGTAAGTTTGCTCATGCGCCATAGAGTGAATTATTTGTTTGTACTCATCTTAAGTGCAGTAGGTTTATTGTCGTGAACACATTGTACTTTTTTATTCAATAAATGTTCTATTACCTATATATATATATATATATATATATAAAATCTTGTACTATTTATAGCCAATCGTTTTGTGGATTAAGTCCACAAGACAGTTTTGCTGCTGGTATTGATCTTAAAATCACAAATTGAGAGGACGAATGGACAAAATTTCAAGCATTCGGCGTAAAAATAGAAAATTTTATAATACCTACTTTATGTAGAGTTGTGAAGTTATACTCTTTTGTGATTGTCTTTTATGTCTTCGATAAATTATAACCTACTTGGTGCGTTAAATGCTTTATCAACTTCAACAAATAATGCTTATAATTTCAACATGACAACGATGGCATGCACTACACCATTGGTAAAGAAATTCCACTTACAAAACAAAATTATATCTCTCACTACTCACAAGATATCTGTATCTGAGGGGCGCTCTTAATTCTTGACTTGCATCATGATTCTTTTCATGTTTCAATAACAAAGCCACATGGGTGCTTTATCTTATTGCCTCTATATATTATTTCTTTCATTTTTGGCGGTGGCCTAGCCCATAGTTTGAAAAGGACTTCCTAATTTCCTATAGATTCCTGTGAGCTACAAGTCTCTGGTTATAACTTTTTCCTTGCAAGTATCACTTTACTCACTATACCACTTGCTATTAAATTTTAAGGCAAATATGTAACACTATGTTTGACCAAAATTTATTTAAGTTTTTTAACTTTATTTTCATTCAAAAAATGAGTCCTCAAGTTTTAAGTTTAGTTAATTAAAGTTTTTCCATCAAATTTAGTTAAATGTTATGGTTAAGAGTCCAAATTTTTATTTTTTTTCTTCAATTTTTTTTAAATTAAAAAAATCCAATAAATTATTGAAAAATATCTTCCATATTTAAAAATAATAATAATAACGGAAGTTTGACAGAGAGACTTTAATTGAATAAACTTAAAACTTAGATCTTGACTCAATTGAACAGAAGTTAAAAGACTAAAATAGATTTTGATCAAAATTAGGGGTGTAATTTACATTTTTGTAAAAAAAAAAAAGTTTTATCATTTATGATTAAGTTACGTACATTGTCATTTCTTGTAAGTTAGTGGTTTCTTAATCTTTCTACTTACTAGTTTCTGAACTAATTAACACATTTTCTTGTAAATAAAATGTTCAATATCCGAGCCAGACGTGCACGTCTGAGACTCTGTGTTCGTTTTTTCTTCTTTGTGCTTACTTTTGTTCAGTTAAATTAAAGTTTCAGCCAAACATCAACTCCAAGTTGAAAGTTGAAACATGCACGTCTCTATATTATTTAATTATACAACTTTCTTTTCTTGCTTTTTAGCTTTTCTCATATACACTGATACACTGAATGCGTTTCTCTTTTATTTATTTATTTTTATTATTGTAAGTAAATGCCATATTGAATGTAATAATACGAAAACAATCTAAATCCCAAAGTGAAGCATGCATTGGATGAACATTTACTGTCTTACTAAGACTAATGTGTTTCAAATTTAAAACGTAATGTAATAGAGCCTATAATAAATTAGTTATTTCTTAAGAATAGTTATTCAATTGTTTGATTGTGTTTTTCCTTGGAATGACCATTCTTTAAAATGAAGAGTAATTATTACTGATAGAAGGAGTGAAATTGCTATTGCTTAACTTTCAAATTTAAAATGGAGAAAGGCTCCTACTCTTCCCTACTAAGTACTCCCTCTCTCCTATGCAAATAAGAACATTTCTTTGTAACCATTTATTCTCTACGCACTAGATAGTCTTTCTTGGCTTTGTTCTTAATTGATAAGATTTCTTGTCTTAATTTTTCTGTTCCTCCTTCCAGTACCATAAGAAAGAGACCCAACTTTATTTTTTGGCTGTCAAGAGAGACACCCAATTCTATATCGATAGGTTTCATTTTTATTTATTTATTAATTATTATTTTAAACTAATAAAAAAAGAGTCAATTATTCCCAGCATTGATATTTTTGAATTGTGAAACTCTCAGTTGTCTTATTGTTTATATCTACTTTGATGTCATAGCAAATTGAAAATTAATTCATAACATAATCTAATATGTGTAAAGTTTTGGAAAATTTGACTAAATATGATATTATTCCACTATCTTATTCATGTGTTATCACCGTATGGATGAATATTGATGAAGCAGTATCTCGTCGGTTTCTTTGGGATTCATCCAGATGGTTCCTGGCAGTACTCTGACGAACCTGCGGGAGCAAGAACTTATTCAAGTGGTCACCGGTGTGGTGCCTGCCACAACGTCTCCGATGGCAAAGTCAGTATGAAAGAAGGCAATAATCGAGGTATCAAGAATAGAATTGGTTCAGGTTGTGATGCTGTCTTTGTACCTTGTATTGGTGTTGCGAGGGTTTTATATACCCTTGGAGATTATAGCCGTTGGGGTGTTAATGACTCCCCTGATAACGTCTCTGGTGGAGTTATGGACTTTAATGCGTTTCCACCGGTTCGTCCAGTTGGTCTCGTAACAGTTGGGGCTTTATTGGCAGCATTGAATGGCATTAACTCCTTCTGATGACGCGGATACTGGTCATGTTCGTCCATGAAGACAGCTTCGTCTATGCTTAACTTCGTCAGTCCCATCAGATGCCCCCCGGGCTTCATGGTCGTCGGTGACGATCGTGGAAGCCGAACAGTTTTTTTTTTTTTGTCCTTTGGGATTTCGTGCCGCATTGAATGCGTGGTGGCGGTGTTACGTGGGTCGTGGCCACGTGGCTTGATGTGGTTGGAGAGGGACTGGCCCTTGGGTTTCCCGCCGATTTTCGGTTTTTACCTTCATTTGGTTTTTAAACTCCTTTCTTTGTACTTTACCTTTCATTTTCTTTCAAACTTTAGTTCACCTCCTCTGAGCACCCTCTTCGTATATTTCTTCGCTTCATTCCGAGTTTGGTGTTTGCTTAGCTGTTGGGCTTCTCGCTTCTCTTCTTTGAGGTAAGTTTTTTCTTCTTCTTCCTTCTTCTTTTTTCCTTCTTCGCAAGTATCTGATTTCTTTTTGGTTTTTTTTTTTGTTTTTTTTTGTTTCTTGGTTCTTTCTGTGTTCTTGTTTGTTTCTCCCCCTCTTTTTTGTTGGAATTTTAGTATTTTCCTATTAGCCTGGGAGTTCATGGTCAGTAATTTAGAAGTTAGGGAAGCTTGTCCTTCAATTTCTTTTCTCTTTGCTCGCTTAGGGGGGTCTTTAGGCGCTTTTCCCAATTTGAGGGGTCTTGTTTTTGAGGGTAGCAGCTTAGGCGTTGTTTTAGGTGACCTGTTTTCATTGCTCCGAGAGTCGATCGATTGGTTCGAAGGCTTGGTGAGGGAGCCGCAGTCGATGTCTGAAGTTAGGTCTAGTGACCTCGACACTGGGTTGTCGTCTAGCGACGGCCCTATGGAGGGAGATACAGCCGTTTCGACCTTTAGAGAGGTTAGGGCTTTTCATGCCCTCGTGGAGCCGTGCGGGTTAGATTCTGACGCCGTCAGTCGGTTTAGGGATAGGTTTCAGTTTCCAGAGCGGGTTCATGTTCGTCATCCTATTGACGATGATAGGGCTTGCCAGTTTTTCCTAGGTGAAGTGTGCTTCTATGAGGCCGCTTTTACTTGTGGACTTAGGCTTCCTGTCCACCCGTTTGTGATGGAGCTCCTGGCATATCTGGGGATTGCCCCTGGGCAGCTTATGCCCAATTCGTGGAGAATAGTGGTCAACTGTATGGAAATATGGTTGGCTGCTAACGGGGATATGATGAAGGTAAACGAGCTTGTTTATTTATACCGTCTAAAAGAGTCCAAAGAGTACGGGTATTATGAGCTAGTACCTTGGGAGAGAAGAACCAGGATCGTCAAGGGCTTACCTTCGTCCTTCAGGTACTGGAAGTCCAGATTTGTGTTTGTGTCTGGGGACGATTTTGAGACTCCCTCTAGCCAGGACTGGGGTGAGATCCCCAGGTTGCTTCGTCGGTGGGGAACCCCGACCTTAGGTGCGTCAGTCTCCTTTCTCGTTTTTTTTTTTTTGAGGTGCCTGATATGTTTTTAAGGCTCAATTTCCAGGACATCTAAAAATTTTCATGTGTATTTTTAGCCCAGTGTTTATGGGTTTTTTTTTGTATAAACAATGGCCTTTGGTTTTTAGGCTTTTATAATATCGTATCTACTTACACATGTTCTTCTATATGTCAATTTTTGTATCCGTCAGTAATGTACGTTCATTTGGTGGGAACGTTATTACTTAAGCCTTCTTCTGTACTTAGGCGTTCTTCTTTGTTTTTGCCGTTGTTAGTAATGTACATCCGTCCATGCGGAATCTTATTACTTAGGCATTTTTTTTGCTTTTGCCTTCGTCAGTAATGTACATCCGTCCATGCGGAATCTTATTACTTAGACATTTTTTTGCTTTTGCCTTCGTCAGTAATGTACATCCGTCCATGCGAAATCTTATTACTTAGGCATTTTTTTGCTTTTGCCTTCGTCAGTAATGTTCATCCGTCCATGCGGAATCTTATTACTTAGGCTTTTTTTTTTTTTTTTTGGTAGTGGGTCTCCGGGACTTGGTACCTGTATGAACACATTATTTGAACCATCATTTCATTAATTTTGAGGAATCGGTACATTCTTGATTTACATCTGTTGGTGGTACTTCTTCAAGTGTTCTATGTTCCAAGGTCGCGGGAGTTTTTTGTCCGTCTAGGGTCTCCAAATGATAGCTACCTTGCCGGGAGTAGTGCACGACTTTGTAAGGTCCTTCCCATGTGGGACCGAGTTTCCCGTGGGCGGAGTTTCTAGTTGCAATCGTCACCTTGCGTAGGACGAGGTCGCCAATTTCTAGTCTTCTGAGCTTGACCCTTTTGTTATAGTATTCAGTCATCTTCTGTTGGTACTTCATCGTCATGCTTGAGGCCTTGTCCCTTACCTCGTCTAAGCAATCCAGATTGATTCGAAGCTGGTCGTCGTTGTTCTCCTCGCGGAATACCTCTCGCCTGGTGCTGGCCATACCCACCTTGACTGGGATTACTGCTTCAGTGCCATAAGTGAGCCTGAAAGGCGACTCTCCCGTTGGGGTTCTTGCTGTTGTTCTGTAGGCCCACAAGACGTTGGGCAATTCTTCCGGCCATGCACCCTTAGCCTCGTCCAGCCGTGCTTTGATGATTCTGAGCAGTGTTCGATTAGTTACTTCCGTCTGCCCGTTTGACTGTGGGTGTCCAGGTGACGAGAACTTATTCCTGATACCTAGCCCTGAGCAAAAGTCTCTAAATCCCTGGCTGTCAAACTGTCGACCATTATCTGAAATGATTGTTCGCGGAATCCCAAACCTGCAAATTATATTTCTCCACACGAAGCTACGGATTCTCGCCTCGGTGATCGTTGCTATTGCTTCCACTTCGACCCATTTAGTGAAATAGTCGATAGCGACGAGCAAGAACCGTACCTGTCCTTTTCCAAGGAGTAATGGGCCGACGATATCAATCCCCCATTGTGCGAATGGCCATGGGGAGGTAATCGTTGTCATCTTTTCTGCTGGTAGCCTCTGGACGTTCCCGAACCTCTGGCACTTATCGCACTTCTTGACGAGCTCCGTAGCGTCTGCCTACATAGTTGGCCAGAAATATCCTGCTCTAATAACTTTGCTTGCCAGGGATCTGGGACCGGCGTGGTCTCCGCAAATCCCTTCGTGGATTTCGTGGAGGACGTACTTAGCTTCTTTCTCGTCGATACACTTCAAATAAGGCTGGGAGAACCCTCTTTTGTATAAGGTATCATTCAAAATTGTAAATCTGGTCGCCCTTGCTTTAATCTTCCTGGCCTCTATTAAGTCATGAGGGAGATGCCCGTCTTGAAGGTATGAGACGATTGGTGCCATCCAACCACCTATGTTCTGGATGGAGAATACTGGGACTTCCTCGATGCTAGGGTATTTCTGAATCTCCATGAGAATTTCATTGTTCGTTGGTTCTTCTTCAGACGAGGCCATTTTAGCGACCTCATCCACCGCTGCATTCTGGTTTCTTGGGATCCAGACGAAATTCAACTTATCAAACCCACGAGCTAAATGTTTAATCAGCTTGAGGTACTTCTGCATCCTCTCTTCCTTCGCCTCATAATCTTCCCTGATCTGCCCTATTGCCAGTTTCGAGTCACTCTGAATAAGCAGGTTCTTAATCCCAAGGGCTTTGCCAAGTCTTAGTCCCGTCAGTATGCCTTCGTACTCAGCCTCGTTGTTGGTTGCCAGGAATTTTAATTGGACACCATATTGGAGTTTTTCTCCATTGGGGGTGTTTATAATGACCCCTACTCCTCCCCTCCTTTGGGCTGACGATCCGTCAGTCTGAATCGTCCACTGTTCCGCCTCGTCTTTGCCGTCATCATCTTCTGGAAGGGTGAACTCTGCTATGAAGTCTGCTAGAGCTTGCGCCTTGATGGCCGTTCTGGGATGGTATTCGATGTCGAACTGGCTGAGTTCGATTGCCCATTGGACCATTCTCCCAGCTGCTTCAGGCTTGTTCATGGATTTCCTGATAGGTTGATCCGTCATTACAAGGATAGGGTGTGCTTCGAAGTATGGTCGTAGCTTTCGTGAAGCCACTATTAGGGCGAAAACGATCTTCTCGATCCTGGGATACTTGGCCTCTGCTCCTTGGAAGGCTTGACTGACATAGTAAACTGGGAGCTGCTTCTTATCTTCCTCTCTAATTAAGGCCGCACTGACGGCCGTGGCTGATGCTGCCAGGTATAAATAAAGGCTTTCCCCTGCTTTCGAGGGACTCAAGATGGGCGGGCTACCGAGGTAACGCTTGAGCTCTTGAAAGGCTGCCTCACATTCGTCAGTCCAGGCGAAAGCTTGCTTCAACGTTTTGAAAAATGGGAGACACTTGTCTGTCGCTTTAGAGACGAACCTATTGAGTGCAGCTATCCTTCCCGTGAGCTTTTGGACTTCCTTGACGGTCTTGGGTGATGCCATGCTGAGTATTGCTTGCACCTTCTCTGGATTTGCTTCTATTCCCCTTTGGGATACCATGAACCCTAAGAATTTTCCTGAAGCTACCCCAAACACACACTTACTAGGATTGAGCTTCATCTGGTATTTTCAGAGGGTATTAAATGTCTCTCCCAGGTCGTCCAGGTGAGTCAACTCTTCTTTGCTCTTGACGAGCATATCGTCCACATATACCTCCATATTTCTCCCAATTTGCTTGCTGAACATCTTGTTTACCAGTCTTTGGTACATTGCTCCTGCGTTCTTCAGTCCAAAGGGCATTACCTTATAGCAGTAGAGCCCTTGGCTTGTGATGAAAACAGTTTTTTCCTGATCTTCCTTAGCCATCTTTATCTGGTTGTAACCTGAAAATGCATCCATGAATGTTAGTAACTTATGTCCACCGGTAGAGTCTACCAACTGATCTATCCTCGGCAGGGGAAAACTATCCTTCGGGCAAGCCTTGTTCAGGCCCGTGAAGTCCACGCACATTCTCCACTTTCCATTTGCTTTCTTCACCAGCACGACGTTGGCCAGCCATTCGGGATAGTAAACTTCTCGGATGAAGTCTGCCTGCAACAACCTGTTAACTTCTTCCGTGATTGCTTGGTTTCGTTCGGGGGCAAAGACCCGTCGTTTCTGTTGGACGGGTTTTTTCTCGGGGTCTGTCTTCAACTCGTGCTGGATTACCTGGCATGGTATACCCGGCATATCTTCGTGACTCCATGCAAATACGTCCAAATTTCCTTTAAGGAAACGGACGAGTTCATTCCTCATCTTGGGGCTCATGGTCGTACCTATCCTCGTCACCTTTGAGTTTTCCCCCTCGACGAGTTCCATCGTTTCCAGGGCTTCCATGTTGTCTTCTTTTTCTCCTTCGATCGTCCATGTGTGGTTTTCTCCTGCAGCCAACACGGCCTGGTAGCATTCTCTGGCCAAAACTTGGTCTTATTTTACCTCGCCGATTCCGTCTTCGGTTGGGAATTTTATCTTTAGGCAGAAGGTGGACGTTGCTGCTTTCCACCGGTTGAGCGTGGGTCTTCCAATGATCACATTGTACGAAGAGGGGCAATCTACCACTAAGAAGTCCAGATGACGGGTCTGCTGCTTCGGGTAGGTGCCGATTGTGACTTTTAGCGTCGCAATGCCCTTGGGATATACTCTGTCACCGCTAAAGCTGACGAGGGGGGACTTAAACGGGCGCAATCTACCAGGACCTAGTTTCAACTGTTGGAAGGCCGATAAGTACCTGATGTCTGCGGAGCTACCGTTGTCGACTAGGATCCTCTTAGTGGTGAACCCTTCAATTGTGAGCGCTATCACCAGAGGGTCGTTATGGGGCTGCCTTACTCCCCTTGCGTCCTCTTCGCTGAAAAATATATCCTGGTTCGTCCGTTTTTGCTTCAATAGGGGTTCCATATGGACACTGTTTACTTGCCTCTGGCACGCTTTCTTGAGGGACTTGTATGATCCCCCCATGAAAGGTCCTCCTGCTATTGTGCTTATCTCTCCGATCACATCTTGTGGTTGAGATGGGCGAATCTCGTTCTTGGAC
This sequence comes from Castanea sativa, assembly GCF_040712315.1. Taxonomy (NCBI): domain Eukaryota; kingdom Viridiplantae; phylum Streptophyta; class Magnoliopsida; order Fagales; family Fagaceae; genus Castanea; species Castanea sativa. Next base: position 79,343,632 of record NC_134013.1, on the reverse strand, counting down.
GAGGTCTCGCGTTGGCTCGTGTCGCCCTTCCTGAACCTGCTGGAGTCCCCCTTTTTTACGTACTTCTGAAGCTTTCCTTTTCGTATCAATTCTTCTATTTGTCCTTTCAGGTCTCGACAATCCTCCATGTAATGGCCGTGATCCTTATGGAATCGGCAGTATTTGCTTTTGTCACGCACGCTTGGTGACGAGTGCAAGGGTCTCGGCCATTCTAGGTGGTGTTGGTCCTGGATCTGCGTCAAAATCTTATCAACAGGCATAATTAGAGGTGTGAATTTTACCGGTCGTAGAGCTTTCTCATCTTTTCGTCTGTCAATGTCACCTCCTCAGTGGCTTGGGCGCTTCCTTTTTTGTCCCCTGCGTTCGTCTTCCTTCCTTCCATCCTTCTTTGGCTTTTCCTCATCTACGATGGGCGCCAGTGCATCCTTAGCATTCATGTACTTTTGAGCTTTCAATAGCATCTCCGCCATTGTCCAGGGTGGATTTTTTGCTAACGAGACAAAAAATTCCCTGGACTTAAGCCCTGCTTTAAATGTCGTCAGCTGGACCTTATCGTCCACGTCGTCCACCTCTAGGGTCTCTCGAGTGAAGCGTTTTACGTATGACCGCAAGGTCTCCCTCTCTCCTTGCTTAATAGTGAGTAGGTGATCCGCTGGTCTCTTGGGGCGTTGCCCCCCGACAAAATGGCGCAGGAAAGCATTACTTAACTGCTCAAAGTTGTCGATGGACGAAGTGGGCAATCTCATGAACCACTCTCGTCCAGCTCCCTTCAGCGTAGTGGGGAAAGAACGACACATGATCTCATCAGGGGGCTGTTGAAGGCCTAAGGTCGTCTTGAAGGTGTTAAGGTGATCTTGGGGATCCTTGAGCCCGTCAAAAGGCTCGAGCTGAGGCAGCTAAAATTTCGCTGGTACCAGTCGTTCTAGGACTGCCATGGTAAAAGGGGAGTCTGTCGCTCTGACCATTTTATCCAGGCTTCGATCGGTCTTTTCTTTGATGGCATTTCTTAATTCATCCATCTCCTTCCTCATCTCTTGGAGGATGTTGGAATGCTGTTCCTCTGGGGTTACCGTTCTTCGTGGGTCACTTCTTCCATGGCTATCCCCTTCGTCCTCTTGGACAGCTCTTGACCGGTTCTCTTCTTGCTGTAACCTCTATCTCATCTCTTGATTCTGTCTGGTAAGTTCTTCGACAGTGGCCGCGAGATTTTGGACTTGCTGTGCCAAGGCCGCTGAGTCCTGGTTGGATTCCATCTGGAGCTGGTAGGAACCACGTTCTTGTTGTATGAGAAAGTCGTTCCCACAAACGGCGCCAAACTGATGAAGCAGTATCTCGTCGGTTTCTCTGGGATTCGTCCAGATGGTTCCTGGCAGTACTCTGACGAACCTGCGAGAGCAAGAACTTATTCAAGTGGTCACCGGTGTGGTGCCTGCCACAACGTCTCCGATGAAAAAGTCAGTATGAAAGAAGGCAATAATCGAGGTATCAAGAATAGAATTGGTTCAGGTTGTGATGCTGTCTCTGTACCTTGTATTGGTGTTGCGAGGGTTTTATATACCCTTGGGGATTATAGCCGTTGGGGTGTTAATGACTTCCCTGATAACGTCTCTGGTGGAGTTATGGACTTTAATGCGTTTCTACCGGTTCGTCCAGCTGGTCTCGTAACGGTTGGAGCTTTATTGGCAGCATTGAATGGCATTAACTCCTTCTGATGACGCAGATACTGGTCATGTTCGTCCATAAAGACAGCTTCGTCTATGCTTAACTTCGTCAGTCCCATCAAATATAAATTATTATTTCATTTCAGCTTATTGTAATACTTATTCTCATTACATTGTAATCATTGTTACAGTGTATCAAAGATGCCCAATATCTATGTTTTTTTTTTAATTTTATTTTTTATGTTGAGTTTTGGGTCTTTGTGTCAAGCATTAACAAAACAAGGTTAAAAATTAAAAGGGTAAAATACAATTAACACTTATAAAGTTTGAGTCAATGCTAAGTAAGTTCAAAATTTTTCAAAATTGACTAACTTGATTCTTAATCACCGTAAGAAAGATGAGAAAAATTAGTAATGATTTAGGGTCCAATTTGGATTTGAAAACCAAATTTGTTAGTTTTTGAAGAATATTGAACTTGGTTGGCAATAGCCCAACTTTAATCTTGTTAATGTTCACTGTATTTTACCCCAACCAAAATCCCAAATAAAACATGTACTAGATGGTAGAGGGACATTATGGAAAACAATATCAATATATGTTCAAAATGTCTTTCTTTTAATAAAGTATAGCATGCATTCGATACATGTATCGTTACTCTCGGATGGAAGCGTACTCCACTAAAATATTATCCTTTTTTTCCTATCTAAACAGTGTGTTAAACTTATCCAAAAAAAAGAAAAAAGAAAAAAACAAAACATTGTGCTATAAAAGAAAGTGTCAACTGTCAAAGCAGAGACTGAGAGCACCTAAGATGGGGCCCATATTTTAGTCCCTTCGGCCCACTGTCTTCTCCCATTCTCATCAAGTCATGCCTAACCGCGCCAAATTGCCACGTGGCAAAGATCAGGTGGCACAGACTCAGCTCCTCTCTCTCTCTCTCTCCTCTTCATTCTTTGCCTAACTCCCCTGCATTTTCTCACTTTCACTTTCTCTCTCTTTCTCATAACCGAGTTGATTGGCCAAGAACTCAGCTCTGAGTTAAGGTAAACCTTTTCATTCTTTTTCGGTCTGCGTGTAGAATTTGAGTTTTTTTTTTTTCGCTCATCATGACTGATCATTTTCATAGTCTCACTCACACGTGATTCTTCACTCTCTGTTTGGTTCCCGAGAAAACTGTCGAAGAAAAACAAAAAAGAAAGGAAGATTTCGCTTGTCGACTTAATGGGGTCCTTTATTTTTGTGAAAGGTTGTCAAAACACAAAGAAAACATGTACTAAAATTGTTTTATATGTAGTGAGTGAGAGTGACTATTGCAAGTGAGAAACAGAGTGATCAGAAAGTTTATATTCCAAAACTGAGTTTTTGATAGTTGCTGGTCAGAGATTCTATGACAAAACTTTGAATATGAGCTATGTATGTGATGGGTGTTTTTTTTTTTTTTTGGTTTGTCTTAAAGGCTATGTAGTATACTTTTTATCCTAAGCCTTTCGTATATTCTATTTTTTTTTTTCTTTACAGAAAATTAACTGGGTTTATTTTTGTTTATGCCCAAATACACTGACAAAGTGATAATTTTTATTCTTTATGAGATAAAATCCTCTGATAATTATCGTTTCTGCTTTTGTAACAGTTATGCCATGGTTTGATTTGTTTTTTATTAGTGATTATGACCCATATGATTGTTTGTTGTTTTATTTATTTATTTTAATTGATCCCCGAATATGAGTTTGAAACTTGAAATAAATGTACTTATTTTGATTGCGTTATTAATATGAGTTATCAATAATATAAAAAGGTAAGAAAACTTATGTAAGAAAAAAATTGAGTAAGAGATAATTAAAAAAAGATAAATGGTAGACCAAAAAAGTTTAATTTTATTTGAACTATAACCCAATTGAAAATTTTATTTAAAAACTTTGGTGATCAATTTATTTGGTTGTTTTGAAATTCTGCTATTTAAAAGAAGTGGCTAGTAAATATTTTGATTCTTGAAGAAGATTGCCATGGCAAACGAATTGCAAGTGGTTTTAAAGGTTTTGCCATTTTTTAGAGATGATGTGCATGGATAAATATTTGCTAGCATTACATGCTCTCAATTCCATTTAAATCTTTCAATGCATGAGCAACAATGTGGTAAAGTTTTGCATTTTACTTAGGCATTCGTGCTGGGTTTACAACATGTGCTATATAGCTTATCATGAAAATTTTCGTCCTACAGGTTGAAGTGGAGTTCATGCCCATAAAATTTTGTTCTGAAATGGGGCATTCCATCATGTTTTGGGGCATTATATGAGATTGGTTTGTTGCTAGATCATTATATCATGGGGGGAATTTGTTCAAGGAAGAGAGAGCAACTGGTCATGGAAGATGGTGGGTGTAGAGGGGTCTCTGAACGATTTTGTAAAATTGCCAGCTCAAAATGGCTGGGAAATTCATTTTCTCGGCCCATTATAGATTGTCAGCCAGGACGGGGCAAATGCCCTTCCCTCATGGACTTATGCATATACAAAATACGTGAGGTACATATACTTGCTTTGTTTGGCATGTGGCATTGAGTGTGTGAGTTTGTGTGCATGGATCACTGTTACCTGATCGTTTTATGCTAATTTAAACAGGACATTGACAAACATAGTTCATTTTCAATTCTTCCGAGGGATATAAGTCAGCAGATCTTCAACGAATTAATACATTCCAGATGTCTTACTGATGTTTCTCTCAAAGCTTTTCGAGATTGTGCTCTCCAGGTAATGCCCAAGTTGATGGCTTAAATTAATTATAATATAATTTTGTTAGTGGCTAAGCAAACTTAAAGTATGAATGGAGCTTATTTATTTAAGTTTTTTCACTTGTACAGCTTGTTGTTTATTAGATCATTATCTTGTATTGGCAGGATGTATTCTTGGGTGAATATCCTGGAGTGAAGGATAGTTGGATGGATTTCATCTCTTCACAAGGGTCATCTTTACTTTCTGTTGATATTTCTAGTTCTGATGTGACAGATTCTGGATTGGCTCTACTGAAAGAATGCCCAAACCTACAAACCTTTACTTTTAATTACACTGACCAATTATCAGAACATGGGCTTAAACACATTAGTGGTAATATTCTCTGTTTCTTTTGTGCAACTACTTAGATGCTGTTTATTGCAGAGGTTGATGAACGTTCATGTGTTTTTGTACGTGCCTTATGGATATGGTACCCTCTGACGTGGTTTCTTGTTTTTAACATTACTTGATCAAAAGCAAAATCAGTTTTATACTTAATGTGCAGTTTTGTACCTGGAGAAAATGGTTCTTTTATGTTCAAAATAGTACCTAGTGCACCCAAACGTAGAACAAACCTTTAGAAATATCCCACCAACTGAGATTTTTTTTATTTAAATTTTTTGGTGGGCCCAGCCTTTTAAGATTCAGAATTGATGGTTTAATTTCTGGATTAGAACATGAGTATAAAGTAAAATTCAAGAAATTTACCTCTCTTTTTTTCACCTTGAGAACTGATTACTTTGTTTCAGTTATTGCCATGTTACTGTACTCAAATATTTCGAGAAATGTAATTTGAGAAATCACTTTCTGACAACTGTAAATAAGTTTGTATCTTCTCAGTAATATGAGTTTTATGTAATCAAAGAAAAACTTTCTATTTCGGTTATTGACATGTTACTGTATTGCCAATGGAAAAATACAATTATGAACTGCAATTGATACTTGCCGTATTGGTGTATAGGTGGCCATCTCCATGGCAATATATTTTGCTAATAGTAAATTGTGCTGTTGGTAGCATTCAAGTAGCTGATGAAAGCTGGCTTCAGTTGGTTCTATTTTAAGAAGTTTTAATGTCTTTGAGGCACTGGCTTACAATTCAATACATGTTATGTTTTGGTCACCCTTGTAATGGTGTTATCTGGATGGCTGTCGCACATTGTTTGATGTGGTGTATTTGGCGGGAGAGAAACAGCCAATGTTTTGAAGATTCTGAAAGGACAATAGCTGACTTAAAACTTTTCTTCTTTATAACACTATCGGATTGGATGTCTATCATAGGAAGTCATTCTATTTTTTCGGTTTGTGATTTGATGGATGCTTGTAATTTGTGTATTCGATTGTTTTGGTCACCTGTTGTATACTTAGTTGACTCCTTGTTATAAATTTGCATAAAAGTTTATTTACTTATTAAAAAAAAAAAAAAACCAGAATCACACAACCTTGTCTTTGTCACTTGTCGCTTCAGTTTCAACTATCATCATTTGAATGATCTTTTGGACCAGTTTAACATTTCTAAAGATTGGGTTCTTTGTTGGTTAACGAGGATAATAATTGTAACCTTGTTCTGTAGGTCTTTCAAACTTGACATCATTGAGTTTTAAAAAGTGTGATGCAATTACTGCTGAAGGAATGCGTGCCTTCTCCAACTTAATTAACTTGGAAAAGTTGGACTTGGAAAGGTGTTCAGGGATTCATGGTGGATTTTTTCATCTCAAAGGTATTTTTTTCCTGCTTGATGAAAATAAACTTCTCGTCTTGTTCTCATAAGTAGACACCATCTTTTCTTCTTCTTCTTCTCTTTTGTCCATGCTGAATGAAATTATTCTTTTTTTGATGGCTATCTTATTATCAACAATAGAAACAAAAATTTTACATATCCACAAAAAAGGGGATAGTAACAAGATTTTTATTATTATACAAGGGATTAAACTGATTTACATCTCAATACTGTTGTCATGTCCTTCTGTTGCTTAACTCCTCCACTTTTAGTAGGTTTACATGTAAGATTAGATACCTTTACATTGTATTTCTTTTAAATAACTTGGGAAATTTGGAGCCCTTTTTATGAATTTTATATATGGGAGCGGGAAAGCTGATTCAGTTATGCTGCATCTTTCTTGCAGTGTGATAAGAATCAATTTTAGCACTAAGTGGCAGAAAGCTATATAAACATGATTTCTCACTCACGGGGCTGCTATGTGAACTAGTAGATTTTGCAATTTTAGACTAATATTTCACCTAACAGGGATGATAACTTCAGATAGAATAGAATGGAGGAAAAGAATACATGTGGTTGACCCTAACTAATTTGTTGGAGATCCTTAGCCAACCCCATATATATATAGATGGTTATTTTGTGTTTTACTTGTTTATTTTTTATTTTAAATCTTCTCTTGCAGGTTTATTGAAGCTTAAGTCTCTGAATATTGGATGTTGTAAATGCGTTACAGATTTGGACCTGAAGGCTATATCTGGTAATTGCAGCCACAAATTACTGTGTTTTTTATGTACAATTATACCACTACTTTAAAATGACAGAAACAGTAGTTCTCCACCAAATTTCCAATGTGTGTTTATTGGATGTCTAAAACATGAGTTTCTTTGATGTTTATAGTGCTAAAATTATATGTCCAAGGAGATTTTGAGAAAAGTGGTTGTCTTTTGTTGATTCAAACTTTTGTAGACAATAATTGAAGAAAAAAAAAGGTAAATTGAATTTCCAACTTTTTATTAATGGAGTGCTAATCTTTGAGTCTTAATTTCTGTTTGAGATAATTTTACTTATCCTTATTAACTAATCCGTAGGGTCTGTTACTTCAAAATATGATCTAAATTAATTTAATTGTATCGTAGATTCATTGTTGACTGGTTCACATTCATATTTTAGTACTTTCCATGTTACGAGGGCTTTTGGTTTTATTATGATATATTTGGATTATATTGTTGTTATATTTTCCCTCCCTCCTGTTGATGTGAGGAGTATTAACCATGTACTTTCTCTCGAGTGCACACATGCTTGGTGCATGAATTTTTTCACTGGAGTATCACTGATTCCTTAATTTTAGTTTTCACATAATTAGAATGCATCAACTTAACAGGACATGCTAGATTCAAGCAATCAAAATATTCACTTCTTTACAAAATAGTTGGGTTTGAGTCAACTTATCTAGACTCTTGTTCTCCTCGTGTCAGGGATCACTAGCCTTAAGGAGTTACAGGCTTTCAGCAGTAATATTACTGATGTTGGAGTTTCTTATTTAAAAGGTACTTTCCAGTTTGTTGTTTCTGTACTTTGTAAAAAAAAAAATACAATTACTGCATTATCCCTTCCCATATAATATTTTCTTTATCATTTATCATATGAACTTGTATGAGAAAAGGGTATCCTATCTACACTGGAGCTACTGCAGTGTTTGTGTGTGTGTGTGTGTGTGTGTGTGTGAGGAAAACCAACTCTGAAGAACCTGTAATATTGTAGTGCAACCTTCAATAACCGCCTCTCCTGTTTTATTTAATTTTGAACTAAAGAGAGAATGGGTAAACCTTAGAGATAAGGGAAGCATGCAATGAGAGAGTATGAAAACCAGCAAATGGAAAACACTATGGACAACTAGCTTAACAAATGCAATAGATTATTTTAAAATCACCATGACATAGACAACCCAGCAACAAAGGATTTCAAGATATTTTGCAAACTAGCTTAACAAATGCAATAGGATATTTTAAAATTACCATGACATAGACAACCCAGCAACAAAGGATTTCAAGATATTTTCAAAGCCGAGGAGAGTTCATTGGCTTGGAAGATGTTATAATTCCTAGCTTTCCAGAATGGATTTAGATCCTCTAGATTTCCTAAGGTACTCTACCAAATAAATTTCCTTAAATCTGAACTATTCTTTAATGATTTAATGGTCTAAATTTTTCCATGTCAGCATTCAACTAACAATAATCTTAATTGTTTTGTTTATAATATTATTTTATTATTTTAAGAGTATTGTTAGTGGAATGCTAACATGACAAAATGTAGACCCTTAAATCATAAAAGAGTGATTAGGATTTAAGGAAATCTATTGGTAGAGTACCTTAGGAAATCTAGAAGATTTGAATCCTTTCCAGAATACACCAAAAGGACTACGAGTGATTCAACCTGCACACTAAGACAACATTAAGCGTAAGATATTAATCTACTAATTAATCCTTAAACTCATGAGGAAAACTCAAACAACAATATTTTATTTCTGAAGAATAAACTAATCTTCTTTTCTTGTCTTAAAAGTGGGACTATCTGATAATGTCATATCTATGAGGGGTTTTATGTACTTCCATTGTACTTTAGAATACTTTTTATTCCTATGCTCTTCATCTATGGTCCTTTCCATTTATGACATATAATTTCTTTGCAACTATATCTTGAGTAATTTATTAGAATACTTTACTGCTTAGTTTTGAGCTAAATTGGTCTTGCATATCTTGGTCACAAGTAATTAAAATACTCTCTTAGGCCCCTTCATTCTGGAATGTTTGACAGTTTTTTGTTTGTTTTGTTTTTATCATTTTAGTTGATTAGAAGTTTTGTTTATGGCATCTATTTGTTGGATTATTTCTGTCTTGTTTGGTTCTCTTTCAGACACTTGATGCAGCAATTGCTGAATCTTCATTTGTGTATGGCAGGTTTGCACAACCTTACAATGTTGAACTTGGAGGGATGCAATATTACTAATGCATGTTTGGAATCTATTTCAGGTTTGTTTTCTCTTTGGTCTTGTGCTTGGTAATGATCCTTACAATAGCATTCATTATTATTATTATTATGAAAAAGCCTCTGGCTATTACTTGGAAAGTAATATGATGTTTTTTGGAACTCAGTTTGTGTTATTTATTGTATATCTGGAGATCGATATTAATCAGAGTCTGTATCAAAATCATGCAGAGAAATGAAATTCCTGAAACTCCAAGCTTTAGGATATTTTCCCATTGAAGCAGCAAATATAGCATGCGTGCCTGTCATTTAGTGGCTGTCAGAGACTGCCTTTTAAAAACTTGTTGCATGGGTTATTAATGCAAAATTGCAAATATTTGCAGCTACTAGTACCAAAATTATGTCTGCTAAAGTATTGGGTATATGTTGATGCAATGGCCCAAGAGGCCTTGTTATGTTGTAAGCCCATATTGAGCTAAACCTAGCTTCTAGTTTCTATTATTACACTGTTAGGGTTCACTCTAATAGTAGACTTGAGTATATAGTAAAGATGTAGCCGCTAGGGCTTTATTGTGAGGATGTAGACTGTTGGTTGAACCATGTAATCCCTTGTGTTTCTTCTCTCTGTCTTGCTTCTGCTTCTCTATATTATTATATTCTCATCTTTAACAATGTCTATAATATTTTTAGACAATAAATGATAAAAATGTTATCCATGCTTGTGGGTTTATTGTGGGTAATATTTATGATATGTAAGACACTCCTATTTGTAATTGTCGTCAGAATGACTCTATGTTGGAGACTTATATGAGATTCAATCTCTTTCACATAAGAAATGTGTAGCATTATAGGTGTGCTTATGCATATTTGTCAACAAAACTACACAAAGTCGTTATTTTTATAATTGCTTTACTATTCATAGAACTTTTCATGCAAACAGGTATTCATATGTATGCATCTATGCTTGTATACATGAATTCATGCATCTATATATGTATTTGTATATCTGTATGTACATGATATGTATATCAAATATACAGCCATTTCCCTAACCCTAGATTTTTAATAGCTTCTATATTCGGCACAATTCATGACACTTAGGTCCATGTCCACAAATTATATGATATGTTGGGAAATCACTTTTCTTTTTTTAACAGGCCATACTTTTTGAGTTCTTTGAACGTGTGTATTTATTATTATTATTAATTTTATTTTGTTTTGTTTTGTTTTTTTGGGGTGCAGCTCTGGTTGCCCTGGCTGTCTTAAACCTTAACAGATGTAGTCTAAATGATGATGGATGGGGGAAATTTTCTGGTGAGTGACCTTAGGTTATTGATGCCATATTGGATGTGGCCTTGTGGATGATGTAATGCATCATAATAAGAAAATTCTTTTTCTTATCTTTACAACTGTTGCATGGCTGTTAATCTTGAGTCTACTGCATTGCTGCAGGGAATAAAAACTTGAAGGTATTGAGCTTGGGATTCAGCAATATTACTGATGCCTGTTTGGTGCATCTTAAAGGTTCTCTCTGTTTCTCTCCACCCACTCCTTTCTTTTTCCTTTCAGAATGCTTGACCTTTTCCTTTCTATTTTCCAATGTAAGATATCCAAAGAGCAGGTGAGCTCAGTCTGAGCAATTTTTTGTGTTAACTTGTTACTTAGTTTTGACCCTTTTCATTCTTTTCCTCGCTCAGTAATGAAAGGACATGGGAGCTCTTTGCAACCTTGACTAATATGACCCAGAACACTACATTTTCATATATAATGAAGTATTGTGGATGAAGAACTCTTGATCTGTTGGTGATGGTTGTTTGAAAAAGAAATACTTAAAACCTTTTTGGAGTAATGGACTAGCTTCTAGTAGTTTAATTTTCTTTTACAATGGGACGTCCAAACGATAAAGGCAGTTTTGAAATGAATTGTTCGAAGCTTGGATAAAACAATAATAGCTGCTTTCTTGGTCAAACACCACATATGATGAGATAACTGTTACTTAATTTTTCTAATTTGCAAGTATTCAGTTTTGTCATTTTAGATATTTCTTCCCTATAAATTTTCTTGTCTGACTGGCCTATTTTTATGCTCCCTTTGATATTTCTTCCTGGATTTTGAGGGAGTGGCTTTAAACTAGTTCTTTTTGTGTGTTATTGCTTTGCAGGTTTAACGAATTTGGAAAGTTTGAACTTGGATTCCTGCGGGATAGGTGATGAAGGGCTTGCTAATCTGACAGGTTTATTATTATGTTTCACTAATTCATTTTATATGACAGTTATGATTGTTATGTGAGATGGTGTGCAATTTGATATCTTCTCTCTTTTGTTTCATTTTATTTTCTGCAAAAAGTAGGTTAGTGAGAAATAGCATTCATGAATTGTGTGGTTAAATGCATTTGGCCTATCTGATCACATGTTTCATGAGGATCAGCCTCAATTTTGGTTGATTGTCAACTTATCATAAGGAGCTTATGAATGTGTCACACAGATAGTCTTTTTTTCTTCTATCTTTATACTATCTTATAATGGTTTCTCCTCTATCTTAATATTGATATCCTTGTTTGGATTAACAAGTGAGCTGTTTAAAATATTAAGTTTTGAATTTGGGATTTTAAACATTCAAATACCAAATTTAAATTCCATTATGTAGGGTGTCATTGTACAAATTTTACCAACATCACCATTCCCAACGGTTATTCTTTCACATTGTGATCACCAATGTTGTTGCCACCATCACTACCACCACCATTTGTTGCTGTTGCTAGCACCACCACAAGTGCAAATGCCACAGCCACAGCCACAGCCATGACTGCCACCAACTGCTGCTATTGCCACCCGTTGCTGCCACCACCATGAATTACTAGACATAATGCCAAGTTATTGCTATCATCTTTGTAACTACTATAGTACTCTTTCCTAACTTAAATATTCTCATTCAAACAATTGGAGTATAAATTGATGCACTTGAAATTCTCATTAATTTAAATTTTGTCATTTTGAACGAATTTCAAATTTTCATCCAAACACCGGGGGGGGGTTAGCCATGATTGATTTGTGATGGAAATATACAGGAGAACTTGTTGATGACCGTCCAGTTTTTCCTCATTTCTAAAAACTTTCATTTTGTCAAAAAAAGGAGAAGTCACTGGGGTAGCTATGGTTTTATTCTGAGTTAAATTGCAGAATATTTACTTAATGGACTTTTACACTCTAATTAAAATCTAGAAGACAATTGCCTCACAGGACCCAGAAGGGGAACAAAGGGCATATTGTTGATAGTTCTTCTAAGATATGTAAACCTCCATTTATATTCTGATGTTTAGTGAGAACTGGGAGTCCTAGGACAACTGTGGAAGAAAAATTGGTTATATAACATTCCAGGTCTTTATCTTTATTATGCATGCATTGGTCAACTCAATAGGAGGTTCATTCTATACCTGGAATTAATTTGAACTCGGCCTACTATCTTGGTAATCTGCGGACGTTAATTTTCCATCTCTTATGTTAGAAATCTATTATGGTTGACACATGATTCAGGTATTGTGAAAAAGACTTTTGATGTTGCACATTATGAATTATCTTTAGGTTTAAATTGTGTAATGTAGTATGTTGCTCCATGGTTTTTTAACTATTGATCCTTCTAGCAATCTAACATGATTCTCAATGCATCTGGATTTGAACATAAGACCTTAGTTAATGGATATATCAATGTAATTTCAATTCATAAGGATATGAAGTACCAATTTTCTATGAAATTTGAGTATGGATTTATATTGTGATTTATCTATTCAGGCCTTACACTCTTGAAGACTTTGGAATTGTCAGATACTGAAGTAGCAAGCAATGGGCTTCGTCATCTCTCAGGTCAGGATTCTACCCTACTTCAATCTTGCTTTTCCATCATATGACTGGTTTCAAACTGATTTACTAGCTTATGAATAACTGATTTACTAGCTTATGAATATGCTGCATCTTCAGTTCAAGCTATGTATCCATCAATTCCATCTATGAATTGAGTTCCTTATAACTGTTTCATTACATAAGGTTCCCACGAACTATCAAAGTACATAAATTTCAACAATAAAAATATGCAGTTCTTTTAACCATGTATATTTTTTTATTTCATGCCTGTTTTCATATCTCCTCTCATATGTTAGATGATATCATTCTATAAATATGATATGCATGTTGACTGTTTGAAAGAAAGGGATTTACTTTTGGTGTGTCCTAACGTAATTGTTCAAGTCCTTCACTTAAAATCATATTTTCTGAAAATGCATAGCATTATTATATATGGAAAGTACAATTTGCATGTGTTGTTGATTTCTTTTGACAAGGGATAAATGAAATCAAAATAGTAAGTTGAAACTGTTGTGGTTATTTTTGTTATTACCTAAATATTTTGTTATTGCAACATGGATTTCAATTTTGATGACAAATAAAAAAAGAGAGAAGAAATGTAAACAATTTGTGTTACTCCAATGACTGATAGCAGTTGTCTTACCCTTGGTAATTTAGAATTCTCATCTTTTCTTGGTGAAACTTTTTTTTTGATAAATAACGTAAGAATATTATTAATAACAATGAAAAAAGAAGTCGCCAAGCCGAGTACATTGGGGATGTACTATGGGTACAAAAATCAAGAAACAAAAGAACAACGGTCAAGAAAAATAGAAAAGGAAGAACAAGAAAAATGAGAAAAAACCACACTCCATTCAAAGAGAGTGTGTAAGAAGAAAGACTTAATCTCCATCAAAGAGCGTTCGCAGCCCTCAAAACTTCTAGCATTCCTTTCTCGCCAAATGCACCAAATCAAGCAGTGAGGAACTAATTTCCAAACATCAATGTGACGATGTCGCGCAAACTTTCCTTGCCAAGCCTCAAACACCTCAAGAACAGTACGAGGCATAACCCACTGAATGCCAAACAAACAAAAAACTAAAGACCACAATTCCCAAGCTATGGTACAATGAAGTAGAAGATGATCCACCGACTCCCCACACCTCTTACACATAAAGCACCAATCAATCACAATCACTCGTCTTTTACGAAGGTTGTCTGTTGTTAAAATCTTACTTAAGGAAGCAGACCAAGAAAAGAAGGCTACCCTTGGAGGAGCCTTCGATTGCCATATCATTTTTCAGGGAAAGGAAACAAGATTATGAGGGTAGAAAGAACTGTAATAACCTCTAACCTCAAAACCTGTATTCCTTTCAGGCTTCCAACATACCCTATCTGGTCCAAACCCTCTTGCTGACGAGGAGTAAAGTAGCCCCATAAACCGATCAAAGGCTTCTTCTTCCCAGTCTTGTGGAGGACGACGAAATTGCACATTCCAATGATACCTCCCAGCAAACCAACCCATAACTTCAGCCACTGAGGAGTCCTTGGACCTACTAAGACAATAAAGCTCCGAAAAGGCCTCTTGGAGAGTACAATCCCCACACCACACATGTTTCCAAAATTTCACTCTAGTACCATCCCCCACATCATAAACAAGTAATTTAGAGAAGTTCAACCAACCACTTCTAATATATCTCCACAAGCTGACCCCGTAAGGACTTGTCACCTTCTTCGTACACCAACCACCCCAAATATTCTCATATTTTGCCTCTATAACCCTTCTCCATAAAGCATCAATCTCGGTGCCATACCTCCACAACCATTTACCCAAAGAAGTGCACTAAAATTACCCAACCGTCTTATACCCAACCCCCATCCTTCAGTGGCCTACAAACCTTGGCCCAATTAACTAAATGAATTTTAGGTTCACCACCAATCCCATCCCACAAAAAATCTCTCTGTAATTTCTCCATACGCTTAGCCACCTTACCTGGTAAAGGAAGAAGGGAAAGAAAATATGTAGGTAAGGACGATAGTGAGCTTTTAATGAGGGTCACCTTACCCCCTTTAGATAAATACATTCTCTTCCAACCTACTAATCTCCTCTCCATTCTCTCAAGAATAGGGTTCCAAACAGATAAGTCCTTAAATTTAGCACCTAAAGGAAGGCCCAAATATTTCAAGGGCAGAGAAGACTGCCCACACCCCAACAGACCCACCAAAGCCTCCAAATTGGGTACGCCACCAACAGGTACCAACTCAGATTTCCCTAAATTAATATGAAGCCCGGACACCTCCTCAAATCTAGTAAGAACCGCTCTCAAATTAGCAATCTGAGACGGTTCAGCATCACAAAAAATCAAAGTGTCATCTGCAAATAGGAGATGAGACACCATCACTGATGGACCAACCACACCGCCCACAGAAAAACCTGAAAATTGCCCAGCAGAGGCAGCCACATCCAACATACGACTTAATGCCTCCATCACAATATCAAACAACAATGGAGATAAAGGATCCCTTGTCGAAGCCCCTAGAACTTCCAAAAAAAATCAGTTGGGCTGCCATTGATCAAAATAGAGAACTTTACAAGCTGAAATGCAATATCTTATCCGCTTCTCCATTTGTCCGAGAAACCACAACGTTAAAAGATATACAATAAAAAATCCCAACTCACATGATCATACGCCTTCTCCACATCCAACTTACAAAGCACACCCGGGACTCCTGACTTCAATCTACTATCAATACATTCAGCAGCGATCAAGACGGAATCCAAAATCTGTCTGCCCTTCACAAAAGCATTTTGTGAATCCGAAATAAGACCATGTGCCACCCTACGAAGCCGATTAGCCAACACCTTAGAAATAATTTTATACATCCCACCAACTAAGCTGATAGGCCGATAATCCTTTACCTCCACAGCATCCACTTTCTTAGGAATAAGGGCTAGGAATGAAGCATTAAGACTCTTCTCAAACACTGCCTGAGAATGGAAATTATGGAATACATACCCATAATATATCGGTTTCAAAACACCCCAACAAGACCGGAAGAAGGCCATGGAAAAGCCATCCGTGACAGGTGCCTTATCACCATTAAAATCATGGATCACCTCAAACACTTCTCCTTCCTCAAAAGGCCTATCTAGCCAACTTGCATCTTCCACCGAGATGCTAGAAAATTCCACATCATCTAATACAGGTCTGTGAGCTACCTCCTCAAGGTAAAGCTGTCTATAAAATTGAGAAATACGGTTTGCTATAGCAGCAGGGTCCGAAGACAACACCCCATCCACCATAAGCCTATCAATAGAATTAGCCCTCCTATGAGAATTAGCTATACGATGGAAAAACTTAGTATTCCTGTCTCCTTCCCTAACACAAAGAATTCTAGATTTCTGTCTCCAACTAATTTCTTCCAACAGAGTAACTTTCTCTAACTCATCACGAATTCTTCCCATTTCCACCCTTTCCTCCACTGATAATCTCGGACTCTCCTCCCTATTCTCTAGAACACTAAGGTCCTTCCACAATTTTTTTATTCGAACATCAACATGACCAAACACCTCCACATTCCATCTTTTCAAATCATTTTTAAGGAGCTTTAATTTATTAGCCAGAATAAAGCTCGGTGCACCATGAACCTGGTAGGAATCCCACCATGACCGAACCCTATCCATAAAACCTTCATCCTTTAGCCACATATTCTCAAATCTAAATGGCATACTCCCTCTCTGAAAAGAACCACCCTCCAGGACAATTGGAAAATGATCTGAGCACAATTTAGACAGCCGTCTTTGAGAAACTGTTGGGAACTTGTCCTCCCAATCTGCAGAAAACAAAAATCTGTCTAGCCTAGCCTTCGAAACAACTTCTCTAGAATTTGACCAAGTGAAAGTACCTCCTCGCAAAGGCAGATCAATAAGACACTATCTTTATGACACTATCTTATCTTCTCTATGTTACATGTTGAAAAACTTACTTTGTTAATCTCAATTGTACTCTGTTATTCAAAATTGTCACTAGAAGGAGATGCACCTTGTTTTTCTTTTCCTTCCAGCTGCTAACTATAACTTTTCAATTTAAGAAGGGTAAATTATAGGTTACTTTCCTGTGGTTAAACCTCTTTTTCAATTTACTTCCCTGGCATCAACTAAAACTCTCGAACTTTAGACTAAATTGAAATCATTAGGTTTCTGTACAACTCAACAGATTTTGCACACATTAAAGGCACTTGTGATACTACGTATTCACCATCAATCATCATATTCCAAGTTTCTAACTCATCAGAGCTTGCTCAGGCTCTGCATCAAACCCCACCCATGCATCCCCAATCCACCGTCAAATTGAGTACATGTGAATCAATGTTCCACACAAACAAATCTAACTCAATCTCGAATTGCTCCACCCAGGCAGGAGTCTTTCCTCCTTCTCTCAATGACCCGATTTCTGTGCTCACCTTCACCAAAGGTGGAAACATATAATGATTTGGCATAACCCATTTTCCAACCATATTAAAATCCTAAATCACTACATGGTTTGTTGAAATTTGCATAGCTTCTTATAATAGTATTTCACATAAAAAGCATCAGGTTCATTAAGGCAATCACATACGTAAACTGCATGTGACACCCTAAGCAAATAAAAGCAAAGCTTCTTTACAGCTTGGCTTGTGGCAAGAGGATGTTGGAAGAGGCCAGAGGCTATGTGCTAGGTCTGGACACAGTTGAACTGGCTAATGCTTGAAATATGGAGATTGAGTGCTCCACTATGAGCATTTTCGTCAAACCGCTTTAGGAGGGGGGAAAGATTTCCCAACTATTTTGACACTCAAAAATTTAACACATGCCTCTCACGTGTGCAAAATCTATTAAGCTGGTTAGAACCCTCACAATTTCAATTTGTTCCAAATCTCAGGGAGGTTTAGTTCACTTTCGAAAAGTCATGGAGGGGTTAACTACAGGGGGTAATTGGTTATATATAATTTACCCGTTTAAGAAAGATGAAATATCTTGCCGTTTATTGTTGTGAATTTTGTATTGTTTGAAATGAGGCAATGAGTTGTTATTCTAATGAATTTGAGATTTATTTTTTGAGTATGTTAATATTTTTAGTTGACAATAATTTTTATATTATGGTAATTGCCAAGTATTTTATGTAATTGTTAGCTGCTTGCTTTAATTTATATTCTTATCTTTCATCCAGGTTTAACTAATCTGGAGAATTTGAATCTGTCATTTACCTTGGTAAATGACAGTAGTTTGAAAAAGTTATCCGGATTGACGTCTCTTAAATCTCTTAATTTGGATGCTCGCCAAATTACTGATGCTGGACTTGCAGCTCTTACAAGTAAGTCTTGAGTTTTCAGGTGTACTGTTTCTCTAAGTACAGTATTTCAATAGCTAACTACATTGTGGATTCATTCTGGGAATCTAGTGCATTAAGTTCTGTTAATTGAAACATGTGTAGTTATGCTTTTGGCAAGGTGTATGTTACTATGTTCATATCTATGCAGATTTTAGAAAATTGGGTGAATATTTAAGCTGGCTGTGAAGTGCTAACTGGATTTTTTTCCTTATCTGGGATTGGGACTGTTTCAAAAAAAAAAAAAAAAGGATGGGTGGACCCATGGGTTTTTGAAATTTGTAGTTTGTATTTTGTAGAATATGCTTCCGCGACTCATGTCATTAAAATTATTATATTTTCATGTGGGATACTCATGGATTCTTTTAGACAGGTTAACTTAAGCCCCCGATCGTTAGTGTTTTTGACTTTTTGGGCCATGAAGTATGCAATATTCAGGTGGCCATGTGCTTGGTTTTATTGGTCGACTCTGATGGCCTTGTGGTTTATTTGTATCAGTTAAGCAATAAGCAGGGCCATGCTACTTTTTAAATTAAAAGGTCCGTATCTGGAAAAAAAAAAAAAAAAGAGAGATTTTTTTGAACTGGCGAAACAGCTATTTTTTCAGTGTAAAGTTGACAAACTTCTAACACTATTCTTTCTTTGTTTTTCCCCCATCCTTAATATATGTTTCTGTGTGCTTCTATTGTGTATAACCACGTTATATAACTGTGGGGTATACTGTGTACTGCATTATATAAAATTGACAAAGTGCAACTCGTAAAAACAACTTCGCTAATTTTAAAGAGAATAATAGTTATTCTATTCCCGATTTGTGAGTTATTATGGCTTCACCTAAATAGCATATTGCATTGTATTATGCTCTTACAGATATAGCAAAGTCAATGAATTTTGCTGTTTTTGCCTTGCAGGTCTTACTGGCTTGACTCATCTGGACCTTTTTGGTGCTCACATCTCTGACTCTGGAACAAAATGTTTGCAATGTATGTTGAAATTTCTAGAATTCTGACGTGTGTGTGTGTGTGCGCATTTTCATGCTTGGATACCTAAGCTGCCTTATACTGTTCGTGTGAGAAATACGTGCTTTCCTTTTTCTATGGACTTTTTGTAGGATTGTCTCTGCACGAGATTTTTAGTTTCTTTTATGTTTTGCACTGTTAAAGATTTTAATCCTAGTAATTTCTTTGTGAACCCTCGTCTTTGTGTATTTTGTATGCTAATTTTAGAACTACTTCAATGACATGATTCCAAACCACCAGTGCTTTTAATGAGAGGAAGATATTAATTAGTTTAGACTGTTTCAAGAATGCCTTAGTCTGTTAGCATTGGTAAATATGACAATTAACTCAAAATTCTTATAAGATGAAAATGTAAACTAAAATAGTTCTGGTTTTCTTACGGGTGAAATTTAGGTTCTAGGTTCAAATCTCCATGCTCACAAAATAAAATTCTCTTTCAAAAGCTTGGCAAAATGGATGAATCTGCTTCTGCCTGATCAAATCTACTAATTTAGCAGGATTCTGTATATGAATCCACTGATCAAAGGTAGTTTCCAATATTTAGGGTTGTGGATCCTAGTTCACCATCCTTTGCTTCTTTTACGAGCTTGTATTGCTTTTTATTCTCTCCGACAATTTCAAATGTTTTACCTTGGGCATTTCCAAATGTTGGTTCTAATCCTTCGGGAGCATGAGGAGCGCTTCTGGTTTATAATTTGCTTTAACTTATTTGGTGATGAATTTAGTTTATGTTTATTTAAGTGTGATTAGAAAACCCTGAGAAAATGAACTCAAATTCTTGGTCTCTAATATAATCCATGCAAATGAAGACAAACCCCAATGGTATGACTCATATACATATCAGTGCCTACCAAGGGTTCACAACTTCAGCTTAGATTTAAAGTGTTCTAATTTCATTTATTATGTACTATTAAAAAATGTAAGGGATGATCAAATGCAGGTGAAATTTAATTCTCTGTGTAAACCTCATATTTGTATATATTTGACTTGTTGATGCAAATGATCTTGTCACACTATATTGTCTTACTCCTATGTGTTTTTATACCAAGCAGACTTTAAGAATCTCCAATCCCTTGAAATATGTGGTGGAGGATTAACTGATGCTGGTGTGAAGAGTATCAAAGATCTTGCCTCCCTGAAACTGCTAAATCTGTCACAAAACTGCAACCTGACAGATAAAACATTGGAATTGGCTTCTGGTATCTTCTGTTTCTCTTCATTAATTTGTTTTTCTGCAGTAGCTCTCTTGAATATAATTATCTTGTTATACTTGTGGTATAAATGGAGCCAGGTGTGATTAAGGCTGCTGATTGTGTGGTCTAACCTATCTTTGTTGGCTGGTCCTGGCATTTGTATAACTGAGTTTGCGTGTGTAAAAAAACAGGCAAAAGTTAGATTTGGAATTTAGGTCTACTAGAAATGTTGTTGGGATTGTGAGTGACATAAATTGTAGAATGAACAAAAAGAAAGAGAATTAATGTGGTTCAGCCCAACCTATGTTCATAGCAAAAGGCCCTAAACTGTAACATCTTTACTATTCTGAAATATTTATCACATTGTACCCAAATGTAGGGCATATATATTAATACATTTGACTTAGTATGGTAACTCGAAAACCATGGTCATTGGACCAGTGAGAGGTGAGGTCATGGGTTCAAGACCTATTTGGTGCTTGTGTAACTTAACAATCAAAAACATAATTTCAGTTAGGATTAAATATAGATTTTTATTTTAACTGTCATGTCGATACTTTTTTAAATGTAGGGCTGACTGCATTGGTGTCTTTAAATGTTTCAAATTCTCGCATAACCCGTGAGGGTTTGCAGTATTTGAAGCCTTTGAAGAATTTACGCTCACTTTCCTTGGAGTCTTGTAAGGTCACTGCATCTGATATCAAGAATCTTCAGTCAGAAGCACTTCCTAATCTGATAAGCTTTCGGCCGGAATAGAATGGGATTCTGCCAGTACAACCTTCTCAAAGGAGCTGCAAATGACACTTCTTCATGTCATATGGCTCCGTCCCAGGATACATGTAGAAAAATTCTTTATTATGATTGTTTATCAGTTTGAAATGGCTCTTTGTACAGTAATAAATTTGTATGGAAACCATGAATGGGCCAAAAATGTGGAGATAAAAAGTGAAAATGTACAGATGGCCCATATAAAGTATATGTGGACGGGTATATTGTATATATGGATAGCTGCAATTGTAAATAAATATCTTGCTTACCGGTTGGACTGCTTTTATGCAATTTCTGGTTTGTTCTGTTCCATTTTCACCATATCATAGTCTAACTAAGCAACCTAGTATAAGGAAAGTGAACAAAGATTTGAAGAATAGTTAGAAATGAACATTCAAGAAATCATTAGACTATTTGGCTTTGGCCTTAATGCAAGGACAATTGTCTTTCATTGAAATTGATGGCATTGGTTCAGAATTATCTTCTATTAAAAAGCAAAAGTTAAAAAAAAAAAAAAACAAAACAAAACAAAAAACAAAATTGAGATAAAGGTTGCTTACTCTTCTCTCAGGTCCAATAAAAATAAGAGTTTTGTGCATTAGGTATGACATTTTAAAACCAAGTGAGTCTCAAACTAATTTTTTCAATAAAGAACTTAATTTCAGTCAATCTCAAACTAAAACCACCAACAAATAAACGCGGACGCATGGCACAGATTGTTAGGAGAACAATGGCCAGTGTTCATAAATAACTAATAAAAAGAAGGGAAAATAAGTCTCTTAATGCACATTTTCTTGTAAAAAACAATGAAAATGAATCCATATCCTATAAAGAGATCAATGATAAAATTACTGCGTAATATATTATTGTTTTTGTTTTTTGAGCTTATATTTTTGTTGTGAGCCATGACTGGTTTGCTTATATCACCCCCTCCCCCACCCTCTTTTTTTTATTTTATTTATTTAAATTTTAATAGTTAGCACACGTGATGAGGGAGGATTTGAACCCTCATTCTCCTTAGTAAGATTTGATAATTCGATAGTTATGTCATCATTGACAACTTTGTTTTTGTTATAGTTGGAAAATTGTTAAAGAGTATGTAATGCTGTTGATGATAATACTATAATAGCATAATTTCACACAAATAAAACTTCAATTAACATAAGAAAATGTAAGAAACCCAGTAATCTCATAGGAAAACAATCAAGGAAATACTGGAATGCCAAAGCATACATCTTTTACTAAAAGAAACAAAGATAAATAACAACGAAAAACTAAAACCTCCATGAAAACATCTTATTCTTTTTTTCTTCTTCTAAAAACATCTTATTCCGAGGGATAGAGACCAAGCCAGTCTCATACTAACAACACCATGCACATTACCCTCATTAAGAATAATAGGGAGTAACCTCAATACACTTATTATGGGATCCATCATTAAACTGCATACAACACCTTTCGTTAATGTTGTCGTACTCTCTTCCAGTCGAACAATCCTTGCCTCTAAATCGTACGAGATTGCAACAAACACCGGAAATATTGTTTTCTTTGCTTCCCCAACAACGATAATTATTTCCAGAACCTTGCCAACAGCCTTCGTCACCACCATAAACTAAAGGCAATTGCACTGGCTTCAGCTCAAAAGGCAAAGATGTTTGATTCCCTGAGGATGGAGTATTTGGTGGACTTGCACTTTGCACAGGTGATGAAGTACTTGGATTTGAAGGTGGGTCTTGTTTTAGAGCAAGGTTTTTTGAACTTGGTTGAGTACTTGTTGATGATGATGATGAACTAGGTGATGAATATGGGATTGACTTTTGTGTCAAGCGAGTACTACAGTGTTGTTTCAACAAAGGGTAGAAAAATGGTACAGTTTCAAAAGCATTTGAGACACATTCCTCATCAAGTTCTAGAATGGCTTTGCAACAACCAGGGCTCACAGAGATTTTGCGGCTACTTATGGATTGAAATATCTCAGGCACACATGAGCTATCCACAAAACCTGAAAAGCATTTCAAAATGGTGTTAGTGTCAGGAACTTGTGGAGCAGTGGTTCTTGTCAATTTGCTGGATAGTTGGGAAACCTCATCAGCATTTAAATTACGAGCTTGGCTTTGTGTGAAGCATGTGGTTAAGCAAATGAGAAGGAATGTAGCTACGAAAATACGAATATCTTTCTTCATCATGTACGTACTCTTCCTAGTGAACAATGAATATTGATAATGGAGTCAATTTGGTGGGTTTATAGCTTTATATAGAACACAGGAGATTGAATTTGTTGGCGTTGGCGCTCTTTCGTTGGTTTTTTTTTTCAAAATATTTGTGTTTATCACAGTGTGATAATTAAGGCTTTCAAATTAATTCTGTAAAGGATGAGTTTTAAGATCACTATGTATTGGGGTTTTTATCGGACTCCATTTTTGAACTAATAATTAGAACTTAGAATCCACTGATGTCCAATCAATCATGCAAATTATGGAAGCCACATTAATTTACTAGTTATCTTCTTTTGGTCCATGTTTATTGATTTATCTTTTATATATATATATATATATATATATATATATATATATATATATATATATATATAAGATATTGATTTATCTCTTAAATTTTGAAAAAAAGAAAAAGGCACTAGTAATTTCGATAAAATTCTATCTTTATAGTTTTTGAACAAATGCTTTAATTTATATTATCTATAAGAAGATTATCCTCTTTGGACAGGACTTTTATTTGGTTAAAAAATATCCCAAAACTTTATGTTTAATAAAGAAAAAACTTGAGGATAACCTAGTAAAAATATTTCTAAAATTCTATTTAAAATACTTATAAATTTGGGCACTCTCCTATTATTTCATGTTTTCAAAACAAACTTATTCAAAATTAAAAAAAAAGAAAAAGAAAAAGGAAAATTATGACATTAAACAAAAACAAAACCTCATCGTATGTGCAAAGCTTATGTAACGAGGCTAGCATCCTTCTAAAATAGTTTTTTTTATCAGTAAATAACTTAACATCATTAGTTTTGGAGTGTCAATCCGGGTTAACGTATTAGATTTGTGCCGTGTCGAGATAGGGGTATTCAACTAAATGGCTCAACTCGAATCCGACTCATTTAATAATTGTTTCATAATCCTTCAACTCTAATCCAACCTGTTAATAAGGCGGGTTGACCTGACCCAACCCACTTGGCACGTTTAATAAACAGGGCGTGTTAGGTTGACACAAATGTAACACAACCCATTTAAACCTGCACAATATTAAATATAACATCCATTTAGTTTTATTTTATTTTATTTTTACATCCCAAAAGCAGTGCATATGCTTCAAGTCTCCAATCCACATTCAAAATAATATAGTTCAACAAAAATATAACATCTATCTAAAAATAAGTTCTTTACACTTCAACCTAGATTCAAACTACCATAGTTCAACAAAAATATAATATCCTTAGGGTTTGTAAGTTTTAATTTCCAATTATATCCCTTATAAGTTTTTGTAATTACTTTTTTTTAAAAATTTAAAATATAGGTTGGATATAAAAGGTATTTGACAAATTTAAAATAAAATAAATATTTATTTGTTATACAAGTTAAATGAGTTGTGTTAAATGGGTCATTTCGGGTTGACACAAATAAATTAGTGTGTTAAGCGTGTCGATTGCGTGTTACGCGGGTTGACCTACTTATGACACATTTCTTAACAGGTCATTTTCGGGTTGACCCGTTTATGACCCAAACCCGCTAAAGCCCAACCCTAATCTGCAAAAACCTGTGTCGGGTTCGTATTGTGTTCGCAAGTTGGGTCAAACACTGACTCGTTTATGACCCAAACCTGCTAAGGCTCAATCCTAACCCTCAAAAACCCGTGTCGGGTTCATATTGTGTTCGTGGGTTGGGTCGAACATTGACACCCCTAAGTTTTCCTTAATAATTTCTATATTTTTCTTTTCTTTGATAGGTGTCCAACTGTCCATAATAATTTCTATCAATCGCAAAATAAGTTGCCTAAAAAAGAAACCATAATGATATTTTCTCCCATAAAAAAGGAAAAATACCTAATGGAAATCAAACACATTAGCATACTTTCCTAGCATTTTTATTAAGGAACTAGTTCATTCTCTCCCTTCAAAATTAAAAAACTAAAACAAGGGCATAATAGATATTTCAGAAATAAGTGTAAAATAATTGGGTTGTTTTATTTTTTTGGCTAAAAATGTAACTGCAAAGAAGTTGGTGAGCATATTATCATATAAACATCAATGTTATATCTTTTGGAAATTCCATACTTTCCTTTTGGATATAAAGAATCAAAATGTTTAAGACTATTATAATTGGTGTCTTGATTTGATGACAAAACACACAATCTTTGAAAGCAAACGACATAGATTGAAATTTTCTTTTAAAAAAATTATGATTAATGTCATTAAATCACAACCTCTTGATATTAAATATACCAAATGGAAAATTTTGGGTATAATTCCTTAATATAGTCTCATATTTAGCTTTTAAAAAAACTTAATATAATATCATCGTTTAGGAAGATAGTAACTGACTTTTATTTATTTTTTGGTTGGTTACGTATATTAAGGGGTGTTTAAATAGCTGTATATACCTCCAAAGTTTATGTGGTCAACCAAAAGTCAAATATAATTGAAGATTTTGACTTTTGATTAGTCTCATAATATTTTGTACATTAGCTTTTATGATCTTGTAAGTTTACACATCATTATTCTACTATATATATATATATATATATATATATATATTCTAATTAATTTTAAATTCTGCTCTATTTTTTTTACCCTCTATTAAATATAAAAATAAAACCTTACCAAATCATATTTTCTTTAAGGCTCCGTTTGGGAGTTCATAAAGGAATAAAATGGAATGGAATGGAATGATTATAAGAGAATGGAAAGGAATGGAATGAAATGAAATGTATTTAAGTAAGGGAAAGGAATGGAAAAGAATGAAATGAAATGGAATTAGGTAACCTTGATTAGATGTTTTAAAATAAAGGAATGGAAAAAAATGGAATGTAAGTAATCTTGTTTAGGAGTAACATGAAGGGAATGAAATGAAAACATTTTATGACAATATTACTATTAGACCCCTATTTAAAAATAAAGGGTTGAATATATAAGGGTATTTTGGGAGTTTTAATAAAAAATTCATTAAATCTAATTCAATTTCCTCCAATTCCTCCTAATTTCGGGGGGAATGAAAATTTGAGGTTTTAAGAAAATAGAGAGGAATGAGTGTTCCCTCCTACCCATTCTATTCCCTCCCACTTAAACTCCCAAACAAGGGAATGAACTTTCTATTCCCTCCATTAAAACTTCCAAATATGGGAAGGGAAGAATATTCTAAAATTATTCTTTTCATTCTTTTCTATTTCATTCCATTCCATTCCATTTCCTCCTCCAAAAAGAGACCTAAATGGTAGAATATAAACTACAAAGTTCCATATCAAACACAATCATAATAAATGCCTATTAATAATTACTATAAATTTTTTTTGAAAGAATTGCCATATTATTATATTTCACATTTAGAAAAATAAATAAAAGAGAAAAAAAATTCATATTTTATTAATGGGTTACCGACTACATAACATATATGCAACACCAAGTGACAAATTAATTGTGAGTTTCAATTAGCTTAAATGGGAAAGTCTTTGATGGTTGAATAAGAGATCTAGAGTTCAATCCTCGCTTACACCAAAAACTGATTGATGCCTTGGTTTGATGATAATGAGCTATCATTAAGAGCGGACGTCATAGGTTGAAACGCTCTAAAAAATGACAAATTAATTGAATCAAATATTAATCATAATACTAATTACATGTTTAAGTTATTTAGTGCACTCGGAGGACCACATCAACTATGTATAGAAATACTCTCACTCAATAATATAACCTCAAGTGTTGTCAAGAGTTTTGTAACTCAACTAGAATTTTATAGTGTTTTCGATGGAAGAGACATTCAAGATTCAAATCCTTCCTCCCCCAACTATTGAATTATAAAAAATATAAAATAAAATTGTGCAGTGTCCAAATTATAATAGCAATTTAAATGCTTATTTTTTTTTTTTTTGGAGATACAAAAATGCCAAATCTAAAAGATCCTATTTTGAAACCTCCCCCCTCCCCCAAATTTTTTTTTTATTATTTTTTTATTTTTTATAGAGAGTTTTAACTTATGACGTCTGTTTCTGATAATGGTTCATTTTATCAGACCAAGACACTAATCAGTTTTTGGTGTAGGTGGGAATTAAACCTCAGATCTCTTATACAATTATCAGAGACTTTACCAGTTGAGTTAACTGGAATTCACCCCCAAAATTTAATTTAGTGATTCCAAATAGAGTAACACAAACATATACTTTTATACCACAAATATAATGCCAAATCTAAAGGCAATAAAAGACACAAATTTGGTAACAAAGTGAAAAATCAACGAAGAACCTCTACAATGAAAAAACCACTATGGGAATCCGTTCCCATTAGAGAATACATTGTCAATGGAAATTAACGATAGTCTATACTTACATGCAATCTTATAAATGTAGCACTTACCTTCCTACAATAGTAATCCCAAAATCTATTGGTACATCATAGGCTCGAGATGACACCATAGGCCTTGTAGGTCATGATAGAAAGGAGGAGTCACCACTTGGTTTGGTGTGGGTTGAGGACCACCTTGGCCTCACGTGTGAAGGATTAATTGGCACAAACTGAGTCTGGAGTTAAGGTATGAGCTTAAGAAGATGTTATGCACCCTACTTAGGTTCACCCAACCACATGGCTAACCTTCACTTGTATTATCGATATACACTTAAAGAAATCTTTTATTAAAGAAGCCATAACCCAATCACTCACTTGTATTATTAGGATATATTTAAGGGGTGTTTGGTTCGCTGTGATGTGCCTTTTGATGTGATGCATATTACGATGATATGACATTAAGGTTTTTGATTTATTTTATTTTTTCTAACATTACCATAATTTAAAATTACAAAATAGATCATATTACCTTAATCTTATCACCTTCCTAAACAATGTAATGTTATATCTTTGAATTGCGATTACATTAATGTAAGATTACAATAATGTAATATTACGGTGTAATGTAACAATACGGTAAACCAAACACGCTCTTAAAGAAATCTTTTATTGAAGAATCCCCAACCAAATTTATGAACGTTTGCAATAATCTATAATCACTTGTATTGTTGAGATTCACTTAAGAAAATCTTTTATTAAAGACACCCTAACCTAATAACTTGTTGCAGGGACGCATCTTAAAGCAAATGTTATCTACAGTACACATATGAGACGTTAACGCCCAAACTCTATTGAATGATCATGCATATGCCTTCTTGAGGCGAAAAACATCTCTTTGTCCAGAAAACTCTAACTTAGAAACTACCAAAACTGTTTATGCCTAAATTTGAAGTAGGGGTGGAACTAAAGACAAGGGCAATTTTTTTATAAAAAAAAAATCCTTTATATTACTTATAATTATCAAACATTTTTAAAGATATAGCCTATAAAAATAGGGTTTGGCCCCCCTATTATAGCCATATTGTCACATACATCAACATTGAAACACACAACTTCATCAATCAAAATTCAAATGCATAAAGAATGAAATAAAATGAAACTAAAATCAAATATAAAAAAAAGGAAAGAAAGATGAGCAAAGATGGAAAGCATAGCCGGCTCTACCATATAAGCAAGAGAGGTAGTCGCCTAAGGCCTGAAGTAAAAAAAAGGTCCATAATTTTAACTAATAAGGCTATTTCTTTCATTGTAACAGTATTAATTAAGTTCAAATATTAGCCAGTATATAAAATAATATTTTTTTTATCAAAAGAGAAATTCTACTTTTACAATATTTTTCACAATACTTTTACAATAAATTCGAAGTGGCAGGTTGCTACTGGTGATTAAAAAAGTAATTTTAGTGGTGAGCTCAAATTAGAACTAGTAATAACTTAACACCTTAAATTTATTGTGAAAATATTGTGCATTTAGCACTTCTAAAAAAAGAGCAATACACATAAAATTTCACATAGTTGAATTAGCAAATTTTTACTAGTTCTCATCTAGGTCCACAATTAACGTCACTTTTTTTACTTACCGCTATTAATCTGCCATTATAGACTTTCTCAAAAAAAAAAAAAAAAAGTCTAGGTGGTTCATGTTAATTAGTAGTTTTGCATCTAAAACAAGAAAATAGAGTTTAAGCAATATTTAAATTATTATTTTTAAAAGTCATTTTCAAAAATATATAAAAGATGTTGAGGTCTAAAAAGTCACAATGTTGCGCCAAGGCCCAAAAAAGGGCATAGAGAATTGAACTCCATAAAAAAAAAAAAATTCTTGAGCTCGCAATAAAGAAAAAAAGATGGTAAACCCAAATTCATTAAAGGTTTTAAGGAGGAACCCAAACTTATGAATTGGTAAGCCTTAGAACTTATGAAACGAAGGGAAGAAGAAAAGCCCAGCCTGCCAAGGTCAGAAAATCGTTAAGGAGCCTAGTGGTAAGAATTGGGCAGGGATACTTGGGGACTGCCAGGAGCTTGGGATCCTTGGGACGTGTAGCAAAGCCAGGGTTGGATTAAGACAGTTCAAAGGGGCCCCAAGAAACACAAGGAACGAAAATAGATATGTCCCTATCAGCCATCCAATGATGTAGAAAGAAATCAGAAGGCTTGGGAACCAACAATTCATGAACAAGTGGCTGGTATCTCGGGGAACCCAAAAAGAAGAACCGTGAAGGGAAGTGGCTGGGAAACTTTCAACCTAATAGGAAGGAATCAGCTCACTTGGGAAAAAATGATAAAGGGAAAGACAGCCAAGAGCTGAACCTGAAAAGGTGAGGTTTAGAAGCCTTGAAAGGAGGACCAAAAGTCAGCTCTTAAGGACACCCCAGAATGGAAAGACAGCAAGAAACTTTTGGGAAAGAAACACCAAAAGAAGAAAATTTATGAGAAATGACGAAGGGACTAGCCACCAATGTTGCTGGCACAACATTAGTTCTGGTACCCAGGGGAGCAAATGGGGGAAATCAATGGTACTTTAGAAGCCTTAGGATGACACTATAAAAAGGGGGAGCAACTAACAGTTAAGGGCATTCAGCAACAATAAATTAGGGGAGAATCATTAAGAAAACTCTGTTAAAATTCAAAAAAAGAAAAAAAAAAAGAGAGGGAAATACCGCTTGGTATCTTCAAATAGCCACTAGAGAACATACCTGGATTCAAAGGAATTCAAACTTTGCAAGTCTTAGAGGCCTAAAGAGCCATCTAAGTCTGTGATTTTTGAACTTATTTGGACCTTGTAACACGTCCTAGTGAGCATAATGTATTACACAATTAAGAAAGTAATGGAATATTTCACATTGTCTTAAGGACCCCTAACGTCTTTATTCTGTGTCTTTCTTTACCACTTTGCCCCTTTACTATTTCTTGCTGTTCAATGCATATATTTCTCATTTGTTAGCATTCATGTGTTGTAAGATTCATGTTCTGTACACCATCTAGTTCGTAATCAGCCTATTCACCTACGGTGAACCAAACCTAGTCTCTCAAAACAACAAGTAAAGGGCCCAGGGTCCTTGTTTCTACTTGGGCCTAGGTACTGTCCAAAAAGGACCCACACAGGCCTCAATTCATTTTTCGCCTTAAGCCCCTAAATGCATCAAACTGCCCTTGATGGAAATTGATCATTGAAAGAGATTGTTACATCTTTTGCTACCAAACTCGTTGGCAACAAGTGACCAACCTCTTAGTAAGTTATTCACCACAAACTTTGGATGGTGCCAAGTCAAGGGACTAATTAAACGTTAGAAAAAGGTGCAATAACGGACATATGTATTCTTATGGAATTAAATATAGTGCGCACAAACAGACTTTACATTATTTCCAACATAAACTTCCTAGGCAGTTTTATTTATTTATTTTAAACATGTGAGACATTAGCCCTAGACTCTTTGGATGATTAGGCCTACATTGTTTCAGGGTGACGAATGTCTCTTCCCCCAGGAAACCCTAACCCTAGAAACTACTAAAATTATTCTTGTTTTTGTTTGAATAAAGCCATCTTCATTTAAACATCAACATTTAGGTACAACTTCATCCATCATAATTCACACTCATATAAGAGGAAATAAAATGAAACTAAAGTCAAAATATGAAAAGAAAGGTGAGCAAATAAGGAAATCAATCATGGGAAGAGACCTTTTTTTTTTTTTTATACAAGATAGAATTCTACTCTAGCCTAATCTAAGTGTATATGTGTGAGGAGCTCCCCCCTGGAGACTTGAACCCGGCCCTTACCCCCCACACCCCACAAGCACTTATACTTGTGGAGTGACCATCACATCATGAGAAGAGACTGTTAATTACCTCTCTTGCTACAAAACTCGTTCACAACATGTGACCAACTTCTCAACAGATTATTCACCACGGAGCATGGGACCTTGCCAAGGGACTAATCCAACCTCAAGAAACTTGAGTTCACCATAACATAAACAGGTTAGTGACCATGCAACCAAAAAACAAACAAAGGCTAGAATTCTTTTTAGGGAAAAAAAAAACTTATGGAAACATTGATGGTTAGAGTAAGAAGAAGATTTTGCGTTTCTTTTTGTGTTGTCCAACATACAAAAGGTTAGAGAAATTATAAGATTTTTATGGTGGATAAATGATGTAGTCTACTATTTCACTAAAAGACTCACATTTATTTAAAATTGTGGAATCAAAAATTATTTTAAAATAAAAATTAATTAGTGACTTAACAATTTTAAATAAATTAAAATTTTTTAGTGAAATAGTGAAAAAAAATGATGTGATTCACCTCGATCCCGGTATAATTTCTCGAAAGGTTGGGACTCTTCTATAGACTCCGTTGATGGTGCAGCCCACTAGGATTTGACCATATTGCACTACCTAGGCCATCACCTAGTCAGTGTTCAACTTTACTTAACCGAGACATGTCCCATCCTATGGAAAGTTGAAACGACAAGTGTCTTAGAGAAGACCACCATTCCCTACTATTAACCCTACTTCAAATAGCTAGACCCTACCAATCATCTCAGTGTCGTATGTTTGATTTAAAAATTTAAAATACAAAGACCGTCATTGGTTTATTTTAGCTATATCAAACTTGGGACCTTTAACCAAAAAAAAAAAAAAAAAACTTAGGACCACATGATTTTCATTTGGTTTGTCATGGCATGGATTTCCAACACAAGATCCGAAGCCTCAAGTAAAAAAAATCTGATAAAATGATCTTACTTAAAGGTCAAATTTAAAAAATATAAAAACATTTACTTTAGCCACACCAACTTTAGCTACTTCCACTCCTCACTCAAAAAATCATCCAATCAAGTAAATCTTTTTTTCCTTTCGTGGAAGCAAAGAATTTTGGGCTGGAAATAACAAAAAAAATCACTAGCAAAAACCCTAACCGGACCAAACCCTAGGGTTTACCCTAACCGCACCAAACCACAACACTCTTCCCCTCCACAATCCCAGAAGCCAATCAGTCTCTCTCTCTCTCTCTCTCTCTCTCTCGCTCAGTCTTTTCAGGCCTATTTGTCTATCTCTGTCTCTCAAACACATACACTAAAACTCTCTCTTTTTGCAATTTTTTTTTTCTCTGATTTTTTTTTAGGGTTTTTGGGGACAATGGAGGTGGTGGGTTTGAGCTCTATGGAGAATAACATGTGGGTTTTCTCTGTTTTGGAATCTATGGTGGTAGAGACTGTTCTTGCTGCTGGAAAGTCTCTTGCTTGCCTTATCATGGTGGTATAGCCTTTTCAACACTAGCCTTTTTTTAAGATATAATGCTCTATATTGTTCTTAACATTGAATAATATTGTATAGGAGTTGAAATTTCTTGCCTTTGGTTTGCTTTTAAGGTTTCCTGAATTATTTATGTTTATGATACAGTGGTTTCCTGAATTTTTTTGTCAAATTTCATGCCTCTATTGTGATGTAATAATACTAAAGGTTTTTCCTCCTTTTTTTAAAAAAATAAAAAATAAAAAATTTTGAGCAAAAACCCTTTGTAGTTTTAGTTCATGTGGGATGCGTCAGAATTAAAATATGCACTTCTTGTTAAATCTGGACATAGCTTTGTATATTGGGTGTTTGTGGGAACAAAATTGTTTACTTTAATCGTGAGCTACTTTTGTTGGAATGTTCTTTTTTCCATAAATTAGTGCTTGAGAGTACTGAACAAGGAGTTGTTGGGAACCTACTAGTTTTTTCCCTGGTTGTGTTTGACATTATTTAAATTATTTTATTCTGTCTATAATTGGGCTGCCTGAACTATCTATGGGCTGAAACCTTTACTCAAAAGGGTGTGGAGGAATGGGGGTTTTGAGAATCTGTGTTTGTTTGTTTTTTGCATAAATGTAGCATTGCATTTTATGGGCTAGGTTTCTTTTTCTTGTATTGGAGAATTATATGCCATATTGTTTGCAACCAAAATATATTCTGCTTTTAAAATGTTTGCTGATGGTTTAGATTCCTTGTGTTATTGCTTGATAGGCCCTACTGTTTTTTGGTTTTTGATTAGTTTAGCTTAGAGTAGCATAGAATACTTTATTTTTGGATGAACACTTTTCCTTGTAATAACCAAAATTAAGCCATTCTGCTTTTAAAATGTATGCTGATGGTTACAAATTCCCTGTCTTATTGCTCATTAGGCCCTACTATTTTTTGTTATCAGTTTTGTTAAGCATAGAGTACTTTTATTTATATATCAACACTTCTCTTTCCTGATTTTCGACATTCCTTCTCAGTTGATGCTTTTTAATGCTTTCTATGTATGCCATCTCGTCTTTGTTTACGTTATATTAAGTACCACCTTGATTTGGTGTTACCATATCTATATCAAATGGACACAATCAAAAGTTGTGATCTTAGAGTGTCTCTTCAAACTGGGCTGAAGGAATCTTCTCCAAACTCTAATGGGATGGCTAAAATGACCACCCCCCACCCACGGTTATTTATTTTTTTTGGGAAAGAGTTTACCTCTAAACCAGCTTGGAGAAAAATTCCTCCAACCCTCTTCATGGCTATTTAGACAACCTCTCATGTGCGATTTTAGTCATGTGATCTAGTTATGAGCGACTTGCTTAAATAATTTAATGAGTTGTGTGATTTGATACACGTAGATGTTTTTTTGAATTGCCACATAATGGGTTTGAGGAGAGTTTTCCAAATTGGGAAAATTTTATTTGTTTGTTTGGATGACTCATTAAAGTCATTTGAACTAATTACATGACTCTTAAATAGGCCATGTGATGAAAAGTTCATGTGGATACTCATATGAGTCACCATGTAACTAATTTTTATTGGGCCCTGCATTAAGTTCTATGGCTCAATAAAGAAAATTTGTGCATCTGCTTTTGGGTAAGCATCACAAATTTGATAATGCCATTCCTGCTTTCAAGATAACAAATGAGCATCCACTTCTATTATCCTGTTTCCAAAAAGGCCGTCTTCTTCATTATATCCTATTGGGGGTTTCTTGTTGTCAACTGCATATGGATGTACCAAAATATTGTAAAACGATATGTGAAAATGTTGGTTTGTAGAAGGCCATCTTCTAATTGCTCTCACACTATTTGTGTCAACAACCTTATTTCTCGACACTTTGGTAAATGCAATGGTAGTCGATTCAACGAGGAAATATTTGATGATGCTTTGTATTTAAAACACATTCAAAAGCCCCTGTTTTTTAGATAAGTTCTCTGCTGGATGCTATGCATGAGATGTTGCTGTATTTCCTTGTTTGTATTTTTATGCATCTTTGTTTAAGCTGTCTGACCAACGTTACTTGAGGCTCTTTTCAGACTGGATCACTGCTGAATGATATCAGTGTGTCACCAAAATTGACTGCAATGGATGGAAGGTAATATTGATTCCATGCCTCATATACTTGCATGATGGGTATTTGTGCGGAAACTCAATTAAGTTGGTGGGTTTTACTTCTATCGGCAGGTTTCCTTTTGAAGAACTTCACAAAAGGCAACGTCCTGATCAGGAAAACAAAGACGGTAGTGAAACAGAGGATGACGATGATGATGGCGATGATGATGATGATGCTAATGATCAGGATGATGATGCTGGTGATGAGGACTTCTCTGGTGAGGAAGGGGAGGATGAAGGAGATCCTGAGGATGATCCTGAGGCCAATGGTGACGGAGGAAGTGATGACGAGGACGACGACGACGATGATGGTGATGATGAAGATGATGATGAGGATGGGGAGGACGAAGAGGAGGATGAAGAAGATGATGAGGACGAGGAGGTTCCCCAGCCACCTTCAAAAAAGAGAAAGTGAGAATTACATTTCAGCCTATTGCTTTCCCATTGGAGTCAGGAGTTTGGAGTAGGGAGGGAAAACTTAGCTTGTCAGTCTGCGTAGTAGGTTAGGAATTCAGTCTAGTTCTAAATGGTCCTCTGTTTAGGTCTTTGTTAAGGTACCAATTATTATCATTACTATTCTTATTAGTAATAGTAATAGGACTATGTACATCGTGGGTTCTTGTGGAATTAATGGATATTCATATATTACTAATTATCTATTGAAGTTGGAATTTTGATGTGAGCTTTCTATCCTGGATGAGTGAATGCCATATTACTATTGAGTTTTGTTTGCAGGAATGGATCAAGTTAGATTACCTATCAAAAACAAAATTAAATTAATGGATCCAGTTTGATAGGTTGGCGCAGCTTAGACATCCTGGTCTAGCTAGGGGGAAACTGATACAATTTCTCTCCTACTTCCTTAGGATCAGCCGATCAGGATCTCCTTTATTTCAAACTTGGAGGTAAATGGAAATGGTGAAAATCCTCTTTATTTCAAACTTGGAAAGTAAATGGAAATGGTAAAATTTTGGATTTTCGCAATACTAAATAAGGATCATGACGTGTGAATATGATCTAATAGACTAATACTATTTATAGTCTCAAGTGACACTCTCATTTTCATCAATAGGAGCTATCACTCTTTAGGCAGATTTCCTCTTTTGGATCCAATTAATTTTTTTATTTTTATTTATCCATCAAGTGTAGTTAGTCATATAAAAATAATTTTTTTTTACATAAAAAATTGATTCTATATTTGAAAAAAAAAAACTAAACAATAAATATTCTATAAATTTTAATCTTTGGTAATTGGTATACTTGCATATTAATGTTTAAATTAAATAATGTCTTAATTTTAATAATTTATCTTTTTTATTTTTTTAATATATAGTTGGAATAGGATTCTTGGTGTCCACCTTGAAAATGATTTCAAATAAAAAATTTGAAAAAGAAAAGAATAAGGATAGTAGGAAATCAAATATATGGGGCTTTTTAGCCATTTGATGAAAAATTGTGGGGGCAACAATTTATGATTAACAATAAGATGACGTGTCCCTTCGTATTTCCTTGTAAAAAAACATTAGTGACCTAAATGTTGAACCAATAATCCAACAGTTAAATCAATGAATCATCTTATCACTCTCTTGATAGTTCAATACTGGATTCAATTTTGATAACTAAGATTATGACTTGTAAATCTTGAATTAGGCAAATAGGTTTGACCCAATTTTGTACTTTTTTTTTTGGTTGTCGTTGAGAATGACCCAAATTTTGTACTTACAAATGTTGTTGAGAGCACAATGTGATGCCCTCTTTTTCAAAGGTTTTGCATTGGTGTTAGATGTTATTACTCTAAATTGAATAATCTATTCAAAACAGACTATTTTTTCTAACAGTTTTTCCATATTTTTGTACTGTTTGAATAGTGAACAGTGATATTTAACTTTTACCTATCTACTTTTTCAAATACATTTTCTAATAGATTCTCTATTCTTTTTCTATCTCATTTAAATATTATTTCCTCTTTCATTATTTATTCATTATTTATTCTTTTTTTAACAACTATATTTTTCAATAAGAAGTGTTACATCCACAACATTTTTCGCAATACTTTCACAACAAAATTTATGTGAAAAGTTGTTACTAATTCTAATTTGAACCCATCACTAAAATTATTTTTTTACTCACTAATATTAACTAATAACAATTTGTTACTTAAAATTTATTGTGAAAATATTGTGGTAACATTTCTCAATTAAGATTTTTTATTTTTTATATTATTTTTCCTTTCTTTCATTTCATTTTCATCCGTACGTTTCATTTTTTTTTCTTGTTTTTCTCCTCCACACACGTGTCCAACCTATCTCTACCCCCCTTTCTTTTATTTTCTTTTTCTCCCTCATTCAAGAACATTCCAACAAGCTCTCTCTCTCTCTCTCTCTCTCTCTCTCTCTCTCTCTTACTTGATTCCAGAACATTCACTAGCTCTCTTTGCGATAAGAAAAGAAAGAAAAGAGTTATAGAGAGAAAGAACAAGAGAGATGGGTCATTGTGCCGTCGCTCATCTTCGTCTCCAATGCAGTCTAGATGGGTTAAATGGCTTCTGTCTTCTGTCAAAACATTTCAAGTCAAAATATTTTCAAGGGTTTGATGTGATGTAAAATTTTTGAAGCACAGGTCACCAAAACTTAAAAAACTTTAGAAATGATTTTAACAGTCAATTGAAAATGTTTTCATTTTGACCAACATTTTACAACAAAACAGACAATATAAAATGCTAAAATGCTGAAAATATTTTAAAGTTTAACATTTTACAAACAAAGAATGCGGTAGTCTTTTTCCCTCTAATAGTTGACAGTTACTACAAGGGGCATTATGATGTCCGGTCTCTAATAGTTGACAGTTACTTCAAGGGGCATTATGATGTCCGGTAGTTGATAGTTACATGTAACCTTCCTGCATTATCTTTTGGTTGTGCATTTATGAAACTTTAACCTTGCCTCCCAAACGATGTAGAAAAGTTTATTGAGTTCTACCACAAACAAATTCACAATTTTTGCCTCAACTCTCATATGCGGCAAATTGTGACGGACTATTTGTCATTTTCACATGAACCTATCGCATTTTTCTCTACTAATCACAGGTAGCCATGTGAGAAAGTTGTGCATTTTTTTTTGTGGTGCTAGATTTTTATATGTTTATTAAACCCATAGATGCTGACATGATCTATATGAGCATATATTGGCGTGAATGCTGACACCCTACCATTTGGATCCAAAAAATGAGTAGTTCTAGTTCATCAAGGAAAAAGTACAAATGAAAATCAAGTGAAACTCATTAGATTGAGAACCAACCAAAGTTTATAGATTTGGCCATAAAGTTCATAAAAATAATAGTATGCCACAAGATAGAAAATGGTTTATTACAAACTTAGGACTAATCACTTTTGGGGGGCAACATTTGGGAGTAAGATGCTTGAGATTGAGAAGAAAGATAATCATTCTCTTTATGAGTCGAATTCTAAACCTTGCTTCATCACCAGGACATCTTTCACCTCACTGGCCACTGTCCACTGATAATCATTGTCTGGGATAGCCTGCAAAATGCATATTAAATGGATAAATAATCCCAATAAAGTCGCTCGACATTCAACAGTGAGATTTACAAGCGGATGGGAATAGCAGTCATAATTAGATTAAGGAGCATCATGTTTCTAATAAATATAGCAAATCTTAATCTCAGTCATGGAAAAACTAGTTTCCACTATTTGTTTTATGTCAATAGAACTACAGCAGAATTGATAGGGCGAAAGATCAATCAGAGATGGGACATTAATATCGAGCCGATTGACCGTCTTTCCCATAAGTACAGTCCAAAACTCGCAGACATACCACAATTCTTCTAATTACCATTTGAATGACTACATATGCATAGAAATTTATATGGGTTATAAATTAAGTTCCTTCATCAAGACAGACATTTTAAAAGTAGCATGGTATCTAGTCACAGCACTATCACTCAGGTGTCATGAGGTTACTCACATGAAAAGAGTTGTTCAGGACCCAAGGATCCTGACATAGGTCAGGATACCTTTGTTGTACGTCAAAAGAATGGGTTCTGTAGGGGATGACTTGATAACTAAAAATAAGGCCAGAAAGTGTTAAAAATTATTGAGTTGGTTATGCATAGAAAAAAACAAGTGAAATGATTATTGAAAACATTGAGTAGTTGTTGTTGCCTAACTCTTGATGAGCTCATGCAGGCTCTAGAATGAGAATGGATTAACACACGAATCTCTAAAGTTTGAATAGGTATTTGATTAAGGAATGCATCATGGTCATATTCATGAAAATGACCTAGGTGACTGGACTTCAATGCAATCATAATGTTATTTATAGGAAGCTGTACCACCTCATATTCATAACTTAGAATTGTTGATTAGGCTGGTATTTTCAAATACACATTTCATTCCTGGTCAATTAACATTAGAATTGGAATAAAATTGTATTTGAGGATCAAATGACAAAAACAGCTATAATGAAGCTTGTGTTAAAAACTTAAAATAAGTGGAAGAATTAGGTTTAGCAATAAGAAGAACAAGGATGATGAGTCACAAGACAGACAATAAGAACTTCGAACCATAATAATAATAAAAAAAAAAAATCACAACTAAATCAGAGACTACAACCATGAAAGATGATAATCATGACATTCAGGAGGTTGTTCAAGGTTGCAAATGACAAACATGAAGGACAAGGTTTGAACAACCATTAGTCAATTTGTCACATTCAACTCAACTAAGCCTTAATCCTAATTGCAGTTGGCTACCATGTTCATAAGATGTAAAAAGAAGTTTTAGGCTTGCTATCAACCTACCACAACCCCTATCCTTTACCCAGGCCTTGGATTAGGCTATGCAAAACAGATATAACACTAATTTTAGTATCCCTTTTCCTCTCCTCTCCTCTCTCCCTATTTGCCTTTCAACTGAACACAAGGTAGATGAAATAGGCAAAACTTAGGTACAGTTCCTTAGGAGCAGTACATTAGGTTCCCCAATTAAATTTAAACACAGCTGCATTGAATTTTATTGTAATTGAAATTGTCCTTGGAAAAGATAACATTGTTTGTGTTACACTAGTTAATGCAACCATGTGCTTGAATTTAATTAGAGAACCTCTTGTTCTGCGGTATGAATTCATATATGTGTAAAAAATTAGATTTGGGGTAGCAAAGAAATGCAAAATATTATGTTCAGTGTTGATTTGGTATATACAAGACAATTTCACCAAAATTCCAGACTCTGATAAGCTTGAAGAATTTGGTTCTCAATCCCAATTCAAATCCATATATATTCCAATCATTGAAACCATAACAATTCTAAATCAACCTAGCAATCAAAGAAATATCCAACTAAAAACTTCATCAACAAAAAACCCATATCCAAAACTCAAACAAACACAGTAACAAAACAAAAATTCACTCACCTGGCAGGTTCCCGGAGCGAAAAATCGCGAACTTGGAGGTGACAGAGTAAGAATAATCGATCCCATTGTCTTTGAGAAGCTCTTCGATCAATTTCTTGGCCTCCTCTGGATCACTACTTTCGCATTCAATCTCATACAGAGTCCCAAACCCGAAATCAGTCTCATCCACCTCCAATTTCAAACCTTTCCATTCATACACCTCCCTCACATTCCGAAACCCTCCTAACCCCACAAACCCTAGCGCCCCAAACTCCTCCTTCGCCCTCCTCAAAACCCTAGACTCCGCCGCGCTCGAAAGAATCTTCTCCGGCTCGGCCACGCAGTCTCTTCCGATCGACGGGTCCAACGGTTCCTCGTCCTCCTCGACGCGGCTGACGCCGTCGACGATGACGGCTTTGGCCTTGAGAGTGACGACGCAGAGAGGGTCGTTGTCGGAGAATCGGAGACGGAGGGTGGCTCGGCGCGATGAGAGCTCGCCGGAAGAGCCGTCGAAGAAGTGGTTCTCTTGGCGGTGGGTGGCGACGTGGAATGGGGAGAGGAGTGTGGTGACGTGGCGGTGGGCCACGGCGTCAGGAAGCCGCAGCTTGACCTCGACCTCCATTGTTATTGGGAGGAGAGGCCGATGCGGTTTTGGATGGAAGAGGGGTCTTTGTTGTTGTGGCGATCGAGGTGGTGGAGGAGAGCGGTGGTGGTGGTGGGGGCGGTGGCGGAAGTGCTGGTGGTGGTGGTGGCGTGTTTGCGGGCTTGTTCGAGTTCGTCTTTGTCTTCGATCTTGACTTCGATCTTGCTAGGCTTTCTTCTCAGCATCTCTCTTCGAACGGTATTTTCACTCACTCATTCACAGTGGCTTTCCATCAAAACAAAGGGGGGAATGTGCAGATTAGGCATGTGGATGGCATCAATGTAGTAAGTTAGGCAACGTTTGAAACTATAAAGGAAACTAACAACTCGAGTTTTTGAAACTCGAGATTCACATTAAAACTCGAGTCTTCTAGACTCGCTTTGTGCTCGCTGCGCTCGCTGAGGTGGAGAAAAATGCCACCTGGATCTCGAGTCTTAAAAACTCGATTTTTATAAAAATAAAAAAACATTTAACTCGAGTCTGATAGACTCGAGTTCAACGGCACAAAAAAAAAATTTCTCACAGATCTCGAGTCTTTGAGACTCGAGATTTACACAACAGTGCCCAATCCGCCAGACTCGATTTCTACCGGAATCTCTCTAAGTTTTTCTGGCCTTACCTGGAAATGAGGGAAAAACAAAATCCCAGTGGACGAGAGCTTTTCTGTTTTGAGACCGTGATCAGTGAGCTTTTGGTGCTCTTTCGCGATGCCGTCGACAAATTCCGACACGGCGGCCTTTTGACGGTCCCTCTCGTCGGTGGACTCGCTGCGCTGACGGCGGCGCTTTCGGGCCGGTGAGCGAGTGTGGGACCGCGTGTGGCACGAGGTTCGCGTGCGGTCCGGTGTACGGGACCTCTTGCTGCGGCTAACTCGGTCTCGGTCTCGGTCTTTGTCGCGGTCACGGTCGCGGTCCTCCTTGTCTCTCCGCCTCTCTCTGTCTCGCTCTCTGTCTCTGTCTCTGTCTCGATCTCGGTCTCGGTCTCGGTCTCGGTCTCGGTCGCCGATGGGTTTTTCTGCCACCGATGAGATGCGGTAGATGCGGTAGAGGGTTTGGGGTTTGAAGGAGATGGAGCGTCTGGGCGTCTGGGCGCTGGGACAAGCGAGTTTCAGAAACTGATGAAAATGATGATAAATCGAGTTTTTGAAACTCGATTTCAACCTGAAGCAAATCGAGTTTCAAAAACTCGATTTCAACGTGGTTCCACGTGGATTTTTCTTCCACATCAGCTACCACCACTTACAAATCGAGACTTAAAAACTCGAGTTTTATCTAGGAACTCGAGTTTTAGACACTCGAGATGCTAGTTTTCAACATTGTTTTAAAACGTGGCAACTAACTAAATTTTTTAATATTTAATGTTATTTAAAAATAAAATTCAAAACAAAGGCATATATAGTTTAATTGGATTCCTGTCCTTTTTGTCAATTTTTTCTGGCCGAAATGTAAATATATTAGTTTATTTATAAACTAGTAAATATATTAGTTAAATAGATCTCTTCAGTAAAAAATAAAATAAAAAACATCTCGAGTTTTAGAAACTTAACTCAGTAGTAATAGCTAATATGAGGTGGATGGATGGAGGTAGATGTAACTCGGGGTCAGAAACAACACAAGGATTGGTTGGATGTATTGCAGGGTCAATAAGACGGGTTACTACACGTCGGCCACAGAATAATATTATCATATTATTTCATAACCACAAGACTTATAATGCTTGAAAAATTCTATTATTTTATTCTATTATTTTAATTGGGCTCTTAAAATAATAGAATTTTTCAAGCATTATAAGTCTTGTGGTTTTGAAATAATATGATAATATCGGGGTCAATAACAACACGAGGGTTGGTTGGAGGTATTTCGGGGTCGATTAGACGGGTTACAACACGCCGACCACGGAATAATATTATCATATTATTTCAAAACCACAAGACTTATAATGCTTGGAAAATTCT
Organism: Castanea sativa; assembly: GCF_040712315.1. Taxonomy (NCBI): domain Eukaryota; kingdom Viridiplantae; phylum Streptophyta; class Magnoliopsida; order Fagales; family Fagaceae; genus Castanea; species Castanea sativa. Next base: position 79,300,361 of record NC_134013.1, on the reverse strand, counting down.
ATTATTTTAATTGGGCTCTTAAAATAATAGAATTTTCCAAGCATTATAAGTCTTGTGGTTTTGAAATAATATGATAATATTTGCCAAGTATTATTGGCCTAGGGATTTTAAAATAATAGGATTTGCCAAGTATTAATATTCTTGAGCTTTTGAAATAATATGATAATATTTGCCAAGCATTATTAGCCTTGGGCTTTCGAAATAATTGTGTGTCAAATGCAGGGGTGGAGCTACGTTTTGCTATGGCCCCCCAAAAATGCTCAAAAATTTATTATAGCTGCTAAAAAATAGGTTCTACAGAATTGTCGTAAGAGTTGGCCCCTCCAAATGAAACTAATTGGCCCTCCCATGTGTCATTGACTACTTGTTTCATTCAAATTCACTTAGTACTCATTTGGGTACAGCTGAATCAGGCGCATTTCAACATCTGCGTTTCCTTCTTCTTTTTTGTGGAAAAGCATATTTTAGCCCAGACATGTGGGTCCCGTGCACTATTCAAGGGACCCACGCACTATTAACACATTTAAAAATTATTTTGCTACAATGTTTTCAGTTTTCAGCAAAATAAATAGTATCCAAACGCACTCTTAATTATTGACTTTTTTTTAGTCTTTCCTCCATCTCTCCTCCCCCCAACACATCAACAAGCCTACAACTTTTATAGCTTTATAGTTTTACTCACTTTTACTATTAGTTTCCCTTAAAAACTACTTCACCCTTTCAATATGCATTTTCCAATGTTCTACTTTCTAGCCCCTTCCAAAAGAGCTCATCACTCAGTGCAAATGTTCTCATAGTATTACACTAATTCTCTTCAATCTCTTTACAAAAATTCATTAGAGCATTGATGAGTGGGTCATACATACATAAATAGAGACACATATTTTTTGTGAATCAATATAATGATTTAGTCTTGGCCAACCTCCCCAAAGATAAATTTCTAGCTTCGCCCCTGGCCAAATGGTAATAGTCTTGGGCTTTAAAATGTTAGGTTGCCAAGTAGTAATCGTCTTGGGTTTTTCATATTGCCAAGTATCTTGAGCTTTTGATATTGCCAATCATGGATTATCTTGAGCTTTTGAGTAAAAGTACATAGATTAGGGAAATCACTAATGCACTCAAAATTGTGTTTAATAGTTTTTTTAAACTGAAATCATGACTTTAAGTCATGATTCTAGTTTACAACCATTTAAATTGAAATTGTGACTTAAATTGCACATACAATTTTGTGTCTAATAAGAAGTGTGTAATAGACATTACTCCATAAATTATATGCCACTAAGTCATGAAGGGTAAGGATTAAAACATTTACAATCTTGTAAAGAAAAAATTTAATAAATATATTTTTGGTAATACACATGTTGGCTTAAAAGATTTATATACTATTAGAAAAAGATCAAAACACTTACAATATATTTATTAAAATATTTCTATTTTTCTCCTTTTGAAGAGTCTTTCTCCTGCGAGATTTTTTTAATAGATAAGATTCACAAGTGAGTTATATATGGTATATACACAAAATTGTGGAAATTGTACCATGCAAGTAATAGACTGTATTGCGTTTGGTTAATGGGAAGAGTAGCTACAACCAAGAAAGTTTTATTCAAAATTCTTGATACCCTTTCAGGTATATTATTATTATTATAATTGTTGTTGTTATTAAATTCATTATTTTCAAGAACATGGGAAAAACATTTACACTTAGTATAAGTATAAGTGATTGTGGGGTGTGAGCGACAAGGACCAGAGTTCAAGTCTCTAGGAGGGAGCTTCACACACATATACATTTAAATTAGGCTAAAATAGAAATTCTATCTTGTATTAAAAAAAAAAAAAAAAAGAACATGGGAAAAACAACCAACATCAACGAAGTATAACTTACCATAGTATTAATGAAAGTTATCTGGCATTGATGGTATTAATAACACTTAAAAATGTTTTAGTTTTTATGTCTTGGATAAGTACTATAAATTCCCATCCTCTTGCTTCCATTAGCCTCAAGCATCCCCTAATACCACTGATAAACCTGGAGTCATATACACTATAGGTTTATCCACTTTGATAACTACCATGGCAAATCACTCTTAAATAAAAAAAACAAAAAAAACTACCATGGCAAATAAATAAATAAAAATCGCTCTCATATTGATATATGCATGTTTGGCAATGTTGGTTCTTGCAGGGCTAGCTCAATTGCCACAAACACCTACATTGCCTTAAATACTTGGATTGTCACAAATACTTAGATTGTCATAATTATTTGGATTGTTGCCACAAATAACTAGATTGTTCCCTAACCTTGGAGTTGGGGGACTTTCAGGGGAAAACGGGCTGTGTTTGTCATCTCCTGTAGACATACCAGGGTGTCTTACTCAAGTTTTTGGTTCACTTGTAATATGGCCAATTAAGCACTATAGGTTCCTCTTGTTGCAAAGCCATCTCGGAGATTGAGGGTAATTGCTTGTCTAATATGTTCTCCTTTAATCCCTTCTTTGCGCCATTGCTTAATAACTCTTGTGGTCAACCATCTAAAGGAAATAGACAGGTCTCCAGACTCACCATGAGTAAGGCCGCTTTACCAGAGATTTTACAGAGAAATCAGCACATACAGGAATGCTGGTCATCTCTTTCAGATGTAACAGGGTTTCTTATAGATGTTATGATTCACTCTTTAATGGAAGAGTTAGCTTCTTTGGCACTACATGTTGTAAAGCCATCACTTTGGTCAATGATTATTACTTGCCTAAATTGTTCCCTTTTAACCCAGCTTTTCATTCAACACTTAAAAATGTTTGTTTGACTGGCTTTAGAGTTGGAGGACCTGCACCTTCACCTTTGGGAGCAGATTAGATCATTGTGAGTAAGCTCTATTTGCCACTGAAATTACCTTTTCTAGGACTATCAGAAGGAATTGGGAACAAGACTTTGCAAAATGTTGGTCATCACTTTTAAGCATTAATCGGTGTATTAATGAGATTTATGGAACTCTTTCTAGGGGCAAATTTAGTGTGGTCAGTCCTGCTTGCTACAAATCCATCGCTGTTATTAGTCACAAGTGTTGGCCCAAGATGTTCCCACTCAATTCATTGTTCCCTCCATTCCTCAAGAGTAAATGTGCACACAGTGCTTCTAGAGCTGCACCAAAACCTAGGAGAATTTGATCATGTCTATGAATTTAGACTGGCTCATGAATGTGTTATGTATTGTGTGTACTTGTGTATGAATAGTTCAACTCGTGATAAGTTTATTTTTTGGAATTTATGTTTTCATGCTAATTTATACTACAATTTTGGGATCATCCCGTCACAGAAAAAATTAGTGGTGATCCAAAAATAACATTTAAATTAAGACGATACCACAATATTTTGTTTCAATAATTTTTTTTTTTTTTTTTTTGAGATGATCATTAGAAAAGAATTGATAACTTTGTTTTCTTCCGGATTTTCTATAGTTAAATTACTAAAAGTTAATTACAACCTAAGAAAAGTGGACAAACAAATAAGGTATAGTTGGATGTGAGTTGGGTAACCTAGCAATTTACCAAGACCTAGTTATGAGTCCTTTGATTATGTAAATACTATTTTGAAATCAAGAAAAACTGTTTATGTTGTTTGAAAACTTTTCTCATGGTTTCAGTCTATTGGATATTTCACAATATGAGTCAGTGCAATATCAAAATAAAAAATAAAAAGAACAATATGTTTTGGTTATTTTCATTGATAAAGTCTTTTATTGTTAACTATGAGACCTAAATTTGAATTATGCCTCCACAAAAAAGCAATCAAGTAGTGCCATGGCTTGGCTTAAAAAATCAATCATTATGGATTATAGATCACGAATTTTCAAATACTGTTATAGCTATATAAAAAAATAAATATAAGATAAAAACTTTAAAAAGTTGAATATTGAGTCCTATGAATTCTGAATAGAATTATGTCAAAATAAAATATGCATATGCGGTGACGTGCCACGAATTTTCTGCCAGGGGCCAAAAATCCTCCTTTCCCTTAAAAAAACGACATGTATGTGTAATTTTTCTTTAAAAACAAAACATAAGTAATAGTAACTAAAAACAAAACTTATACACACACATATGTTTTTATGATGATATCAATTAAAATTTATATTTCTCTATTCAAAACTATATTTTTAAAGTATATCATTTTTATGATGAATCTTAACGTTATTTTGATTCATTTAAATAGGTCACAATCCAATAAATAACAAGTAGTATATACCAAATATTTAAATTAACTGAAAATTCATAAATTATATAATAAACGCCAAGGTCCTTATAGCTCCTCAATTATATTGTGTCGTGTTTCTAATATAGACATATAGGGTTTGAATCTCCCCTCTCCCGCTTAAAATGTGTAAGAAGATAAATTAAAAGTAGAATATAGCTATACACAAAACCATAATATGTGTATAAGAAGATAAGTAGAATATGGATATTCATAAAATGTGTATGAAGATAAATTAACCATAATGTCTTCAATCTTTCAAATTAACCATAAACTAACACAAAACCACAAATTCCAGCTTCTAAAATCAAATTAGAGAATATAGAATGGAAAAATAAAGCAAACAATTACACCATTGAAATTACCCAAAACAAGGAAATAATTTTATTTACTTACTCACAAACTGAAGCTGAAACTTTAGCGTGTAAGTGTTTGATTTTTTCTTTAGAGAGAGATATCTATATAGTTTCGGTGAGAGAGAAAAGGAAAAGAGAGAAGAGGCTGTTGATGTGAGAGAGGAGTATGGCTGAATAAGAACAATGAGAGAAGAACAGAGAAACAAAAAGAATGGAATTCGGTAGCAAAGAAATAAGGGAGAAGGGTGGTGGGGCACATGTCTTGCTAAGGGAAAATGTGTTGATGACTCACCCATTCGGCTTTTTTCAAAATTTACTTACCACTGCCCTCATAAACTTATATTCTAGAAAGGCCTAACTAGCAAAATAATTCTGCATATATATCCTTACCTTTAAAAACTTCTTCCTATAACCTTAAAAAAAAAGCTACATCTTTTATAACGTCAAAATATCAAAATCTTATGCACTTAAAGTAATTAAGACAATAACAAGTATATAAATTCATAAAATTAATCATGCAAATAGGCTGTGATGTTACAAATAGCTCTGTAATTTATTAAATGTTCAAAATTTAAGTCTCAATTTGTATTTAAAAGTATACATTAAAAATGAGTTTATGCACTAAATAGTAAATAACATTAGATTAGCATGAAATTTGACTGACGTATTAAGAATATAGAAAAAATGTAATTCAATAATGTGTAGGATGGGTAAAAAAATGTAATTCATCAATCAAAATTTGGGTTAAAAATTTGATCAATATACTTTGGGTAGTACACATGCAAGTTGGGTTAAAAGATTTATATACTATAATAATAGAAAAGGATAAAACACTTGTATTAAAATGTTTCAATTTTTCTCTTTTTGATGAGTATTTCTCATATGAATTTTTTTTAAATGATAAGATTCTCCTATGAGTTATATATAGTATATACACCAAATCGTAGATATTGTAAATTAGAAGTTGACCAATCTTTTGCGTTTGGCTAATGGGAAAAGTAGCATTATTTTCACTAAATTCATTATTTTCAAGAACATCATTGGGAAAAATGACTAGCATCAATGAAGTATAACTTATGATCTTTGATAGGGGTAATTTTTAATTGGAAAAATAAAAGAAGCTGTTGGTCTCCAAGAACCTGTTGGCTCTATTATGCATGATGACGACTTCACGTAAGATGAAGCCATCAGTCTCAAAGCCGACAACTTCATCCCACTACCTAACGGCATCTACGCCTGGACGAGATGAGAAGCTGATGGGGAGAAAGTTGAAGGCAAGAAAGGAAATAGTGACGGGTCTAGCATGACTATACTTGGCCTCCATGAATATGCATATAAGGAAACATCTTGTGCCCCACAGCTAACCCTAATCAAGGGAATCCTTACAAGGAAAGTATCCCGTGACATACGCGTACTAATAAAGATCTTCTCTACAAGGAAAGACCCTCTCCACCAAGAAATGGATGTCAACTCTACGCTACTATAAAAACCCCAAAACCCTCACAAACCAAGGTACGTTTAATTCACCCTAGCTATGACACTCTAGAGTTGTGAAAAAATTCTCTAACTTGATCGTCGAAAGGTATTTGGCCAGTACCACACCGGTACCCTTCGTAGGTTCTTCTTCTTCCCTTTGTGTTGTGTAGTTCTTGCTTAGAGTACGTGAGGACCGTGTAGCTCACTGACAATTTTCGGCATCATCAATCTTAATAAAAGTTTTCTAGCATTGATGGTATTAATAGAATGGATTTTGAAGTATTAAACTAATGCATCAATGACACTTAGAAAAGTTTCAGTTTTTATGTTATTGATAGGTAATATAAGTTCCCATCCTCTCACTTCCATTATCCTCAAGCATCCTCCAATAACATTGATAAACAAGTACTCACACACACTACAAGTTTATACAGTTTGATAAGTACAATGGCATATAAATCACAAAGGACTGCTCTCATATAGATATATGCATGTTTGGCAGTGTTGGTACCTACAGGGCTAGCTCAGTTGCCACAAACACCTGGATTGCCTCAAATAACTAGATTGTCACAAATATTCAAATTGTCACAAATATCTGGATTGTTGCCACAAATAACTAGATTGTTCCCAAACCTTGGAGCTAGGGGACTTTCAGGGGCACATGGGCAGTGTTGGTCATCTCTTGTAGACATACCAGGGTGTCTTTACTCAAGTTTTTGGTTCACTTGTCAACGGCCAATTCAGCATTATAGGTTCCTCTTGTTGCAAAGCCATCTCGGAGATTAAGAGAAATTGCTTGTCTAATGTTCCCCTCCAATCCCATCTTTGCTCCATTACTCAATAACTCTTGTGGTCAACCATCTAAAGGAAACAGACAAGTCTCCGGAATCACTGTGAGTAAGGTTGCTTTACCAGGGATTTTACCGGGGAATCAAGACATATAGGAATGCTGGTCATCTCTTTCAGGTGTACCATGGTGTCTTACAGATGTTATGAATTCACTCTTTAATGGCAGAGTTAACTTCTTTGGCCCTACTTGTTGTAAAGCTATCAGTTTGGTTAGTGACCATTGCTTGCCTAAATTATTCCCTTTTAACCCAGCTTTTCATTCAACACTTAAAAATGTTTGTTTAACTGACTTTGGAGTTGGAGGACTTGCACCTTCACCTCTAAGAGTAGATCAAATCACTGTAAGCAAGCTCTATTTGCCAGTGAAATTACCTTTAATAGGACTATCAGACGAGAATTGGGAAAAAGACGTTGCAAAATGTTGGTCATCACTTTCAAGCATTAATTGGTGTGTTGATGAGATTTATGGAACACTTTCCAGGGACAAATTTAGTGTTGTCGGTCTTGCTTGCTGCAAATCCATCACTGTTATTAGTCACAAATGTTGGCCTAAGATGTTCCCACTCAACCCATTGTTCCCTCCGTTGCTCAAGAGTAAATGTGCACACAGTGCTTCTAGGGCTGCACCAAAACCTAGGAGAATTCGATCATGCCTACAAATTCAAATCGGCTCATCATTGGCTATTGCAATATTAATAATGCATTGGCTAGTGATCGTAGGGAAATGTGCTTTTTTTTTTTTTAATTTCAATTGAGAACAATGTTTCCTCGTGAGTTGTTTTTAGAATTTTCTTTTCACTAATAATATTCTAGTTCACATTTAAGCCATTGCACATCGTTCTTGGCATGAAGTTATTTCAAGTTGCATTTATTTAGGTGATTTACTCTCTTTTAGAATGTGTTACGCAAAAGGAATTGTGGCTTAAAATATTGGGATAAGTTCATTTTTTGGAATTTTTAATTTCATCCTAATTTATGCTACAATGTTGCGATCATCTAGTCACATAAAAAATTAATGGTGAACTGAAAATATTATATTGAAATTAAGACGGTACCACAATATTTCATTTCAATAAATTTTTTTTTTTGAAATGATCATGAGAAAGGAATTGGTAACTTTGGTTTCCTCTTGATTTTTAACATTTGAATTTTTGACAGTTAAATAACCTAGTTGTAAGTGCACAATTGTACCCGGACCCAAAAACAAGTGTTGGGCTCAGGCCCAATGAGTCTTATGCAATAAGATTTGTAGAGTGTGAATTTGAAATCTAGGTTCGGGATGTTGGAAGTTTGATTAGCAGGCTAGAGTGCCATAATCTATGCAAATGGTGAACGAATACGACAAAGAAACCTTCTCGGACGTAAGCCGATGACGATTTGTGTATATATATATATATTCTCTTTCTATGCCAAAGTTTACAACTCTTGGTTCCTGTTTTTTCTCAGCAGAAAGTGTTGATCCCCTTTCTCTTTCCTCTCTTGTTTCCTTATATACTTCTCCTTCACTGATTCATCCACGTGTCATACAAATCTTTCCCTTGGGTCCTTGTCCCATCCACCGCCTTCTTGAAGTCTTCAAATAATAGCAGGGAGGCTGAATCCTACTGTTCATAGGTCACTTCCCCATTAATGCGGCCAGGGAGGTAGATGCATGGTCTTTAATGTGGAGGTAGCAGCCTTTTCCTTAGATATTTCTCTCACATCCTTGCTTCTAGAGGGTGCTTGGATCACCCTCTTATCCATAAGTTTTTTTCCAGAATTCTACCTTTAACCCGTTTAGCAAGTCCCAGGGTCATCGCCGGGCCCGTCCGAGGAGACATTCCTCCTCGGACAACTCCTCGGACCTTTACAGTGCAGACTGACTTGTGAGCCTGGAGGCCTTGATAAAAAACAAACTGGTACCAGTCAATCAGACCTAAAACCCAAATGTTTATTCAAGAGTTTTTACCCCCCACACTAGTATTTATCAAGACCTAGTTATGAGTCTTTTCACCATACAAATAAAATTTTGAAATCAAGAAAATCTGCTTATGCTATTTCAAAACTTTTCACATGGTTTCAGTTTATTGGATATTTCACAAAATGATGCGATTGTGCAGAATCAAAATAAAAAATAAATATAACAATATGTTTTGTTTATTTTCATTAATAAAGTCTTATATTGTTAAATAAGGGATTTGAGTTCGAATTATGCCTACACAAAAAAGAAATAAAGTTGTGTCTTGACTTGACATTAAAAACAGTCATTATGGATCATACACCACAAATTTCAAATACTCTTATAACTATATATATATATATATATATATATATATATATATATATATAAAATAAATGTAAGATTAAAAAAATAAGAACATTGAATATTGTGTCCAATGAATTGTGAGTTGTAATTATCTTGTAATACAATATGCATACGAGCCACAAATTTTCTACTAGGGCGAAACACCGTCCTTTCCCTTAAAAAACAATAAGTATTTTTTTTTTAATTTAAAAACAAAACATAAGTATTAATAATTAAAAACAAAACTTTTGTGTAAAATAAATAAACAAATATATATATATATATATGTTTTTGTTACGATATAAAATAAATTTATATTTCTATATACAAAACTACATTTTTAAAATATATCATTTTTATTATAAAGCTAAAATTATTTTGATTCATTTAAAGAGGGTCACAATCCGATAAGTAATAAGTAGTATATACCAAATATTTAAATTCATTGAACATGCACAAATTATGGAAAGATGCTTAATTTAGTTTTTGTACTTCTCTGTTGTCTAAATGGTACTAATTAAAGATAAATTAAAATATATGTTCTTATTATTATTATTATTATTAGCATAATTTGTCAAGTTGCACCTGGTGTGGTTGTAAGTAATATTACAATAGTAAAATTTTTTTTATTGAAAGTGAATTTGACTAAATCTATTATTGAATTACATGTTCTCCTTATAGCCTATATGCCTGTAAAATTTCAAAATGATCAGAGATCAATAGCTCTTTAATCTATTAAATGTTCAAAATTTAAGTCTTAATTTGTATTTAAAAGTATGCAATAAAAATGAGTTTATGCACGAATAGTAAATAACATCAGATTAGCATGAAATTTGATAGGCATATTAAGAATATAGAAAAAAAAATGTAATTCAATAATGTGTAGGTTGGGTTAAAAAATGTAATTCATCAGTCAAAATTTTTACACAAATTTGATCAATATATTTTGGGTAATATGCATACAGGTTGGGTCAAAAATTTATATACTATAATAATAGAAAAGGATCAAAGAACTTATAATATATTTACTAAAATCTTTCTATTTTTCAGTTTTTGATGAGTATTCCTCATGTGAGTTTTTTTTTAACTAATAAGATTCTCTAGTGAGTTATATATAGTATAAACACAAAATCGAGGATACTGTAAACTAGAAGTTGCCGACTCTTTTACGTTTGGTTAATGGGAAAAGTAGAAACATCCAAGGTAGTTTTATTAGAAATCCTTGATCTTTATACCAAAAGACCCCTTTAGTTTTATCATTATTAAGATTAAATTCATTATTTTCAAGAACATCTTTGGGAAAAATGACCAGCATCAATGAAGTATAACTTACAATGATCTTAATGAAAGTTATCTAGCATTGATGGTATTAATAGAACAGATTTTGAAGTATTAAACTAATGCATCAATGACACTTAAAAAAATGTTTCAGTTTTTTGTCATTGATAGGTATTATAAGTTCCCATTCTCTCGCTTCCATTAGCCTCAACCATCCTTCAATACCATTGATAAACCAATACTCACAAACACTAAGAGTTTATCCAGTTTGATAAGAACCATGGCATATAAATCACAAAGGACTTCTCTCATATTGATATATGCATGTTTGGCAGTGTTGGTTCCTACAGGGCTAGCTCAGTTGCAACAAACACCTGGATTGCCTCAAATACCTGGATTGTCACAAATATCTGGATTGTTGCCACAAATAACTAGATTGTTCCCAAATCTTGGAGCTGGGGGACTTTCAGGGGCAAATGGGCAGTGTTTGTCATCTCTTGTAGACATACCAGGGTGTCTTACTCAAGTTTTTGGTTCACTTGTCAATGGCCAATTTAGCATTATAGGTTCCTCTTGTTGCAAAGCCATCTCAGAGATTGAGGGAAATTGCTTGACTAATTTGTTCCCCTTTAATCCTATCTTTGCTCCTTTGCTCAACAACTCTTGTGGTCAACCATCTAAAGGAAATAGACAAGTCTCTGGAATCACCACGAGTAAGGCCGCTTTACCAGGGATTTTACCGGGGAATCAAGACATACAAGAATGCTGGTCATCTCTTTCAGGTGTACCAGGGTGTCTTACGAATGTTATGAATTCACTCTTTAATGGCAGAGTTAGCTTCTTTGGCCCTTCTTGTTGTAAAGCCATCACTTTGGTCAGTGACCATTGCTTGCCAAAGTTGTTCCCTTTTAACCCAGCTTTTCATTCAACACTTAAAAACATCTGTTTAACTGGCTCTAGAGTTGGAGGACCTGCACCTTCACCTCTAGGTGCAGATCAAATCATTGTGAGCAAGGTCTATTTACCAGTGAAATTACCTTTCCTAGGACTATCACATGGGAATTGGGAAAAAGACGTTGCAAAATGTTGGTCATCACTTTCAAGCATTAATCGGTGTGTTGATGAGATTTACAGAACACTTTCTAGGGGCGAATTTAGCATTGTCGGTCCAGCATGCTGCAAATCCATCACTATTATTAGTCACAAGTGTTGGCCCAAGATGTTCCCACTCAACCCATTGTTCCCTCCGTTGCTCAGGAGTAAATGTGCACGCAATTCTAGGGTTGCACCAAAACCTAGAAGAATTTGATCATGCCTATGAATTCAGACAGGCTAATCATTGGCTACTGCAATATTAATAATGCATTAGCTGGCGATTGCAGGAAAATGTGGTCCTTTTTTTTTTTTTGGAGTTTTATTGAGACCAGTGTTTCCTAGTGTGTTGTTTTAAGAATTTTCAATGCAACAATAAAATTCTTGTTGGCATTTAAGCCATTGCATGCACGTTTTTCTTCAAATGAATTTAGTTCAAGTTGCATTTATTTAAGTGATTTACTCTCTTTTAGAATGGGTTATGCAAAAAGGCATTGTGGCTTAAAATATATGCTTAAAATATCGTAATAACTTCATTTTTGAGAATTTACAGTTTCATTCTAATTTATGCTACAATGTTGGGATCATCTAGTCACAGGAAAAAAATAATGGTGATATAAAAATAGTATATTGAAATCAAAAGGAAAAAACAAAATTTCATTTCAATAAAAAAATTTGAAATGATCTAGAGAAAAGAATAGGTAACTTTGGTTTCCTCTTGATTTTCAATGGTTGAATTACAAAAAGTTAAATACAACGAAAGAAAAGTGAACAAACAAATAACGTATAGTTGGATGTGATTTGGGTAACCTAGTAACTTATCAAGACCTAGTTATGGGTCTTTTGACTATATAGATAAAATGTTGAAATCAAGAAAATGTGTTTATGCTATTTGAATAGTTTTGTCATGGTATCAGTCTATTGGATATTTCACAAAATGTGGCTGGACATTATCAAAATAAAAAATAAATATAACAACATGTTTTGGTTATTTTCAATGATAATGTCTTATATTTTAAAATAATGGACTTGAGTTCAACTTATGCCTACCCAAAAAAGAAATCAAGTAGTATCTTGGCTTTACATTAAAAAACAGTCATTACGGATCTTACATCACAAATTTTCAAATATTAATGAACGTTCAAGAATTTTGTACTGATGCTTAATTTTGTATTTTTTTTGGGTACTTCTCTAGTGCCTAAATGCTACTAATTAAATATAAATTTAAAATATCAGTTATTAACATTATTATTGGCATAATTTTCAAGTTACACCTAGTGTGGCTTTAAGTAATATTACAACAATTAATTAATTATTTTTTTTTTTGGTGAAAGTGATTTTTACTAAATCTATTGTTGAATTCCATGTTCCTCATATAACCTTCATGCTTATAAAATTTCAAAATAATCAGAGATCAATAGATCGTTAATCTATTAATTGTTCAAAATTTAAGTCTCAATTTGTATATTAAAATTATACATTAAAAATGAGCTTTTGGACCAAACAATAAATAACATTAGATTAGCATGAAATTTGACATGCGTATTAAAAATATAGAAAAAAATGTAATTCAATAGTGTGTACGTTGGGTTAAAAAATATAATTCATCAGCCATAATTTTTTACACAAATTTGATTAATATATTCTAGGTAGTACGCTTACAGTTTGGGTGAAAATATTTATATACTATAATAATAGAAAATGATCAAAACACTTGAAGTATTTTCCTTAAAATGTTTCAATTTTTCTCTTTTTGAGGAGTATTTCTCCTGCAATTTTTTATTTATTTTTTTTTTTATAACCGATAAAATTCCCCTGTAAGTGATATATAGTATATCCACAAAATTGTGGATATTGTAAATTAGAAGTTGACGACTCTTTTATGTTTGGTTAATGGGAAAAGTAGCAAGAACCATGGCAGTTTTATTTGAAATCCTTGATCTTTATACCAAAAGACCCTTTCAATTTTATCATTATTAAGATTAAATTTGTTATTTTCAAGAACATCTTTGGGACCCTTCAGTTTTATCATTATTAAGATTATATTCATTATTTTCAAGAACATCTTCGGGAAAAATGACCAGCATCAATGAACTATAACTTACCAAGATCTTAATGAAAGTTTTCTAGCATTGATGGTATTAATAGAATGGATTTTGAAGTATTAAACTAATGAATCAATGACAATTAAAAAAGTTTCAGTTTTTACGTCGTTGATAGGTACTATAAGTTCCCATCCTCTAGCTTCCATTAGCCTTAACCATCCTCCAATACCGTTAAAAACTAGTACTCACACACACAACGAGTTTATTCAGCATTATAGGTTCCTCTTGTTGCAAAGCCATCTCGGAGATTGAGGGAAATTGCTTGTCTAATTTGTTCCCCTCCAATCCCATCTTTGCTCCTTTGCTCAACAACTCTTGTGGTCAACCATCTAAAGGAAACAGACAAGTCTCCAGAATCATCGCAAGTAAGGCCGCTTTACAAGAGATTTTACCAGGGAATCAAGATATACAGGAATGCTGGTCATCTCTTTCAGGTGTCCAGGGTGTCTTACAGATGTTATAAATTCACTCTTTAATGGCAGAGTTAACTTCTTTGGCCCTACTTGTTGTAAAGCCATCAGTTTGGCCAATGACCATTGCTTGCCTAAATTGTTCCCTTTTAACTCGGATTTTCATTCAACACTTAAAAACGTATGTTTAACTAGCTCTGGAGTTGGAGGACCTGCACCTTCACCTTGAGCAGCAAATCAGATCACTGTGAGCAAGCTCTATTTGCCAGTGAAATTACCTTTCCTAGGACTATCAGACAAGAATTGGGAAAAAGATGTTGCGAAATGCTGGTCATCACTTTCAAGCATTAATCGGTGTGTTGATGAGATTTACTAAACACTTTCTAGGGGAGAATTTAGCGTTGTTGGTCCTGCATGTTGCAAATCCATCACTGTTATTAGTCACAAGTGTTGGCCCAAGATGTTCCCACTCAACCCATTGTTCCCTCCGTTGCTTAGGAGTAAATGTGCACGCAATTCTAAGGCTGCACCAAAACCTAGAAGAATTTGATTATGCCTATGAATTTAGACAGGCTCATCATTGGCTACTGCAATATTAATAATGCATTAGTTGGGGATTGTAGGAAAATGTGGTCTTTTTTTTGGAGTTTAATTGAGACCAATGTTTCCTAGTGTGTTGTTTTAGAATTTTCAATTCATCAATAAAATTCTTGTTGGCATTTAAGTCATTGTATGCATGTCGTTCTTCAAGATGAACTAGGGCAAATATTGTCTCTTGGCACAATTTGCATGAACAAGACTTTGCTCAAAACTCGCACATCCCTAGACGGCCCTTAAAATAATCCTTATATATGTTTAGGGTTGTGAGAAAAGAAAGCCTAAATACATACTCATGGATTGGATGAAAAATAGCTTTAAAAAACTGAGTTTCATAAATCTCGATAGATACCCTAGTTGTTCTTCATGTCGTTCTTCATACATACTCTAGTTGTTGAGTTTTAATGAACAACACTTCTTCACTTGATTCTTGGACAAATTTGCATGGCTTTAACACTTGAACTTGAAACCTTGTTTTTTGAAGCATTAAACACATCTTAGATCTTCCCAATTACAAGTAAAGTGTGTTTTGTCAAAGGATTAGCCAATACATAAAATGTTGACATATGTTCCTAACATCAACACATATGTCCTAATACATTTATTTAAGTGATTTACTCTCTTTTAGAATTTGTTATGCAAAAAGGCATTGTGGCTTAATATATATGCTTAAAATATCGTGATAAGTTCATTTTTTTGAATTTACATTTTCATTCTAATTTATGCTACAATGTGGGGATCATCTAGTCACAGAAAAACATTAATGGTGATATGAAAATAGTACATTGAAATTAAAATGACAACACAATATTTCATTTCAATAAAAAAATTTGAAATGTTCTTGAGAAAAGAATTGGTAACTTTGGTTTCCTCTTGATTTGCAACAGTTGAATTTGTAATTCAACAAAAGAAAAGTGAACAAGAAAATAATGTGTAGTTGAATGTGAGTTGCATAGCCTAGTAATTTTCCAAGACCTAGATATGAGTGTTTTGACTATATAAATAAAGTATTGAAATCAAGAAAATGTGTTTATGCTATTTGGATACTTTTTCCATGGTATCAATCTATTGGATATTTCACAAAATGTGGCTATACAACATCAAAATAAAAAATAAATATAACAACATGTTTTGGTTATTCTCAATGATAATGTCTTATATTTTAAAATAATGGACTTGAGTTCAAATTATGCCTACCCCAAAAAGAAATCAAGTGGTGTCTTGGTAAAAAATACAGGTAGGATAAAAAAAATAAAAAATTTGAATATTGTGTCCTATGAATTGTGAGTTGAAATATTCTTGTAATACAATTAATACACATATGCATTGATGAGGCACAAATTTTCCGCCAAGGACCAAACACCCTCCTTTCCCTTAAAAACAATAAGTATGTGTAATTTTTCTATAAAAACAAAACATAAATATTAATAATTAAAAACAAAACTTTTGTGTGTGTGTGTATATATATATATTTTATTTATTTATTACGATATCAAATAAATTTATATTCTAAAAATAAAACTATATTTTTAAAGCATTCTATTTTTATTATAAATCTTAAAGTTATTTTGATTTATTTAAAGAGGGTTAAAATCTCATAAGTAATAAGCAGTATATACCAAGTATTTAAATTAATTGAACATTTACAAATTCTGTACTGATGCTTAATTTTGTAAGGTTTTTTCTTTTTTGTACTTCTCTAGTGCCCAAATGCTACTAATTAAAGATAATTTTAAAATATCAGTTGTTAACTTTATTATTGGCATAATTTGTCAAGTTACACATTGTGTAGCTCTAAGCAATGTTATAACAGTTAAAATGTTTCTTTTTTTTTAATGTGAATTTTACTAAATCTATTGTTGAATCACATGTTCCCTGTATAACCTTCATGCTTGTAAAATTTCAAAATGATTAGAGATCAAATGCTCCTTAATCTATTAATTGTTCAAAATTTAAGTCTTAAATTGTATATAAAAATTATACATTAAAAATGAGCTTTTGGACCGAATAGTAAATAACATAAGATTAGCATGAAATTTGACACATGAATGAAGAATATAGAAAAAAAAAATGTAATTTAATAGTGTGTACATTGGGTTAAAAAATGTAATTCATCAGACAAAATTTTTTACCCAAATTTGATAAATGCATATTTGGTTATTACACATACAGTTTGGGTGAAAAGATTTATATAGTATAATAATAGAAAAGGATCAAAATACTTGAAGTATATTCATTAAAATTTTTCAATTTTCTCTTTTTGTGGAATATTTCTTCTATGAGTTTTTTTAACCAGTAAAATTCCCCTGAGAGTCATGTATAGTATATACACAAAATTATGGATATTGTAAATTAGAAGTTGATGACTCCTTTACGTTTGGTTAATGGGAAAAGTAGCAACAACCAATGTAGTTTTATTTGAAATCCTTGGTCTTTATACCCATAGACCCCTTCAATTTTATCATTATTAAGATTAAATTCGTTATTTTCAAGAATATTTTTGGGACCCATCAGTTTTATCATTATTAAGATTATATTCATTATTTTCAAGAACATCTTTGAGAAAAATAACCAGCATCAATGAAGTATAATTTACCATGATCTTAGTGAAAGTTTTCTAGCATTGATGGTATTAATAGAACAGATTTTGAAGTATTAAACTAATGCATCAATGACACTTAAAAAAGTTTCAATTTTTGTGTCATTGATATATAGGTACAATAAGTTTCCTTCCTCTCGCTTCCATTAGCCTTAAGCATCCTTCAATACCATTGATAAACTAGTACTCACACACACTATGAGTTTATCCAGGTTGATAAGTACCATGGCATATAAATTACAAAGGACTGCTCTCATATTGATATATGCATGTTTGGTAGTGTGGGTTCCTACAGGGCTAGCTTAGTGGCAACAAACACCTGGATCGCCTCAAATACCTAGATTGTCACAAATACCTAGATTGTCATAAATATCTGGATTGTTGCCACAAATAACTAGATTGTTCCCAAACCATGGAGCTGGGGGACTTTCAGGGGCAAATGGGCATTGTTTGTCATCTCTTGTAGACATACCAGGGTGTCTTACTCAAGTTTTTGGTTCACTTGTCAATGGCCAATTCAGCATTATAGGTTCCTTTTGTTGCAAAGCCATCTCGGAGATTGCTTGACTAATTTGTTCCCCTCTAATCCCATCTTTGCTCCTTTGCTCAATAACTCTTGTGATCAACCATACAAAGGAAACAGATAGGTCTCCGGAATTATCATGAGTAGGGCCGCTTTACTAGGGATTTTACTGGGAAATCAAGACATATAGGAATGCTGGTCATCTCTTTTAGGTGTACCAGGGTGTCTTACAGATGTTATGAATTCACTCTTTAATGGAATAGTTAACTTCTTTGGCCCTACTTGTTGTAAAGCCATCACTTTGGTAAGTGACCATTGCTTGCCTAAATTGTTCCCTTTTAACCCAGCTTTTCATTTAACACTTAAAAACGTTTGTTTAATTGGCTCTGGAGTTGGAGGACCTGCACCTTCACCTCTAGGAGTAGATTAGATCACTGTGGGCAAGCTCTATTTGCTAATGAAATTACCTTTCCTAGGACTATCAGACAGAAGTTGGGCAAAAGATGTTGCAAAAAGCTGGTCATCACTTCCAAGCATTAATTGGTGTGTTGATGAGATTTATGGAACACTTTCCAGGGGTGAATTTAGTGTGGTCGGTCCTGCTTGCTACAAATCCATCACTATTATTAGTCACAAGTGTTGGCCCAAGATGTTCCCTCTCAACCCCTTGTTCCCTCTGTTGCTCAAGAGTAAATGTGAACGCAATTCAAGGGCCACACCAAAACCTAGGAGAATTTGATCATGCCTGTGAATTCAGACAGGCTCATTATTGGTTACTACAATATGAATAATGCATTGACTAGTGATTGTAGGAAAATGTGTTTTTTTTTTTTTGGAGTTTAATTGAGACTAGTGTTTCCTTGTGTGTTATTTTTAGAATTTTCAATTTGTCAATAAAATTCTTGTTGGCATTTAAGCCATTGCATGCACGTCGTTCTTGGAATGAATTTAGTTCAAATTGCATTTATTTCAGTGATGATAGGCCAAGAATGTATTGACCTCTTGTGATAAATTAACCAATTAATTTAGCCAAGTGTTAGGACATATGTGAATCATCTTAGGAACATATGTCATTTAGTATTGGCTTATCCTTTGACAAAACACACTTTACTTGTATTTGGGTACATCTAGATGTGTTTAATACTTTATAGAACAAGAGTTCAAGTCTAGTATTAAAACTATGCAAATCTGTCCAAGAAATAAGTGAAGAAGTGTTGATTCATTAAAACTCAATAGATAGCTCGATAGATAGCTATGTATCGAGGCTCGAAAGATACTATCTATCGAGGTATCTATCAAGAATTACGAAATTCAGATTTCTAGATCTGATTTTCAGCTCATGCTTATTTATTTGTGTGGGGTTTCTTTTCTCACAACCCTAGACATATATAAGGCTTATTTTATAAGCCGTCACATAAGAGAATACAAGGAGAACACATGCAAAAGGTGACCGATACCTTATTCTCTCAAAAAGAAGCTACTGCGTCTTTGCGCCTTAGGGTTTTGTAACCACATGCTTCTTAATCCTTAAGTTGGTGAGTGAGTCATGTACTGAGATTTGTGCAAAGAAGTTAGTCACGTACTGGGATCCGTGCATAAAAGGGTGGCGTTTATATATTGAAGAGTTTAGAGGTTCTGAAGTGGTAGAAGGTTTCTGCTGTAAGTTCATCTACGGAGATTGTAGAGTCTAGGGACAAAGGTTTTGTATTAGATTTGAATCTTCTCTTTACTATAGTGAATTGTTTTTCGGGAAGGTTTCCCCCAAGTTTTTTTACTGTGAAATTAGTTTGTTTTATTGGTTTTCTTGGGTCATCATATATTGTCTTATTTAATTTTCTGTTGTACATGATATTGATGTTTGTTTGTTTTAACAATTTTTATACATAATAAATCTAATTAACAACTTGGGTTTAAAACTTGTTAATTCTATCAACCGGGATCTAAATTTCCTAACACCAAGTTAATTAATTAATTCAATTACCATGCAAAACGCGTGTTAGTACAAACAAATCACGAACTAAGTTAAATGCAGCGGAAAATAAAGTTGACACGATGATTTGTTTACAAATGGGGAAAACCTCCAAAGCAAAAACCCCATCGGGTGATTTTAAGGTCACCACTCCTGAGAATCCACTATTATCACAATAATCGGTTACAAGTAAAGGAATCTCAGTACCTTATGCCAACCTATAATTGAACCCTTACCCCAATACATAATTGGACTTGTTCTGTAATGATAATTTCTCATTTTCAATGCACGACTCCCAGTAACGTGATTAACCAATCGATGCGCGGATCTTAGTACGCGGCTTACTCCTTTGCACGAATCCAAGTACATGACTAACCCACCAACTTGAGAAAGATGTTGGCTGCAAAGTTTTTCAGTTTATCAACACAGTGAAGATCATGAAGCTCTTTGGTTACAAAACCCTACGGCGTACAAACGTATCAGTTTCTTCAAGAGAAAGATGAACTAGGGCAAATTCTGTTTTCGGTCAATTTGCATGAACAAACACTTTGCCTCACACTTGCGTTACCTTTGACGGCTCTTAAAATAATCCTTATATATGTTTAGGGTTGTGAGAAAAGAAAGCCTAAACACATACACATGGATATGCATGAAATCAGATCTGAAAAACTGATTTTTGTAAATCTCAATAGATAGGTTATCTATCGAGCAGCTGTCGAGCATCAGGCTAAAGATCCCTTTTAAATCTCGATAGATGCTATCTGTCGAGCTAGTTGTAGAGCTTTAAAATCCAGTACTTCTTCACTTGTTTCTTGGATAGATTTGCATGGCTTCAATACTTGAACTTGAATCTTGTTCCTTGAAATATTAAACACATCCTAGATCTACCCAATTACAAGTAAAGTGCTTTTTGTCATAGGATTAGCCAATTCTAAATGACATATGTTCCTAACATGATTCACATATGTCCTAACAAGTGATTTACTCTCTTTTAGAATGTGTTATGCAAAAAGGCATTGTGGCTTAATACATATGCTTAAGACATCGTGATAAGTTCATTTTTTAGAATTGACATTTGCATTCTACTTTATGCTACAATGTTGGGATCATCTAGTCACGGGAAAAAAATTAATGGTGATACGGAAATAGTCTATTGAAATTAAAAGGACAACACAATATTTCATTTCAATAAAAAAGTTTGAAATGATCTTGAGAAAAGAATTGGTAACTTTGGTTTCCTTTTGATTTTCAACAATTGAATTACTGAATGTTAAATACAAAGAAAGAAAAGTGAACAAATAAACAACGTATAGTTGGATGTGAGTTGGGTAACCTAGTAACTTATCAAGACCTAGTTGTGAGTCTTCTAACTATATAAATAAAATATTGAAATCAAGAAAATGTGTTTATGCAATTTGAATACTTTTTTCATGGTATCAGTGTATTGGATATTTCACAAAATGTGGCTTTACAGTATCAAAACAAAAAATAAATATAACAACATGTTTAGGTTATTTTCAATGATAATGTCTTATATTTTAAAATAATGGGCTCGAGTTCGAATTATGCCTACCCAAAAAAGAAATCAAGTAGTGTACTTGCTCGACATTAAAAAATAGTCATTTTGGGTCATACATTACAAATTTTCAAATATTATTGTAACTATATATGTAAAAAATAATTGTAGGATAAAAAAATAAAAAAAGATGAATATTGTGTCTTATGAATTGTGAGTTGAAATTTTCTCGTAATACAATATGCATATGCAATGAGAAGGCACAAATTTTCCGCCATGGACGAGACATCCTCCTTTCCCTTAAAAAACATTAAGTATGTGTAATTTTTCTATAAAAGCAAAAAATAAGTATTAATAATTAAAAACAAAACTTTTGTGTATATATATAAATATATATTTTTATTATGATATTAAATAAATTTATGTTTCTATATATAAAACTGTATTTCATTTTTATTATAAATATTAAAGTAATTTTGATTCGTTTAAAGATGGTCACAATCCCAAAAGTAAGAAGGAGTATGTACCAAGTCTTTAAATTAATTGAACATTCTCAAATTTTTAATGATGCTTAATTTAGTGTTTTTTTTTAAAATTTTTTTTATTGTACTTCTCTAGTGCCCAAATGCTACAAGTTAAAGATAAATTTAAAATATTTGTTATTATCATTATTATTGGCATAATTTGTCAAGTTACACCTAGTAAGGCTTTAAATACTGTTACAACCGTTAAAATGTCTTTTTTTATGTGAATTTTGCTAAATATATTGTTGAATTACATGTTCTCCGTATAACCTTCATGCTAGTAAAATTTACAAATGATCTGAGATCAATAGCTCGTTAATCTATTAATTGTTCAAAATTTTAGTCTTAATTTGTATATTGAAATTATACATTAAAGATGAGCTTTTGGACTAAATAGTAAATAACATCAGATTAGCATGAAATTTAACAAGCATATTAAGAATATAGGAAATGTAATTCATTAGTGAAAAATTTTTACACAAATTTGATTAATATATTTTTGGCAACATGCATATAGTTTGGGTGAAAAGATTTATGTACGTTTTTAGACCCCTTAAAACACACTTTGTTTAACCTAGTTATTTAGCCAAGTGATTAACTTAGGTAAATTATTCAAATCTAGGTTAACACAAGTAAATCATATCATGCAACGCAGTGCGAAAAAGTAAATAACACACGATATGATAACTCAGGAAAACCAAATTGGTAAAAAACCTGAGGAGAATTTAACCTAGCTATCCTCAAGGTAAAACAAAATTCACTATGAAAGAATTGAAGTTTTACAATAGCGACTTAGATCACTACCATCCTATTACTATCTCGAGTAGAAAACTTACTACCACGACCACGTGGCAGCTCTGAGTCCACAAACTACTTCTTTCTTAGATCCATAGCATCCACAAGTATACCACTTGTATTTCTTTAAGTTCTTTATGCAACAACTGAAATGATCACCAAGCTCTCAACATCAATCTCGATCTTGATAACTCTAAGTATGTATGAAGGCAAACACCTCTAGATCTCATAAGAGATTCACACACACAGCATAAACAACAACCTAAAAACGTGGCTAGGGTTTTTCCTTTTATACTTAAGGCAAAATATAAAACCCTACACGTCAAACGGGCTTGGACTGAGTTGGAAAAATCTGCAGGAAAACAATCTGCATGAGCTTCGATCGATCGAGTCTAATTTTCGATCGATCGAGCCTTGTAGAAAGTGAACAGTAATTTTCTGCAATTACTCGATTCCAGCATTACATTAAACATACTTTGAGCAGCCTAAATCTAGACTCTAAGTTTTGAACATAGTTTGCCAACATTACATATTGAAGTTCTAATACATTTAGATCCTAAATCCTTAGAACCTAACAATTTATATACTATAATAATAGAAAAGGATTAAAACACATAATATATTTATTTATTAAAATGTTTTCATTTTTCTCTTTTTGAGGAGTTTTTCTCCTGTGAGTTTTTTTTTTTCAAAAGATAAAATTCTACTGTGAGTTATATATATAGTATATACACAAAATCGTGGATATTGTTAATTAGAGGTTGACAACTCTTTTACGTTGGTTAATGGGAAAAGTAGCAACAACTCTTTTATTTGAAATCCTTGATCATTATACCGAAAACCCCTTTAGTTTTATCATCATTAAGATTAAATTCATTATTTTCAAGAACATCCTTGCGACCCTCAAGTTTTATCATTATTAGATTAAATTCAGTATTTTCAAGAACATCTTTGGGAAAAATGACCAGCATCAATGAAGTATAGCTTACCCTGATCTTAATGAAAGTTTTATCGCATTGATGGTATTGATAGAATGGATTTTGAAGTATTAAACTAATGCATCAATGACACTTAAAAATGTTTCAGTTTTTATGTCATTGATAGGTACTATAAGTTCCCCTCCTCTTGCTTCCATTAGCCTCAAGCTAGCTCCAATACCATTGATAAACCAGTACTCACACACACTACAAGTTTATCTACTTTGATAAGTATCATGGCATATAAATCACAAAGGGTTGCTCTCATATTGATATATGCATGTTTGGCAATGTTGGTTCCTACAGGGCTAGCTTAGATGCAACAAACACTTGGATTGTCTCAAATACTTGGATTGTCACAAATATCAAGATTGTCACAAATATTTGGATTGTTGCCACAAATAACTAGATTGTTCCCAAACCTTGGAGCTGGGGGACTTTTAGGGGCAAATGGGCAATGTCTATCATCTCTTGTAGACATACCAGGGTGTCTTACTCAAATTTTTGGTTCACTTGTCAATGGACAATTCAACATTATAGGTTCCTTTTGTTGCAAAGTGTTGGAACATTTTAATATTAAATAATTAAAATGAATAAATTTTATAACATAAATGTAAAGATGTGGGAGTGAATGTGGAAGATAAGGAGTTAGTGAAAATGTTTAATCCCACATTGAAAAGGAGAGAGACTATTTTGTTCTTTTTAATTGTGGTGATTAATGGGCTAACATGAATTGTCTCAAATATTGGGTCAGATACGTGCGCAAGGGGGAGGTGAAGGGTGGAGGTGTCAAATTTGCAAATGAGTCAGCACCTTGGATCCTCCTACTTGACAGCCCATTCAGAGTAATTACCATATCCGTTGGTGGGTAAATGGCCCGAATTAATATTCCATTTTTATTATGAAAAATAATGAGCCATTAACCCACTTAATGGACTATCCGTTTGAGCCTTTTCATTATTCAAAAAACTCCTTATCTCACAATTAATCTTGTAACACCCACTATATCAGAATAATGGACCTAATTAATCACATTAATTTGGATAGTAATTTCGTGAGGCCCATTGAGCCTATAAATAGACCCATTCAGACACAATCCAAATGACTGCAATATACACTAAAAAAATAGAGAGATTCTTGGCAAGGAAGGGTGTTCTTTCTGGTGGAGTTTTGGGCTTGAACACTTTGTGCAGAGGTTGTTCTAGCCATACGACACTTGTTGGGCTGTTGTATCCTGGGGGAGACAAGTCAGAGACGGTCTGCACCGGTTACAAAGTTTAGCCAACCAAGGGCTTGAATCTCCTTAAAGAGAGCGAGTGTCGCGCCTCAGTCCAAATAGTGTTGTGTAATCTCTTTCTTTAAATTAATAAAAAATTTAGAAGTATTATTCATTTTCTCTTCGTGTTATTTCCATTATCGTTGTGTTTGCACCAACAATTTTAAGGAGATTCAATACATGGAGTCTACACAAGAGAAACCAAATGAGCCTGTTGGAGATCTCAACAAGCCCTTTCACTTTAAGGGAGCCCACTTCAAGAGGTGGAAAGGAAAATTTCCTCTTCTACTTGAGCCTTCTCAAAGTTGCCTACATCCTCACTGAGAAGAATCCGTCAAAGGTTCCTACCAATGAGATGAGTGACGAAGAATATATTCTTCATTAAGAAAAAATAGATAAGTATACAAAAGATGAATATAATTGTCGCTCTTATCTATTGAATTGTCTTGCCGATCATTTCTATGATTATTATGATACAACTTACAAGTCTGCTAAAAAAATTTGGAAAGCTTTACAAAGCAAGTATGATACCGAGGAGGCAGGTGCAAAGAAGTATGTTGCTAGTAGATTTTTCCGTTACCAAATGGTGGATGGAAAATCGGTGATGGATCAAGCGCAAGACTTCCAAATGATTGTAGCAGAATTGAGATCCGAAGACATAAAGATTGGAGACAATTTGGTGGTAGCCGGCATAATTGACAAACTACCACAATCTTGGAGGAAATTCCAAAAGACTTTGTGGCACAAACAAAAGGAGACATCCTTGGAGACCTTGATCACACGCATCCGTGTGGAGGAGGAGGCTAGAGGACAAGATGCACTCATGACACAAGAGAGCAATGGTAATTCCACCACAAAGGTAAACCTTATTTCATCCAATAATAATATGCCCAAAAATCATTTTCCTAGAAATGGTCAATTGAAGCCAAAAAAGAAAGTCTTTAAAAACAATAATAGATCACCTCAAGGAAGGGGAAACCTAAATAAAAATTACAATAAGAACCAAGGACCCCCTTCACAAGATCAATTTAATAGATCCTGTTTTGTCTGTGGCAAGAGTGGGCATATTGGTCGATTTTGCAAATTTCGAAAACGTGAATCTGTCCTGCAAGCTAAAGTAACCGAAGAGCTTTTAGTAACTATGATTACAGACATCAATATGGTGCAATATGTTGAAGGGTGGTGGGCAGATTCTGGGGCTAATAGGCACGTCTGCTATGACAAAAATTGGTTCAAATTGTACACTCCTTTTGAAGAAGAAAAAACTGTTATGCTTGGTGACTCTAGCAAAACCAAGGTTCTTGGGAGTGGTGAGGTTGAATTGAAATTCACTTCTGGACGTGTGCTAACATTGAAAGATGTATTTTACACTCCGTCCATGAGGAAGAATTGGATGTCAAGTTTTTTGCTTAACAAGGCTGGCGTCAAGCAAACTATGGAATCTGATAATTATGTAATCACTAAAAAGGGATTATTTGTGGGAAAGGGTTATTCTTGTGATGAAATGTTTAAATTAAATGTTGAGAATAATAAAGTATCTACCAGTTCAGTTTATATGCTTTCTTCTGTTAATTTTTGGCATGCTCGTTTGTGTCATATAAATAGTAGATATGTGGGAATCATGAGTAGTTTAGGATTAATTCCAAGACTGTCAAAAGATTTTGAAAAATGTGAAACTTGTAGTCAAGCTAAGATTACAAAAAGGCCTCATAAAAGTGTTGTAAGAAATACCGAATTGCTTGAGTTAATTCACTCCGATTTATGTGAATTTGAGGGAATTTTAACTCGTGGAGGAAATAGATATATTATCACTTTTATTGATGATTTCTCAAAATATACAACTATTTATTTGTTGAAAAATAAAAGTGATGCTTTTGAAAAATTTCAAGATTTTTTAAAAGAAGTTGAAAATCAATTCGGTAGAAAAATAAAAAGAATAAGAAGTGATAGAGGCCGTGAGTATGAATCAAGTGCATTCAACTCATTTGTTCAGTCTTTGGGAATTATCCATGAAACTACTGCACCATATTCACCTGCTTCTAATGAGGTGGCTGAAAGAAAAAATAGAACTTTAATTGAGTTAACAAATGTCATGTTAATTGAATCTGGTGCACCTTTGCATTTTTGGGGTGAAGCTATTTTAACTGCATGTTATATTTTAAATAGGGTGCCACATAAAAAGTCACACACCACACCTTTTGAGATGTGGAAAGGACATAAGCCAAATTTGGGATATTTGAGAGTATGGGGTTGTCTTGCTTATGTAAGGCTTACTGACCCTAAAATACCTAAATTAGGTATAAGAGCTACTACCTGTGCTTTTCTTAGTTATGCATTTAATAGTGCAGCCTATAGATTTTTTAATCTTGAAAACAAAATAATTTTTGAATCTGGTGATGCAATTTTTCATGAAGAAAAATTTTCTTTTAAATTGAAAAATAGTGGGGGTGAAGAAAATATTTTGTCACAACCCAGTTCTTCTACGTCACATCTACAAAATCAAGAAAATCTTGAAATGGAACCTAGAAGAAGTAAAAGAGCTAGAGTTGAAAAGGATTTTGGTCATGATTATTATGTTTTTAATATTGAGGAAAATCCCCAAAATTTAAAAGAGGCTTTAACATCACCTGATGCTATTTTTTGGAAAGAGGCTGTAAATGATGAGATGGAATCTCTAATTTCTAATAAAACTTGGAAATTAATAGATCTTCCACTAGGTTGTAAGACCATAGGTTGTAAATGGGTCCTTAGAAAAAATTTAAAACCGGATGGATCAATAGATAAGTTTAAAGCTAGATTTGTTGCAAAAGGCTTCAAACAAAAAGTTGATCTTGATTTCTTTGATACATTTTCTCCGGTAACAAGAATTACATCTATTAGATTGTTAATTGCTATTGCCGTAATTTTTGATTTGAAAATTCATCAAATGGATGTAAAAACTGCTTTTTTAAATGGGGACCTAGAGGAAGAGATTTATATGGATCAACCCGAAGGCTTTGTAGAGCCTGGACAAGAAAGCAAGGTATGTAAGCTAACTAAATCTCTATATGGCTTAAAACAAGCACCTAAACAGTGGCATGAAAAGTTTGATTCCTGCATGATTGAGAATAGTTATAAATCAAATGAATGTGATAAATGTATTTATTCTAAATCATGGAATAATTTACATGTTATTATTAGCCTCTATGTGGATGATATGTTAATTTTTGGCTCAAATATGCAGGTTATAAATGAGACAAAAAATATGCTTAAACACCATTTTGATATGAAAGATCTTGGTGGGGCTAATTTTATTTTGGGCATGAAAATTACAAAAACATGTGATGGAATATATCTTGATCAATCACATTATGTTGATAAAATATTGAGAAAATATAATTTTCATGATCACAAAAGTGAAGCTACTCTTTTTGATTCTAGTGTTCATTTATTTCCTGTTAATAATGATAATGAGATTTTTAATCAAAAGGATTATGCTAGCATCATTGGTAGTTTACGTTATGCTACTGATTGTACTAGACCTGACATTGCATATGCAGTAAGAGTGCTAAGCAGATTTACTAGCAAGCCTAGTAAAGATCATTGGCTAGCTATTGAGCGAGTCGTGAGATATTTAATTGGTACCAAAAGTTATGGCTTGTTTTATAAAAAATACCCTGCTGTGATTGAAGGTTTTAGTGATGCCGATTGGAATACTATGTCAGGTGATTCTCTCTCTACCACTGGTTATATTTTTACATTAGGTAGTAGTGCCATTTGTTGGAAATCTAAAAAGCAAACAATAATTGCTAATTCAACAATAGAAGCTGAATTAACAGCATTAGCTTCAGCTAGTGAAGAGGCAAATTGGCTTAGAGATTTGTTATATGAAATTCCACTTTGGGAAAAGCCAATTCCACCTATATTAATTCATTGTGATAGCACTGCTGCAATTGGTAGAGTTAAAAACCGTTATTACAATGGTAAATCCAGACCTATAAGAAGAAAGCACAGTACCGTGCGATCTTATTTGAGTAGTGGCATCATAACTGTAGATTATATTAAATCTAATGATAATCTTGCAGATCCATTTACCAAGGCCTTGGCAAAAGATAGAGTTTGGAATACATCGAGGGGGATGGGACTAAAGTCCATAGAATTATGAGCCATATATGAGGATACCCAACCCAAAGACCAGAGATCCTGGGAATTGGGTTCAATGGGAAAAACGAATCATACGATGGTCGTAAGAAATGCACAATTAATTTTGTTAATTATTTATTTTGTAAATAATTTTTTAATTGCTCATCCCTATGATGTAAGTGCATTTATCCTGTAATGTGGAGAGGTTGAGTAAAAAACTCTTAATGAAATTTGTAGCTCGTATGAGTGGGGTGTCAGAATTACAGGAGCACCATTGACAAAATTTCACCTATGTGAGTGTGGGAGTGGGGCCGCTCCCTATGAGATTTGGACTCAATCTCAAATACACTCATGAAACCAGGATCAGCACATGGCTGTAAAGTGCTAGCTATAAAAGCTCATGTCAACACCTGGGTTGTTATGTGTAAGCAGTGACGCTTAATATCCCTAAAGCAGTCCTAGTTCAAGTCGGAGACCACTACGACTCTGGAGTTAAGATTGCTATTTTACTAAGTGAAGGTTCAATGCAGAGCACACCTTCATGATGCATAGTGACCCATCTTTGCCTGGTAATCTCTCTTTAATTAAAAATTTAATATTAAAATGAGTGGGGGATTGTTGGAACATTTTAATATTAAATAATTAAAATGAATAAATTTTATAACATAAATGTAAAAATGTGGGAGTGAATGTGGAAGATGAGGAGTTAGTGAAAATGTTTAATCCCACATTGAAAAGGAGAGAGACTATTTTGTTCTTTTTAATTGTGGTGATTAATGGGCTAACATGAATTGTCTCAAATATTGGGCCAGATACGTGCGCAAGGGGGAGGTGAAGGGTGGAGGTGTCAAATTTGGAAATGAATCAGCACCTTGGATCCTCCTACTTGACAGCCCATTCAGAGTAATTACCATATCCGTTGGTGAGTAAATGGCCCGAATTAATATTCCATTTTATATTATGAAAAATAATGAGCCATTAACCCGCTTAATGGACTATCCGTTTGGGCCTTTTTATTATTCAGAAAACTCCTTATCTCACCATTAATTGTGTAACTCTAGCCCATCAGAATAATATCCAACAATTAATCTTGTAACACCCACTATATCAGAATAATGGACCTAATTAATCATATTAATTTGGGTAGTAATTTCGTGAGGCCCATTGAGCCTATAAATAGACCCATTCAGACACAATCCAAATGACTGCAATATACACACAAAAAAATAGAGAGATTCTTGGCAAGGAAGGGTGTTCTTTCTGGTGGAGCTTTGGGCTTGAACACTTTGTGCAGAGGTTGTTCTAGCCATACGACACTTGTTGGACTGTTGTATCCTGGGGGAGACAAGTCAAAGACGGTCTGCACCGGTTACAAAGTTTAGCCAACCAAGGGCTTGAATCTCCTTAAAGAGAACGAGTGCCGCGCCTCAGTCCAAATAGTGTTGTGTAATCTCTTTCTTTAAATTAATAAAAAATTTAGAAGTTTTATTCATTTTCTCTTTGTGTTATTTCCATTATCGTTGTGTTTGCACCAACACAAAGCCATCTCGAAGATATAGGGAAATTGCTTGTCTAATTTGTTCCCTTCCAATCCCATCTTTACTCTTTTGCTCAACAACTCTTGTGGTCAACCATCTAAAGGAAACAGACAGGTCTCCGGAATCACCGCGAGCAAGGTCACTTTACCAGGGATTTTATCGGGGAATCAAGACATTCAGGAATGCTGGTAATCTCTTTTTGGTGTACCAAGGTGTCTTACAGATGTTATGAATTCACTCTTTAATGGCAGAGTTAACTTCTTTGGCTCTACTTGTTGTGAAGCCATCACCTTGGTTAGTGACCGTTGCTTCCCTAAATTGTTCCATTTTAACCTAGCTTTTCATTCAGCACTTAAGAACGTTTGTTTAACTGGCTCTGGAGTTGGAGGACCTGCTTCTTCACCTCTAGAAGCAGATCAGATCACTGTGAGCAAGCTCTATTTGCTAGTGAAATTACCTTTCCTAGGACTATCAGAAGAGAATTGGTAAAAAGACGTTGCAAAATGTTGGTCATCACTTTCAAGCATTAATTGATGTGTTGATGAGGTTTATGGAACCATTTCCAGGGGCGAATTTAGTGTGGTCGGTCTTGCTTGTTGCAAATCCATCACTGTTATTAGTCATAAGTGTTGGCCCAAGATGTTCCCATTGAACCCATTGTTCCCTTTGTTGCTCAAGAGTAAATGTGAACGCAATTCTAGGGCTGCACCAAAACCTAGGAGAATTTAATCATGCCTGTGAATTCAGACAGGCTCATCATTGGCTACTGCAATAGTAATAATGCATTTGCTGGTGATTGTAAGAAAATGTGGTTTTTTTTTTTTTGGAGTTTAATTGAGGCCAGTGTTTCCTAGTGTGTTGTTTTTAGAATTTTCAATTCATCAATAAAATTCTTGTTGGCATTTGAGCCATTGCATGCACGTCGTTCTTGGAATGAATTTAGTTTAGGTTGCCTTTATTTAAGTGATTTACTCTCTTTTAGAATGCGGTATGAAAAAAGGCATTGTGGCTTAATATATATACTTAAAATATTGTGATAAGTTCATTTTTTTGGAATTACATTTTCATTCTAAGTTATGCTACAATGTTGGGATCATTTAGTCACAGAAAAAAAATTAATGGTTATACGAAAATAGTATATTGAAATTAAAAGGACAACACAATATTTCATTTCAATAAAAAAAAAAATTGAAATGATCTTAAGAAAAGAATTGGTAACTTTGGTTTCCTCTTGATTTTCAACAGTTGAATTATTGAAGGTTAAATACAACAAAAGAAAAGTGAATAAAAAAATAACGTATAGTTGGATGTGACTTAGGTAGCCTAGTAATATATCAAGAGCTAGTTATGAGTCTTTTGACTATATAACTAAAATTTTGAAATCAAGAAATGTGTTTATGCTATTTGAATACTTTTTTCAAGGTATTAGTCTATTGGATATTTCACAAATGAGGCTGTATATTATCAAAATGAAAAATTAAAATAACAACATGTTTTGGTTATTTTCAATGATAATGTGTTATATTTTTAAATAATGGACTTGAGTTCGAATTATGCCTACCCAAAAAAGAAATCAAGTAGTGTCTTGGCTTGGCATTAAAAAACAGTCATTATGGATTGTACGTCACAAATTTTATTGTAACTATATATGTAAAAAATAAATGTAGGATTAAAAAAAAATAAAAAAAAGTTGAATATTGTTTCCTATGAATTGTGTGTTGAAAACTTCTGGTACTACAATATGCAGATGCAGTGACTAGCCACAAATTTTCTGCCAAGGACCAAACACCGTCCTTTCCCTTAAAAAACAATAAGTATGTGTAATTTTTCTATAAAAAACAAAACCTAAGTATTAATAATTAAAAACAAAACTTTTGTGTATATATATAAATATATGTTTTTATTACAATATCAACTAAAATTATATATCTATATATAAAAATATATTTTTAAATTATTTCATTTTTATTATAAATCTTAAAGTAATTTTGATTCATTTAAAGAGGGTCACAATCCCATAAGTAATAAGTAGTATATACCAAGTATTAAAATTAATTGAACATTCACAAATTCTATACTAATGCTTAATTTAGTTTTTTTTTTTTTTGGTTGTACTTCTCTAGTGCCCAAATGCTACTAATTAAAGATAAATTTAAAAATTTGTTATTATTATCATTATTGGCATAATTTGTCAAGTTACACCTAGTGTGGCTTTAAGCAATGTTACAACAGTTAAAATGTTTTTTTTTTTAATGTGAATTCTACTAAATTTGTTGTTGAATTACATGTTCTCTGTATAACCTTCATGCTTGTAAAATTTCAAAATGTTTAGAGATCAATAGCTCATTAATCTATTAAGAATGCGTTTGGATTCAGCGTTTTGGCGTCTGCGTTTCTCCTTCAGCGTTTTGCTCTTTTTTTTTCCTTTTTTTTTCTCCCCAGCCGCACTTGTTGACTTTCTTGCGTTTCACTTTTTTTTTTTTTTTTGCTGCAGCACGCTTTTCAGGGACAAACGGCTACTGTTCATGAACAATAGCCGTATATTTCTGACTTCTCAGCCATTTTCTGCCGTGAACAGTGCATTCGTGCACTGTTCACGGACCCACAAATTTCATTTTCAGCTATTTTTTATTAAAAATGGGTCCCACAATACTATTCACACATTTAAAAATTATTTTGCTACAGTGTTTTCAGTTTTTAGTTTTCAGTTTTCAGCAATAAGTTCTATCCAAACACACCCTAAATGTTCAAAATTTAAGTCTTAATTTGTATTTTAAAATTATACATTAACAATGAGCTTTTGGACTGAATAGTAAATAACATCAAATTAGCATGAAATTTGACACGTGTATTAAGAATACAGAAAAAATGTAATTCAATAATGTCTACATTAGATTAAAAAAATGTAATTATTCACTCAATTTTTTACACAAATTTGATTAATATATTTTGGGTAGTACGCATGCAAGTTGGGTTAAAAGATTTATATACAATAATAATAGAAAAGGATCAAAACACTTATAATATATTTATTAAAATGTTTATATTTTTCTATTTTTGAGGATTATTTCTCTTATGAGATTTTTTTTTTTTTTAAACTAATAAGATTCTTCTGTGAGTAATATATGGTATACACACAAAATCATGGATATTGTAAATTAGAAGTTGACGACTCTTTCACGTTTGGTTAATGGGAAAAGTAGCAACAACCAAGGTAGTTTTATTTGAAATCCTTGATCTTTATACCGAAAAACCCCTTCAGTTTTATCATTATTAAGATTAAATTCATTATTTTCAAGAACAATTTTGGGAAAAATGACCAGCATCAATGAAGTATAACTTACCATGATCTTAATGAAAGTTTTCTAGCATTGATGGTATTAATAGAACGGATTTTAAAGTATTAAACTAATGCATCAATGGCACTTAAAAATGTTTCAGTTTTTATGTCATTGATAGGTACTATAAATTCTCATCCTCTCGCTTCCATTAGCCTCAAGCATCCTCCAATACCATTGATAAACTAATACTCACACACACTACGAGTTTATCCAATTTGATAAGCACCATGGCATATAAATCACAAAGGACTTCTCTCATATTGATATATGCATGTTTGACAGTGTTGGTTCCTACAGGGCTAGCTCAATTGCAACAACCACCTGGATTGCCTCAAATACCTGGATTGTCACAAATACCCGGATTGTCACAATTACCTGGATTGCCACAAATAACTAAATTGCTCCCAAACCTTGGAGCTGGGGGACTTTCGGGGGCAAATGGGCAATGTTTGTCATCTCTTGTAGACATACCAGGGTGTCTTACTCAAGTTTTTGGTTCACTTGTTAATGGCCAATTCAACATTATAGGTTCCTCTTGTTGCAAAGCCATCTCGAAGATTGAGGGAAATTGCTTGTCTAATTTGTTCCCCTCTAATCCCATCTTTGCTCCTTTACTCAATAATTCTTGTGGTCAACCATCTAAAGGAAACAGACAAGTCTCCGGAATCACCGCGAGTAAAGCCGCTTTACCAGGGATTTTACCAGGGAATCAAGACATACAGGATTGCTGGTCATCTCTTTCAGGAGTACCAGGGTGTCTTACAAATGTTATGAATTCACTCTTTAATGACAGAATTAACTTCTTTGGCCCTACTTGTTGTAAAGCCATCACTTTGGTCAGTGACCATTGCTTGCCAAAGTTGTTCCCTTTTAACCCAGCTTTTCATTCAACACTTAAAAACGTTTGTTTAACTGGCTCTGGAGTTGGAGGACCTACACCTTCACCTCTAGGAGTAGAACAGATCGCTGTGAGCAAGCTCTATTTGCCAGTGAAATTACCTTTCCCAGGACTATTAGACGGGAATTGGGAAAAAGACATTGCAAAATGCTGGTCATCACTTTCAAGCATTAATCGGTGTGTTGATGAGATTTATGAAACACTTTCCAGGGGAAAATTTAGTGTGGTCGGCTATGCTTGCTGCAAATCCATCACTGTTATTAGTCACAAGTGTTGGCCCAAGATGTTCCCATTCAACCCATTGTTCCCTCCGTTGCTCAAGAGTAAATGTGCACGCAGTGCTTCTAGGGTTGCACCAAAACCTTGGGGAATTTGATCGTGCTTATGAATTCGGACAAGCTCATCATTGGTCATCGCAATATTAATAATACATTGAGTGGTGATTGTAGGAAAATGTGGTCTTTTTTTTTTTGGTGTTTAAATGAGACCTGTGTTTCCTAGTGTGTGTTTTTTTTTTTTTAAAGAATTTTCAATTCATAAGTAAAATTCTTGTTGGCATTTAAGCCATTGCATGCACGTCGTTCTTGGAATGAATTTAGTTCAAGTTACATTTAATTTTGAGATTTACTCTCTTTTAGAATGTGTTATGCAAAAAAGCATTGTGGCTTGTTATACATGCTTAAAATATCGTGATAAGTTCATTTTTTGGACTTTACATTTTCATTCTAATTTATGCTACAATGTTGGGACCATCTAGTCATAGAAAAAAAATTAATGGTGATACAAAAATATTATATTGAGATTAAAATGACCAACATTAATGAAGTATAACTTACCATGATCTTAATGAATTTTTTTTTTTTTGGGTAAAGAAAAAATGCGTAGAGGGTGGTGATCAGTGTGGCTTCCCTACCTGGGTGTGAACATAGTAGCACCCTACTCGCTCCCAAGCGATATCCCATACTCCTGATCTGTGAGAATCTCACTTAATGAATGTTTCGTACCAAGATGTTTCCACTTAATCCCTTGTTCCCTTCATTTCTCAAAAGTAAATGTGCACACAGTGCTTCTAAGGCTACACCAAAACCTAGGAGAATTTGATCATGCGTATGAAATTAGACCAGCTCATCATTGGCTACTGCAATATTAATAATGCATTGGCTGGTGATTGTAGGAATATGTGGTCTTTTCTTTTTCTGAGTTTAATTCAGAATAATGTTTCCTTGTGTGTTGTTTTTAGAATTGTCTTTTCATTCTTGATAATAAAATTCTAGTTCACATTCCAGTAGTTGCACATCTTTCTTGCTATGAAGTTTAGGCTACTGATACTTAATTGGTTTACTTAAATATGTTATGCAAAAAGGAATTTGTGGATTAAAAGATCATGCTTTCTTGTTATGTTATGTTTTTGTGTGTTTACAGTTTGCTTCATGTTAAGTTTATACATAAAGGAATTAGGAAGAGAAAATAAGAAATGACTCTTGATTCCTGATGGTATGAAATTGATTCGTTGGGAGTCTGGGATAGTGGTTGCTGAATAGTTGTATGCAGAATTTTCCCCAAAAAACAAACCGAGAGAGAGAGAGATGAAAAGTATATGCAATGGTCACTCAAGGATTGACTGCAAACAAGAAAGAAGAAGAAAAGGAATGGACCTACTAAGGCATATTAATTAGATTTTCACAATTAGGTGGGTTGAAGAATTGGTTGCTAGTGAAAAGATATTCTACAAGATGTTTTCTTTTGCTGAAATCAAGAGGATTTTATATTCTTGGTCTCTGGTTGTGATCAAGGCCAAGGTAGGGCCGACCCTAAGCCTAAGATTTGTGAGACGTGTATGCTCTTTCCCCAACCCCTAATAACGCCTCCAAACTTTGGATTAATATAAATCTAATACAATTGAAACATTATTATTTTTTTAAAAAAACAATATTATGAGTGTGTTAAATCAGCATTGTTAATACCATATTTTGTCTGTTTTCGATTTGCGTGCCGAACTCCAAAAATTCCAAACAAAATTATTTTCTTAGCAAAGGACTGCAAGAACATCTAGGTCATCATGGTTTAACACACTTGGGCATCGGAACACTCAAAGTGCCATTTCAAGTCAAAATGACCAAAATGCCCTTGGTCAACTCAGGGTTAACCGAACATCAAAATTGGTTGAACTTCATCAAAATAACATTTCCATGTTTTTACATCAAACCCGAGGCTATTAGAGATTTTTATCAACTTGACTAAATTTGACCTAAGGTTGACCTCTACTAGCGACCGAAAATCAAATTTTGATCTGACCATCCAAATGGTAAAAAACCAACGCCATTGTGAAGAATATCGAATTTTATTTCAAACGACTGCTCATGAGTCAAAATCAGAGTTAAAACGGTTGAGATATCTTGAAAACTGTGCTAGGCGCATTAGCTCTCTTACTGAGGCCATAACTTTTAATCCAACCATCCAATTTTCAAAAACTAGAATGATTTAGGAACTAGACATCCGTATCTTTCCAGTGTCACCAGAATCAGGTCAATCGGAGTCTGGGAAGGCCTTTAAATGAGTCATCAAAATCAGAACCAAAAATGCTGGAGTAAAAAAAAAAAATACTAACGTCAACAAAAGGACCTGGCTCACACTTAGTGCTTGCAAGTCTAGGCCTACGCACACTTAGTGCACGTGAGAAGCCAAAAGGTCTCAAAAATAATTATAAATAGTCCTTGTGGGCGCAAAGTGCGGTCATGGGCCGCTAAATGTGGGGAGTACGCCCCAGCCGAGTGGACCGGGGGCAAAGAAAATACAAGGAGTCACCACCTAGTATTATGGTCCATGAACCATGAATATAGCACCATTACGTGGAAGGGCTAGTCTTACTATCAGAGTATGGGTTCGGAGTTTAGGTACGGTCTTGGGAAGGTGTTAGGCACCCAAAATCGCCTAACCTGTGGGTTGGCTTCAATTCCACTCCTTGTGTCCTCCCTCTTAATTTTATTAAAGACACATTCAACATTGCATTCTAACTCACACACACACACACACACACACACACACACACACACTAGCATACATCTAAATATACAACATGGCATTTTTATCCAAAAACCTTAACCATACATCTATCATGCTTATCAACCAAACCTAGTATACATTATCATGCATATCATATCATCTTATCTAAGGAAGCAAATAACAAAACTATTACAAGGGCAGAAACATAGGCACGGCAGTAAAGCATCAATCATCAAATGTGACCCAATCATATAAGCATAGTATCCAAACAAAAAACAACATGTTCATCACCAAAATGCATGTTCATATGAATGCATGACTTACCTCACTTACCTTACTGTATCACAACACCTATGACATCAATGCATAGTCATATTAATGCATGTTCATGGCATTAGAGCAAGAAGAGAAAAGAAAACCCTAATCTATCATGTTAAAGGCAAACAAACAATCAAACAGAGAAATGGAGACTCAAACAACATAAAAAGAAGTCAAACAAAGGCATATCTTGTGAAAGAAATAAAGAAACAGTAGCATAAAACTTGACTTAGGGTTCCTAGGCATGAGTATGTGTGCGCATACATAGGCCTGCGTATGCATGCTAGTTGTATGCATATGCATAGTTCAAGCCTGTGTATGCATGCAAAAGCGTCACACGTAGACATGCCCTAAACCCTAACCCAGCAACACAGAAACGCAGAAAACAGAGCAAAACTTAAAACCAACAATTCTAACAACCTAACACACTTTATAACATAAAAACAATTAAAACCTAAACTATTCAAACATGTTAACATATAAACAAAGCAATAAAATAATTCAAAATACTATAAAAATGAAGAAATGGAAAGATAAAATTTTTTAGAACTTAATACCTTAAACAAGAAGTTTTGAGTTTGATTTTGACCGTTCTCCTCAGTCAAATCTATTCATAATCAAACAAGAATGATTAGTAAACTTCAAAACTCGAAGATTAAGACTAGAAAAGGTCTCAATCAAGATAAAATTGACTTGAAGATGTTTTTGTGAAAAGCTCTCTCTTTGATTCACTATTTATAGTGAATCTTAGGTTTTTCTTTAGGATTTTCTATGTGTTTTGAAAAGGTGTCATGTATAGCTTTATATAGTGAGAAAATAGGGGTTTGGAACGGCTCTCAAACGATGTGGAATTCGTTCCAAACCTCAACATTATTTCAGAAAACTTGTCTTTTATAGGTTTCTAAAACCCTAGCTGCATGTGTAGGTCCATGCCTGCATACGCAGGCCGAGGATTTCCTTGGCCTTTTATTTTCCAAAAATAGATTTATTTGCACATAAAAAGTTATATTTTCTATTTTAACACCTCTTAAGTCAATTTATAATCTGATTGGGTACTAAATCAACCTTGGGCCTTAGAATTTCAACATCATTAGGAATGGGGCCCCGAGTCATAAGGGGTACAAATGCGGTGTTTACAGTCCCCCAGCTCTCAGATTGCAAAAAAAAAAAAAAAAAAAAGTTTTTGGGGGTCCAGAAGCAATTTTCTAGAGCAGTTCTCTCCCTCTTTTCACTTAAATTCTCTCCCAAAAACATACAAACAAATCCTTGATTCTCTCATCCTTCATACATCAAGAGTTAGTGTTCTTGATTTCATTTTTCCTCCTCTTTAGTGTTGGATTATATGTGTGAGTGAAGTCCCACATTGAATAATGATGAGAAGAATAAGTAATTAATATAACGTAATTGAGCACATAGGGCTTGGCCTTTTGGGTTAAAGAATGTCTCTATATGTTATATTAATTATTCAAGAAAGCTCTCCAATGTGTTTATCTCCCCAACACTTGGTCCATCTTCCTTGGTTTTGAGGTTTTGAGGGTGTAGATGTAGTTCTTAGTTACAATCTACACCCATTTAATTCCAAGCACTTTTATTGCTTTATTTCACTCTCCTAGCATGTCTATTGCTTTATTTATTTTTCTAGCATGTTTTTATTGCTTCTATGATGTTGGCCTAGCCTTCTTGGGGTAGGAAATGCCTAAATTTCTAGGTTGTGCTCCTTATGGCATATCTATATGTTTGGATGCTTTTTTTGAGTGCCTTTAGCTTTAATTAATTTGCCTGCGCCTTGTTTTTATGTCTTGTATCATGGGTAGGGTGTAGATTTTGATCCATTGGTCAAGGTTCACATCCAAAAGCCCAAGTTCAATAAAGAGTTTGGATTAGAGTCTTAATTGCTTGTTTGTGCTTGTTTGGCTTTTCACATGTCTTTACTTGCTTTTATTCCTAGATCCATCGTTTTGTGAAGTCATGTTTGGATGCTCCATGCTTATATCCATGTTCATCTTTAGATCCATGCTTCCATGTCTAGATCTAGCTTCTTGCATCTTTACCATGCTTCACATATTTTATTCTACCTTTAGTATGTGTTTGTTTACACCTTTTGTGTTTTTCTTGTCTTGTTTGGTTGCAACTTTTCCCTTTGTTTCTTGTTTGGATGCAATTGATAAAGGTGAAAATTTGGTAGTAATTCCAATGTGCTAGCAAAATATCGGTGAAGGCCACACACCTTTCTCAATTCAAAGCTCAAAACCCAATTTCTTTAAAGCCCTGAAAGCTAATGCCAATAGCTTGTTTTTATCTACTAATGACCAAAAATTAAGATTTTATCAAAACAAAAGACTGTGTCATGTCAAGCGTTGTAGGGTGCCTAACACCTTCCCCACATGTAACTAAACTTCCAAATCCAAGAATCAAGATTTATTTATCGTTCATTTAGATTAGGAAAAAACTAAATTTTTCTTAATCTAGGATTGGTAATAAAATCAACCTAGAGTTAGGTTACCAATCACACTGTAGGAAAAAATCCAATAATTGGTAGCAACTTCTAGACCTTAATTTGAAAATGATTCATTAGTCATAGTTCACACCCGAGCTGTGCACACCCTTCGTGGAGGGAATGCGCGGATCACCGTTTTAGGGTGGTCGTAACCACGAGGTATTGACAAGCATTAAAAATAAAACTTCTTAATAGTTTCAAGTGTTTAATTTTTGTAAATTAATCTCTCACATGATGGATTTCATTATTGAGTAAAGTGGCAATAAAGTTTTAACAAATTAGATATATTTTTTTTAACACTTTAAAATTTATTTTATTCCCTTTATATGATAGTTTTGTATTGTAAATAATATTTAGGAAAGGTTTTGCTGCATATAGGGGTATGTGGAAAGGGACATGTGTTCAAGAGTCATGTGCAATGCACATGACCAGGTGGAACTTAGACACTTGTCCTTTTCTTTTTGTTGCCACATTCCCCTGTATGTAGCAAAACCTTTCCCATAATATTTCTTTTATTTTTATTTATAAACTAGTAGTATGTTCATGCAATGCACTAACTAATTAAAATTTGGACAAATTTTGGCTATAAACTTGGTTATATTCTAAGGCTAAAATTCCCTTTTAAAAAATTAGCATTGCCACATATTTAAAAAATCTAACCGTTAGATTGTATATTTTTTATACTCTTAACACACATATCAAATTTTGTGTCAATAAGATGTTATCTACTATATAATTCATAAACTTAATTGTTAATTTTTATGCTTTATTTTTTACTATAAA
This sequence comes from Castanea sativa, assembly GCF_040712315.1. NCBI lineage: Eukaryota > Viridiplantae > Streptophyta > Magnoliopsida > Fagales > Fagaceae > Castanea > Castanea sativa. The sequence goes on along the minus strand of NC_134013.1, from coordinate 79,258,991 downwards.
AACTTGTAATTTAAACAATTGATTGATGACATAGCTATTGATCTTTAATCTTCTATAAATTTTGCAATAATGAATGATATAAGAAGAAAATGCAATACAATGGTGGATTTGTAAAATATTATCATAATAATTAGTAAAGATTGCATACTATTGTATATTAAACATGCGCACTTTAAAAAAAAAAAAAAAACACCGTACAAAAGAAATATTTTCTATAATGAGAAACTTTTCAAATGTTTCCCGTATTATACTTGTACAAACAAGGAGAAAGAGAGATAAATTGTTTGGTGTGTGGTCGCGTAGGAGATTAATGCTAAGAATCTATAGTATGGGAGATTGACTAGCAAAAATTAAAACCTCAAGCCACTAGGGAAAATTGATTGTTAAGGATAAATTAGTATACTAATAGGACCTTATATGTTGGGGTTGTTGTGTGTCCTTTTTCATATGATTTCTCCCGTGAAAGCATTTCTTGTGGGCTAGGCAACCATGGTTTAGTCTCACTTTGAGTTCCACTTTCCAGTTTGCGATTCCCATATATGACACCATTTGTAAGTGGGATGTTTGAAAAGAGATAGTACCATAGGAAAATTGTCTGACTTAACCAAACAAGATGTTTTGTTGAGAACTACCCCCTTGTTAGAGAAAGAAGGACCTTCAGTTCAACCAAGGCCAACACGAGGGGCTGAACAAATGCGCTAAGATGGTTAAGTTAATGCAAAAAGGGGCTCTAAATTTGCAATAGCAATGTTACAACGATTAGAAATTGCCTATCTTAGCCAGGGAAACAAATGGATCTGTATTGGGCAGGGTGGAACTAGATTTGGTATTAAGAAGTCCCCAAAATTAGGGTCTTGACTCTTGAGCATGATAGGAGATTGTTTCCTCTAATCAAGTTGGGGTGGGGGGGGAACAGGTTCAATGCAATAAGACTTTGTTTGGTTAGGATGATGAAAAGAGGGAGTATAGACAAAATTTAAGTTTTCCTTATGTGTAGTTGGTTGGAAGGATGGAAAAGGTTATGTATCTGAATTTACTACTATATCTAAATTACATAAGAACTTATGTTTTTAATAGTTTATAAGAAGTAAAATTTTTAATTATTATAAATTTACAAACTAACCCAACTAATAAAACAAAAAAAGAATTTTTGGTTTGATTTAAAAAAAAAAAAAAAAAAGGTGTACATGACAAAGGATGGAAAAGGGGTAGATGTGTCATTTCCCATCTACACCTCCTTAATCTCCTATTTTCTTCTCATTTCTAGAAAATAGATTTTTGGTACACTCAAAGAGAAAAAAGTCGAGCCCCACCATTTTCATCCTATTTTCCTATTTGAACCAAACATACAGAAATTAAATTTTTCCTCCCATTTTTTCTCATAGTTTTCCATCCCCCAACCACCCCCAAACCAAATGCCCGTTGAATGTGATTGAAGGTTGATAAAACGAAATGAATACTAATATTAAGGGAAATTAATAACATTTGATGAGCTCTCCTTTTGAGGGAAATCGTATGAATCAAGGTCTACTTTGGGTTCATGTGTGTGTCCTAGTAGGTCCAACTTATGGGAGCTCGTGAGTAAAACCTCTTTGGAGTCTAGTCTTAGGCCTGCTAGGCCCAATCCCAGTTCCAGGCCTATTCAGTATGATCCCCTCCAATTTTCAATTAAATTATGTAGTTCTTTGGTGAACTACATAAGAAACTTTTTAGCCAAAAAAAAAGAAGAAAGAAAAAAAGCATAGAAAATTTTTTACATAAAAAATTTATCATGCAAAAAAATTAGACACTCTCGTTTCCTTTTCCTTGTTTCTTCTTAAGTTCATGATGTATAAACTTGATGTGTGTTTTTCGATGAATTTATTTTCATTGATTTATTTTGCTTACAAAATAAAATTTTCTCAAAAAAATTTCCCCTAAAAAAATTAAAACTTAGAAAGACTATAAGCAAAAAAATAATCTAAAATAATACTTTTGTTTTTTAGAAGGGAAAAAAAAGTTTGCTTGATGTACATATATTTTGTGATTTTATATAAAGTAATGCAAACAGATGATATATTAAATTTGGGTGAAGCAAGACTGGGTTGATATGAGATATCTTCATGGGACTAGATCGGGTTGAAGAGCATTCATATCAAGGTTGCTAATAAATACTTCTTCTGTCCCAGTTTGTTTGTCCTCTATTTCATTTTGGGATGTCCCAAAATATTGTCGTGTTTCTAAAACTAAAAGTCATTAATTTACTAATATTCCTATTATACCCCTATTTTAATTTCAAAACTATTTTTTGATAAATTTATTTAAAGGTAGTTTTGGAAACTTATACATTTTTATAAGACAGACAAAACAATAAATAATATTCCCTTAAAAAGTTTGACTTTTCAAACAAGACAAACAAAGTGGGATGGAGGTAGTATAACTTTTAGCAACTCAAAATACTATTTTATCTATTTTAACTTCCCACTTTACAAAGCACCCGATATCAATAATTTTATTTTAGCATTTAATACAAAAAAAATAATATATCCAACACACTAAATAACAACCACAACCACAACCACAACCATGGCTAAAATCTAGCCAAATCAAATCACAACAAAGATCCATGCTAAACAAACCAAAAGCACAAAATCAAAACAACCCAAAATCAACACTCGCCAAACCACCAAAATCAAATAAAAAACCTGCGCCGAACCACAAACTTGACCCATAACAAAGATCCACCAAACACACGAACCATTGACCCGCTAGCCATAACCCACACCCATTGACCCATGAACCACCATGACCCACCGAAACACAGTGACCCACGGATTTCAATCTTTCTCCATGAACCACCATGACCCATGAAGAGCTATATATAGTAGACTGTCATTTATGGTAGTCTACAATAGCTCAATTGCCAAAAATTTTGAGTATAGCAACCTTGTTGTAGTGTGTTTTTTGTGGAATGAGTTGCTAAAATGAGTTTTTAGCATTTTTCGCATCTTTAATGTGAATGCTTAGTAACTTGGGCTCTAAAGCCTTGTACACTATCTAGTCAATCTACTCGTATCAACCCAATTTTCTAAAAATTTAATAGCAAGAGTTTCTTCCTTTTTTTTTCATAGTTCATACACAACTTTTGTTGGTTCTTTCATTAATTAGGACGGAAAACAAGGAACCAATTCTTCTAGGGTTGCCTCACTTGATGCCTTTTTGTATTAATAAGTTCAATAATAAAACAATTGGGTTTAAAGGGCATATATTCCTTTCTTAGGTTGATTAAAATGTAGGACAAACATTAGGTACCAATTATTAGGACAAACATGGGATTAGGACAAATATTGATTATGGATTTTTGTCATTCATTTAGTTCTTGATAATGCATTTTAGCTTTCTTACTGGACCAACTAGATGACATGGTACGTGTTCATTATCAACCTAATCTCATGCCCAAGAAACCCTAATAATGATTATTAGAAGAACTACTTTGTCTTACTTAATGGCTCTAATTGGTGGGCTTTTGAAGGAGACAGCCTATATATGATGGGGACCTTTCGGTTTCACGAATCTCATTCCAGAAAAGGAACAAAAGGATGAGTACTTATTGAGTTCACGCAAAGGCTCCATCAAAGCTGTTGGAGTCTCAATTTTGAGACATCGAAGATAAAGTCTAATAAATGGTGGCCCACGAGGCCACGACCATATATAATTAAGTACCATGACATGAAGTTTACTATTTTTTAAAAGAAAATAAAAATGACATAAACTTTGCAATAATCTTTCCCTTCTCACTTCTTCGTTAGGAAAAGGATTATTCCCCCTCCTCCTCGCCAAAGTTGTCTTCTTTTTAAAAAAGTTTTTAATTTATTTATTTGGTAATTAATTCATTAAAATTTGCTGTGGAAAGATAGATTAAAAGAACAAAAATATGCACAAGAAGTTGTGTATATATACGAGTAGGCTTTTTAAAAATTTCCTCAAATTTTGCATGCAATTTTAGTGTTGGCGTGTGAGTGTATTCCCTTATCTCATCTCTCTTCTCATATATGTGTGTGTGTGTTTCTCAAAAAAAAAAAAAAAAAAAAAACCTCAAATTTTAATAACAAAAGGATATGTTTAACCAAGTTTATTACTTTTGCAAATTAATGGCATCACCTTCCACATGTTTAGGCATGCATAAAATTTCCACTTATATTGATACTATATTATCACCAACTCTTAGGTTAATTTTATTTTTTAGGGAGTGGCCGCTTTAGGAATATTTTTTAGGGTGGTCACTAAGAAATTTAAATTACCACAATATTTTTCTTGGTGCCATTTTTCTTAAAGAAAAATGAAATTAGAAATTATTTTTATTGAATAGGTTGAACGAATTACAAATTTTATCTTTTTGTTTTATAATAGGCTTTTTGTTAAATAATGTTTTCACTTGTTGTTGTTTGGCTTTGTCTTGTTTTTTTTTTTTTTTTGTTTATGTTTGTTGTTATTTGAGCTAATATTTATTGTTGTTATTTAAGCTTTTAAAAAAGGGATTAAGAACTATGTTTGGAGGTAGAATTAATTTTGAAGTAATACTATGTCCATAACATTTTTACAATAAATCTTATGTAAGAATGTATTATTAGTGGATAAAAAAATAATATTAGTATTTGGCCTAAATTGGAATCAGTAAAAACTTACGATATTATATTTTTTGTAAATTATTGTGAAAATATTGTGAATGTAGTAGCATTGCTCTTATTTTTGTTGAACCCAAATTTTTGTAGTTCTCAAGTTGGTGTGTTCAAAATTTTTATTAAGGTAGTCACAATAGGTAAGTTTAGCATATAATATTTTTTTGGCAAGTGTATAATATACATTTTTTTGCAAGTCAGGGTGGTCCTGTGACCTTCTTGGCTTGCATGTAGAGCTGCCATTGCCAGTTAACATTTGTCCTTAGAACGCATATTAATCATTCATTTTATAAAAAAATTCATAAAATAATTTATTAATCAAACCCCTATTTTTTATAGTGTGAATTTTATTGCGTTGGCTTTCCTTTTTGGTCAAAGGGCAAAAGAAAAAAAAAATGTCTTCCACACAGTGGGAGATCTTAGGTCAATGGTCTGCTGGCATTTTTGTTATACCTAGGGCTTACATATGTCAAACTAGTGGTGCAGTGGGTTAGAGCTCAAGGGATCATTTTCTTGAACGAGAAAGTGTTAGGTCGAGGCAGCTGCATTTTACCAACTAAAGGACCTTCATAACAAGCATTAAATGGATTAGGTTTGGTGGTTGTCTTTGAGTGGATAGTCACCCTACCCCCTTGAAAATCATCAAGATAAGTATCTTGGTGCTTAATATCTAAAGCTAACATATTGAATGGTAGCAAATGGACCCAAAAATACCAAAATGCAGAGAGAGAGAGATTATTTTATCAGTGATGTTACGAATACTACAAATTTTATTACATAAATTTTACAAACTGATATGTTATTAATCATGAAAAAAGTAACTCAAAAGTTTATTTATTATTTTATTGTTTAAATGGCACTAAGTATAATTCTAAAAAAAAAAAAAGTATCAAAATATTAATTGTTTTTGTTTTCACAAAACATTTTTTTAAATGGATTGTTAACCAATTTTTATAAAACATTAATTGTTTTTTCATAAAACATTTTCTATTCTTTAATAGTTGGCACCTCAATTTATAAGTATTTTGTAAAAAAAAAAAATCTATAATAGTTATAGCATTTTTCTTATTTTGTACTCTCTGTTTTTCAACACATTCTAACTGGACTGTGACGCATGGATTTTGATGGCGTAGTAAATACTACAAAATTCTGGTAGGCCAATGGCTAGGCACCCTGGATTCCAATGGTGTGCTTACCAAGAATACTTCTATCATTCTATGGCTTTTGTTAAATAATGGAATGTCATGTTGTCCTTCCTAAATTAAAATATATACTAGTTGATATACATGCATTATATTCTAATCTATATATTATAGTGCATATCTGTGACTGGTCTTCTCCAAAAAAAGAAAAGTAAAATAAAGTGATTGGTCCTTTTATCAATGTACTAGAAGAAGTTTAACATAAAGTTTAACATTGTAGTTAGATTTTTGTCCCCGTCTGAACAATACTTTCCATTAAAAGAGAAACTAGCATAGAAATTATACAAGAAGGTAAAGAATCCATGCATCTAATTAACCATGGAGTCTCTAGACAAAAATCATGTATACAGAATATGGAGATATTTCTCTCAAGATCAAACAAAAGGGCCCATATTATTATTGGCGATAAAATTAGTCTCTCTAAATTTATGAGTTAACAAATCTTTTTGAGCAGGAGTTACAAATCTTTATGTGAAAAGAATTTAGAGTCTATTTACGTTTTTGGATTTTAGCATATCTTCAATAGCTGAGTATGGAGACATTGGGTTACTTTGAAGTGGTGAGATCACAATCATGTATCGCTCATATTAATTAATTAATTAAGTTGAATATTTTCAGATACTTAAGAGTCATAATTGCATCTAGACACAGTTTTATATACATACATACATACATATATATATATATATATATATATATATATATATATGCAATGGAGATGATCCTTTTACTACTATTCATAGATTTTCTTAAGGCAATTTTGGCTACGTTTTTTTTTTTTTTTTTTTTTAGAAACAGACACACACACACACACACACACACATATATATATATAGGAGAAGGGCTAAGCTTTCTACTTGATTTAACGTGTGTGTATGTGTATATATATATGCATGTATGTATTTTAATATTTCAATTTTTGTAAGGTATCACTGTTTACAACTATAAAATTACATCTAGAAACAGTTATACGACTTTTTTTAAGCCAATAAAATCAATGAAAATAAACTCTCCTAAATTTTTTAAAAATATTATTCGGATAACAACAACTTATATATTTATCTATTTATTTTCTTTTTGCACCAATAGTTTTCTTTTCCTAGTTAACTATCGTTATATATATATATTAAAAATTCAGACAGTTTTATTCTAAATTTATTTTCCGAGTTTATTTTCTTTACAATAAATTTTGCATTTTTATTCTAAATTTATCAGTTATTTTTTTACTAACAATAGTTAAAATTTTGTAAAACGATTCTTATTAAAATTTAGAATATTTCATTACTAATATAAACAAATAGGGGGAAAATGTTAATTTTTTCAAACCTCAAATGAGGGGAATTTTTTTCCCTTCAAGTTTGGAGTGCAGTGTCATTTTTCCAAATCTCAAGGGAGGAGAGTGTGATTACCCCTAATTAAAAAAAAAAAAAACTATGGCAAATTATTAAAACATTATAACAATTATGAATGAAATCTCTCTCTCTCTCTCTCTCTCTCTCTCTCTCTCTCTCTCTCTCTCTCTCTATATATATATATATATATATATATATATACATACTATTAATAACAGGATTCCTGGTTTGGGTTTCAACATTTTGCGTACTAAAATACCCTCACACAAATTCTTAGACTCTCTAAAATATCCCTATATTTTAGTTAAATGATTTTAAATTAAAAAACACAAACCAGTTAAAAGAGTAATTTACTATTCCTAAGTTTTAGGTTTTTTCTTTTATTTTTTCATCCAGCCTAAATCGTAGGACATTATCTCTATCTCATTTTTAAACATTATTCTATGTTACCTTATCTCATTTTAAAAAAAAAAAAATTTACACAATTATTTATATATCACTTTTAAACATTATAACACTAAATCAAAAAAAATATAAAATAAAAAAGAGTATTATTGCACGTGCAAAACGCATGTGATGAATCTAGTGTGTGTGTGTATTATGACAATTAAAAAAATCTAACATTATAGGGAGACATTTTTTATTAATTAAAGGAAAACGCTAAATATAAGTATATAGACTTACCAAGTTACCACAATCAAGATAATTTTAAAATTAGATAAATCTAGGTACTCAAAGAGAGAGAAAAAAATTGCAATGTAAATGTAAATGTTTACATATAAATTACTAGTCACAATCATTTTAATGTTACCATAAGTGAGGAAATAATCCGCGCAATCAATTAAGAACACCAAATCAAAACATAATATCAATAATTGAAATGAATATCATTGTCTAAAATTTAAAAAATCATAGAATTTAAGCAATAATTGAACTTCACAGATAAAAAAATAGAAATGTAATAAAAAAGAAGATAGCTCTTCTCACATAAATCTCCTAATTTAGTTGATTGTGAAAGAATTTATTGCATATGTAAGGGCGCGATTTAGATCCTAAGCCCAAGAAGTAACGGGATTAGGGCTCAAAGAGCCTAACACAATGAATTTGTAGAGAGTAAGCTTGAAAACTAGGCTTCAATGGATTAAACAACGTGCATAGTGGATTAAAGATAGTAAAAAAACAAAGAAAAACAAGCTTTAAGCAAAGAAAGGCCTTCCTCGGCAAAGTCCGAGGAGAGTAGTCCTTAGTTATATTTCTCTTAGACTTGGATACAATTTCAGTTCTTGCTACTACAGTATTTTCTTTTCTATCTATTCTCTCCCCCCCCCCCTCTTCTACTGGAGGATCTTTTACATTATATAGCCTCTTTCAACTGATCTTGACCTTCCGTTTGTTGATTATGCAAGCCACTACTTGAGTAATTGTCCCATCAGACGCCCTCTTCAATTCAGTTCTTGCTACTACAGTATTTTCTTTTCTATCTATTCTCTCCCCCCCCCCCTCTTCTACTGGAGGATCTTTTACATTATATAGCCTCTTTCAACTGATCTTGACCTTCCGTTTGTTGATTATGCAAGCCACTACTTGAGTAATTGTCCCATCAGACGCCCTCTTCAATCTCCTGTGAGTTGAGGCAAGTGGCAACCAAGACATCACTGTTTAGGGTCTTCTTTACATAAATGAGGTCAGAGGGTTTGGTGGGGTGCAATTAATGTGGTGACAGCTTCCATCCCTTCAGACACGACAGGCTTAGCCCCCTCTCTGAAGTCTTTCCCCTACAGTGTGGCCTCCTTTGATGATGTGTCAGTGACGTGGCCATGGCTCGCCTCCTTGGCCTCACTGTCCAAGGGGATGGACTCCTCGGAACTACACTAGACTCTTCGGCCGTGAGCATGACACGTGGCATTACTATCTTATTAAATTGTTGTACCCCACATCAATTATAAGTATTTAGACCTACCACGCTACCACAATCAAGATAGTTTCAAAAATAATTAAATAAAGGTACAAAAAGAGAAAGAAAAAAATTGTATTGCAAAGTAAATGTAAAAGTTTTCACATTAATTACCTAGCATAGCCATTTTAATGTTTCCATAAATGAAGAAATAATCTAAACAACTGATTAAGAAAACTTCAATAAATAATTTCAACAATTAAGATGAATTGCATTATCTAAAATATTATGAAAAATCATAGAATTTAAGTAATACTTGATATGCACTCCTAAAAGTTGATAAGAATAAAAAGAGTGTTGTTATCTAAAAATTTAATAATAAAATGATTAGATTAATAATTTGAATTGTAATCAGATTAAGATTTTTATTTCGTTAAAAATTATTGGAGAAGAAGATAAGATAAAAAAAAAAAATCTATTTTTTTTAAATCTAAAAAAAATCTGCTTTGTACGTTAATATCAATTTAAAAAAAAAAATCTATTTTATTTGATTTGAACTCCTAAAAAGTTGATAAGAATAAAAAGAGTGGTATTATTTAAAAATTGATAATAAAAGGATTCGATGAATAATTTGAATTGTAATTAAATTAAGACTTTTATCAACTTATAAATTATAGAAGAAGAAGATAATAAGACCAAAAAAGATAATATCTATTTTTTTTTCAAATCTAAAAAAAAAAAAATCTGCAATTTGGTGTAACCACGACTTCTAAACCCAACTTTTATTATATAATAATATATAATATATTATGTGTGTGTGTGTGTGTCCGGGATTTTTTTTTTTTTTCAAGGTCTCATTTTTCTTTAGTGCAATTGCTCTTTTATAAATCTTAATTTTAAACATAATAACCTTAAAAATAAAAAAGAGTTATAACAAAACAACTGGACTTTTCTAGTTGATTCGATTTGTAATTCTTTTTTTAATCTTTAGATAAAGGATTTGGGATGCAATTCATTTACCCTAAAAATAAATTCATTAATATTTTGATGTTCTGGGGAAAAAAAATCTATATTTATAAACATAAAAACAAGAGTTATAAGTTATAACAAAACAATTGGACTCTATGGTTCTAGTTTATTTAATTGGTAAATTTTTTTATTTTTAGATAAAAGATTTGGAATGCAGTCTATTTACCCTAAAAATAAACCCATTGAATTTTGATGTTTTGAAAAGAAAATTAAAATCTATATTTATAAAACCGATTCTGACCAAAGATTTTCCTCAAAAAAAAAAGAAAAAAAGAAAAAGAAAAAAAGATTCTGACCACAGATAAGTACACCAAACCCATAAAACCTCTTGTGGAGCCGACTCTGACACAGTCAAACTAGATATAGATTATAGATGGGAATATGGTATATGGATGGTGTCCTTTTAGGGAAAAAATCATAAGAAGATAGATAATATGAAAATAAAATCACCCAATATTATATTGTGAGGCTCAGCTGGGCTATCTTTGTAATTTGGTTTCCTTAAAAAGAAAGCAAGACATGGCCCACTTTGCAACAAACCTCACACATTGTTCTGAACTACTAGCTGCAAAGTGAAGTTCCAAAGCAACATATTATCCGAGAAAAAAGATAAAAATGAGGGAAAAGGAAAACAAAAACAAAGTTGGTGAAATCTTCAATTTCTGATTTCACACGTCTATAAAGAATCACATGATTAGTTAGTTTTCACGTGTATATATATAAATATCCCACTTAATGCGCACATATACGTTTCTTGAAAGCATTTTCCTCATACATGTTTGTTGTAGCCTCCACTGCCAAACTCCCTAGCTTTACCTAGTAAACCTCAAACCTCACTTTGATACTCACATTTCCATTGGTAATGGTTTCCTCAACCATTTGAATATTATAGAGCTCAGATCTTGAAGTGTGGATATATTCTGAACATGGGTTCTCAGATTTGGCTTTTGGGGCTGTGCTTTTTCATGTGTGTGTACAGTTTCATTTCTGTGGGCTCAAAGGCTCTGGTTGGAGATGGGACTGTTTTCATTGATGGGAAAGCAGCCATTGGGAGGATTGATGATGATTTTGTTTGTGCAACATTGGATTGGTGGCCCCCTGAGAAATGTGACTACGGAACATGCAGCTGGGGTCATGCTTCTCTGCTCAATCTGGTATATTAATTTCGCTTAGGTACATTTTTTTTTTAATATATAAAAAAATTTGTATAGCTAGTTATGGTTGTTGATTGATAGTTGCAGGGAGTTGCATTTATTTTTTCATGGTTTTGTGGTCATGCTTAATTTCTTTCTTTGTTTGATATGGGGAATACATGATTATAAGTATAATTCTTGTCCATTAATTTGATGATGAGACCATTTCTTTCTCTTAACGTGTGTGTGTGTACATTTCAAAACTGGTATTTGCATTTTTAATTCAAGACTAGAATAATGTGATACAGAAATGTTCATTGTTTCGTTTGAGCAAACAATTAGAAACATGTTCTTATTAAATTCGAAAGGATAATATGTCATATTGATTAACCGTTTAAAATTTGTTTAATCATTCTCATGTGTAGGATCTTGGCAACAATATCCTTTTAAATGCCATAAAAGGTGAGAATACCATAATCACAGGATTTTCTCTTGATTATGTATAATTTGCTTTCTCTTATGTTCTTATTGGAGTCTAAAATTTCCATATCAATCATGGTGCAGCTTTTTCACCCTTGAAACTTAGACTGGGTGGCACTTTGCAAGACAAGGTCATATATGATACTCCTGATGATCAGCAACCTTGTGTTGCTTTTGCTAACAAGTCATCAGAGATGTTTGGTTTTACTCAGGGTTGCCTACCCATGAATAGATGGGATGAATTAAACACCCTCTTCGAAAAAGCTGGGTAAGAAGAATTTTTACTTCTTGTTTACCTTCAAAATTTATTCTTTACTAGTTAAACAGCCTAAGATTCGTTGGTCTATTTCAGGGCTAAGATTATATTTGGGTTAAATGCTCTCTATGGACGATCTATACAGTCTGATGGGTCTGCTGTAGGAGCCTGGAACTACACTAATGCCGAATCTCTTATACGCTATACTGTCGGAAAGAACTACACTATCCACGGTTGGGAGCTCGGTAAGAATAATATTTCTTGTTAATGGCACTTAAATGTGCCAACTAGATTAAGCTTTGACACTCATCATTCTCTGCGTGCAAGAGTTATAGAATGATACAAGGAAATGTGCATCCCCCCTCCCCAAGAGACCTCGTCTTTCCTTCATTCGTTACTTCTACTTCAAACTTGCTATATCCATCTTCAAATTCGATTACTTATTCTACAAACGTGATGCAAGATGCTAAAACTTAATGAAAAGTGATGAAATTATATTGATGTATTATTTTGTATGTGTGGTTTTTTTTTTCCCCTTAAAATTGGGCTCATAAAATATCCAGGTTTAATTCTAAGCAGAAAATTCTCTTTTAAGTATCTCTTTTGCTAGTAATTTTTGAATATATAATGAATATTTTTGTTGTTCAGGAAATGAATTGAGTGGGAATGGAGTGGGAACGAGAGTTGCAGCAGATCAGTATGCCTTAGACACTGTTGCATTGCAGCGCATAGTCCAAAATATTTACAAGGAGGTTGAACCCAAGCCGATAATAATTGCACCAGGAGGATTCTTTGATGCAAACTGGTTCAAAGAATTCTTAGATAAGACATCCAAATCTTTGGATGTTGTCACCCACCACATATATAATCTGGGGCCAGGTATCTTTGATTGAGCAAACTGAACATTCATTCATTTCTTAATCCTGCAGTTATTTTGAAGAATTTATCTTCTAAAATTGTAGGAGTTGATCAGCACCTTGTTGAAAAGATTCTTGATCCATCCTATCTTGATGGTGAGGGTAACACATTTAGGAGCCTCCAAAACATAGTCAGGAGTTCTGCAACTTCAGCAGTTGCATGGGTTGGTGAGGCTGGAGGGGCTTACAACAGTGGCCATAATCTTGTCACTAATGCATTTGTGTTTAGTTTCTGGTAACTAAGCTACAATCTACAATTAGAATATCAGGTTTGCTGTCTTTGATTCTAGCTCAAATAAAGTTATTTTGAATGCAATAACCAGGTATTTGGATCAGCTTGGAATGGCATCCTCTCATGACACAAAAACATACTGCAGACAGACGTTCATTGGTGGGAACTATGGTTTACTCAACACCACTACCTTTGAACCAAATCCGGACTACTACAGGTTTGTGAATTTTATGGGCTGTACTATGACACAGCTAGAATCCACAAAATCAGAAACAATATGTTTAATATCATCAGAGAACAACACCCCCCCCCTCCCCCTTTTTCTTTGGGAACTTATTATAATTCCTGCTCTGAAGTTCTGAAACATGCATAATAGATCTTTGAAAGCATCATTGATCACCTTGATGCAGATACTAGATTAAAATTTTGTTGCAATTCTCAATTGTTAAAGAAATTTGGCTTTACCATGTTGCCAAAACAGAGTACAAAATAAATAGAAAAGAAATAAGGGAATTATAAGTAGTAAGCATATTTGGATAAATGACAAAGTTGGCAGCATAAACAAAGATGGATTTATGAATGAGAAATACAAATCCAGAGATGAGATTTACTCCTGGTTCTTTAGTGATACTCAAGATAGAATATTATTAGTTCCAATTTATAGTGATGATAACTAATCAGAAGTGAGTTTATATTTCTTTACTAAGCGGTATTAGGACTTTGTGCTTGATACGCTGCTTTGTTCATTACAGTGCTCTTCTTTGGCACCGATTAATGGGAAACAATGTTCTGTCAACGAGCTTTTCTGGAACAAAGAAAATACGTGCTTATGCCCACTGTGCAAAACATTCTGTACGTACCATCCATATTCAATTATCAAAACAGATATATATCCTCTTTTTTGATCTGACAAGGTTCTTCATCATGCAGAAGGGATTCACATTATTATTAATCAACTTAGACAACAGCACCACTATTCAGGTCAAAGTAGCCTTCAATCGTACTTCAAGGTTGCGACATAAACACAAGGTTCATAGAAAACATATTCGGCTGTCTCAAGGTTATAAAAGTGAAAATGATAGAGAGGAATACCATCTTACAGCAAAAGAAGGGAATTTACACAGTCAAACTATGCTGCTAAATGGGAAAATTTTAACTGTAAATTCATCTGGGGACATACCTCCATTGGAGCCTTTATATGCAAATTCATCAAACCCAATATCGGTAGCTCCTTTCTCCATTGTATTTGCTCACATACCAAACGTTGTTCCCCCTGCTTGCAGGTAGGAGGCTAGATAACTAAAATTGGTTCGATCTAGTCTAATAAGAGACTGAATGCTAAGGCAACGATTTCATTCTTTTTCCGTCATCAAGAGCAATCTTTTTTAGAAATTGCTTTTAATTAATACAAAATTTTTCTTCTTTTCTCTACTTTTTTAAATTCATAAAGTCACTATAATGGTCAAATGTACAACAATGTTGTGCTGCTCATCGTATGCATCATACAGCAGATACCCACATAAACAATGCATATTAGTGAAATGTTGTTTCACCAGTAGGTTGAGAGAGAGAGAGAGAGAAAGAGAAAGAGAGAGAGAGAGAGAGAGAGATTTTGTGGTGCCTTTTATCATTCTCAATAGCCAATAGAAGCATCAGTACAAGTGGAATTCTTGCAATTCAAATTCTTTCGTGTTGAAATACATGTTTAACACTTTGGTGGCCAACCAAAGAAAGCCAAAATATACAACACTGTTACATATGATTGAACCAAATACATTGGGAATATACACATGCTATCTTTCCTTTGTCGTTACGCAACTAAAATTTGACCCAATTAGGGATGAGTCGATATCCACTAAATGCTGTTGAACAAATCAAATTAGTATTACATTGAGTTGACTTTCCTTCAAATTGGATACTTCATTAAGAATAATAAGTCCAAAGAACAAGAACAAGGTCAATCTGTCTCTGAAAAGGTTTGAGGCTTACTGCTGGCGAACACCAACCATACAAGTGTTCCAGATAAGTAGAAGAAGATTGATGGTGCAAATAATGATATCTACATAAATACAGTAACGAATTAGAAACTGTACATTATGGTGGAAATGTGAAAGATATGAGCTAAAAATAAAGGAAAAACTAGAATGAAAGTATCTTGAACTTACACTCCAAGAATGAGTTGAATCAAGAAGATAACCGGTGAGGGCTACACCTACAATGCCAGGTACTGCTCCCACTGTGTTGGTGATACCCTGAACGGAGAATTTTCATGAAAGGACTTCTCAATTGATCCATGATTGAATTCGGAAAGGTTTTAATTGTATTTGGTTAAAACATTTCTGAATTTGGCTGAAAAAATTTAGAAGAGACAAAGAAGGTATATGCTTGAACTTCAGAGCACGCATAAGCATTGTACAGAAACCAGTACCATGCTTTTGGCCCACTGTTCAAATGTATGCA
The DNA here is from genome assembly GCF_040712315.1 of Castanea sativa. Lineage (NCBI taxonomy): Eukaryota > Viridiplantae > Streptophyta > Magnoliopsida > Fagales > Fagaceae > Castanea > Castanea sativa. The sequence continues at coordinate 79,243,378 of NC_134013.1, read as the reverse complement.
AAACAATTCAGGGAATTAGTCTACCCTGGGATTCCAACATATGACGTTATGGCTTTGAGCAAGAGCTTAAGCTAATAAAGCCAAAACTGGATTTAAATATGTCAGGAAGATTCAACAAACTTTACAGAAATAACCATAGACTTATCATGGTACTATTTGATCAATAGTTTGTCATGTTTGTTGTAATGCTTTATAGACAGCTATATTTTCTGCAATTACTAATTGATTGTCAGAGCAAACTATGTGCACAAGATGGTTGGGTGCTAGAACTAGGTAAAAAAAGCAATGTTCCATTATGAATGTGATGAGCTTCCAGAATGAGGTTGATAAGTTGGAACATTAAATAAGACACACTGATGCGGGAATAAAGCTCATATCCTTCTCTGAACCCAAAAAGGGGGAAAAGAAACCTATTACCTTTATAGATGGTATGGCATTAATGAAATGATCATAATGGTAATATGCAATGAATAACAAAGATAATACAAGAACCATAGACTGACTGGAGATTAAGTAGGGAAGAGCTCTTAACATCTGAACACTTATGGAACAATACTTAATAAGAACAACTACTAAAACAGATAGAAGCTTGGAAACTTTAATATTACATACCAATAGTATACTCGCATATTCGGGTGAGATATCTTGATGAGTACAGTAAAGTCCTGTTTCCAATTATTGAATTAATAGTCTATATCGAGGACATTTAGCTCCAATATCTGTTGTGTTACATAATAAATGTGATATAAATTTGGATTGTAAAGTACCTGAAAGGGCAAAGCTTGAAAGGGCTAAGCCACCAGTGAGAAGCCCCACAATTTCCCAAGGCGGCAATCCTAGATCCAGAGAGGAAAGAGTCATGCAAATTGCAGGTGACAAAAAGGCAATTGATTGGCAAATCTTTCGTACCTATGTGAATGGAAGTAAGTAGATAAAAAATGTTAAGAATCACATTTTTTTCAAAAGCAAAAAAAGACATGGCCAAAACTTGCTTGGGGACACACTATTTGTTTTTATCTCACATTACATGACACTTTATCCTCAGCTTTGGCCGTGGATTTAGAATTTTCCTAATATTACAAGCAACAGTAAATTATCATGGCAGCAAACTTAACTAAAAAATCCACATCTAAAGAAAAAATTATATTGTAACTATAGCAAAAGCAAACATATCAATGTAAGAGATTTTTCTTTTTGGCTTATTGCAAAAACATAAACAAGAACAACCAAGCCTTAGTCCCAAATTTTAAGATCAGCTATGAATCCTTAACAAATTAGTCAAGGTTGACCACATGTATTTTTTCACCTAGGGAGTGCCCCATCGTGTATTTCTAGTGGATACATTCATGATAGGGTGATTAAATTTTATGTTGGTTGTCAACCTACCATAACTCTCCCCTTTTTTTGGGTTTGAGATTGGTTATGAACAAATCATATGACACTAAGCCCAAACACAGGCAAAGTTTGCAAAAACTTATAATCAATAAAAATGATTTATAATTTCTTTTTTGATAAATCAATAGTTGGGGATGAGAGGATTTGAATCTTGGATGTTTTTGTTAAAAGCACCAAGAGGTGTTAGTTGAGCTACAAGGCTCTTGAAATTATTTAAACTTTCACAAGACCATCATGACTAATATAGGGGAAAGGAAGCGATGGTTCATTGTATCTGCATACCGTAGTGGTTTCCACTCCATTGGCAATCAATTGGTCAGCAACTTGTGCTGCGATGCTAGTCACAAAGATCGAAGCTAGTGGAGGAAGGATAGAAACCTGAAATGGAGTATATATAAAACAAATAAGAACATATATTATTATTATTATTATTATTATTATTATTATTATTATTGGTGTTGTTGGTGGTGGTGGTAACTGGTAAGTTACACATGCACCAGTGGACTTTGAGCTCACGACCTTACTACAATCCATCTAATCCATCTGTTCTTGTGAGAGGAGGAAGTATCATCCGACATAGAGTTCATTGGTCAAATAAGAATATAAATTCTTCACATAACACTTATGCTTGCATAATCTAATAAATGATATCGATATGAATATAATACACAAATATTGATCTTTTTTCTTACTTTTGTGTACCACTTTCTGCTACACTAATCACAACTTGCCATGTATTCATTTGCCTTTCCTTATAAACACATGGCATACCATGATTAGTAGAGCATAAAGTGGAACAAAAAAAAATGGGATAGAGAATTTGTATTCTTCATACACATAGCAAGGAAATGCTATTCAAAGTAGGAGTATTTAAGAAAACATTAAGATGGTTATGTTAACTTCTAATGATAACATGATATTTCAAAATATTTCTTTTGTTACCACAACTAGGAATGTAATTCCAAATTTATTAATCAAACAGTTAGACCATCAACCAAATTATTTGTGATAATCTCATAAGGATGTCACAAAATGTTGCCATGCCTTGCTTACACATTAATGTTTATTTATCACCACCCATTTGCTATTACTTAAGGCAGAAAGTTGGTGCACCACGGGTAGCATAGGTTGAATTTTGGAATATGTGTTTATTTGCAGGGAACACGGTCATGTTGTACACCTTTCACCCATGTGAGGACCCTGCTTTTTTCTTTTCTTTTTTTTTTTTTCTTTTTTTTATTATAAATATTTTGTTATTTAATCGTATATTACTGTTTGTTAAAGCGTGAGTAAGTTTAAAATGTGTGACAGACTGGTTTTTGAACCGAGAGTTGAGAGGTTAAGTGATTGGACCTAACCTAATCATTTTTCTGATAGCAAATTGACCTCTTTCCAACAATGATCGCAAATTGTCAAACCTCATAAACCCTAAACCTTCTTGATTGGCTGTTTTTAACCTCCCTCTGCCCCAGCCCATACTCCCTCTCCGCATTGCTTGTTCCTTTCTAAAGTGCCGTATGTTGTTATGACTTGAGTGCTAGATAAATTATCTGAATTTAGTCTAGTAATAGAATAAGGCTTCCTAGATAGATCAGTATTGTTATTTATTTGTATTCAAATTAACTCGTATGTTTTAGGATAGGATTAGTTCTTATGTTTTAGGATTTGTTGATGAGGTTATCTCTTCTTGGCTATTTATGTAAGTTAAATGTATTAATGAGGATTAAGCAGCAAATTAACTCAAAAAGTCTATTCTCCCTCTCAAGTTTAGGAGGCTAGTTACCTCAAATCGATTAAGTTATCTTTTATTTTTCCGGTTCACAACATATGTTTTACAATACGTGGTATCGCAAATCACACGTGCAGATGTTTCAAGATTTCAGAAATTTGATAACCTTTCCTTCACGTGATCTCGTGAGATACCTTTATACTTAGGTTTTCAAGTTCTGTGAGCAACATTTTATTTGAATGTATTAGAACACATTATTCTGCACCAGTATCACGGTAAGCAAAACAATTTTGATCAGCCAGCTCCATACCCAGCTAAAAGAACAGATCATTGCTTTTACCTTACCTAGAAATTGAAGAAGCTAATTTAGACACTAATCCCAACTTCAAAGCAACAGAAGCAAATACAAAACTTCTGCCCCACCCACCCACACCCCCCCCCCACCCCAAGAAAAATATTGTTAAATGATGGGGATTCACAAGCCATGAAGGATGATGTTTCCCTAATTAGCTTTTAATAGAACATTTTATTTCATTTACGTAGCATCTAGTATATAATTTATTAATTTCATTTGAAGTGTTCAATAAATATTTCTACGAATATCCATAAAATTAAATAAAAAATTAAAAAATACACACACACACACACATGAAAGGCTTACCCATGCAGCTTCTGTTAAATTTAGGTTCAGCTCCTCACTGCAAGGCATAAAACAGAAACTTAAATTCTTTGCCATTATATAAATATGACAAAAGAAAGTGTATAATTGCAGATGGTAAATGTTTCGAATTTATGAGAAGTATGAAAAAAAACTTAAGAAAAAATGTGTGGTAAAAAAATATATCACAACCTAATCCTTTCAGAAAATTACTCATTGATCCTTCATCAGGATAACAAAATTCGGACAAGTGATTATCAGTTTTTTGATAAGCAAATAACCCAGTACAGCTGGTATGTACTGAAGCGGCTACAATGTCAAGAGAAGTTACAGCAATCAATAAAATCTAATGAAGTAGAAGGAGCATCTTAATTCTTAAGCTCCGTCAAAGTTCTCTCTACACCTTCAAATGCTCGTGTTATGCCCCTTCAAATAGTCCACATAAGGCACAAAGGGACAGCACCCCAAATAAAACCACTGTCGTGCCTAGCAAAACTCTCTTTCCAACACCCCAACAAACCTATGACTCTATTAGGCATTTCCCATGCACCCCAAATAATCAGAACACAAGTGACCTAATTCTCTAGAGTACTCACAGTGCAGAAACGAGTGATCAACACTCTCCCCAGACTTCTTACACATATAACACCATTCAACAACTACTAACTTACAGAATCCAATCTAAGTATTTTCACCAAAGCCACGGTCCAAGTAAAGAATGCTACCTTAAGTGGAACTTTGGCCTTCCAAATACTCTTCCAAAAATATGAAAGGACTTCCACGGTCCAAGTAAAGAATGCTACCATATAAAACAATAACTATCTCATCAATAAAATGTTTATTTCAAGTCTTTGTACATTATTATGCATAAAAGATGAGTTTATGAATTAAATAATAAATAATATTCAATTGCCACAAATTTGTCATTTGTGTTACGGACATAAAGAACATGTGATCTAATAAAAAATTATCAGGTGGTATAATATTACTTAAAGTTACATTAGGTATAACTTGATTTGGACCCTATATTTATAAGAAACAATTAGAACTAAAAGGCAATTTGAAGTACCGTGCTTGCTTACCATTAATGCATTGACGCAAGATAACCAAAACAATTGAACAAGAAAATAAAGGGATATGACCTAAGAATTAGCACTTAGGCTTAGCTTGGAGTTAGCACCAAGCAAGAAAACCACCAGAAGTTAGTACCTAAGGTGGAACTGAAGTTAGCACCAGACCAAATAAACCAAAATGCCATTTTTCTCTTTCATCAAAATATCAAATATTCCCAAAAGGAGTACAATAGGTTGCTTATATAGGGAAAACTAAACCCTAGTTCCAATTGGTGTAGGAAATCCTAATTGCTTTATTACAAAAATAAACTTGCTTCCAAATATTAAAATACTAATAACCTAATAAACTACTAGGACCTAAGACATAAAAATACAATTAACTTGCAAACATAAATAATACTAAATAAAAATCTTCTTGAATCTCCCACATCATGTACACTTTTAAAAAACTTAAGTATTTATGGATGAGGTAACACAAATGAAGTGAAATTTTTTTTCATTTGCACTATATTTATCACTTTGATGAGCTGGATTACATTTGTACCATAAACTCCAAGAGGCAACTACTAAAATGTTAACTACAAAGCTAGAGAACACATTATTCTTTTCAAATCTAGATAAATTTGTAAAGTCTTTCTCTTAGATGATTTCATATTACTTGGATAGGGAGGGTTTAATTATACCTCGTCCCCATTATAGAGCTAGAAAACGCATTTTTTTTCTTCTTCTCAAATTCAGATAAATTTGCCAAGCCTTTCTCTAAGATGATTTCATATTACCTAGACGGGAAGGGTTTAAAAATACTTCTTGCCCCTATTACGGAGGTAGAGAACACACTATTCTTTTCAAATCTAGATAAATTATCCAAATTTTTCTCTCAGATGATTTCATATCACTAGGACAATATCTTCCAGGCTTTAAGCACTTGGGTAATTATAGGGACAAGAGCTCAGCAAACAAAGGAAAATAGATAGATAAAAAATATAGGAACAAGAGGTGTTATTAAACCCTCCCCCCTACCCCGGCCTCCAAAAAAATTAAAAGGAGAAGAAAGAAAGAATAGTATACACAGAAGTGCACTTATCAAAAAAAAAAAAAAAGTATACACAGAAGTGTATTACAAATTTTATAATTTCTTGTTGACTGGTTTAACAACTTCAGCATCCTAATTTCAAATTAAGCTTAAATTAGGATGAATCATGACCCTTCACGTCATCCTGCATTTCCCATGTTGACACAATGTGACATGTGTAAGGGTATGGCATTTGTTCACCCCAAAATGGTAGAAAATATTAAGAAACAGAAGAATCAGACACTTGGACACCTACCCAAATGCATGCAACATAGAGGTGATGTCAATGATTTCTACAGGAAAAAAAGTATTTGTACTATTGTTCTTATTTGCGAATGTTGTTCTATTAGATTTTCTTTAAAAATAAATTTAAATAACATAGAATGGATAAACAATGTCCAATGAAGGTAACAAAAGAAACAGGTAAGGTGATGCAGTGTCTCAAAGCACTACTCCTAGAAATAGCCAAGAGTAAGGTCAATAAGCCAGTAAAAAGTCGTAATTTACCTAAAATAGGTAGGAAGCCAAGACAGACAAGTATAGTGACCCCAGCTTCCACAAAAATGAGTATATGTCATCGCCCATACAGCTTGACTTTGGAAAAATGACTTCCATGGTACTTCCTGTTATACAAGATCCAAAAGAAAACCAAGGGTAATTACGTGTGTTATCTGAAAAGTTATCAACAGATGCTAAACCAATAAAATAAAAGTTACCCAATATATGAATAAGAATTTTACTGTCTTTCTTCATATAAGTCAAAAGAAAAGTTATTCATACAATTTAAAAGATGACCTGAGACACTAATTGCAGAATGACAAAGTATGACCTAAAATAACTTGTGCATTAAACACAGGGTGATGTCAATATCAGTTGTTATAATGTCTAAAAAGGTTGTATCCTGCACAAAACTCCCGTTTTTAAGGAGTCTAGGAGACAAAGTATGACCTAAAGTAACATCTGCACTAAACACTGGATGATGTCAATATCAGTTGTTTTAATGTCTAAAAAAGTTATAATTTTTTTTTTTTAAGATTCTAAAAAGGTTGTATCCAACCCACAAAGCACCCACTTTAATGGGGTCTTAGGAGAAGTGGTTGGTAAGCAGTCTTACCCCCACTTTTTGGAGAGGCTGATTACCCATACAGAGAATCAGTCTTGCTTTAGAACAATTAAATAATAGATCTCTAGTTTTTGAGCAATGGTCTTCTGACCAAACGGCATCTCCTCTCTTCACAAGAAAAAGGTTCAACATAGTCAGATATACAGTGTGTTAGGTTGACATATACTGACCATATCTGGCATAGCATATCAGAATCATAGCCACAAATCCTGGTTTTTTAAGGATTGCACTGAAAATGCTAATTGAGATGGTTGCCATTGACCCAGTAATTTAAGTCACTGACCCAGGAAGTATCTCTAACCTCTTTTCAAGTCCACAAAAAGAATAGAATAAAGAACACCAAAGAAGGAAAAGAAACGAAAAATGCTTCATACCTTCAATGACCCACCTAATTCTCTCAGAGATGAATTCTCTGTTTGTGTCCTAGAAGTGGACGGGGACCCTGAAAGGTATTTAAAAGAAGGGGAAAAAAAACACTCATCCAATGTGGGAGATGAACTAAAGAAAAATATAAGCAATGATATAATAGGAAACATAGTTGTAGGAAAGTATATACTTTCCATCTTAGTGAAGACAAAATCAAGGCATTTGATTATTGGAGAAAATCATGGGATTAGAATCAATCAAGAAATTGATTTCCAAAGAAAATCGTAGGATTGAAGCAATTAATTCAAAAATGTAATTGTCATGCATATAATTCCCATTATAAGAATGGGTTCTATTGTAATGATTCGTCATCCAAGTGAATGAAGAAAATGTAACCCTTTGGTTCTTGTTCCGTGGATGCAAGCCTTGTGGCCGAACCACGTAATACTCTCACGTCTTTCTCTATTCTCTTTCCTCTATGGTTATAGCACAAGGATTAAAGAAATATGGATCAGTATCAGTATCAGCAGCCAGAGTATTATTTAATACATCAGTAATAATATCTAACAAGTCCATTTAAGTATTGTGCAAAATACCATTAAATATTAGCGTACTTATCCACAAATACTAAGTGTGAAGGAATAAAAATGATAATAGTATTTGGTGACATACATGAAAAGGTATTGGTAGTTCTCATGGCAACCACACTAGCAATCTTGGTGATGAAAGGTTTTGGCAGTGGTGGGAGCAGCAATGGCAATTACATGGTAGTTAAAACGGTGCTAGCGGTAGCAAAGGTTAAGAAAAAATAACAAAGGGATTCTGTAACGATGATAGTGTTCAAATAGTGGTTGGACAGTGGGTGGCTGGGGCAATGTGTTAGTAGTGGAGGTGATGGTGGAAGCAGCAATGAAGTCATTACTGATTAGCTGAAAACCTAAACAGGGTAAGTAACAAGGATTATGAGAAATTCTCATAATAAGTTCTTACTTCTGAAAATCATGGAACTGTAACTTAGACATTTAAATAGCTTATTCTCCGAGCTACTTAGCAATTATTTTAGGTGGCATGACCAACAAAAGTTTTGCATGAAATGATTAACCAGTGTACTTCATGTCATCTATATGGAAAACAATCAGCTTATTTGCATGCATGCGCGCGCACACACACATATCTCACAAATGATAAAGAATAAATAAAGACCAAAAAAAAAAAAAAAAGGAACTAGTGCTCACATGAAATGGGTTCAGCAGTGAATGAAGCATTTCCTTCTTTAAGAAATTGAAACCCCAGAAACCTTCATAATTTGTGGCAATAAAAATGGTACAAAGTCACACTTTATTCAACTCAACATATTCAAAACTACCTACAACACTAATTCGAGTATTCAATCAAGCAAGTGCGTTATAGTAAGACAGAGGAATATAAATTTTTTTTTTTTTTTGTTTCAAATGAACAAATATTTATTTTCTTAATGTATAACTAATAAGTTCCTTGCACTAAATTAGAAGCAGGTAAATGGAATGGTTTCTGAGTTTAGAAGAGCTACTTACCAGGCTAGTCCAAGAAGACCAAATATGTAAAAAACAGATCCCCAACCAATATTTTGAATAATAGGAGGAGCCAAAAGAAGCCTGCAGGTTTTTACTATATTAGAATCAACCAATAAACAAAACCTAACCATTCAGTTGACTTAACAAAAGAGTGAACAGTGAATATATATATATATATATATATATATATATATATATATATATATGTGTTTGCTACACTTTGCAAACCTAACCTAATTTAAGGGAAGCTCAAGCGTGCCTTGGTTTTGCTAGCACGGGAGAAGTTTTAGCTGACAACTAATATAAAATTGTTGTTTCCAACTGAATTCAACTCATATTGAAATAAAGCAAAAACTGAAACTTCCCGGAAGCTCTAAGAATCATTAATGAGCCTTCAGCAATGAAAATAGATTTTTTAAACACACTTTTGTAAAGAGAGATGAGGAACAAGAAAGCAGACATTTTAATAAGGTCAAATATTTCTTTTAGAACAATCAATGCCCAAAAAAGCTTGTATTTATTTCTAATCAACTCACAGTTTAATGGCTTGCAATATTAGTTCTCAATAAGAAGGATTTTAATGTGGTCAAGTTTTGCTCTTTCATGCCAATTAGATCCATTATCAAACATTTACTTCAATATAGAGATGATTTCTTATCAATTATACATAAATTCCAACAAAACATACCCTGCAACACTTCCCACACTTAGTCCACCGAAAACAAATCCTACAGCCCGTGACCGCTCTTCCAATGGTATTGTCCTGCAGATGGTGTTGGAAAAATCCAATCAAGTGGAGAAAAGAATTTATGCTAGCTCTTTGACAAGACATAACTTACAGTATAGAAAACACAATTCTGACAGCATAAGATACTATATAGTAAAACTCCAGAAACAAGATTTGAACCATATCATACACCCATGTTCAACTTTACATAGAGTTGCCAAAACTAGCAACCAACTATTAACCCAAGGATCTAGATGTACTAAAATTTCATATTTTCTTGTCCAGTTTCCAAAAAATTTCTCCACTCAATTCCATAAGATAATAAGATTTAGCTACCTAAATATGCTTATTAGTAAGGAACTCAGTCAGGCAATTAGAAGTGATAGCCAGTAAAATAGCAAAGGAAACTCCAAGAAGTACAAGGAAAATTCACTGATAAAAGCAAATAATAGCAAGAAGAGAGATATGTCTAAAAGTCAAATTTTAAATTAACATGCTGCTGGACCAATTTGGATCTCATACATGCCTGGCGATAAGATCAGTTGCAGCTGATGGGGAAACACCTTCTCCTATTCCGACCTAGATATAAAGAGGAACAGAAATGCTTAGTCATAAAATAGATTCAAAGTATCATGTATTACTAAAAGGCCTGGGCAGAGACAAGATAGGTGATGAACTTGAACCATTCAATCAGACCAAGTGTTCATGCAAGTAAAACTACAAAGAAATGCAAAGTAGTAAATGCTTAGCCTGGTTGGATTTTATTTTTTTGAGAAACAATAGAAGCTGTACCATAAAAGATTTGGAGGAACTTACATACCAATATTCTTGACAAGATTAATCCTGGCATAAATCCAGCAAGCAAAGGAACAAGAGCTGTAGCCAATGACCAAGTCAATACCCCAATCTCTAGAACTTTTCTGAACCAGAAAAAAGATAAAAGGTGAGAAAGATGATGTATCACACTACCTTAGATGCCCCCCAAAACAAAGAGAACATATTTCTGGTGTATGTAACATCTCAAATCATTTCTAACTCTTAAACAAAACAATTGTTTGTTACCATGCCTTTGCATGGATTGTCTTTCATGCTTTTGCAACAATATAAACTCTGCTTACAGAACAAGTGCAACTTGAAGTTCTTTCTCATATTGTGGTCCTTAGGGGTTGAAAGTGAGATCCAGAAGGGTTAATCGGACAAGGAGGTTAATATTTGCACAGTCTGCAGCTGAGCGTAGCTGTCTATATAAGTGCAATAGGGATGATGGTTAGGTGAGAAGATTCCTCCAAGTTATGGTGGAGGATTTTGAACGAAATCTAGCAATACAGGATAGAATCAAGTGTCAGGATAGACACTGTAAAAATTATAGCTAGTCCAGAGTTCTTCTCCTATAAATGATACGAGCAAAATATTCTTCAATCTGATTTGGTTAAGAAAATTTTCTATTTTTTAAAATGACCTTATGAGCATCTTAAGATACAAGTAATGGACTTAGAATTCAATTTTTTTTTTCACCATTTCCGACTCAATCAGATAAATTTAGCTTCTTGGGTCTAAACTCCAAAAAAATTTCTAACCTTCATAGCTAACCTGACAGACGTGTGCTACCAATCAAAACCTGTGATAGTTCAACTAAATGTCTAGTTAAGAGATGGTGTTTGTGCATTATTGCATGTAGGAGACCACAAAAAATAAAATCTCTTTGGTAGGTTATGCTTCACTGGAATGTGGGAAGGTCGCTGATGATCAACTCTATTAGTCCAGATTAGTAATTAATCAACAGTATGCCCCAAATCAATCCCTTACACTAAAGACTAAGGTTAGAAATTAACCTCCCGCCAAATATCTTTGCAAGCCAACCCCCAGGCAACTGACTTAATGCATAGCCCCAAAAGAATGATGATTGCACCAATCCAGCAACTGATGAATTCCACCCAAACTGGTGTGACATTGGAATTATAGCAATACTCAAGTTCACCTGTCCAATGAATAAAATACAAAATGAATTAATTAAATCTCACAAACAACCTGTGAACCATTTGAACAAAAAGGTTTAATTTTATCTCACAAACACAGACCTGCAAACCATTTGAACAAAATGGTTTATTAGTTTTTTTTTTTTTTAGAACAACAACTTATCCTTAGTCCTAAACTTTTAGGATCAGCTATGGATCCTCAACAGTCTAATTAAGGCCAGGCACATGTATTCTTTTGGTCATTCTATTATATCAAAAGTCATACTTTGTAGCCTATATACCTCCTGAATTGACTTGCCCTTTTTTATTACTTCTACTAGTGCTATTTTAGGTCTTCCTCTATATTTTTTATTCATTTGTTTAGAATCAATTCACTCTTCATTCCTTCCTAGTATATTAAGTAAACCAAACAATCTCAGGCAACTCTCCTACATCTTTTCATCAACAGGGACCACCCATAATTTCAAGCAAAGTTCTTCATTTCAAATCATATCTTTCCTTATCATTCTACTTAATCCATCTTAACATTCTTATTTCAATTACACTCATTTTTGTTTTTTCTTTGTATGACAAAAAGGAATAAAGCTAGAAGCACAACATTTTCACAATAAAGCCAAGGTGACAAGCTGTTAATAGTAGGTAAAGTGATGTAAAGGGTAACCTGGTAGGCTTTTTTTTTTTTGATAAGTAACGAAAATTTTATTAAAAAAAAAAAAAATGAAGAACAGCCAACCCGAGTACATTGGGAATGTACTATGGGGGCATAAATCAATAACCAAGATTACAACGATCAAGTAAAACAGGAAGGGAAGAACAAGAAAAATGACAAAAAACCACACTCCAATCGAGGAGAGTGTGTAGGAATAAAGACTTAATCTCTAGTATAGAGCGTTCACAGTCCTCGAAGCATCTCTCATTCCTTTCGCGCCAAATACATCATAACAAGCAATGAGGCACAATTCTCCACAACTCTATATTTCTATGTCTTCCAAACTTACCCTGCCAAGACTCAAACAACTCAATAACCTTCTGAGGCATAACCCAATGAATTCCAAATAGGCAAAACACCAACGACCACAACTCAGAAGCAATGGGGCAATGAAGAAGAAGATGATCCACCGACTCCCCACAATTCTTACACATATAGCACCAATCCAGAACTAGCACACGTCGTTTGCGAAGATTATCTGTTGTTAAAATCTTACCTAAAGAAGCAGACCATGAAAAGAAAGCTACCCTTGGAGGAACCTTCGATTTCCAAGGCTTAAATGAGAACTAGTAACATATTGCCACTAATCTTTGTTGTAAAAATGTTGTAGATGTAGCACTGCTCCACAAAAAATTGCAGCCCTCATCAATATATTTTTTTTATAAAAAAGTTTGGGTAGTGGAACCAACTTAATATTGGTGGGCCAACCATGAAGCCATAAATAAAAACAAAGGAAAAAGCAAATTTTGATTGTATACAAGTAATACAACTTTCTTCCTATCAAAAAAAAAAAAAAAAAAAGTAATACAACTTTCTTTAAGTTCAATTTCAACAAGCACCCCCAAAAAAATAATCAATAATGAACTGATTGATCAATAGAGAATGTTATCCCTATAAACTCTCAGAGAAGAACAGCATAGTATTAGTAATTAACAAAAAAAAAAAAAAAAACTACACCTTATCCTGAATGGGGTTTGATTTAAGAACACTTTATTTATTTATTACAAAAGGCAAATTACTTAATAAAATCAAACCCAAAATGATTTTAAGAAAACCACATAATACTCAAATCATCCTAGTAAACAAAACAGGAACCTCATTAGTCATTACAATCTTAAATTAAATTCACAAACCAAAAAAAAAAAAAAAAAAAAACAGAATTACATTATAGTACCTTATCCATGTTGCAAATAACAAAGGCCAACGAGGTGGTTCCAATAAGTTTATATCTCTCGGGAATATTCTGCCACGGCGGCCAATCCCAATCAGAACCCACTTTGCCAGACCCGCTCTCCTCAGGACCCGAACCCGACTGGTCCAAATCATTGACTCTGAGTCCAGTGAGCACCCCATTAGTAACCTTGTCAGTCTCTTTGAGATTTTCTTTCTCTTTGATACTACAGAGAACCCGGAACTTCAAAGAAGGAAAGGAATGCAATTGAGAGTGATGGAGTTTATTGTTGAAGAAGAGTAGTGGGGGGGTTGTTCGTGGTGGTGAGAGGGAGGCTTTTTGAGAGTGAGAATGAAAGCAGGCGAAGTTGTCAGCTCCTCTGGGACTTGGTGTAAACATGGCCATTTTCAAAAGGGTGGTTTTGTGGGTAATCACTGAATCAGTTATGAAATTTTCGGTTGGTTGTGTTGGCGGGTAAAGAAGAAGAAGAAGTGGAAGACGTATGGGCAAAGAACACTGGACCGGGTATGTTTGGGAGGACTTGAGTTGGCCACGCAAAAATGGGTTTGTGGCTTGGATTCAATTGGATGGGGTCTTCGGATCATTTGGTTCTCTGGGGGGTACGTGTACCTTTTTCTTTTTCTTTTTTCTTTTTTTTTTAGCCCACAGCATGTGGGTCCTACTTTTGTTTATTAAGAACTTTAAAATCACAATTTTATTTTTTACCAAAAAAAAAAAAAATTCATTAATAGTTGTAAATAATAGACAATAAAATTGTATTTAGATTCGACTGACCAACTAAACATGACCATTAATTCGTTTTGGTCTAATTTTTTGAGGGATCCAATTAGTTTCGGTCATCCATTTTTAAAAATTCAAGTTTTGGTTCTTATCTCAGTTTTTTTTTTTTTTTTTTTTTTTATAATAATTTTAAAAAGGCCAAATCCAAATGATTATTTATTCACTAATCTCTAATTACGCACTCGTGCGCATGCTCTAAGTCTCTTATATTTTTTTAAAGTAAAAGTTGATAATTTGTATATATTATAATTTAGAAATATATTTTTTTAATTTTTCAAACAAATAAAAAATATAAACTTTAAAGATAAACGATAATTGTAATTTCTTTTTTGAACTTGAATCTTAAATCTTAGGAGTTCTCTTTTTTAATTTAAAATGAAATTTGCTATTTGATATTTATGACTCTATTTCTAAATGAAGTTACTCTTTAATAATGAGGGTATTTTTAAACTACATAAAAGTCCAGTTGAAAGATGAAAATCCTCTTATATATAGTATGTATAGATATAATTTTTTTTATATTTTTTATATATATATATATATTTTAAAAAACCTAATAATCTAACTCCCTCATTCTTTCCTTTTATTCTATTCTAATACTATTGAATATATATTTGGGTTTTTTGAATCAATTACTTTTAAAAATAAAAAATAAAAAAGACTTTTATAGGTCTGAATAGACTGATTTGGTTCCTAAAAAAAATGCAAAACTCTAACCAAGTTAGACCATTTACACCTTTATTGATGGATCTAACTGATAACCAATAATAATACAACTAATAGTTATAAAATTAGTTATGAGAAATATTGTGTAAGGTAAAATCTTTATAAAAAAAAAAAATTTAAATGACCTATTGTATAATATAATATAGTATAATTTAATAATTAGGGTAAGAGGATTTAAGCCTTCAATGTCTCTATTGAAATACAAACTACAAAGAGATATTAGTTGGGTCCTACTTTTATTTATTAAGAACTTTAAAATAACAATTTTTTTAATAAAAAATTTTCGTTAATAGTTGTAAATAATAGATAATAAAATTATATCTAGATTGGACTGACCGACTAAATGAGACCATTAATTCGTTCTAGTCTAATTTTTTGAGGGATACGGTTAGTTCTCTATCTCGGTTTTTTTTAAAAATAGACCAAACCGAAATGATTCTTTATACATATAATTTTTTTATATTTGGGTGTTTTGAATTAATTATTTTTTAAAATGATTTTATAGGACTGAACAGACCAATTTGGTCCAAAAATAAATGCAAAAATCAAACCAAACCAGACCATTTACACCCTTATTTGATGGGTTTAACTGATAACTAATAATAATACAACTTAACAATTATAAAAATTAGTTATGAAAAATATTGTGTTAGGTAAAACCTTTAAAAAATTAATAATAAAAAAACTCAATGGCCTATTGACTTTTGTTGCCCTCTCTAAGATCTTTTTTTTTTTTTTTTTAATGATTCAGTAATTAGAGTAAGAGGATTTAAACTTTCAATGTCTCTAGTGAAATACAAAAAGATGTCAGTTGATTCGGTAATTAGAGTAAGAGGATTTAAACTTTCAATGTCTCTAGTGAAATACAAAAAGATGTCAGCTGAGTTACAAAACTCTTAACGATTATTCAATAGTTACAACAATGAAAGTTAAATATAACAACCAAAATTCTTTCTTTACTCCCAAAAAAAAAAAAAAAAAAACTTTCATTACTTGAAATATATGGTATAAATATAACTTGAAACATATGGTATAAATATAACTTGAAACATACCACTTTTTCTTACCCAACTAGAGTATTCTAGCTGCCTTATCTTCAATTTATGACAATTATTAGTGTAAGGACCGGAAAAAAAACTAGCGTTAAAGCCCACTTAGAACAGTTGTTGGATCAACTCATTCAAGGCCCAAAACAAAGAATTTGTAGAGAGGGAACAACATAACAAAGAATTGTCCTACTTTGAGGATTGGACAAGGAAGTAAAAGAATATATCTCTTCAATTAAAGCCTTCCCGAGGAGACATATGTTACATTCAAGTAGTACTGTTCATCATCCTATTCTTTACATGTTCTGCTTTATCTCTCTCTCCTCTTGATCTTTTTTCTGCCACGCCATCTTTTTTCCTTCTCCCTACATATATACTCCTTCCTTCCTAGCATCTCAACCATTCATCTCCCACCTAACCAATTTCCTCCTTTGACACCTATCCCTTCCCACAGTTGGTAGAAGATGGTGGAAAGAAACTACTTAGATGTGATTTGTACTGTTCAGGTCACCTTCACATCAATGCAGCTGATAAAGTTGTTGTCATCCATTTAATGTGGCTAGGAAGCTAGGCGCAGGGCAATCAATGTGGAGTCTATAGGCTGGCTAAAATCAAAAACCTCCCCCATGTCACTTGGCTCCCCCTTGATAGACCACAGAATGCCTTAGGACTTGCCCTTGCGTTTCCCGAGCAACCATCTTCCTCAGGCCCATGGGCCGTGGCCATATCCCCCAAGACTGCAACCCTTGAGCTTCATCCTTGGTCACCCCCCACATGTGTTGCCTCTTAAATCCCATCCTTGGTCCTCGGCCCCCCACAACTAGATTATTCATTTAAAACGAAATATACTATATACATCTAGAATGTGGAGTTGAAGTTATACTTGTATAATTTCATGTAACATTATATCACTCAATTTTTTTTTATTTATTGAATCAAAATGTATGTCAAATCTATAGTTAAATTAAATGCTTTTCCTCACATTTATTATGCATATTAAATTAATTTCACGTCAATGGGGACATTAATAGGTTTTAGATGTCATCTCTCTGTTTGATCATCCCATAATTTATGGGTTCCTTTAATGATGCCATCTCTCTGTTTGATCTCTCAACATAAACAAGCTCTCGTGAAATCTCAATTTATTGCAAGAATAATTTTGCTAAGCAAAAATATGGAAGGTGCAAACCCATTGTGTCCTGCTGCAAAATGATGAGATCGTCCTCATTTACGGCTTCATTGTAGCACTCTCAGTTTGAGCTTGAAATCATAAGTTCTAATTTTGTTTCAAGAAAGCTTTATTTTAAGGTGAACTCAGCTAGTTCATTGTGATTTGGTCTCAGTCGAGTCAGTCCTGGTCGTGCTTTGGCTGGCATATGGTGTGAAATGATTTGCAAATTATGATCGGGGCAATATGGGATTCGGTTGTACAGGTAACGGCTGCAAGAAGAAGTAATAAGGTTAAAAGCCTTGTAACTCAATTGATTGACACTTTCTAGCATTTCTAAGGTTCAAATCCCTCCTCCGCATTATAATTATCGAATTATAAAAAAATTAAAATGAAAATAACAAGAAAGGCCATTTTAATAGGACAAAGTTTAGCTACAAAATCGGTTGTAGGCTAGGGTGACAACCTTACACAATAAAATAAACATTGCTATATATTTTGAAAATCTAACCGTTTAAAATTATGCATATGGTTCATAAGCTTATATTATATGCATCATTTTAAACTGCAAAATTTTTCAATTTAAACAATTTATTGATAACATAACTATTGATCTTTAATTTTCTAGAAATTTTGCAAGCATGGAAAATATAAGAAGAAAATGTAATCCAATGGTGAATTGGTCAAAATTCACCTCCAATAAAAAGATATTAAGTAAAGTTTTAAACTTAGACTACAACCAATTTTATAGCTAAATTTTGTCCACTTTAATAATTCTTAGTAGAATAAGAAGTTTTATCATTTTATTTTATAAAGCTCTTGTGCAAGTATGTATTCCACAAAGTTAATGTCTTATTTGAACGGTGGGGTGCACATGTTAGATGTGTCACAAGAGTGGAATATGAGCATGGTTTTAAAAAGGGGACCGGATAGGCTGGTCCGATCGGTTCAATTGGGAACCAGCCACTAATCCGGTCCGATTATGACTAAAAACAGAAAAACACCAAAAAGTCGAAAATAATTGAGAACCAGCTACTTCAACCGTAAAACCAAGAATCGGTATGGTTGAACCGGTTATTGGCAGGTTCTGTTGAAAACTAAAACTGTACATTTTTGTCAAAAAGTTGCATTTTTTCCCCTTCAAATCCAACCTAAAACCCATAAGAATGATGATCCAAATCTGTGGGAAGGAAGAAAAACTCAATGAAAAGAGAGAGGTAAAGAACTAAAGATTAAAATGTGATTCTTGATTTTTTTTAAAAAGGTAAATATGAATACCCTGGCAGCATCAACTTTCTGAAATTTTTTATTTTGCAGCAAAAATACTTTGAGACTGAAAGTGTGATAGTGTGAGACTATAATGTAAGAGACTTTAAAGTTAAAACGAAAGAGAAGAATGGCTTTAGCTTTCGGATGAGACTAAGTTTGAAAGGAGAAATAGAAGTTTGAAAGAATGGGTCGGTGAAGTATTAATGAAAAGAAGGGGTATGTGAATCACTTTTATTGTTTTTTTTTTTTCTATGTCTTATCTGACTTATACCTAGAGCCACGTTACAACTTCTTAAAAGGAGCAAACTTTTACAAGACAACTCAATAAAGGTAAGGGAAGGGTAAAAAAAAAAAAGCCATGTCATGTTCGTACTTAATATGTATATATATATACACACACACACACACACACAACCCATATATAAAATTTTATATATATGTTTAACTTGAATATCCTTAGTTTAAAACTTAATATATATTTTTAATTTTTATTATTTTAAAATTATTAATTAAATTATTTATTACGTCACCGGTTCGACTGGGAGTTCGACCAAAAAACCTGTAACCGGTCCCTTTTTCAATTCTTTCTTTGTATCGGTTTTTAAAACCATGATTATGAGACGTGTGTTTTATTAGTTTTGGATGTAAAGAGCAAGCACCTCATAATTTAGGGTAGAAATACATAACTAGTAGTATAGCCAATGGAAGGAAACATTTTAATCGGAGCTATAAATTTTCTTGGTTGGTTGATCATTATAGTAATCTAATAGAACACATGATAAATAGAGGCAAAAATATAAACTACACCTTTATTTTGGTCTTATAATTTTTATTTTGGTCATTTTAATCTTGTAAGTTTGCATTCGTTGTTATCATTACAATCCTTTCATCCACAATCAACTTTTAAAAATTAATTTTTCAATACTAAAAAGGTATTAAAATTTATTTTTTAATGAAAAGAAAAATACAAATTACACCTTTAGGTTTGATTAATTGTCATTTTAGTCTCATAAATTTCATTTTTGTCATTTTGGTTATGTAAGTTCACATATGTTGTCATTGTTAATTTTGCTTAACGGTGACTTTTTTTAACATAATGGAAGAAGGATTAGTGGTGACAATAAATGTAAACTTACATGACAAAAATGAAAAAAATAAATTATAGGACTAAATTAACAATTGACCGAAGGATGTCAATATAATAAAACAAATAGATAAGCAACTTACTAGAATTAGTCTCTTTCTTAGCAATTCAATAGAAAAATAAGAAGGAAAAAGGGATAGAGAATTTTGTCAATGCGATGAATATAATAATCCATATGTATGCCGAATAAAAATTATTTTGATTTTATTTTTGTGGGTGGACCGAAAGGGGTAAGCCCATCCCCCAAACAATTTGGGCCCCTTTTCGAAGTGCCCCTGGCCCAAAGCAGGCTCATGTTAGCTGAGAGTGTAAGGAAGCATCTTGGGTAAGGAATCTCACCTCGACAAGTTTTCCTACAAGAACATGTATGAGCTGAGTGCTTAAGGTAGTGCCTTGGGAGAATCTACTCGTCGAACATAGGATTCAGCGTTGGGCACAAGTTACTAGAGGGTTATCTCAATAGCAAAAAGTGGGTCCCCTCTCTAACACGTGATATGAAACGGGAGAACAGTGATCTAGACTGAAGAATCCACCCAAACCTTGTGAGTGGAGGGACCCACTAACATACCAAAGATTCCTTCATCATGATTGTCCCATTGAAAAAGGGGTATAAATAGGAGGAGAGGGGCAAAAATTAGGGGTTGGAACAAAAATTGGGGGAGAGATGCATGAGAGAAAGCGAGAACATAATTTGGGGTTCAGAGGTTTTGCTCAGACCACAAACAAGTAGCTCGGCAGTCGAGGAATCTCCTCGGCTGGGCCCAAGCCAAAGCAATCTAACAATAAATTGGGCCAAGGTACGACCCACCATTGAGAAAACCACTCCAGGGGTCTCCCATTGTAGGTTATACCCAATCAAGAACACAAATAAATTTGGAGCCTAAATCCCAAAGAGCCTAAGGGTTTTTTGGAGGAAGAGCCACCACAATTTTATTGAGAATCATTGAATAAACATTATAATCTATCAAGTTGTGATTTTTCTATGTTTGTTTTAATGGCTTTATTTTGTGTCAATTTGATTGTTATTAATGCAATTATCTCCTTGTATTTTTGTGGGATTTAATGTATATGGATTTAGTCTAGAGTTGGTAAAGAATTGTACATTCAGTGGAACTCAGGACTAACTTGTGAATGGCTTAGGATTATAACATCCATAAGTTGACATATACGAGAAGTGCGTGAGTGGAAGTTCAAAAGTTTGTTGGAGATAAGTACTCGCAAGTAAATCATTAGTGTGTCTACCTGCGAGCTACACAGCTCATTTTGTGGAACCAACTGTGCCTCTTTTTCCTCCACTATAAATACATCTGTTTCCCACAAATTTTAACTTAGAGATTTAGGGTTTTATAGATCAGAAACACTCACCTTCAGAGTGAGAGAATTGTGTCTTTGATTGAAGAGCCAAACACCTTAGTTTCTCTACACCTTTTGCCTCTCCCAATTTCCATACCTTGAGAGGAGATTTAACCAAACACAATCCACACACGCATTCTAAGTGTTGAAAGTGTTTTGGTCCATTGGAAAGCATTGTAGCTTGATCACATATTGAGCCGGTAAGGTGTGGTGGTGTAATCAGGCGGTGTTGTGAGATTTAAAAAGTTAGTAAAGACAAGACTCTGTGACGTCTATTGGTAGCTAGAGCTTGGAGGGCTCAAGTACATTTAGTAGCCTTAGCTTGGAGGGTTTTTGTGTATTCTTGTACTCCAAATTAAGAATGGAATCTTTGTTGTTGCTGGGAAGGAATAGCACAAAAGTGGGAGGAGATGAAATTATAGGCGATAGTTAGAGACTTAGAGTGAACACTGAGAGAGATAAATGATGTTCTGTTGTGACTGTTTGGTTATGGCGTTGATAGCGTTTTAGTTGGATGGGTAACATGCTTTTAAAAATAAATAAATAAATGGAAATGGGTTAAGGGTTCTTTTGCGGGGGAAAACTAATGTTAGTTGGGATTGAGTAGTGTTTTTAGTAATACACATGTTACAACGAGAGTGAATTATGCAATTGTCTTATGCAATTATATATAGAGTATATAATATAATATATTATATTATATGATAATGTTCAAGTAATGATCAAATAATTGAACACGAGTCATCATTTGGATAGATTTAATGCAATGGGACAGAACTCAATCCTTACCCATTCTCAACAAAGCTTAAAAAGGCATGTGGCTCCCCCTTCTTGATTCAAAGTCTCTCTAGTGGAGTCCTATTAGCACAGTCAACTAATTTTGCTCATATGGCATTTTAAGCTGTAACCTCATGGACACAGTGTACGTCACTGCCAAAATGGATACATTTTCCAAGAGTGTGGAAGAAATGTCCATCAATAGCGAAGAACCACCACAAGAATACATTGTTAAAGATTGCAGCTTTGGATCTATAGAGTCTTCTGATCCATCACCAGCCTCAATTCCTATAATCGATATCAGCATCTTCTCCCTACATGATCCTAAAGAAGTGGGGAATGCACTTGAGAAACTAAGATCAGCTCTGAGCTCAGGAGGGTGCTTCCAGGTTAGGACTTAATATTGTTCTCTACTTAATTTGACAGAATAGCTATTCTTATTGTTCTTAGGGATAATATTTTTGGTCCGTTTGGATTGAGGAAGAGGGAGGGGAGTAGAGTAGAGTAGATTTGGCTCAACATTAGCCTATTTTCAGCCAACTCTACTATACTCCCCTCCACTCTCCCTCCTTCCCCCTGCATTTAAACGGGCCTTTCATCAACGTACTTAGATTTATTTTAGAACCTACTTATCTTTTCCTTTATAAAATAAATAAACAAAAAAGAAGGATTTATCATATCCTGAAAAGTAGCAAGCAAAAGACTCAACAGTAAAACAGGTTAGTTTATTAAATGTTGAAGAGAAAATTAGAAGAGAGAGAGAGAGAGAGAGAGAGAGAGAGAGAGAGAGCCATGTAATCTATGTATTTATGTACGTATGATACATGTACAGAAGGTCTCTATAAATATACAAGAGAAAGTTTTTTTTTTTTTTTTTGGTAAAAAGGAGAATTGCATAAAAACTAACCGAGGAAACCAACTGTTTGAGGGCGAGTCCTCTCATAATACATGTCAATTTGGTCATAATACAAAAGCATAGAAATGTCCACTGACGGACTTTCAAACACAACAAAATCTTGCTGAATACCAGGCTCTTTACGCGCTAGAGCATCCGCACACTTGTTAGATTCATGAAAGCAATGCATCATCCACCTGAGGCACTTGGTTGATAAGAGCCCTGCAATCCATTATAAGAGGAGAATGGTTTATATTATTGCAACACTCTCTGTTCATCCAATCCAGAATCACCTTAGCATCAACTTCTATTTATAGAGACGTAATATTTAAAGAAATACACAAAGATAACCCATCCCTCAAGGCCCAAAGCTCTACTTCTACACTGGAAGCAACACCAATGTTGCGTGTGAATCCCCTAATCCACCCTCCATTCGAATCCTGAATCAACCCACGTCCGCTAACTCTCCCCGGGTTGCCCAAAGCTGAACCATCTGCATTTAATTTGACCCAGCCAGCACCCGGCCTTCTCCATCTTACCAGAACCACGGTTTGGATGGACCTCCTACCTGCCTTCCCCACGCAGTACATATACTCTTGAGCAGCATGGATTACACATTTATACACAACCTGATCAGCCGGTTTCTC